>NC_067484.1:86321332-87521332 GCF_947179515.1 Apodemus sylvaticus
TCCTTTTTTATTTCTTTTTTCTGATGAAGAAGGCCAGATAAGAAAGGTGTAGGTTCTTTTTTGGTTCAGATCACATATCAGACACAATTACGATGACAGCTAATTTTTCAATGTAGTTATTGTTGAGTAGCAAAGTATCATTTTGAATATATGCTTACAGTTCCATATAAATAGAGTCTCAAGTGGGGCAGAAGCTATGGCAAGGAAGGAGGAGTTTGAAGCTGGTTGATTATTTTTAATACACACACACACACACACACAGGGTGGAAGGAGGCTGTACACCCTTTAAGTCCCTCTTGCCCAGTTATGTATTTCCTCCAGTAAGCCTTCACCTCCTAAATGTTCTACAACCTCTTAACCAGAGCCATTAGTAAGGAAGTAAGTATTTAAATATATGAGATTATGAGGGACATACTTCATTTAAATCACCACAAAGAGAAAAATAAAATCTTTTCCACAGAATATAAGTTCCTTATATTTGTATTTTGTCAGCACATATTCATAAAAGGTACTGTAAAATGAAGATTTGTAAAATACGCATCAAATATTTTTCCAATGTGAAGAAAAGAAAAACCGGGCATCTAACTTTCTTAATCTTTCAGTGAAGTTTATATCACTAAAATATATACCCATTTTATTTTTTAAATAGAAAATAAATGCTATAAAAATCTATTATTTCTATGATTTACATGAAATTATAAAAAAATAATAAATTGTACATAAAACTACAACAAGATTAGGATTTTCATGATTTATTCTGAGAAAGGTTCACAGTTTTCATGAATGTGGTAGTTTGAATGAGAAAGGCCTCCGTAAGCTCCTTCATACTTGAAGATGGAGTTACTGGTGAGTGGGCAATGTTGAGAAGGATTGGAATGATTAGATTTGGCCTTGTTTTAAAAACATGGATCTGTAGGAGGTAGGTTACTAAGAGTGTACAAGAAGGTTTCAAAAACTCACAGTAGATCCTCATTCTTCTCCCTCTCCTCCTCTCCCCCTTTCCCTCTTCCTCTCTCTCCCTCCCTTACCCCCCCTCTCTCCCTCCCTCCCTCCCTCCCCTCCCTCCTGTGGATAAGGATATAACGCTCTCAGCTTCTGCTCTAGATCCACACATGTCTGTTTCCTGTGGTAATATTCATGGACTAAACTCTAAAACTGTAATTATGCCCCTAGTGAAAATTGATGCTTTCTTCTTTAAGTGTTGCATCTTCATAGCAACAGAACAATAAATAAGGCAACAACTACCATTTTCATTTACTATAAAATATGTAACATTGTTCAATAAATGAGAGTTTGACTTTTCCCAATTAGAATGTGATTTTTTTTTTTTTTTTGTATAGCTGGCAATCACACAGGCTTGTGGTTCTAGCTTGGAGAGTGTGCAGTAGCTCAAAAACATGCTGATAGAAGGGCTAGTTCTTCAAAGTCTCATGCATTAAAATTAATCTCCTTTATGTTGCCTAATTGCTCTTGCTAGGACTTCAAGAACTATATTGAAAAGATATGGAGAGAGGGGGCAGCCTTGTCTAGTCCCTGATTTTAGTGGGATTGCTTCAAGCTTCTCTCCATTTAGTTTGATGTTGGCTACTGGTTTGCTGTATATTGCTTTTACTATGTTTAGATATGGGCCTTGAATTGCTGTCCTTTCCAATACTTTTAGCATGAGAGGATACTGAATTTTGTCAAATGCTTTTTCAGCATCTAATGAAATGATCATGTGTTTTTTTTTTTTTTTTTTAGTTTGTTTATGTAGTGGATAGCATTGATGGATTTCTGTATATTGAACCATCCCTGCATCCCAGGGATAAAGCCTACTTGGTCATGGTATATGATTGTTTTGTTGTGTTCTTGGATTCGTTGGGCAAAAATTTTATTGAGTATTTTTGCATCAATATTCATAAGGGATATTGGCCTGAATTTCTCTTTCTTTATTGGATCTTTGTATGGTTTTGGTATCAGCATAATTGTGACTTGGTAGAACGAGTTGGGTAGTGTTCCTTCTGTTTCTATTTGGTGGAATAGTTTGAAGAGTATTGGTGTTAAGTCTTCTTTGAAGGTCTGATAGAATTCTGAACTAAAACTATCTGGTCCTGTGTTTTTTTTTTTTTTTTGGTTGGAAGGCTATCTATGACCCCTTCTGTTTCTTTAGGGGTTATGGGTCTGCTTAGATGATCTATTTGATCCTGATTTCATTTTGGTGTTTGGTATCTGTCTAAGAAATTGTCCATTTCCCCCAGATTCTCTAGTTGTGTTGAGTATAGGCTTTTTTAGTAGGATCTGATAATTTTTTGAATTTCCTCAGTTTCTTTTGTTATATTTCCCTTTTCATTTCTAATTTTGTTAATTTAGATACTGTTTCTGTGCCCGTTGGTTAGTCTGGCTAAGAGTTTATCTATCTTGTTGATTTTCTCAAAGAACCAGCTCCTGGTTTTGTTGATTCTTTGTATGGTTCTCTTAGTTTCTACTTGATTGATTTCAGCCCTGAGTTTGATGGTTTCCTCCTGTCTTTTACTCATCCTTGGTGAATTAGATTCTTTTTGTTCCAGTGCTTTCAGTTGTGCCATTAAGCTTCTAGTGTACGCTCTCTCCAATTTCTTTTTGGAGGCACACAAAGCTATGCGTTTTCCTCTTAGCACTGCTTTCATTGTGTCCCATAAATTTGGGTAGGTTGTGCCTTCATTTTCGTTAAATTCTAAAAAGTCTTTGATTTCTTTCTTTATTTCTTCCTTGACCAAGGTATCATTGAGTAAAGTATTGTTCAGTTTCCATGTATATGTGGGCTTTCTGTTGTTTTTGTTGTTATTAAAGACCACTTTTACTCCATAGTGATCTGCTAGGACGCATGGGATTATTTCGATCTTCTTATATTTGTTGAGGTCTGTCTAGTGACCAACTACATGATGTCCAAGAGAAACAGAGGAGTGGCCCCTGGTTCTGGAAAGACTCAGTGCAACAGTATAGGGGAATACCAGAACAGAGAGATGAGAAGGGGTGGATGGGGTACTAGGGGGAGGGAAGAAAGGTTATGGGACTTTTAGGGAGTGGGGAGCCAGAAAAGGGGAAATCATTTGAAATGTAATTAAAAAGTATATCAAATAAATAAAAAGAGTAAAAAAAAAATCTCTGCTATTAACAGCTTTTCCTACTTCCAAACTTAGTAAGATAAAGAGTGTCCCAGTTAAGTTTCTTTTGGGTTTAGTAATTCTTCAAGCATTTTTAGGATGTTCTGAGATCCGTCTAAATCATATACTTACAGAGATAAAGTCTCATGTAAGCAAGCAACACCTTCACAGTTCTCATTGTCTTATGATATAAGTTACTTTAGCACTTCCCATTGAAACCAAGTGTTGACTTCCTTTACATTAGACCACAATGGGAAACATTGCTTTTAAATAAGAATATCAAAATCAGTATGTGTTAGCAAACATCTTTATTCACTGTCATATCAATAATATAGAACAAATAATTTTTGATAAACATTTTGAGGATTAAATTTATTATTCAAATATTTACAAATATTAGATTGATGTTTGTAAATTTTTACTTTAATTTTTGAGAATTTAATATATGAGTAGTTTATTTTGTAATCATGATTCCTTATTATCTCTATCTTTGATTTATATATGGGAGTAAAGCACTATTTAATTTATTTAAATTGAAATCAGTTTATTTAAAATATTATGTATAGTATTATATTAAATATCTTTAATTTTAAAATGTTAGGTTAAAGTCAAGCTTTTTGCACATCTTAAAATTCTAGCAATGTTACCTCCTGATTAAAAAGTTATATGTCACTGTTCTGCCCCAAATAAGTATCTTCCTAAGATATAGATGCCCTTCAATATTTACAGGGATCTTGAAACAGGTAACACAATACACAGCCACCAACACTACTTAGTAACTGTATTTAACTTTGGCTACCATATTTAACTTTAACCTATGGACTTTTTTTGGTATGCTTGGAGACATTTCTACATTACTCAATGTAATGTAATCATATGTGAAAAATGTTGTACTGAATTGTGGACAAGAACAACATGTATTCATGATCTCTTGAAAAAAATAATAATTGATAGACTAAATGGATATAAAGCACATAGATGAAGAACACAGGCATGTGGAGAGCCAATTGGAACTTTGCAGATTCAGCATAGTTTCAAACTTTCAGCATGGCTTTCTAGTTTCACTTTACAATTTGTGTGTGTGTGTGTATGTGTGTGTGTGTGTGTGTGTAAATACTTCTCTTTACATGTATCTAAAGATCCAGTGTCTCTCTTTTCCTTTCAAATATTTTCAAATGCATCATCCCATGACACTTAGCTCACATATCTCTGAAGTTGTCACCTAGGAAACTGTTATTTATCCTTGGTCTTTATCTTCTTCCAGGTGTTCCCTGAGGTTGTGACTATGGGATTGATGGTCTTGTTCTGCTACTCCAACATCATGACATTTATTACAAAAAATGATTACATTAGGGGTAGAAAGATGTCTTATCAATTAAAAGCATCATATGTATAGAATCATATCATCTGAAAGAAAACTCTTTTAGCCTATAATCACATTCAGCAAAGGGAAGACAATAACACATGAACAACTTAAATCATGGACCATTCTTCCTGCAAATAGCAAACATACTGAGAAGAAATCATGGAAACCATGCTATTCACAATAACATCCAAGACACCTTGAAATAATCTAGCTAAGAACATAAAGTGCTTGTATGAAAACGTATTTAAGAGATTGAAAAGAAGTTAAAGGAGATAACAGAAGCTATAAAGATCATCCATGCTCAAGGACTAGTAGGATCAATATTTTGAACTTGGTCAGGCTACCAAAAGCCACTACAGATTAAATATAGTCAAAACTTTAAATAAAAAACTTCATATTGAAGAAAATCTTGGTTTTTCATGTGGAAATGCATACACAATCAACAATACCAAAAGTAGCATAGTCATATCAATCATGAACAATAAATGAACTATTGTAGTTCTCACCAAAACAGTTTTAAATTAATATTAAAAAGCCATAGTGCTAAAATCAGGATGGTGTTAACATAAAATCAGACATACTGAAAAAATGGAATCTAATAAGGACTCAGATATGAGTTCACCCAAACCATTGACCATGCAAATTTTGGCAAAATACCCAGAAATACATACTATAGAAAAGATTGTGTCTGTAACAAATAGTGCTAGGCAAATTAAATAGCTAAACATAGGAGAATGAAACTAGATCATTATTTCTTTACCATCCAAAAAGCTCAATTATAGATAAATCAAAGACATCAATATAATATTTGAAACACTGAATTGATCAGGGGAAAAGGGACCCTTGAACATACAGACACAGAAGAAGACTTTCTAACCAGAATGTAATAGCACAGACAGTAAGTCCAGCAATCAACAATTTAGATTATAGGAATATAAGAAGCTTCTATGCAACATAATATATCATCGTACTAGTATGAACTGTCTACCTTTGAATTTTCTTTAATGATTCTACATCCATTTTTAGATTCGGAATGGTTTTGTTCAATCCCTTCACCTGTTTGATTGCATTTTCCTGTATTTTTTTTTTAAGGTATTCGGGCCTTTCTTTTTAAGGGCTTCTACTTGTTTGCTTGTGTCCTTCTGTATTTCTTTAAGGGAGTTATTAATGTCTTTCTTTAAGTCCTCTATCATCTTCATGAAATGAGAGTTCAGATATGAATCGTGTTTTGAGGTGTGTTTGGGTATCTAGGACTTGCCATGGTGGGAGAACTGGGTTCTGATGTTGCCAATTCAAATTGGTTACTGTTGCTTATGTTCTTCTGCTTGCCTCTTGCCATCTGGTTATTTCTGGTGTTATCTGGATCCTGTGCTTCCTGTGATCCTGTGATCCTGTAGAGTCAAGCTGTGACTGGGGTATGGGATCAGGTCCCTTGCTGGGGCCCTACTCCCAGTCTGCACAGGTAGAGATTGGAGGGCACCCAGGTCTCTGGATGGGCAGGGAATCTGCTTGCCTGAGTTGCAGGCATTCAGGTAGCAGAGTCTCTGGATTGGGTTTAAGGTCTCACCTGTGAAGCTGGATGTGTCTGAATAGCTGAGGAGCCGAGCTGCAACTGGGGTATGTGCTGTGTGAGATCCAGGTCTCTGCTCCTGTTGGCACTTCCATTTTCAAAGACATGTGGGGCAGTAAGCAAGTTCTTCTTATAGCTAGAAGGGCAAGGGGGCATGAATATCTGGAGCAATATATTTGTTTCAATTGAAAAATTCTGTGGAAAATAGTCATTATACCCTATAGTTCTGTACTGATATTAGGCAGAGTTTTTAGTTGCTGTCTGTGAGGTTTGTTCTCCGAAATGTTCTCAAGCTTCTTCTGAGCCCTATGACCTTGCAGTACCAGGCTGTGTGTGCCTCATTTCAATGAAAATATGTAAGGTGACTTTATATTGCCTGTTATAAGGAAGGCCAATTTTAAGTGTTAGCTATTAATGTCTCAGGAAAATGTGCAAACACAATTAAATAGTTCATTTCAAATTTTATATCAATTATTTAAAATCAACACAATTGCTATGGTAACAACCTATTACACAAAGCAACCATTCCCAAACAACTTATTTTAGAATTGAGTCCTCAAATCAAAATGAGTAATAAAAAGAGATGGAAGGGCTATTTGGAATATTTAAATTTTCCAAAACTAAAATCTTTTTACCTGCTTAGTGATTAGATATAAATAAACCAGCTTTTAGCCCAGACCAAATGTCTTCATTTAAAAGCCATTCACATTTAGCTGCTGAACTTTACCATAGAAATTTCAAGGGAAAGTAATTATAGAGACATTTTGAATTTAAAGCCACATGGGGATGCAATTAAGGATAATAATAACCATAGTTTCTGAACAAAAATATATAAAATAAATTCTTTATCTTATTTAAATGAAGAAGGCTAAAAAGAATGACAGTGAATGTAGCTTTTTGGTTACAATGAGAAAAATATGTCAATAACAAAACCTGTATTTCCAGATATATAACATTCATAAAAATTAAACATAATATATTGTGTTATGACATCTAAAAACAAGTTTCAAATATGATATAGAAACAGATTAATATGGCACAAAATGTTTCACTTGATATAAAAGATAAGAACCCTCTTTCAAATATGATATAGAAACAGATTAATATGGCACAAAATGTTTCACTTGATATAAAAGATGAGAACCCTCTTTCAGGAAGCAGCTGTTCTCTGATCATCATGTTTCTGAGATTGCTCTTAGCTTTAATGTTAAACTTATAGCTTTAGAAGTTCAGAGATGAAATGGATGAGTGATTACAAAAAATAGATAGGAAGAGAAAAAGAACCAATAAGGACAATGAGGTTAATGGTGTGGTCACTTGGTCATAGTGTTAATACCGTAACAGAAAACTTTGAATTCTACTAAAATCTATATTTTACAGGCAGTACAAATTGCTGATTCATTAACTTTTAAGCTTTTTACATTAGATCGATAATATGGAGGTTTTAAAATATATACTTAGCCAAGTGTTTGTTTGTTTATTATGTTAATATGCAGGTTGTGTTTGGCTAGAACCTTGTGTAGGCAAGAGAGAACATTGATTCACTGGACAGGACTTATTAGACCCTTGTTGTGAGAGTAGGAGATCTGTTTCCGGGCTCTGCAGAGCAGCATGTGTCATCAGCTACTGAGTCATCTTTCTAGGCACAACACTGATTTCTAAAAATCTGCAATATTCTATGTAAAAAAAATTAGATCTCATTTTTAATGTCTCATATTCATCTCTCAATAGTAGTACTGAACTTAAAGTACTTTGGTGTGCTTGCTATATATCCACTAAACTGGTGATAATTTTTCTTCTTATTATATTAGAGCCTAAACAATACATATGCAGATGAATACAGCCAGCTATTAGACTGAGCATGGACACCGCAATGGAGGAGTTAGGGGAAGGATGGAAAGAGTCGAAGGGGTTTGCTACCCCATAGAAAGAGCAGCAATATCAACCAACCAGAACCCCAAGTGTTCCCAGGGATTAAGCTACCAACCAAAGAGTACACATAGGGGGACTCATGTATCCACCTGCATATGTAGCAGAGGATGGCCTTATATGGCATCAATAGGAGGGTAGCCCCTTAGTCCTGTGGAGGCTGGATGACCCAGCTTAGGGGAATACTAGGGCACTGAGGCTGGAGTTGTTGGGCAGCTGGTGGAGCACTCTCATAGAAGCATGGGGAACAGGGGAAGGGATAGGGAGTTTGTGGAGGAGAAACTTGGACAGGGTAGAACATTTGAAATGTAAATAAATAAAAAAACCAATAAAAATAAATAAGTAAATATTTTAACTGTTTTCAACTTCACCTCCTTCTCCATTTCTCCATTTCATACTGTGTTTTAGGTTTACTAATATATTTCACTTATTATATGGTTGAGTACACTTTCCATAAAGTCCTAGCAATAGAATATTAACTAGCAGGATAATATGAACTAAGTTCTACCAGAATTATTGCTCTTTTCTCCCTTAACATACTAAATTGTTTTTACCGAGTTAGGTAATCATGCTGAATTTTCTTTCCCCTCTAGGATAACTTTGACCTCGGGAGGTTAGGTCTACCAGGATTCCTGTGCATTCATCCTTTTTGTTTCTTAGACATTTGCTGCCACACTGACAGCTGGCTTAACCTTAATGAAGCCCATTCAGGCATCCTTAGACATTCTCTAGCTCTTCACATGCAGCAGTTCAGCCCTTTGACTGCTCACAACACTGTGAACCGTTCCTTCTCTTCCTCTGCCTCCTTAGGTCCACGTGTCTGCGCAGGATTTCAGCTCATGGAAAATGGAGTCCACCACAGACTGACTTTGACTTTTCACAGCATCGTGTGACTGCTATTTCCATGAGTGAGACAAGGAAGACTTTAATTTATCATGTGTCTTCAGAAGTTCCCTCATACCTGTTTTATTTTAAACACCATTTAATTATGGTGAGTTCCCTTTCTGACAGTACATTTTCTAAACAAAATCAAGTCTTTTCTTGGTATCTTACTACATCTCCTTTTTACATCTACATTGATGGAAATAATGATCTCCCCACTGTGTGTCCACAATAGCACCTGTCCACAACATTTCAACTGTAGCAATATACTTTTATCATTACACTGTAATTTTATCAAAAATTGCTGAATAAGTTCACTAACAATCATCTTTTCAGATATAATGGAGCAACTGTTACAAAACTCTTTCATCCTGATAATCCTAAAGACATTTGCGATAATTTCCACCCTTTCCCCAAAGCCATGATTTCTAGATTTCCATAATACCATTATTTCAATATATTTTGTGCTTTTAGATTGATTCCTCCCTGCACTTTATCATATTCATGGTTAATTCTCTTCAATTTATTACAGCTACCATTTGTTTGCTTATTTTTATTTAATAATATTTTCAACTTCTTTTATATTAAACACTTTTAAATGTAAGAGTGAGTTGGGGATGTAAGTCCTCATGTATAACTCCAATTCTTCTTCTTAAACTTCAGATTTATTATGTTTATCTTCATAATGGCTATTTAAATTAAATGCCACCATGAGCTTAAATTTTTGAATATATGAAATAAAATTTACTACTGTTTCTAAAATTTTATAATTATGTTAAATTAAATCCTACCTGGGATTCTAGTCGCATTGTCCTACCATTAACTACAGGTTGTGGGTTTTTTTTTTTTAAGATATGTTGTTTTGTCTTACATAGACTCACTATAATTTTTGCTTTCATGCTCATTAATATATGTGGAATATATCTCATCTTTTCTACCTGTATTGTAGCTACATCATTCAAGGACAGCTTAATCTGCGGCTTGAGAAGCAGAAGCTCCATAACACTTCAAGCTTCCATCCATCCGGCCTCTCCCCAGTTTATTCTGGTCCCACTCCAAAGCACAATTTGCAGTAATTCTAAAATTAATTCCTCAGCACGTACTTTTGAAATCATTTGGATATATGAACTTGGAAAATATGCTGATATCTTCTTTTGAAATTCTTAGAGTAATTGTATCAAATTTTTGGAGTTCCTGATTAATAAAGATCTCCAAATCTAAATTCTTTAATGTTAAATACAAAGTGAATTAGTTCTACTTAAGATCAACAGCAGCCAGGCGATGGTGTAACGTTCTTCTAGAAACTTTCAGTAACTCTGATAATGCTAGGAAAGTCCATCCTCACACAAAACAAAATTCTTAAAACTTTCATTACTTGATATAATTGCATCTTCAATATGTCCTAAAATTTGTTCCTAAAAATTGTGTATGTGGGGGTGGTTATGTGTGTATGATATATAGTGTAAATGTGAAGGCAGGGGACAATGTTGGAGAATTGGTTCTCTTCTATCATGAAGGTTCTGGAGACAGAATTAATGGCAGCAGGCTTTAATGGCAAGCACCTTTACCGATTAATTTTTAAACTCAGTTTTGGACTACTTAGACACTTTAAAGTTTGTCTATTCCTACAGTAATTACAGGTAGTCATCCAGTGCTAGATACTACTCCAGTTTACATATTCTCACTTTAGTTTGCTACACAAAGCACAAAACACTTCAAACTGCCCAGTAGATGTTAATAAACTGGAGGAAGTCACAACATTTTCTTCAGTTTGTTCAAGAGCCTGGCATCATGCCCAGTATAGTAGGCAATGAAATACATCATTGCTGAATAACGTAAGTGGTTTCTTTACACTGTAATTCTAATGGCCATAAAGTTCCATGATCAGTACTACCCTATCTGGCACTCCTTCATGTGTGTATGGGATTTCATCTCATGCTGGGAATACTAACTGCTTTCTAATAGAGCCTGTTCTTGCTTGTATACACCTCAGAAAGTCAGAAAACGGGCCCCCAAACATCTGTTATTGATGTCTAGTGACATCTATAATATATTAGGACTATATAGCACATGGTGGGGATGCTTTACTTTTATATAATATCCAATATTCAAGAAACACTTCTATTAAGTATATAAGTTGATAGATTGGAATTGTAGGTTTTAGCCCACAGTACTATTTCAATGCATTTCTCATAAGTTTCACTCTGTAGCATAAGCCATATTTAGTTTGGGGCAATTTTCCTGCCTAAGGCTCTAGAGAGCTGATATTGCAGGTATCAACCAGAAACTCTTTATGTTTAATATAACCACATAATAAATAAATAAATAAATAAATAAATAAATACCTCATTAATCATATTGCAGTTAGGCTTAGACTACTGTACTTATTTATGTATTAATGTAAGTTGTAGGTTACTTATCTCATTATACTTAGTGATATTAATTTTGGTAACATTCCTGGTATGCATTACAATTCATCTACATCTCTAACAGAAAACATAATATTTTTAACGTTCCAGCTGGTATTAAGGACAAATGAGCCAATGTTCTATGAGGCAAACAGATAAACCTGTTCCCTTATTTATTTTTCTTATAAGCTTACCATATTGTTTGAAGTACTTTCTATGTTCACATAATATCAACTTACTATCTTCATAACGCAATTTTGCTTAATTTCTTTGCTGCCAATTGAGCGTTCAGAGCAACAGTACAAGTAAATGACATTGCACTTTTACTAGATCTCTGACATTCTCCTCAAGAGACCTGTACTGATAATTTCATGAATCTTTAAAACCCTCAATACTGTTGGAGAATGCAATCTCTCTCATAAAATTCAGTAAATCATGGAGCTCTTAAGAGATCCCTTTGGATTCTTAATGAGCCTATAAATACATTACTAAAATAATTTATAAGGCTAAGTAACTCATTCAACACATCACTGTGGCCAATTCAAATAGGTGCTTCAGCAAAATTTGAAACCTCCCTAAGTCACAGACCTGAATACTCTATCTCACTTACCACTGTTTGCTTACACTCACACAGTTATCACTATCTAAACCTGATAACACCACACCAACTAGTCTTAATTTCTGCTGAGAATTATTTATGGAACTCACCCACCAGTCTTTTCATTTTTGAATTAAGTAATCTCATTATGATTTTTCCTTTTATCATCAGTTATAGTAATTATGTTAAGAATATATTTTGATTATTGTGCCTGGCATATTAAAAATCTTATGTTAGAGCTACCATATGCTATCATAAACCTTGTAGTCATGGTGATTGGTTGGGAAAAAGAGGACCTGTGCTTTTAATCAAGTTGTACATGTTTTCAAAAATATTATAACTAAACAAATTCAGTATCCTTACTAGGCTTGGGCATAGAGTCAGGGATCTTAAGGGATGACCATGAGAACTTAAAGAAGAAAATTACAGCAGCATTAGCTGCAGGGGGGAGGGTGCTCCATATATATCAGTTCTTACATTTCTATTTAATAACAAGCTTATTTATTTGTACCATGATGAATGTGACATTTTAAAAATAGAGACCATGATGAGTAATGCATTTAAATGTTCTTTCTTTTAGAGCTCTGCTATACCAAATGGTAGATGGCTTTCTACTTTTCTTGTATTTAACACATAAAAATTATGTTTATCTCTGTTTTAATTGCTGGGAAGCCTTTTAAAATAGGACTTATGTTATTTCCTACTGACACTGCCATTTCCTTAAGGACTATTTTATGATAGGTATGGTCTCTATTTTGTGATACCTTACTACTTGTCTATGGATACAGTTTAATTTTTTCCTGATTTATATGACCTATAGTTGAGCAATTTGTTGGTGTTGTTACTCATAGTTAATTAGATATTAGTTTTATGTAGCAATTTTAGTTCACAAACAGTCTTTGTGTTTATTAAGAAGTCATTACATGAATTAATGATATGTGTAGGGTAGATAGTATTTTCATTTTGTGGATGAAAAAATATTTGATCATTATGGTTTTACTGTCAATCAAGAGTGAAGATACTGTCTTATTTACGGTTTTACTGCTGTGAACAGACACCATGACTAATGCAAGTTTTATAAAAGATGACATTTAATTGGGGTTGGCTTACAGGCACAGAGGTTCAGTCCATTGTCATCAAGGCAGAAACATGGCAGCAACATGGCAGCATCCAGGCAGATATGGTGCAGGAGGAACTGGGAATTTTACATCTTCATCTGAAGCTGCTAGTGGAAGACTGAATTCCAGGCAACTATGGTGGGGGTTTGAAGCCCACACCCACAGTGACACACCTACTCCAACAAGGCCACACCTACTAGTAAGATCACTCCCTGGGCCAATCACACAAGAACCATCACAGCTACTAAATGTAATGTTCACTGATTAGATCCTACATTACACTCACAATTTTCTACTCTTTAATTTTTTTTTACTTCCCTTAAATATTTCTAACCCCACAAGAAGATCTCTTCCTAAAATATATGAGTTGCTTTTACTAAATACTCTTTTCAGTCTTCATTATGGGAAAATAATAAGCAGGTTTAGAATCTTGTAATCCTAGGAATCAGAAGGCTAAGGCAGGAGGACCACCAGTTTGATGTCATCATGAGCTTCATAGTGATTTCCAAGTCACTCTGGGCTATGTATGAAGATGCTGTCTAGCAATAACAACAATAATTAAAATTTAAATAATGAAAGCACAAGTTACAAGAAGTGGTAGCTATACCAACTAAAATAGACAGGGTTCATGAAAGAATCATCACATAATATATAAGTTAGTTTTCAGTAGCTATGATAAAGCATGGCTTCAAGGAACTTATGGGACAATTTATTTTGACGTCTGATTCCTAAATGTATTGATATAGTTCCAGGAAACACAAGAACAGGAAAATGAGAAATCACACTAACAACACAAAGCACAGAATAGACTGAAAGCAGAAGATATTGACCTCAAAACACATCTCAAATGACTTATTTCCCCTTGAAGACTACCCGCTAAAGATTTCGGAGCCTTCACAAACAGTGGCACTGATTGAGGATCAAGTGTTCAAATTCCTGAGTTTACAAAGTACATTTTTTTTATTCAAACCATGAAACATTCAAACTATTTGTTAAGCTGCTTGGGAGGGGGAGAATTAAATTTTTTTCTTATACAGAATCATGACAAGCTATAAAGCAATATTATTGCTTATATTTTTAAATAAAATGAAGAAAATTTTAATTGTTCAAAGTTGCATTTCTTTGAAAGTTCAGGGTTTTTTTTCTATGAATGTTTTCAGTGTAGCACCAGAAAAACCCAATGAAGCAATTTATAAAGAAAATTTCTTTCCTTTTAACATTAAATGTTTCATTATATAAATTAAATGCACTGTTAATATAGCTATCTACTCATAGGATAATCATTTCTTAAACTAGACTGATGCTAAAAATAAAGTTTATATAATGCCTCTTATGTTTAGTCTGCCAAATTTCCAATGGTTGCTCTAAATTTTGTTTTGTGCTGATATGAAATGTATGTTAGGTTCTCCCTTGGTCAATACACTGGATAAAGGGTGTTTGCACTGTGTGTGACCACATAAGTTATTTTCCAGGAATATCCTTGTATGTATAAGGCTAGAGTCTGCAAGAATGAAGATACAAGCTTCATCTTAGGAGATCCCAATTGACAGCTTTCAACCACTTTTTTCCACATGTCATGGAAAAACAGCACTGATAGGAAGGTCAGAGAGATGTATTCAGTGTGCTATTAGTTTAATTTTCCCAAGCTTCTTTTGGGAAAGTTGACAGGTAGTCTGAGTTTATTAAATAGTAAAACAATGGTAGCTTCTAAGGTTGGCATATGTCACAACACGGGCCACTTTAGCCAGGCCTATGTTCTGACCACTGTCAGTTCTGCTTCGGCAAGGTGGGGTAGACCAGTTGTAATCACTCTCATTCCCTGAAGGGAACAGCCACATTCCCATAAAATGATTAATCTTTTTCAGGAATGTGGCCTCATCACAGGGGTATCCAGGGAGGGGGGCATAGACTGCCTCACTGGGGTTGGTATCTCATCATGGAGTGCTAAATCATAAGCTGGCTGTTGCTTAAGGGTTCTTTTTTCTTTCTTACCTCTTTTTTTTTATTAGATACCTTCTTTATTTATGTATTAAATGTTATCCCCCTTCCTCCTTTCCCCTCTGAAAACCCCCGACCCATTCCTCCTCCCCCTGCTCACCAACCCACACACTCTGTTTTTCTCTTCTGGTATTACCCTACATTGGAGCATCGAGCCTTCACAGGACCAAGAGCCTCTCCTCTCATTAATATTTGACAAGGCCATCTTCTGCTACATTTTTGGCTGGAGCCATGGGTTCATCCATGTGTACTCTTAGATTAGTAGTTTAGTCCCTAGGAGCTCTGGGGGTACTGGCTGGTTCATATTGTTGTTCTTCCTATAGTACTGCACTTCCCTTCAGCTCCTTGGGTCCTTTCTCTAGCTCCTCCATTGAGGGCCCTGTGCTCCAGTACAGTGATTGGTTGAGAGCATCCCCATCTGTGTTTGTCAGACACTGGCAGAGTCTCTCAGGAGAAAGTTAAGCTCCTATCAGCAAGTGCTTGTTGGCACAGACAATAGGGTCTGGGTTTGATAACTTTATATGGGATATATCCCCAGGTGAGCAAGTCACTGGATGGTTTTCCTTTAGTCTTTGCTCCACACTTTACCGCTATATATCCTCCCATGTGTATTTTGTTCGCCCTTCTTTGAAGTACCAAAGTATCCACACTTTGGTCTTCTTTCTTTTTGAGCTTTATGTGTTCTATGAATTATATCAAGACAACAGATGGGTATTTGCTCCAACTTTTCTGTGTGAGTTTCACGAAAAAACACAAGAAGGTAAGAAAGACATCCTATGTGGAACACCAGTAGGCCCATCAGATCCATAAGGAACATGATGGAAATTATGACTCGACTTTTTCCTTTCCAATTTGTATCCCTTTGACCTCCTTATGCTGTCTAATTGCTCTAGCTAGAACTTTAAGTACTATATTAAAAAGATATGGAGAGAGGGGACAGCCTTGTCTAGTCCCTGATTTTAGTGGGATTGCTTCAAGTTTCTCTCCATTTAGTTTGATATTGGCTACCAGTTTGATGTATATTGCTTTCATTATGTTTATAATGGGTCTCTAATTTCTGTTCTTTCCAAGACTTTTAGGATGAAAGGATGCTGAATTTGTCAAATGCTTTTTCAGCATCTAATGAAATGACCATGTGGCTTTTTTCTTTGAGTTTGTTTATGTAGTGGATCGCATTGATAGATTTCCATATACTGAACCAACCCTGCATCCCTGGGATGAAGCCTACTTGATCATGGTGAATAATCGTTTTGATGTGTTCTTGGATTCGATTGGCAAGAATTTTATTGAGTATTTTTGCATAGATATTCATAAGGGATATTGGTCTGTAGTTTTCATTTGTTGCTGGATCTTTGTGTGGTCTTGGTAGCATAATTGTGGCTTGGTAGAATGAGTTGGGTAGTGTTTCTTCTGTTTCTATTTTGTAGAATAATTTGAAGAGTATTGGGGTCAGGTCTTCTTTGAAGGTCTGAGAGAATTCTGCACTAAAACCATGTGGTCCTGTGCTTTTATTTGGTTGGAAGTCTTTCTATGACCCCTTTTATTTCTTTAGGGGTTATGGAACTGTTTAGTTGATGTATTTGATCCTGATTTCATTTTGGTATTTGGTTTCTGTCTAGGAAATTGTCCATTTCCTCCAGATTTTCCAGGTGTGTTGCATATAGACTTTTGTAGTAAGATCTGAGGATTTTTTGAATTTCCTCCATTTCTGTTGTTATATCTCCCTTTTCATTTCTAGTTTTGTTAATTTGGATACTGTCTTTGTGCCCTTTGGTTAGTCTGGCTAAGGGTTTATCTATCTTGTTGATTTTCTCAAAGAACCAGCTCCTGGTTTTGTTGATTCTTTGTATGATTCTCTTTGTTTCTACTTGATTGATTTCAGGATACAAATTAGAAAGGAAGAAGTCAAACTATCACTATTTGCAGATAATATGATAGTATACTTAAGTTACCCAAAAAACTCCACCAGAGAACTCCTACAGCTGATAAACAACTTCAGCTACATGGCTGGTTATCAAATCAACTCAATCAAATCAGTAGCCTTCCTATACACAAAGGATAAGGAGGATGAGAAAGAAATTAGGGAAATGACACCCTTCACAATAGCCACAAACAATATAAAGTATCTTGGGGTGACTCTAACCAAACAATTGAAAGATCTGTATGAGAACAATTTCAGGTCTCTGAAGAAGGAAATCGAAGAAGACCTCAAAAACTGGAAAAATCTTACATGCTCGTGGATTGGCAGGGTTAATATAGTAAAAATGGCCATCTTACCAAAAGCAATCTACAGATTCAATGCAATCCCCATCAAAATCCCTACTCAGTTCTTTAGAGAGTTAGAAAGAGCATTTCTCAAATTCATCTGGAATAACAAAAAGCCCAGGATAGCTAAAACTATTCTCATCAGTAAAAGAACTTCTGGGGAAATCAGTATCAAAAACCTCAAGCAGTATTACAGAGTAATAGTGTTAAAAACTGCATGGTATTGGTACAGTGACAGGCAGGTAGATCAATGGAATAGGATTGAAGACCCAGAAATGAACCCAAACACCTTTGGTCACTTGATCTTTGACAAAGGAGCTGAAACTATCCAGTGGAAAAAAGATAGCCTTTTCAACAAATGGTGCTGGCTCAACTTCGAATGGCTGAGAAGCACCTTAAAAAATATTCAACATCATTAGTCATTAGGGAAATGCAAATCAAAACAACCCTGAGATTTCACCTTGCACCAGTTAGAATGGCTAACATTAAAGACTCAGGAGACAGTAGGTGTTGACAAGGATGTGGAGAAAGAGGAACACTCCTCCACTGCTAATGGGAATGCAAGTTGGTACAACCACTCTGGAAATCAGTCTGGCTGTTTCTCAAAAAACTAGGAATAACACTTCCAGAGGACCATGCAATACCTCTCCTGGGCATATACCCAGAGGATTCCCTGGCATGCAATAAGGACACATGCTCCACTATGTTCATAACAGCCCTATTTATAATATCCAGAAGTTGGAAAGAACCTAGATATCTCTCAGTGGAGTAATGGATACAAAAAATGTGGTATATTTACACAATGGAATACTACTCAGCAATTAAAAATAATGAATTCATGAAATTCTTAGGCAAATGGTTGTATCTGGAAAATATCATCCTAAGTGAGGTAACCCAATCACAAAAGAATACACATGGAATACAGTCACTGATAAGTGGATATTAACTCAGAAACTCTGAATACCCAAAACACAATTCACATATCAAATGACTCCCAAGAAAGAGGAAGGAGAGGCTTGTTCCAACATTGTAGGGGATTACCAGGATGGAGAATTAGGAGGGGGTTGATAGGAGAATGGGTGGAAGGTAGAGGGCTTAGGGAACTTATGGGGAGGGGGAATTGGGAAAGGGAAAATCATTTGGAATGTAAACAAAGAATATAGAAAATAAAAAATTATAATAAGAAGAAAGAAAATAAATCACAACCCGAGAAGTGCAGACAAATGCCTTGAACAGTTAATAAACTGAATCCAGACAGCACTGGGAAAGACATAGAAAAGGCTTGTCAGTCCCTTTATCTTCTTCATGATGTCTTTGATAGAAAAGAAAAAATGCTGAAGGAACCCACGTTTGAATTGGGAAAGCTCATGAAGCTCTACAGTGAAGGTGGTAGTTCTGGGAAACCGACCGGTGGTGAGACAGGTGCCAAGCTTGAACGAGCTGATGGTTAGGAACACCAGTCCAAGCGTTGGTTTAGAATCATGATTTTTTAATAGTCACAAATAAAAGGTCACCTTTGTGAAAAAAATCTGGCTAATCATATAATCTTTGATGGAAATAAACATCAAAATGTAAAAAATATAGAGATTCATAGGACATGATATAAACTTTCATAAGATCAAATACAGAAACCTCACAGTAGAGCAGCAACCACACTGAAGAGTGAAAAGAAGCAGGAAGAGTTCTCATGGGGTAAAGGAAGCTACAGGGCTTAGTTGGATCCCTGAAGCTAGCATGGAATGGGTGAAGAGCCTTCTGCAAGTTGACCTGTGAACTTTGTTATACTTCCTGCAGCTAGCTTGCATATATGCACAGAGAATGCAATAAACACACAAATATATCTTTTTAAAAAGATGGAAGGTGTTTCCATAAACTTTCTTCTTCTTTTCTTTTTTTTAAATTTATTCCTTAATCAATTTTTAGAGTCTGGAATTTATCCCTTCCTTCTCCACCCTCCATCATTTCTACATTCCACACCTCTTCTACTCCCACATACCCAGCTTCAAGAGGATGTTCCCATACCCCTCCACACCACCAGACCTCCCCTATCCCCAGGGCTCCAAGTCTCTCAAGGGTTAGGTGCATCTTCTCTGACTGAGTCCAGACCCAGCAGACCTCTGCTATATCATGTGTTGTTTGCCTCATATCTGCTAGTGTATGCTGCCTGGTTGATGGCTCAATATCTGGGTTAGTTGAGACTGCTAGTCTTTCTATGGGGTTACCCTCCTCCTCAACTTCTAGCATTTCCCTAATACAACCACAGAGGTCAGCAGCTTCTGTCTATTAGTTGGGTATAAATATCTGCATCTGACTCTTTCAGCTGCCTGTTGGGCCTTTTGGAGGACAGACATGATAGGTCCATGTTTGTAAGCACACCAGGGCCTCAGTAACAGTGTCAGGCCTTGGGGCCTCACCCTGAGCTGAATCTCAATCTGGGCCTGTTGCTGGACCTCCTTTATCTGTGACTCTTCTTCATTTTTCTTCCTACGGTTCTTTCAGACAGGAACAATTCTGAATCAGAATTGACTGTGGGTTGGCAACACCATACCTCCTTTTGATGCCATCATTTTACTGGAGGTGGGCTCTAGAAGTTCCTTCTCTCTACTGTAGGGCATTTGATCTAAGTTATCTCCCTTTGAGTCCAGAGAGTCTCTCACCTCTTAGGTCTTGTACATTCAGGAGGGTACACTCACCTCCTGCTTCTCTGAGGCATATTGCATATTGAGAAAATATTACATATTTCCATATTTATTCTACTGTATTTCTCCACTGTTACTTCCCCAATACCTGATCAAGTTCCTCCTTTGACCTCCTGGTATCCTCTCCCCACCCAGGTCCTTTCCTCCTTCTGCTCCCTGTGATTGCTTTCTTCTCATTCCCAAGTGGGATTTCAACAGCCTCACTTGGGCCCTTTGGCTTACTTATTAGCCTTCTTGGGTTCTGTGAATTGTATCCTGGGAATTCTGTACATTTTTTGGCTACTATCCACTAATTAGTGAGTATTTGTGATGCATATCCTTTTGGGTCTGAGTTACATCACTCAGGATAATTTTCTAGTTCCATCTATGTACCTGTAAATCTCATGATGACCTCATTCTTAATGGCCAAGAAGTATTCAATTGTGTAAATGAACCACATTTTCTATATCTATTTTTATATTGTGAGACATCTGTGTTGTTTCCTGCTTCTGGCTATCACAATTAAAGCCACTATGAACATAGTGGAACATGTGCCCCTGTGGCATGGTGGGGCATCTTTTGGGAATATGCTCAAGAGTGGCATAGCTGGGTCATCAGGTATATCTGTTTCCAATTTTGTGAGGATTCTTCAAATTGATTAACAGAGTTCTTTTACCAATTTGCAATCTAACCAGCAATGGAGGCAAACTACTCTTTCTCCACATCCTTGCCAACATGCACTGTCACCTGATTTTTTGATCTTAGCTATTCTGATTGGTGTAATTTGGTGGAATCTCAGGTTGTTTTGATTTGCATTTCCCTGATGATTAAGAACTTTGAATATTTCTTTAACTGCTTCTCAGCCAATCGAGATTCCTCTATTCTGAATTCTCTGTTTAGTTCTTTTTTTTTCTTTCTTTTTTTTTTAATATTTTTATTTTCTATATTCTTTGTTTACATTCCAAATGATTTCCCCTTTCCGGGATCCCCCCTCCCCATATGTCCCATAAACCTTCTTCTCTCCATCTCTGTTTAGTTCTATACCACAGTTTTTGATTGGGTTCTTTGGTTTCTTGATGGTTAGCTTCTTGAGTTCTTTATATATTTTGGATATTATGCCTCTATGGATGTGTCTTAGTAAAGACTTTTTCCCAATTTTTGGGTTGCCAATTGGAAGTAGCAATTTTCAAATTCATCTGGAAAAGTAAAAAAATCCAGAATCATGAAAGTAATTTGAAAGAAAGGCCATCCAGAGACTGCCCCACCTGGGGATCTATTTCATATCCAAAACTGGATGCTGTTGTGGATGCTGGGAAGAGCTTGCTGATGGAAGCTGGTATGGCTGTCTCCTGAGAGGCTCTGCCAGAGCCTGATAAATACAGAGGCAATTGCTCACTGCCAACCATTGGACTGAGCGCTGGGAGTCCCTGATGGAGGTGTTGGAGAAAGAACTGGAGGATCTGAGGGTGTTTGCAGCCCCATGGAGGGAGCAACGGTGTCAACTTGTCAGACCCCCATACCCCCAGAGCTCCCGTGGACTGCACAGTCAACCAAAGAAGACACATGGAGGGACCCATGGCCCTGGCCGCATATGTGGCAGATAATGGTCTTGTTAGACATAAGTGGGAGGACAGACCCTTGGGCCTGAGTGTATTTGATGCCCAGTGTAGGGGAATGCCAGGGCAGGAAGACAGGAGTTTGGTTATGTGGGTGGGGTGCATCCTCATTGAGTCAGGGGAAGAGGGATGCGATTGGGGATTTCTTTTGGGGAGACCTGGAAAGGGGAAAACTTGTGAGAAGTAAATAAAGATATTATCCAAGGAAAAGAAAAAAGAAAAAAAAAAGGTACTTCTGGGGAAATCACCATGCTTGACCTCAAGCTCTACTACAGAGCAATAGTGATACAAACTTCACAGAGACAGACAGGTTGATCAATGAAAGAGAATTGAGGACCCAGAAATAAAAGCACACACTTACAGACACTTCATTTTTGAAAAAGAATCCAAAAGCATACAATGGGGAACAAAAAGTATTTTCAATAAATGGTGCTTGGCTGACTGGCAATCTGCATGTAGAAAAATAAAAATGGGCGGCAGCGGGGGCGGCGACAGTGCAGCAGTGGCTGGTCCAGCCGAAGGGCCATCAGCAGTGGAACCAAGGCGACACAGGGTCCAGTTAGGCCCTGAGCCCATGACCACTGACCTTCGCTGGCCAGCCGGGCTGCAAGCAGCGGCGGATTTACGGTGCCTTTCACAGCACAGAAGCCACATCAGAATTCTGCATCCAGCCAGTCACAAGAGACTCGCCTCCATCTTGGTTTCGGACTCCAGAGAGATCCGACAGACTGAGGTACACAAACATAACCCGAGGCAAACATCGCGGGGGTCTAAGCCCGATGGTCGTTGGCCTGCACCCAGGCCCTGGGCTGTTCGGGGGGCCATCGGGGGGTGCCAACCCAGCCAGGAGGTTTTTTTGCCTGCGTCAGCGCGCGAGCCGCCATTTTGCCTACAGGACGCCAGAGAGCTCTAGCAGGCAAAGCCATAACAGGCATAGCCTGAGGCTAACAAAGCGGGGGTCTAGGCCCCAACAGGCCCTGGACTGACCACAAGAACTGGGCGGCTTGGTGGGCCATCTGTGTGTCAACCTGCCCAGGAGGTTGTTAGCCCAGCTGACTCTCCCAGCACTTTCAGGGAGTGCAAGCGCACACGACCACCATCCTGGCCACCTGACAGACCCAATTAACAGTCATAGCCCGAGGGGAACTTTGCTGAGACCTTGGCCTCCCAGGCTTTTACCTGGACCCAGGGCCTGAGCAGCCAGGCTAGCCTTGTGTGCACCAACCCGGTTGGGAGATCCGCTGCCCAGCAGAGTGATCAGCACGCAAAAAAGGTCCCAGCAGCATACAACATCAGCACTCCCTGAAGGTGCAAATGGGCTCTATCTGGTTCACAGACACAATCTGGGTCAAAACACACCAGAGCTGCAAGGGCACCCAAGAGGAGGACAACACATCAGCAATCTGCTACAGGGGAAACCCAGCCATATAGTGTTGCAGTAACAGCCCCAGAGCCCCTCAGGAGGCCCAAACACCAGCCAGGGACAAGACCAACTAAATCCAGAGAACAAGATGGCAAAGGGCAAACGCAGGAACGCTACTAACAGAAATCTAGGCAATATGGCAGCATCTGAACCAAACTCTCCAACATCAGCAAGTCCTGGTTATGCCAACACACAAGAGAAACAAGATTTGGATTTAAAATCACTGATTATGATGCTGCTAGAAGAACACAAAAAGGACATAAATGAATCTCTTAAAGAAATACAGGGAAACATGAATAAGCTAGAAACCTGTATAATGGAAACAGAAAAATCACTTAAAGAAATGCAGGAGAATAAGGCTCAAGAGATAGAAGCCAATAAGGAAGAAACACACACAAAAAAAAAAAACCTTAAAGAAATGCAGGAGAACTTGAATCAAGAGGCAGAAGTCATGAAAGAGGAAACACAAAAATCTCTTAAAGTATTATAGGAAAACACAAACAAACAAATGATGGAACTGAGCAAAACCATCCTGGATCTAAAAACAGAAGTAGAAACAACTAAGAAATCACAAAGGGAGACAACTTTGGAGATAGAAAACCTTGAGAAGAAATCAGGGGCCATAGATGCAAATATAAACAGAATTCAAGAGATGGAAGAAAGAATTTCAGATGCCAAAGATACCATAGAAACCATTGACTCAACAGTCAAAGAAAATGCAAAATGCAAAAAGTTTGTATCCCAGAACATCCAGCAAATCCAGGATACAATGAGAAGACCAAACCTAAGGGTTATAGGTATAGATAAGAGTGAAGATTTACAACTAAAAGGGCCAGCAAATATCTTTAACAAAATTATGGAAGGAAACTTTCCCAACTTAAAGAGAGAGATGCCTATGAATATACAAGAAGCCTACAGAACTCCAAACAGACTGGATCTGAGCAGAAATACCTCTCGCCACATAATAATTAAAACCCCAAATGCACTAAGCAAAGAAAGAATATTAAAGGCAGTAAGAGAAAAAGGCCAAGTAACATATAAAGGAAGACCTATCAGAATCACACCAGACTTCTCACCAGAGACCATGAAAGCTAGAAGATCCTGGGCAGATCTCATGCATACTCTAAGAGAACACAAATGTCAGCCAAGACTACTATACCCAGCAAAACTCTCAATCACAATAGATGGAGAAACCAAGGCATTCTATGACAAAACCAAATTTACACAATATCTTTCCACAAACCCAGCTCTACAAAGAATAATAGGAGGAAAACTCCAATACAAGGAGGGAAACTACACCCTGGAAAAAGTAAGATAGTAACCTTCCTTCATCAAATCCAAAAGAAGATAATCACCCAAATATAAAAATAACCTCAAAAATGACACGAAGTAATAATCTCTATTCCTTAATATCTCTTAATAACAATGGACTCAATTCCCCAATAAAAAGACATAGACTAACAGACTGGATAAGGAAACAGGACCCTACATTTTGCTGCATACAGGAAACACCTAAATGTCAAAGACAAAAACTACCTGAGAGTAAAAGGGTGGAAGACAATTTTACAAGCCAATGGTCTCAGGAAACGAGCCGGAGTAGCCATTCTTTTTTTTTTTTTTTTTTTTTTTTGATATAATTTATTTACATTTCAAATGACTTCCCCTTTTCTAGCCCCCCCCACTCCCCGAAAGTCCTTTAAGCACCCTTCTCTTCCCCTGTCCTCCTACCCACCCCTTCCCACTTCCCCGTTCTGGTTTTGCTGAGTACTGTTTCACTGAGTCTTTCCAGAACCAGGGGCCAATCCTCCTTTCTTCTTATACCTCATTTGATGTGTGGATTATGTTTTGGGTATTCCAGTTTTCTAGGTTAATATCCACTTAATAGTGAGTGCATACCATGATTCACCTTATGAGTCTGGGTTACCTCACTTAGTATGGTATTCTCTAGCTCCATCCATTTGCCTAAGAATTTCATGATTTCATTGTTTCTAATGGCTGAATAGTACTCCATTGTGTAGATATACCACATTTTTTGCATCCACTCTTCTGTTGAGGGATACGTGGGTTCTTTCCAGCATCTGGCAATTATAAATAGGGCTGCTATGAACATAGTAGAACATGTATCCTTATTACATGGTGGGGAGTCTTCTGGGTATATGCCCAGGAGTGGTATAGCAGGATCTTCTGGAAGTGAGGTGCCCAGTTTTCGGAGGAACCCCCAGACTGCTTTCCAGAGTGGTTGTACCAATTTGCAACCCCACCAGCAGTGGAGGAGTGTTCCTCTTTCTCCACACCCTCTCCAACACCTGCTGTCTCCTGAATTTTTAATCTTAGCCATTCTGACTGGTGTAAGATGAAATCTTAGGGTTGTTTTGATTTGCATTTCCCTAATGACTAATGAAGGTGAGCATTTTTTAAGATGCTTCTCTGCCATCCGAAGTTCTTCAGGTGAGAATTCTTTGTTTAACTCTGTACCCCATTTTTAATAGGGTTGTTTGGTTTTCTGGAGTCTAACTTCTTGAGTTCTTTATATATATTGGATATTAGCCCTCTATCTGATGTAGGATTGGTGAAGATCTTTTCCCAATTTGTTGGTTGCCGATTTGTCCTCTTGATGGTGTCCTTTGCCTTACAGAAACTTTGTAATTTTATGAGGTCCCATTTGTCAACTCTTGCTCTTAGAGCATACGCTATTGGTGTTCTGTTCAGAAATTCTCTCCCTGTACCTATGTCCTCGAGGGTCTTCCCCAGTTTCTTTTCTATTAGCTTCAGAGTGTCTGGCTTTATGTGGAGGTCCTTGATCCATTTGGATTTGAGCTTAGTACAAGGAGACAAGGATGGATCAATTCGTATACTTCTGCATGCTGACCTCCAGTTGAACCAGCACCATTTGTTGAAAAGGCTATCTTTTTTCCATTGGATGTTTTCAGCCTCTTTGTCGAGGATCAAGTGGCCATAGGTGTGTGGGTTCATTTCTGGATCTTCAATCCTGTTCCATTGATCCTCCTGCCTGTCACTGTACCAATACCATGCAGTTTTTAACACTATTGCTCTGTAGTATTGTTTGAGGTCAGGGATACTGATTCCCCCAGATTTTCTTTTGTTGCTGAGAATAGTTTTAGCTATCCTGAGTTTTTTGTTGTTCCAGATGAATTTGATAATTGCTCTTTCTAACTCTGTGAAGAACTGAGTTGGGATTTTGATGGGTATTGCATTGAATCTGTATAGTGCTTTTGGCAAAATGGCTATTTTAACTATATTGTTTCTACCGATCCATGAGCATGGGAGGTTTTCCCATTTTTTGAGGTCTTCTTCCATTTCCTTCTTCAGAGTCTTGAAGTTCTTGTCATACAGATCTTTCACATGTTTGGTAAGATTCACCTCAAGATACTTTATACTGTTTGTGGCTATTGTGAAGGGGGTCATTTCCCTAATTTCTTTCTCAGCCTGCTTATCCTTTGAGTATAGGAAGGCCACTGATTTGCTTGAGTTGGTTTTATAACCTGCCACTTTGCTGAAGTTGTTTATCAGCTGTAGGAGCTCTCTAGTGGAGTTCTTTGGGTCACTTAGGTAGACGATCATGTCGTCTGCAAATAATGATAATTTGACTTCTTCCTTTCCAATTTGTATCCCTTTGACCTCCTTATGTTGTCGAATTGCCCGAGCTAGTACCTCAAGTACAATATTGAAAAGATAAGGAGAAAGGGGGCAGCCTTGTCTGGTCCCTGATTTCAGTGGGATTGCTTCAAGTTTCTCTCCATTTAGTTTGATGCTGGCTACCGGTTTGCTGTATATTGCTTTTACTATGTTTAGGTATGGGCCTTGAATTCCTGTTCTCTCCAAGACTTTAAGCATGAAGGGATGCTGAATTTTGTCAAATGCTTTTTCAGCATCCAATGAAATGACCATGTGGTTTTGTTCTTTGAGTTTGTTTATGTAGTGGATTGTATTGATGGATTTCCGTATATTGAACCAACCCTGCATTCCCGGGATAAAGCCTACTTGATCATGGTGGATGATCGTTTTGATGTGTTCTTGGATTCGGTTGGCAAGAATTTTATTGAGTATTTTTGCATCGATGTTCATAAGGGAAATTGGTCTGAAGTTCTCTTTCTTTGTTGGATCTTTTTGTGGCTTTGGTATCAGCGTAATTGTGGCTTCGTAGAAGGAATTGGGTAGTGTTCCTTCTGTTTCTATTTTTTGGAATAGTTTGAAGAGTATTGGTGTTAACTCTTCTTTGAAGGTCTGGTAGAATTCTGCACTGAAGCCATCTGGTCCTGTGCTTTTTTTGGTTGGAAGACTTTCTATGACTCCTTCTATTTCTTTAGGCATTATGGGACTGTTTAGATGGTCTAGTTGGTCCTGATTTAATTTTGGTATTTGGTATCTGTCAAGGAAATTGTCCATTTCCTCCAGATTCTCCAGTTGTGTTGAGTACAGGCTCTTGTAGTAGGATCTGATGATTTTTTGGATTTCCTCAGTTTCCATTGTTATATCTCCCTTTTCATTTCTAAGTTTGTTAATTTAGATACTTTCTCTGTGCTCTTTGGTCAGTCTGGCTAAGGGTTTATCTATCTTGTTGATTTTCTCAAAGAACCAGCTCCTGGTTTTGTTGATTTTTTGTATGGTTCTCTTTGTTTCTACTTGATTGATTTCGGCCCTGAGTTTGATGATTTCCTGCCTTCTACTCCTCCTGGGCGAAATAGCTTCTTTTTGTTCTAGGGCTTTCAGGTGTGTCATTAAGCTGGTAATGTATGCTCTCTCCATTTTCTTTTTGGAGGCACTCAGGGTTATGAGTTTTCGGAGTAGCCATTCTAATATCAGATAAAATTGACTTTCAACCGGAAGTCATCAAAAGAGACACTGAGGGACACTTCTTGCTGGTCAAAGGAAAAATCCACCAAGAAGAACTTTCAATTCTGAACATCTATGCTCCAAATGCAAGGGCACCCTCATTCGTAAAAGAAACTTTACTAAAGCTCAAAGGACACATTGCACCTAACACAATAATTGTGGGGTACTTCAACACTCCACTCTTTTCAAGGGACCAATCAGGAAAACAGAAACTAAACAGGGACACAGCAAAACTAATTGAAGCTTTGGACCAATTGGATTTGACTGATATTTATAGAACATTTCACCCTAAAGCAAAAGAATATACCTTTTTCTCAGCACCTCATGGTACCTTCTCCAAAATCGACTATATAATTGGTCACAAGACAGACCTCAACAAATACAAGATCTAACTAATTCCATGCCTGCTATTAGATCATTATGGTGTAAGAGTGGTTTTCTTTCTTTTTTTTTTTTTTAATTTTTTTATTCGATATAATTTATTTACATTTCAAATGATTTCCCCTTTTCTAGCCCCCCCACTCCCCGAAAGTCCCGTAAGCCCCCTTCTCTTCCCCTGTCCTCCCTCCCACCCCTTCCCACTTCCCCGTTTTGGTTTTGCCGAATACTATTTCACTGAGTCTTTCCAGAACCAGGGGCCACTCCTCCTTTCTTCTTGTATCTCATTTGATGTGTGGATTATGTTTTGGGTATTCCAGTTTTCTAGGTTAATAACCACTTATTAGTGAGTGCATACCATGATTCACCTTTTGAGTCTGGGTTACCTCACTTAGTATGATGTTCTCTAGCTCCATCCATTTGCCTAAGAATTTAATGAATTCATTGTTTCTAATGGCTGAATAGTACTCCATTGTGTAGATATACCACATTTTTTGCATCTTCTGTTGAGGGATACCTGGGTTCTTTCCAGCATCTGGCAATTATAAATAGGGCTGCTATGAACATAGTAGAGCATGTATCCTTATTACATGGTGGGGAATCCTCTGGATATATTCCCAGGAGTGGTATAGCAGGATCTTCTGGAAGTGAGGTGCCCAGTTTTCGGAGGAACCGCCAGACTGATTTCCAGAGTGGTTGTACCAATTTGCAACCCTACCAGCAGTGGAGGAGTGTTCCTCTTTCTCCACACCCTCTCCAACACCTGCTGTCTCCTGAATTTTTAATCTTAGCCATTCTGACTGGTGTAAGATGAAATCTTAGGGTTGTTTTGATTTGCATTTCCCTAATGACTAATGAAGTTGAGCATTTTTTAAGATGCTTCTCTGCCATCCGAAGTTCTTCAGGTGAGAATTCTTTATTTAACTCTGTACCCCATTTTTTAATAGGGTTGTTCGGTTTTCTGGAGTCTAACTTCTTGAGTTCTTTATATATATTGGATATTAGCCCTCTATCTGATGTAGGATTGGTGAAAATCTTTTCCCAATTTGTTGGTTGCCGATCTGTCCTCTTGATGGTTTCCTTTGCCTTACAGAAACTCTGTAACCTTATGAGGTCCCATTTGTCAATTCTTGCTCTTAGAGCATACACTATTGGTGTTCTGTTCAGAAATTTTCTCCCTGTACCAATGTCCTCGAGGGTATTCCCCAGTTTCTTTTCTATTAGCTTCAGAGTGTCTGGCTTTATGTGGAGGTCCTTGATCCATTTGGATTTGAGCTTAGTACAAGGAGACAAGGATGGATCAATTCGTATTCTTCTGCATGCTGACCTCCAGTTGAACCAGCACCATTTGTTGAAAAGGCTATCTTTTTTCCATTGGATGTTTTCAGCCTCTTTGTCGAGGATCAAGTGGCCATAGGTGTGTGGGTTCATTTCTGGATCTTCAATCCTGTTCCATTGATCCTCCTGCCTGTCACTGTACCAATACCATGCAGTTTTTAACACTATTGCTCTGTAGTATTGTTTGAGGTCAGGGATACTGATTCCCCCAGATTTTCTTTTGTTGCTGAGAATAGTTTTAGCTATCCTGGGTTTTTTGTTGTTCCAGATGAATTTGATAATTGCTCTTTCTAACTCTGTGAAGAACTGAGTTGGGATTTTGATGGGTATTGCATTGAATCTGTATATTGCTTTTGGCAAAATGGCCATTTTAACTATATTGATTCTACTGATCCATGAGCATGGGAGGTTTTCCCATTTTTTGAGGTCTTCTTCCATTTCCTTCTTCAGAGTCTTGAAGTTCTTGTCATACAGATCTTTCACATGTTTGGTAAGAGTCACCCCAAGATACTTTATACTGTTTGTGGCTATTGTGAAGGGGGTCATTTCCCTAATTTCTTTCTCAGCCTGCTTATCCTTTGAGTATAGGAAGGCCACTGATTTGCTTGAGTTGGTTTTATAACCTGCCACTTTGCTGAAGTTGTTTATCAGCTGTAGGAGCTCTCTAGTGGAGTTCTTTGGGTCACTTAGGTAGACGATCATGTCGTCTGCAAATAATGATAGTTTGACTTCTTCCTTTCCAATTTGTATCCCTTTGACCTCCTTATGTTGTCGAATTGCCCGAGCTAGTACCTCAAGTACAATATTGAAAAGATAAGGAGAAAGGGGGCAGTCTTGTCTGGTCCCTGATTTCAGTGGGATTGCTTCAAGTTTCTCTCCATTTAGTTTGATGCTGGCTACCGGTTTGCTGTATATTGCTTTTACTATGTTTAGGTATGGGCCTTGAATTCCTGTTCTCTCCTAGACTTTAAGCATGAAAGGATGCTGAATTTTGTCAAATGCTTTTTCAGCATCCAATGAAATGACCATGTGGTTTTTTTCTTTGAGTTTGTTTATGTAGTGGATTGTATTGATGGATTTCCATATATTGAACCAACCCTGCATTCCCGGGATAAAGCCTACTTGATCATGGTGGATGATCGTTTTGATGTGTTCTTGGATTCGGTTGGCAAGAATTTTATTGAGTATTTTTGCATCGATGTTCATAAGGGAAATTGGTCTGAAGTTCTCTTTCTTTGTTGGATCTTTGTGTGGCTTTGGTATCAGCGTAATTGTGGCTTCATAGAAGGAATTGGGTAGTGTTCCTTCTGTTTCTATTTTGTGGAATAGTTTGAAGAGTATTGGTGTTAACTCTTCTTTGAAGGTCTGGTAGAATTCTGCACTGAAACCATCTGGTCCTGTGCTTTTTTTGGTTGGAAGAGTGGTTTTCAATAGCAACAAAAACAACAGAAAGCCCACATACACATGGAGGCTGAACAATACTCAATGACACCTTGGCCAAAGAAGAAATAAAGAAAGAAATCAGAGACTTTTTAGAATTTAATGAAAATTAAGTCACAACATACCCAAATCTATGGAACACAATGAAAGCAGTGCTAAGAGGAAAACTCATAGCCCTGAGTGCCTCCAAAAAGAAAATGGAGAGAGCATATACTAGCAACTTAATGACACACCTGAAAGCCCTGGAACAAAAAGTAGCTATTTCACCCAGGAGGAGTAGAAGACAGGAAATCATCAAACTCAGGGCTGAAATCAATCAAGTGGAAACAAAGAAAACCATAAAAAGAATCAACGAGTCCAAGAGCTGGTTCTTTGAGAAAATCAACAAGATAGATAAACCCTTAGCCAGACTGACCAAAGGGCACAGAGAAAGTATCCAAATTAACAAAATTAGAAATGAAAAGGGAGATATAACAACAGAAACTGAGGAAACCCAAAAAATCATCAGATCCTACTACAAAAGCCTATACTCAACACAACTGCAGAATCTGGAGGAAATGGACAATTTCCTAGACAGATACCAAATACCAAAATTGAATCAGGACCAAATAGATAATCTAAACAGTCCCATAACCCCTAAAGAAATAGAAGGGGTCATAGAAAGTCTTCCAACCAAAAAAAAAAACACAGGAACAGATGGTTTCAGTGCAGAATTCTATCAGACCTTCAAAGAAGACCTAACACCAATACTCTTCAAACTATTCCACAAAATAGAAACAGAAGGAACCCTACCTAATTCCTTCTATGAAGCAACAATTACGCTGATACCAAAACCACACAAAGATCCAACAAAGAGAGAAAACTTCAGACCAATCTCCCTTATGAAAATCGATGTAAAAATACTCAATAAAATTCTTGCCAACCAAATCCAAGAACACATCAAAACGATCATCCACCATGATCAAGTAGGCTTTATCCCAGAGATGCAGGGTTGGTTCAATATATGGAAATCCACTACATAAACAAACTCAAAGAAAAAAACCACATGGTCATTTCATTGGATGCTGAAAAAGCATTTGAAAAATTCAGCATCCTTTCATGCTTAAAGTCTTGGAAAGAACAGGAATTCAAGGCCCATACCTAAACATCGTTAAAGCAATATACAGCAAACCGGTAGCCAACATCAAACTAAATGGAGAGAAATTTGAAGCAATCCCACTAAAATCAGGGACTAGACAGGGCTGCCCCCTTTCTCCTTATCTTTTCAATATTTTACTTGAGGTACTAGCTCGGGCAATTCGACAACATAAGGAGGCCAAGGGATTCAAATTGGAAAGGAAGAAGTCAAACTATCATTATTTGCAGACGACATGATAGTCTACCTAAGTGAGCCAAAAAACTCCACTAGAGAACTCCGACAGCTGATAAACAACTTCAGCAAAGTGGCAGGTTATAAAATCAACTCAAGCAAATCAGTGGCCTTCCTATACTCAAAGGATAAGCAGGCTGAGAAAGAAATTAGGGAAATGACCCCCTTCACAATAGCCACAAACAGTATAAAGTATCTTGGGGTGACTCTTACCAAACATGTGAAAGATCTGTATGACAAGAACTTCAAGACCCTGAGGAAGGAAATGGAAGAAGACCTCAAAAAATGGGAAAACCTCCCATGCTCATTGATCGATAGGATCAATATAGTCAAAATGGCCATTTTGCCAAAAGCAATATACAAATTCAATGCAATACCCATCAAAATCCCAACTCAATTCTTCACAGAGTTTGAAAGAACAATTATCAAATTCATCTCGAATAACAAAAAACCTGGGATAGCTAAAACTATTCTTAGCAACAAAAGAAATTCTGGGGGAATCAGTATCCCTGACCTCAAGCAATACTACAGAGCAATAGTGTTAAAAACTGCATGGTATTGGTACAGTGACAGGCAGGCGGATCAATGGAACAGGATTGAAGATCCAGAAATGAACCCACACACCTATGGCCACTTGATCCTCAACAAAGGGGCTGAAAACATCCAATGGAAAAAAGATTGCCTTTTCAACAAATGGTGCTGGTTCAACTAGAGTTTAGCATGCAGCAGAATGGGAAATGATCCATCCTTGTCTCCTTGTACTAAGCTCAAATCCAAATGGATCAAGGACCTCCACATAAAGCCAGATACTCTGAAGCTAATAGAAAAGAAACTGGGGAAGACCCTTGAGGATATCAGTACAGGGAGAAAGTTTCTGAACAGAACACCAATAGCATATGCTCTAAGATCAAGAATTGACAAATGAGACCTCATAAAATTACAAAGCTTCTGTAAGGCAAAGGACACCATCAAAAGGACAAATCGGCAACCAACAAATTGGGAAAAGATCTTCACCGATCCTACATCAGATAGAGGGCTAATATCCAATGTATATAAAGAACTCAAGAGGTTAGACTCCAGAAAACCAAATAACCCTATGAAAAAATGGGGTACAGAGTTAAACAAAGAATTCTCACCTGAAGAACTTTGGATGGCGGAGAAACAGCTTAAAAAATGCTCAACTTCATTAGCCATTAGGGAAATGCAAATCAAAACAATCCTGAGATTTCACCTTACACCAGTCAGAATGGCTAAGATTAAAAATTCAGGAGACAGCAGGTGTTGGTGAGGATGTGGAGAAAGAGGAACACTCCTCCACTGCTGGTGGGGTTGCAAATTGGTACAACCACTCTGGAAATCAGTCTGGCGGTTCCTCTGAAAACTGGGCACCACACTTCCAGAAGATCCTGCTATACCACTCCTGGGCATGTACCCAAAAGATTCCCCAGCATGTAATAAGTATACATGTTCCACTATGTTCATAGCAGCCCTATTTATAATTGCCAGAAGTTGGAAAGAACCCAGGTATCCCTCAACAGAAGAGTGAATGCAAAAAATTTGGTATATATACACAATGGAGTACTATTCAGCCATTAGAAACAATGAATTCATGAAATTCTTAGGCAAATGGATGGAGCTGGAGAACATCATACTAAGTGAGGTAATCCAGACTCAAAAGATGAATCATGGTATGCACTCACTAATAAGTGGGTATTAACCTAGAAAACTGGAATACCCAAAACATAATCCACACATCAAATGAGGTACAAGAAGAATGGAGGAGTGGCCCCTTGTTCTGGAAAGACTCAATGAAGCAGTATAGAACAAAATCAGAACAGGGAAGTGGGAAGGGTTGGGTGGGAAAACAGGGGGAGGGAAGGGGACTGATGGGACTTTCGGGGAGTGGGGGTCCAGAAAAGGGGAAATCATTTGAAATGTAAATAAATATATCAATAAATTAAAAAAAAAAAGAAAAAGAAAAATAGATCCATATTTTTCACCTTGCACAAAGCTCAAGTTCAAATGTATCCAGGACCTCAACATAAAACCAGGAACACTGAATCTAATAGAAGAGGAACTGGCAATTAACTGGAATTCACTGGCACAGGAGGAAATTACCTAAACAGAAATCCAATGGCTCAGACTCTAAGATCAATAATTGATAAATGGGACTTCATGAAATGTGAAAGCTTTTGTAAGGCAAAGGACATGGCCAATAGGAGAAATCAGCATCCTTTTAACTTTAAACTAAGACTTGTTAGTTACTTTTCAGAATCTCTAAAGACACAGCCCAGCTGGATTTGAATTTACTATGCAAATGAAGTTGACCACTTAAACCTGTCTTTGCAACACTGTGTTTGCTTCATAAACATTTATCCACCTCTACAACCTGTGTGATAGATTATTGTTAGCTTTACTCTCACTATTCTTCTTATTGTTGTTGTTATTGTTATTGCTATTATTAATTATATCTGATAAGAAGAATCACCAGACAATGCTAAGTGGTGTAAAGTCTCTGGCTCATATCGCAAGCAATGTATAATCAACTTAGCTTACTGCGCAAACAAAGTATGTTTTTCTTAATTAACGTATGGCTGGAGTATCTCAAATGCCTCACTTCCCAAATTATTAGGAGGAACTTGATGAATAATTCTATCTACTGGAAGAAGGTCAGTATTTTGTCTCAGGAAGCAGGTGGACTCCAACGCTTCTTGGTGTTTGCCTTGTGGATTCTCTGCTCGATTCATTCCCTGCTTTTCAGCTCTGTCTGAATCTCGCATCCTTTGTCTTATATCTTATGTCATATGTACCATTAACACTGGCATGGTGATTAATGTGCTTGTCATATACGAAAATACAGAAGAACTTCTCAAACTTTTTCAAATTCAACTAACTAGAGGGAATTTGGTATAATTTGTCATTTGAATAATAATGGAAGAAAACACATATAATAAGCAACATTTGTAGGCCATTACTTTGACAACGATTTCTGCAAAGTAGAATTTGTTATTTAAATTCTATTCTTTTTTTCTTGTATGATTTTCAACATTAATTTTTTTAGGTTTATCTTGGTCCTTCTTCAGAAAACTATGAGAAATATTTTAGATAATTTGTGATTATAATTCATTTATTTTATATTATTCAAAGAAAATAAGAGCGTTGACAAAAAATCTAAACAAAAAAAGTATAGTGGGAAGATATGAATTTTCACATATTATCTGGTTCAAAATGGAAATTACTGGAAAGAAAATAGAGGTAAGAATATCTTCTGAGTTCTCCTTTCTTAATTATTATACCAGTACCTTTTTTGAAAGTGATTTATTTTCACAAAGTAAATTATACTTAACATATGTTATATTGTACAAACTAATAATAATTATGCATTACAATTATATGAAACAATGCACATTTTCTCTCAATTTCAATTAGTGAGTAAATTTATAATAATGTGCATTCTCTAAATCCACAACAAATATCTTAGTTCCCACTATTCCTCCTCCTCCTTTCTAAATCTGTTAAATGACTCAATAATCAATGATAAGTCTGAGGAATTTTAGCTTTCTCTCTCACTGAGCAGACGTAGTTCACCTGTTGAAGAATCAGCTGTGTCAAAGTTCCTTGATCCCAATGTTTCTGGCCTTCATTTGCTAACACAAATTTGAAAATGCTACAACTGCTTTACTTTTGTTTTAATTTCTGTTTTTCGTTTGTTGGTTGGTTGGTTGATTTTGTTTGAAATTTTACATATGTTTGCAATATGTGATTACTCCTTTTGTCTCTGGCCTCGCTACTACTTCTGTCTCCTTCACTCTTTTCTACATATCCCTTGCAGATCAGTGTGAGTTAATGGTATTTCTCAAGACCCTTGTTTATTAAAACTACTAGTGGATTAGTGGATTGCAGATCCCATATTTGATGGCATATCTAGAGGTTTGACATATTATTTGTCTTTATTTCCACATCATGGTAGTTATAGTTTTAGAGAAAATAAAATACATGTACTACATTTTTAAAAATAATATGTCCACATAGTGAAATCTCAAGGATGACAGCATTAGACAGTTCACAGGACTTTACTACAGTCTCTCCTTGTCCAAGATCATGTCCTATTATTGTCCATACATTTTTAGAACACATATCGTTAATTAGGATGGTGAATTATAGAACCTGTGTTAAAATTCACTTCATTGTTATTGGTGATAAACATGTTTCTAAATACCTGAAAATAATGAAAATATATTTGGACATTACAGAAATTCAGCTAGTTATATTTTGCAAATTATTTGAAATATTTAATGTGCCTATCAGGGTGGTTTCCTGCATTACTTGATTTATGATAATACCCTTCAGAGATCATAGATCATGCTGTCTCAACTGTGGATTGGCACTAATGGTTGATAAGAAGCTTTGGAAATCACTGTGTGTAAGTTCTAAGCTTATTTCTTTCATCAGAGGTTAGAAGCAGCTATATAACCTTTGGGCTGCAGAAGGTTTTTTGCTTGTTATGACTGTCATTCTTCCAGCTCATGATAAATCATGAATGATTTTCTCATAGCAGCTCCAGAAGTTTAGGAAAGCAGAGAGAAGCATGTGCCTCTTCTAATGTCAACCTCTAGCAAACATGCACCTGTGGTCAGAAAATCTTCTAATCCCAAAGCATTGAGTATAGAAAAATAACCCTCATTTACACCGGGGTTGAGAAATACTGACTTGTTACTGAGCAATACTGAAACTTTACAATGCCCAGTAGAACTGTGTTCCTGTGAATTATAATTTCTAATGACAATTTTGCTTCACAGCAATTGTAGTCCCCAAGCATAAAGCCAACATTCTATTAAGAAGTGTATGATATTATAACAAGTTTTGATCACAAGCTGATGTGAACAATACAGATTATATATTTTAGGAAACTCAAAGGTGTAGCTGATTTGAAAGCTGGCTTCTGGTAATTCTGTAGAGCTCTTAACACCTCTTGATGTTGCATGAGCCTGTCTATTATTTTCAGTATTTTCTTTATCCTTGGGTTAGTAACATTTAGATAATTATTCCACTATACACTACAAAACATCCTATAGTTCATATAATCACCACAGTAAAGCTTTTGTTGGTTCCTTATGTGCAAAGATAAAGTATTCACTTGTAACAGAAAGGAACTTATCTTTAAGTGTGCTGATTTGACCTTGGAGCCAAAAGAGCTAGTAACAAAGCCTGCTAGGAAAATGGTTGCTAGGAGAGGAAGAACAGACAGCACATGCATCTGTGCAAGAGTTGAACGAGTAAAATGTAAATGGATATTTGACACTAGCAACCATGACTTATAGCTACCACACCAGCCTACCACTTTTTATTTATTAATTTTTACATTTTCATATATTTTAAATGTATATTTATATATTTATTTACATAGCAAATGCTGTCCCCCTCCGAGTATCCCCTCACAGACTCACTCCCCCAACTCTCCTCCTCTTCTCCTCTGAGAAGATGACACAGCACTGCCCTCACCATGTATCCTTCAATCTCATGCATCAAGTCACTGCCAGAATAGCCACATTCTCTCTCACTGAGGCCAAACATTGGCAACCATTTTAGGGAATAGATAACACAGTCAGACTATAGCTTTAAGGAGAGCCTTCCCTCCAATTGTTGGAGGACTACATGGAGACAAAGAACCAGGTCTTATACATATGTGTTGGGAGTGGAGTGTCTAATTCCAGCACAGTGTGGTTTTCAGTTGCTGGTTCAGTCTCTGAAAACTCCCCGATGTCCATTTTAGTTGACTCTCTTGGTCCTCTTGTGGGTTCCATCTCCTTCAGGGTCTTTAATCCTTCCTTCAATTCTTCCATAAGAGACTCCGACCTTCTTCCAATGTTGGGTTGTTGGTATATGCCTCTGTTTCAGCCAGCTGCCTGGTAGAGCCTCTCAGAGAACAGTTATGCTAGGTTTCAGTCTACAAGTATAACAGAGTATCATTATAACGTCTGGGATTGTCTTCTGGTCTGCTTCTCCACCCTGGCAAAATTAGTGGCCCTAATACCCTCCCACACTCTACAGCTTGCATGTATCCCAGTTTGTCTTTAGGAGACACAGGTGAGAACCCACCCAAATACCTGTGCCACCTTGAACACCCACAGCGCCCAGCTGACTTGGGACCTACCTGCCTTGGCAAGCTTCATCTTCCTTCTGGTTTGCTTTTCTACCTGGGCCAGATCAGTGGCTTGACATCCTCCTGAGCTCCACAGCCTGCCTGTCTGCTAGGAGGTGTGCAGTAACCAGTGACACAACTTTCATGTCTCCTAAGAGGTCTGAAATAACCAGGAAAACAAGAGGTCTTCTCTAACCAGAGACACATTAGACCCACTGCACCCCACCCATTCCCCAAAAGAGCACTGCCTCTATCACAGGAGACTGGCTCTAAACCAGGTGACAAAGCTCTATGTGCTTCCAAAGAGGCTGGCTCCAGTCAGAGACATCCAAACCAGTTAACACAAGAGATAATCAGACGGTGGGAGACAAGCAAACGAACATAAACAACAGTAGATCATGCAATTGGGCTCCATCACCATCCAGTTCTTATATCACAGCAAACCCTGGATACCCTAACACACCTGAAAAGCAAGATTGTGAATTAAAATACCAACTCATGAAGGTGATAGAAGCCTTCAAGAGGATATAAATACTTTCCTTAAGAAATTCACACAAACAGGTAGAATCCCTCAAATGTAAGAAAGCTCTCTGTGCTTCCAAAGAGGCTGGCTCCAGTCAGAGACATCCAAGCCAAAGGGATTTAACAGCTATCCATAGAACATTTCACTCCAAAAAAAAGAATATACCTTCTAACCAGAACCTCATGGAACCTTCTCCAAAACTGATCATATAATTACACACAAACAATCATCAATTGTTACAAAAATACTGAAATAATCCTATGCATTCTATTAGCTCACACTGGACTAAGGCTGGACTCCAATAAAAACAAAAACAATAAAAAGCCCACATATTCATAGAAACTGAAGATCTCTATATGCAATGAAAATTTGGTCATGTAAAAAATAAAGAAATTAAAGACTATAGAATTCATGGAAAATGAGGACACAATACCCAAATCTATGAGACAAAATTAAAGCACTGTTACAAGGAAAATGCATAGTAATGAGTACCATTATAAAGATATTGGAGTGATCTCATGCTAGCAATTTAACAGCAAACTTGAAAGCTCTAGAACAGAAAGAAGCAAAAATATCCAAGGTGGGTAGAAGGCAGAAAACAGACTCAGAGCTGAAATCAACCAATTAGAAACAAAAAGAACAATACAAAGAATCAACAAAACCAAGAACTGGTTCTTTGAGAAAATCAGCAAGATAGATAAAACCTTAGCCAAACCAATAAAGAGCCCAGAGACTCTTGTGTCCAAATTAACAAATCAAAATTGAAAAGATCTTCTGGGGAAATCACTATTCTTGATCTAAAGTTCCACTACAGAAAAAATAGTGATAAAGAACAGAGACAGAGACAGGCAGGTCGATCAGTAGAACAGAATCGAAGATCAGAAATAAAGCCACACATCTACAGTCACTTGATCTTTAACAAAGAAGCCAAAATATACAGTGGAAGAAAAGAAACTTTGTCAACAAATACTGATGGTCTAACTGTCATTCTGTATGTAGAAAAATTAAAATAGATTCATATTTATTACCTTACACAAAATTCAAGTCCAAGTGGATCAAGAACCTCAACAAAAATCAGATATACTGAATCTAATAGAAGAGTAAGTAGAAAAGAGCCTCAAACTCATTGGCACAGGGGGAGATTTCCTAAACAGAACCCTAATAGCAAAGGCTTTAAGATCAAGAATTGATAAATGGAACCTAATTCAACTGAAAGGCTTCTGTAAGGCAAAAGACATCGTTAATAGGGCAAAATCTCATCCTACAGATTGAGAAAATAATCTTCGCTAAACCTACATCCAATAGACAGCAATGTCCAAAATATATAAAGACCTCAAGAAGTTCACCTCCAAAAACCAAATACGCCAATTTAAAAAAATGGGGTACAGAGCTAGACAGAGAATTCACAGCAGAAGAATCTCTAACGGCTGATAAGCATTTAAAGATATGTTGTACAGCTTCCTGTATGAAATGGAAAGTCAGAGTGAGCTTAAAGTGCCTTTGCTGATCCTGTTTATTGTTCCCTTGCTTTTTGCCTCTTCCCTAGTATCTACTTCATGGTCCGAACTGCCTTGGGAGGCCAGGTACAAAGAATTTCCAAAAACAAGAGTCTCAGTGCTTGAAGAGTCCTGCCTGATTCTTCTGTAAGTCCCATTGGTAGCTACCACCACTGGCTCCTGGGTGATTTACACCTAGATGCTCTGACAGCTGAGATTTTCTTTCTTTTGGGAGAGAGGTATTGTTACCTCCCATTCAACAGTAAACAAATGGTTCCTTCATTCAGAAAAAAATATGCTTAAAGTCCTAAGCCATCAGGAAAATAGGAAAATAAATAAATAAGAAAAATGATCCTGAGATTCCACCTTACAGAAAATAGAGTGGCTAAAGTAAAGCCCTCAATGAAAATGACAGCACATTTTATGCTGGAAAGGATATGGAGAAAGAGTAATATACATCCTTTGCCTATGGGATGGCAAACTGGTACAACCACTCTGGAAATCAAACTGGCAGTTCCTTAGAAAATTAGAAAGAGTTCTACCTGAAGACCCAGCCATACCACTCCTGGTTATATACTCAAAAGATGATGACACATGTTCCACTATGTTCATAGCAGCCTTATTTATAAGGGCTAGAAGGTGGAAACAAACTCGAGGTCCCTCAACAGAAAAATTTTATACAGAACTGTGGTTCATTTACATAATGCCATACTATTCTGCTACAAAAAATGAGGAAATCATGAATTTTGTAGGCAAATAGATGGATCTGGAAAACATCATTCTGAGTGAGGTAACCCAAACCCAACAGTACATGCATGGTCCAATGAGAAGTATATATTAGCCAAAAAGTACAGAATACCTAGGATACAACCTGTAGACCATAAGAAGTTTAATAACCAGAGAGGCCCAAGTATTGATACTTCAATGCTACTTAGAAGGGGAAAGAAAATAATCACAGGAGGCAGAGGGAGGGCAGTAGTATCTGGGTGGGATAGGGGACCAGAAGGTGAAAAGAAGAACAGGATTAGGTATGAGAGGGGCAAGAGGGAAGCCCAGAGGGCCAGGAGAATTATTGGAAATGTTCAGCCTTGGAGGGGGGAGAAGAGGGAACCTCTAGAAAGTACCTGAGACCTGAGAGGAGAGAGACTCTCAGGACTCAATGGGCATGGCCCTAGTCAAAATGCCCAACATTGGCGAAAAGGAACTAAAAGAGTCCACCGCCAGTGTAGAGATTGGTACTTTCTCCTGGAATGTGTTTCAAATTGTGCCAGTTATTGATTGGTCATTCCTTCAGGCTCTGCTCCATCTTCATCCCTGTATTTGTTTTACACAGGACAAATTTGGGGTTAAAAGTATTATGAGTAAGGTTGTTGTCCTTATTGGTCCAATGAAGGATGTGGTTTGGTCAGGTTTCATCTTCCCATTGTTAGACATGACTATGGACACTCATATTGACTACCGGAAGCCTCCCCCATCTCAGGTCTCATGAACATTTAGCTCCTCCACCCCTGGCAGCCTCAGATTTCCATTTATTTTCCCAGCTCTGCAATTTTTGTATTGCTTCTTTCATTGAGGGACATCTAGGTTGTTTCAAGTTTCTATTATGAATAAAGCTGCTATGAACACAGTTGAGCACATTTTCTTGTGATATGGTGGAGCATCTTTTGGGAATATGCCCAAGAGCAGTATAGCTGAGTCTTCATGTTGTGCTATTTCCAATTTTCTGAGAAAATTCCAGATTGATTTCTAGAGTGGTTGTACAAGTTTTCACATCCACCAGAAATGGAGGAGTGTTCCCCTTTCTCCATATCCTTGCCAGCATGTGATGTTAAGTGAGGTTTTTACCTTAGCCATTTTGATTGGTATAAAGTGGAATTGCAGGATTGTCTTGTTTTGCATTTCCCATCTCTCTTGATAACTTTTTGTTGAAAGGCTATTTTATTAGATATTAGAATAGCCTCTATAGCTTATTTCTTGAGTCCTTTTGCTGACAAGCCTTTTCTATCTCTTTACTCTGGGAGAATAGCTATCTTTGCTTCTGACAGGTATTTTTTGTATGTAGTCAAATGACAGATCCTGTTTACATATTCAGTTTGTTAGCCTATATCTTTTTATTTGTGAATTAATTCCACTGATGTTGAGAAATATTAATGACCAATAATTGTTAGTTCCTGCCATTTTGATGTTGGAGATAGTTCGATAGTTCTCTCTCTCTCTCTCTCTCTCTCTCTCTCTCTCTCTCTCTCTCTCCATCTCACTCTCACTCTCCCTCCCCCGCCTGTGTGTGTGTGTGTGTGTGTATGTGTGTGTGTGTATGTGTGTGTGTGTGTGTGAGAGAGAGAGAGAGAGAGAGAGAGAGAGAGAGAGAGAGAGAGAGGGAGAGAGGGAGGGAGGGAGGGTGGAGAGAGATATTCTTCTCTTTATTTTGCTGTGAGATGATTAATTTGTGGTAATTTACTTGTATGTAATCAACCTCTGTATGTTGGAATTTTCCTTCTAATATCTTCGGTAGGTATGGATTAATAGAAAGACATTTAAATTTGGCTTTGTCATGGAATATATTGGTTTCACCATCTATGGTGATTAAGAGTTTTCCTGGTGATAGCAGATAGGGTTAGCATCTGTGGTCTCTTTAGGTGTGAAAGATATTTGCCCATGTCTTCTGGCTTTTAGAGTCTTTATTGAGAAGTTAGGTGTAATTCTGGTAGATCTGTCTGGTAGATCTATGTTACTTGGCCCTTTACCCTTGAAGTTTTAATATTCTTTCTTTGCTCTGTGCACTTAGTGTTTTGATTATGATATGGCAGGAGGATTTTTTTTTTCTGGTCCAATCCATTTGGTGTTCTGTAAGCTTCTTGTACATTTATAGTCATTTCATTAGGTTAGCAAAACTTTTTCTATAAATTTTGTTGAAGCTATTTTCTGGTCCATTTTACTGGAAATATTCACTATCGTCTATTTCTACTATTCTTAGGTTTGGTCTTTATAAAGTGTCCCAAATTTTCTGGATTTTCTGTGCCAAATCTTTTTTCATTTGGCATTTTCTTTGCCTGATATATCAATTTCTTTTATAGCATCTGCTATACCTGCTTATATTCTGTTGGTAATGCTTGCATCTCTAGTTCCTGTTCTCTTTCCTAGGTTTTTCATATACAGAGATGCATCTATTTGTCTTTTATTTATTGCTCTATCTCCATTTTTTTAGTCTTGAACCATTTTACTTCTTTCTCCTGTTTAATTGTATGTTCCTGTATGTCTTTAATGTATTTGTTTCCTCTTTAAGGGCATGTGTTTTCCTATGTTTGTTTAAGGGACTTATTTATATCCTCTTTAAAGGGCTGTATTGTCTTCTTGAGATCAAACTTATAGTCACACTTTTGCTCCTCATGTGTGTTAAGATATCCTGGGCTTTTTGTAGAAGAAGGACTGGGTTCTGATGGTACCATATTGCATTGGCTTTGTATGTTCTTGGGTTTGGCTTTCTCCATCTAATTGTCTCTGGTTTTGTTTGGCCTGAGTTCCCAGAAGTGATGAAGGCAGTTGGAGCTGCAATGTAGGAGCTGACAAGAAGGTGTGCAGAGGCTAGGACTACTAGACTTGCTAGAGTCCCCTGTTTGTCTCAGGTTAGATCAGACCTCCTAGGAGGTAGGTGGAATTGTGGAGTGGGGGGTGATGCACTGATCTACAACTGCATGTGTAGGTGCAGGCCTGAAGGAGGATGGAGCTGCCCCATGTATTTTTATTAAGGTCTTGTCTAAAGACAGGATCACAAAGAAATATTATTCAAAGAGCTCAGTAACTATTTTCCTTCCTTAGAGTTCAAGTTGAATCCCTTAAAAAAAAAAACACAGTTTCATATTGATTGAGCAAGTTTTAAAACTTGTTAAGTTCAAAACTTAAAACCCACCTCACTCATTTAAAATCTTAACAGCAGTTCACAGCTGATACAGGGTAGCCGTCTCCCTGACAGACTAACTAAAATGATTTCCCAGAATATACCTGCTTCTCTTCTTAAAAGATTATTCTCAATGTTCTGATATTTAAAAATGAAGTTGATGGCCTGGAAAGAAGATTCCATAGTTAAGAGCACTGGCAGATTTTCCTAAGGTCCTGAGTTCAATTCCCAGCAACCATACTATGGCTCACAAGCATCTGATGCCCTCTTCTGCTATGTCTGAAGACAGCTACAGTGTACTCATATGCATAAAATGAATAAGTAAATATTTTAAAAAATAAATGTGAATATAAATGTATTTCTTAAATTAGATAACCTCAATGTATGTGAGTTATTCATTTGGAACTTACTGAAGTCTTCCAATGAGCTGTTTCCATTGCTCAGCAGATAGAGAAGCTTGCTCCAAAGCCTGAAGAGACTGGGGTTTGGCCTTGGCCCTATATGGAAAAAGGAATGAATTAATTCTCCTAACTTACCTTTTGACCTTCACTGTCTCTACACACATATACAAACTCAGACACAAAAGGACATGCATGGTATGTATTAACTAATAACTGGATATTAGCATAAACAAACAAACAAATAAACAAATGTACAGAATACCCAAGATACAGTCCATTGAGCTCAAAAAGGTCAACAAGCAGAAGGGTCAAAGTGAAGATGACTCAGTCTCACTTGGGAGGGAAAAGAAAGCAATCACTTTTGGGAGGGAGGGACGAAGGGAGGGAGAGAAAGAACTAGGAGGGAAAGTGAAGAGGGGTAGGATGGGTGGGGGAGGGGAACCTGATCTGGTATTGGGTGAGGGAAAAGGACTGAAGCCATGAGGGCCAGCAGAAGGAATGGAAACAGACAATCTTGGGAGGCAGGAGGTTGGAGGGATTCTCCAGAATGCACCAGAGACCTGGGAAGTGAGAGACACTCAAGACTCAAAGGGAGGGACTTTAAATGAAATACCAGACAGTAGGGAGAGGGAACTTACAGAGCACACCTCCAGTAGGAAGGCAGGGCATCAAATAAGGGAGGGAGTTGCTATCCCACAGTCATAACTCTTACCCATAATTGTTCCTGTCTGAAACAACTACAGGGATGGAAATGGAGAGGTGCCTGAGGAAAAGAAGGTTCAGAGACAGGCTCAAAGTGGATTCCAGCACAGGGGGAGGTCCCAAGGCCTGACACTGTTACTCAGGCTATGGAGCGCTCACAAAATGGTACCTAGCATAACAGCAGTCCAGAAGACCCAACAAGCAGCTGAAAGAGTCAGATGTAGATATTTGCACCCAACCAACGGACAGACGCTGCTGACCTCTGTGGTTGAATTAGGGAAAGGCTAGAAGAAGCTGAGGAAGAGGGTGACCCTGTAGGAGGACTAGCAGTCTCAATTAATCTGGGCATCTGAGATCTTTCAAACACTGGACAACACTGACTTGAAGACTCCATGACATATACAGCAGATGACTGACAGGTCTGTGTTCAATCAGAGATGATGTGCCTAACCTTCAAGAGACAGGAGGCTCCAGGGAATTTAGAGATCAGGCTGGGTTGGGGGTGGGATCATCCTGGAAACAGGGGGATAGGGAGGAGGTATGGAGTGTGGACCAGTTGGAGGGAAGATGTGGGGTAGGAGGGAATAATATCTGGAGCTTAAAACAATGAATAAATAAATAAATATATTTCTTTTAAAATGCATAATAGATATAATCTGAAAATTAGTAGTCTATAAAACATTTCTTCGTGTGTGTGTGTGTGTGTGTGTGTGTGTGTGTGCGCGTGCGCATGCTATGGGTGAGTATAAGGATGCGTATGCTTTGGTAAATGTATGGATGTCAGAAGACAGCTGATAGTTGCCAATTTTTTCTTTCGGTCTTGTTGAGGCATAACTTTCTTGTTTCTGCCTCTTTGTCCTCTGCTATTCCAAGTGAGCTATTCTGCCAAAAGTCAGCTTTTACAAGTCAGATACTGAGGAGGATGTGTGGAATCCGCAACTTTTCACTCAGGAGACTTTTCTCTGAGGGATCAAATCTTAATTCTCTGGGGCCAGCAAAACAGGAACACACACACACACACACACACACAGACACACACACAAACACTTACACACTTTGTGGATGAAACATGGCTCTAGCAATTTTATTGTTTTCTCTTAGCCTTTTTGTCCTATCTGAGACAAAAATTTTCTATGTAAGAAAAAGAGATTACTTCATAGCTATAAGTTGCATATTTCCACAAACAAGAACATAATCATTAAAAACAGATTATAGGCTATCTTTTTTTCCATTGGATGTTTTCAGCCTCTTTGTCGAGGATCAAGTGGCCATAGGTGTGTCGGTTTATTTCTGGATCTTCAATCCTGTTCCATTGATCCTCCTGCCTGTCACTGTACCAATACCATGCAGTTTTTAACACTATTACTCTATAGTATTGCTTGAGGTCAGGGATACTGATTCCCCAAGAATTTCTTTGGTTGTTGAGAATAGTTTTAGCTATCCTGGGTTTTTTGTTATTCCAGATGAATTTGAGAATTGCTCTTTCTAACTCTATGAAGAATTGAGTTGAGATTTTGATGGGTATTGTGTTGAATCTGTACATTGCTTTTGGCAAAATGGCCATTTTAACTATATTAATCCTGCCAATCCATGAGCATGGGAGGTTTTTCCATTTTTTGAGGTCTTCTTCTATTTCCTTCTTCAAAGTCTTGAAGTTCTTGTCATACAGATCTTTCACATGTTTGGTAAGAGTCACCCCAAGGTACTTTATACTGTTTGTGGCTATTGTGAAGGGGGTCATTTCCCTAATTACTTTCTCAGCCTGCTTATCCTTTGAGTATAGGAAGGCTACTGATTTGCTTGAGTTGATTTTATAACCTGCCACTTTGCTGAAGCTGTTTATCAGATGTAGGAGTTCTCTAGTGGAGTTTTTTGGGTCACTTAGGTAGACTATCATATCATCTGCAAATAATGATAGTTTGACATCTTCCTTCCCAATTTGTATCCCTTTGACCTCCTTATGTTGTCTTATTGCCAGAGCTAGTACCTCAAGTACAATATTGAAAAGATAAGGAAAAAGGGGGCAGCCCTGTCTAATCCCTGATTTTAGTGGGATTGCTCCAAGTTTCTCTCCATTTAGTTTGATGCTGGCTACCAGTTTGCTGTATATTGCTTTTACTATGTTTAGGTATTGGCCTTGAATTCCTGCTCTTTCCAAGATTTTAAGCATGAAAGGATGCTGAATTTTGTCAAATGCTTTTTCAGTATCCAATGAAATGACCATGTGGTTTTTTTTCTTTGAGTTTGTTTATGTAGGACACCATCAAAAAGGACAAATCTGCAATCAACAAATTGGGAAAAGATCTTCACCAACCCTACAGCAGATAGAGAGCTAATATTCAATAAACACAAAGAACTCAAGAAGTTAGACCCCAGAAAACCAAGTAAACCTATTAAAAAATGAAAAAAAGATAGCCTTTTCAACAAATGGTGCTGGTTCAACTGGAGGTCAGCATGCAGAAGAATGCGAATTGATCCATCTTTATCGCCTTGTACTAAGCTCAAATCCAAATGGATCAAGGACCTCCACATAAAGCCAAACACTCTGAAGCTAATAGAAAAGAAAATGGGGAAGACCCTTGAGGACATTGGTACAGGGAGAAAATTTCTGAACAGAACACCAATAGCGTATGCTCTAAGATCAAGAATTGACAAATGGGACCTCATAAAATTACAAAGTTTCTGTACGCCAAAGGACATCATCAAAAGGACAAATCGGCAACCAACAAATTGGGAAAAGATCTTCACCAATCCTACATCAGATAGAGGGCTAATATCCAATATATATAAAGAACTTAAGAAGTTAGACTCCAGAAAACCAAACAACCCTATAAAAAATGGGGTACAGAGTTAAACAGGGAATTCTCACCTGAAGAACTTCGGATGGCAGAGAAGCATCTTAAAAAATGCTCAACTTCATTAGTCATTAGGGAAATGCAAATCAAAACAACCCTGAGATTTCACCTTACACCAGTCAGAATGGCTAAGATTAAAAATTCAGGAGACAGCAGGTGTTGGAGAGGATGTGGAGAAAGAGGAACACTCCTCCACTGCTGGTGGGGTTGCAAATTGGTACAACCACTCTGGAAATCAGTCTGGCGGTTCCTCCGAAAACTGGGCACCTCACTTCCAGAAGATCCTGCTATACCACTCCTGGGCATATACCCAGAGGATTCCCCACCATGTAATAAGCATACATGTTCTACTATGTTCATAGCAGCCCTATTTATAATTGCCAGATGCTGGAAAGAACCCAGGTATCCCTCAACAGAAGAGTGGATGCAAAAAATGTGGTATATCTACACAATGGAGTACTATTCAGCCATTAGAAACAATGAATTCATGAAATTCTTAGGCAAATGGATGGAGCTAGAAAACATCATACTAAGTGAGGTAACCCAGACTCAAAAGGTGACTCATGGTATGCACTCACTAATAAGTGGATATTAACCTAGAAAACTGGAATACCCCAAACATAATCCATACATCAAATGAGGTACAAGAAGAAAGGAGGAGTGGCCCCTTGTTCTAGAAAGACTCAGTGAAGAAGTATAGGGCAAAACCAGAACGGGGAAGTGGGAAGGGGTGGGTGGGAGGACAGGGGGAGAAAAGGGGGCTTATGGGACTTTCAGGGAGTGGGGGGCTAGAAAAGGGGAAATCATTTGAAATGTAAATAAAAAATATATCGAATAAAAAAAATGGAGTACAGAGTTAAACAAAGAATTCTCACCTGAATAACTACAGATGGTGGAGAAACATCTTAAAACATGCTCAACTTCATTAGTCATCAGGGAAATGCAAATCAAAACAACCCTGAGATTTCACCAGTCAGAATGGCTAAGATTAAAAACTCAGGGGACAGCAGGTGTTGGAGAGGGTGTGGAGAAAGAGGAACACTCCTCCACTGCTGGTTGGGTGGCAAATTGTTACAACCACTCTGGAAATCAGTCTGGTGGTTCCTCAGAAAACTGGGCATGTCACTTCCGAAAGATCCTGCTATACCACTCCTGGGCATATACCCAGAGGATTCCCCAGCATGTAATAAGGACACATGCTCCACTATGTTCATAGCAGCCCTATTTATAATAACCAGAAGCTAGAAAGAACCCGGGTATCCCTCAACAGAAGGATGGATGCAAAAAATGTGGTATATATATACAATGGAGTACTATTCAACCATTAGAAACAATGAATTCATGAAATTCTTAGGTAAATGGATGGAGCTGAAAACATCATACTAAATGAGGTAACCCAGGCTCAAAAGATCAATCATGGTATGCACTCACTAGTAAGTGGATATTAGTCTGGAAAACTGGGATACCCAAAACATAATCCACACATCAAATGAGGTACAAGAATAATGGAGGAGTCGTCCCTGGTTCTGGAAAGACTCAGTGTAGCAGTATAAGGCAAAACCAGAACAGGGAAGTGAGAAATGTGTGTTGGAGAACAGGGGGAGGGAAGGGGGCTTATGTGACTTTCGGGGAGTGGGGGCCCAGAAGGGGGAAATCATTTGAAATCTAAATAAAAAATATATTGAATAAAAAAAACAGATTATAATAATTATATAAAGGGAAATTATAACTTGAACCCACACCTTACTGAACATTTCTCATCTATCTTTTCTTCCACAAAGTCCTAACTTTAAAGCAATTATACTTTTGCCATTGATTAACAAAATGTAAGCAAGCCTAGTCCATTATAGCTAGTTTTGCCCTATAATAGCCGATGATAGTTTGAATTTATTAAGAAACAAATCATTTATCTTGTTTCTTATTTTTGAAACCTTATTTAGCTAAACTGGCCAATTATCTATTCTTTATTTTATTCTATTAATAGAATCATTTACTTTTGTTCATAACCTGCTTTTTCATAGTGCATACAAAAATATTTGACCACATTCTTAGATTACAAGATTGAGGAACTCAAGCCCAAAATACAGTAAATGGTTTCTTTGATCAATAACCTATCTCATACATAATTTTCTTTCCACAAGTACAACTAAGTTCTTGTAATGAAAGTTCACTGTGTTGTTGTCTGCTGATCATACCTCACTCCTTCCACAAAGAAGAGACACATTCTATTATTATTCTATCTTTGTTATCTCTTTGTGGAAACACAAACTAAATCATCTGCTAAATCTTCTTTTATCAACTATCTAAATTCCTAAAATCATTAAATCAATTCATAACTCTATAATATTAATTCTTTAAACAGTGTTATTTTATGAAATTTCATCCTCAATTTGGTCTGTAGGAAAATTACCCAATAGAATGGCCTGTCTCCCATGAAGCAATCACATCAGACTCTAAGCAGTGAGGATCTTCCAATGCGCATTTATACCATGCTAGATTCAGGAGAAATATAGCAATGACAAACATGAGAAGGAACAAAAGCAGCAAGAAGTAATCCAAAGACAAGCTTCCATCCCCTCATGGGCCTTTTCTGGCCAAGTTACATCCATTTTAGCTCTGTAAAACAGTGGGCTATGTCCAGGAAGCTTACTTGTCCATCACAGTTCCTCTTGCATGTCTGCTGCCTCAGCCATCTCTTATACTGAAGAAGCACTGGTATCACAGATGTGAGGTACCATAAATGCTTTTTGTGAGTTCTGAGATATATGCTTGGGTTGTTCAGATTTGTTGGTACATGCTCACCTGAAACTTGTCCAATTTCAAACGTTCAGTGAATGTTGTAATCACCTCTGTTTAAGTAATCTTTTATATGTCTTTTATTCTTGGTCTATTCATTTGACCACATATAAATGTGTACTTCACTTTTTAATCACCCATTAAAAAGAAAAGGGGAGTGTGAAAATTATACACAAAATCAATCCCATTTATCAGTACGTTTAGAATTTACATTCAAACCTAGTCAAATACAGAAGAATGTTCTTCTTCCTTCGATATTTTTTCTCTTATAATTATGTTCCTACTACTTAGGATTGTGTGTGTGCTTAAAATTATGACCTTGTGACTATGTGAGTGTGTGAAATTATGGCTGAGTCCCTCCCTGACTCTGTAAATATAATATTTATTTCTTCTTGTTTCAAGATTGAAAATAGTATGGGGTAAAAGTTTTGGACTTCTTACTTTAAGATACCAAGTTTTACAAATCATTCTGTATTTAACATTCAAAATCTCAAATAGGCTAATAAATCATCATTCTAACTTAATAGAACCATGATTTCTCAAAATAATAATAAAAAGTGTGATGTTTTACTGTGAAACTGAGACTTTTCAGTATTTCAGATATAATTTGGAATGAGAGAAGAAAGGAGCTTATCTGACTTTATATTTTAAAGACACATAATTCAAAACTAATATTCTCTCCTACTAAATTTAGAATCCCACAAATTTCCTTTGTGTTCAAAATAATTTAACTGCACTTAATACTGCATTGTCCGCTCTAACATCAGGTCTGAAAAATTACAGCTATTTTTAATATATTTTCTATTCTCTCTGTTTCTATTCACTGTTTGAAATCTTATCATCTACAGTGTTTCTGCCTTCTAATTACTCATATTAATTTAGACTGAAAAATGCTATCCCATCATTTTCCCTACTCTGCCTCCAATTGTCCCTGTGCCAGAGCATAGACCAAGTCTCCATGTAGGAGCTGTGGAAGTGACAAACGCTAATTTCACATTTTTCTGCAAGAAAGTTCTAAGGGCTTTTGAAACTAGATGTTCAATGTCTGATTAAGACACAGTTTCATTAATCTGAAGAAAGACTTTAATATACACTTAACTGCCTTTAGTTGAAAGAGGTTTAAGTAGTCTCTTCTAAGGATATATGATGGTCTTCTTTAGCAACGTGTATTGCTGAGGACAGTGAGCATGAAATGTTTGTTCAGAAGGTATGTTTTGTATGTAAAAGAGCAAGTACTTTTAGCTTGCTGATAGATACTTTTTATAGATTTTAATAGATACCTTTATAAAATTCAGCATGCAGGATGGAGGTAACTTAGCAGACCCATGATGAGGCATCTCTCTGGGGAATCAGTCATACACAAGCCTGGTATAAAGAGAAGCTTATCTGGGACCTTAGAAGACAGACTGAAGAAGAGGCAAAGAAAGAAAGGGAACAGAGAAGGAAGAAAAACAAGAAGAGAGAGAAAGAAGGAAAGAGGCCAGGCACACATGGGTAGAGAGGAAGAAGATGGAAAGAGAGAGAGAGAGAGAGAGAGAGAGAGAGAGAGAGAGAGAGAGAGAGAGAGAGAGAGAGAGAGAGAGAGAGAGAGAGAAAGAGACAGAGAAAGAGACAGAGAAAGAGACAGAGAAAGAGACAGAGACAGAAGCCTGAACAGTCCTTATATGCTTGGCTCTTGGTTCATACTTGGTTATCTGGCCATTGCTAGGTAACTGTTGGACAGAGGCTAGAGGCAAAGCTAACAAGCAGAGTCTTTCTTTTACTATAAAAATGACTTCTAGCTTTTAAATGGCAATGCTCAACTGTGTTATTTAAGCTCTTTCTATCAGAACTGTCTTTGGTTACATTCACTGTCACAGTTTTAGGATGTCTGTTAACACTCTTTTAAATGTGTTTACAAATTTACATGGCATTATATGCTATTGTGCTTTATTTGGATATAAATATAAAATAAAAAGGTTATTAATAGTATGCTTTTTACTCAAAGTAGAAATGTTTTACAAGTTAAACAAATTCTCATTCCCACTTGTCTCCAAATCTCTTCCTCTCACAGTTTAGCTTTGGTTCAGGATTTTTCTTTTCAGCACTAGTTCTGAATTTTAACAAAATGCCTGATATTGGCCTGATATTGCCTGATATGTAGAAATCATACAGTGAGGGTAAGGAGAAGTGATATGGAAGACATGTATGCTATGGAAGTTTGAGGACATGGATTGGATCCTCAGTACTACTTAATATTGAACAGCTAAGTTGGTTGTAAACATAGATACAAGAGAGCAAAATAAAAGAGTTACTCCGGCATGTTGGGTGCCAGCCAGCACAAGCCTCACTGGGAGATGCTATCCTAGGGGAATAAGGAAGCAAACTGTTGACAAGGACTCATGGCTGCACATGAATATACACGCAGATATATACACTACAGGTAAACACATACAGACTGAGACAGAAACGTGTGGGGAGGCAGATACAGAGTAAAAAGAGGATTAAATTAAAGGAATAAACACACACACACACACACACACACACACACACATACATCTAATTTTGAATGAGCCACTAAATTATTTAAAGACATATTTTCACTTTCTTTACAAAGTAAAATACTGATACTTTACATGTATGTTCAGGTTTGATTTGGTGTTTCAGCTACTTCTCATGAAGAAGAAAACTCTTCCTGAATTATATTTCAAAGTTTAAAGGAAAAAAAAGAAAAAATAAAGTCCACACAAATTCCAAGATAGGTTGGCTAAAGTGCACCACTAAAACTGCTTTTATTTCTTTTCATTCCTTTTATCTGTTGTTTAACTAGCAGTTCTTTCAAATGAAAAAAAAAGGCAATTACAACCTTTGTATCAAATACTATTTTTGTTGGTTTGTTTTTCTATTAAAGATCAGTAAGTCATCCTACCCAATCCTTAAATAAGAGAAATGCATGCACATTTGATAAGCTTTCCTTTGTTAGAATGTTATGTTTTTTGGACGTTTCAGTAAAAAGCCTCTGGTTTGGTAGACTCCAGTGTGCTGAAGACAGTGTTCTCTAGTTGTATCACATCTCTGCCGCCATTGAGCTCTGCTCTTTGACTATGGATTTATTTTGCTCGTGTTCCACATTTTCCTGGAAGTGAGTAGATATTCATTCTTCCTCTTTAATACCTGGCTTGGCTGGAGTCTTTCCCAAGAGAGGCTCAGTAGGTTTCTGCATTTCTTCCTTGTCTAACAGGCTTTCTGTCATTTGTAGTAGTTGTGTTTACCATATGGATTTCATATTTATACCCTTTCAACAACATGCATTTTAATCTAATTTTGTTCTATATTCAAAAAATCTATTCTTAAAATTATTTAGCATTAAAATTTAAAATGTCATTTATGAGGAAATGAAACTCTATACAGAAATTATCAATGATAGTGATATAACCATTTTACTTTATCTAATTCCAGTTTTCAGCAAATTTCATATATATACAGTTTCAACATATTTTATTTGTATTTGGTTTCAACATATTTGATTTTTGAAGCATAGAGGTTTGTATAAGAAGATTAACATTTCATCTTTTTTATTTTAATGGTTTTATGAGAGAAATTTTGGGCCAAGTTTTCAGGAAAAGCTATTGCATACAACTGACATTGATCCCCATTTGTTGGCTTTAGAGGAAATGTTATTGTAATGTCAAAGGAAATGCATGTGTTCTCACTTGATATGCATCGATTCCACTTATCTAATCTAATGTAGAGGACATGTAATGGACTGATTAAATAACACATGTTTGAACACTTCAAGCAGTCATATTTTCAACCTGATCTAAATCACTTTCATATGTAAGATGCTATCAAAACTGAAATATCACATGGCTTTTCTACCCAAGAAGTGCACTGGGAAAAATACATTTCACACACACCCTGTATAAGAGGCAAGAAGACTCAAAAGTCAAGAGGTAAGAAAATGATTTTTCATTCAATTCCACGTGCATCTGTATCAGAATGAACACATCCAGACAGCTTGGATTGCCCAAGCACACTATGAAATGAAAAGTTCAGGAGACTACAGACTAAGAACCGGGTAGGATGTCCAAGACCTGTTCCTGTGGCATTTTCCTTCTAGGCTGTTCTTGCTCTTACCTCTCTCCTTCATATCTTCGTCATCTATAATGTCCTTCCCTTGCTTTTTTCCTAGGCTTCAAAGTGAAGACATATTTCTAACCATAACTAGAAAGAAAAGTTAGAAGGAAGAGGGAAAGCAAAAAAGCAAGAATTACATTTTTTTTCACAAGAGTCAGTAGCCATATTTTTTTCACAGAAAAAAAAATAGATGCAGCAAAAGGTAATGGCTTCCAAGTGAGTCTGTCCAATATCTGTAAGAAATGCAAATGCTTTCAATATAGGTGCCATGTGCATGACTCCTTCTCTCTCATTTATAGGCACCAGGCCATCATGAATTCAGGAAAGACTCATGTGGCAAGCAGAGGTAATGTATCTGTGATGCTGTGGATGATCACTGCAAAAAGAGCTCAGGATTTTCTGTTAGGATATTGCATCTCAAAGCAATTGTAAAATGATGAAAACAATCCCCAGTGAAGACTTAAAACAATTCATTATTTCTCTCCTTCACTTTGAGGATTATCAAAGATGTAAAGAATTTAGCAACTACTTAGATTGGCAGTAAGAGGCTCCCTGGGGTTGTGTTGAGATCTCTTGGGGAAGACGGCTTTCCTCTGCTCTCCATAGAATTCTGCAATATGATTTTCAACCCTGGGTCCTTGAATACTTTTGACTTAACTATTTTCTTTACTCACTTTTTAATTGAGTAAATTTTTTTAACATTTTTTAAATGTTTACATTTAACTTTTGGAATCAGGTGTAAAATATTCCTATCCTGCTGCATATTTGGCAAGGAAAACTCAATCAAGGTTAATAATAGACACAAAACTTCAACAAACTTTGGTATCTCAATGATAACTAAAAATAAATAATAATTTGAAATACTTCCTATGGAAAAATAACATAAATATTTACATATCTATACTTAGAAAGCAGCAGGTAGTACCTTTCATTGTCATGCCTTGTGGAGAAAAAGGACCAATCATTTTAAAGCTAAGGCACTCAAAGGCCTTTGATTGTTTCAATGGTTGTTTTTTTGTTTGTTTGTTTGTTTGTTTCCTTTTATTTTATTTACTTTTTAATTGCTTTTATTTTTTGAAGGATTTTTTTAAAGATTTATTTTTTATTAGTTATTTAATTTTGCTTACATTGCAAATGTTATCCCCTTTCCAGGTTTCCCCTTCACAGAAACCCTATCCCATTCCCCTCCTCTACTTCTGTGAGATTGCTCCCTCACCCACCCATCCACTCACCACTCTAGCATATGCTATGGTGGGGCATTTAGTCTTCACAGGATCAAGAGCCTCCCCTCCCATTGATAGCCCAGATAAGGCCATCCTCTGTTACATATGCAGCTGAGCCATGAGTCCCTCTGTGTTCTTTGGTTGGTGGTTTAGTCCCTGGGAGCTGTGGGGTATCTGGTTGGTTGATATTGTTGTTCTTCCTATAAGGTTGCAAACCCCTTCAGCTTCTTCAGTCCTTTCCCTAACTCTTCCATTGGGATCCCCATGCTCAGTCTGATAGTTGACTGCAAGCATGCACATCTGTATCAGTCAGGTTCTGACATAGTTTCTCAGGAGATAGCCATACCAGTCAGCAAGCACTTCTTGGCAACAGCAATAGTGTCTGGGCTTGGTGGCTGCATAATGGATGGATCTGCAGGTAGGCAGTCTCAGTATGGCCTTTTCTTCAGTCTCTTCTCCACCCTTTGCCCTCTGTATTTCCTTTAGTCAGGAGCAATTCTGGGTTAATGTCTCCTAGGAGTACTGACACACCTAAGATCACAGGTGAGATCACCACTACTGCCCCAATACCTGGCCCAAATTGGACTTGCCTGGGGCCCACAGGACCCAAGAAGCATGAAGCAAACAGGGACACATTCCTTTTTGTTTCCATCTACTTTTATTTGTTTACAGTCCAGTCATTATTTCCCTCCCAGTTTGCCTGCCAACACTTTCTCATCCCATTTCTCCTGTCTGTCTCAAAGAAGATGTTCCCCACCCAAACCCCCAAACCAGGCCTCCCAGCCCTGGGGCCTCAAGTCTCTCAAGGGTTAGGTACATTTTCTTTCACTGAGTCTCTTCTCCAATCTGTCTCTGCAGTTCTTTTAGTCAGGAGTAATTCTGAGGTAGAATTTTTGACTGTGGAATGGCAATCCTATCCCTCCACTTGATGCACTGTCATTTTACTGGAGGTAAAAAGACCCCTCCTCCCTCCCCGAGGTTGCATATTTCCATTCATTCTATTGGCCCTTAGGGGTTTTCTCCTGTTCCCCCTTCAATAACTAATCATGTTTCCCCCTTTTCCTTCCCTGTCCTATCTCCCACACAGGTTTCTCCCTCCTTCTGCACCCCATAATTGCTTTCTTCTCCCTCCCAAGTTGGATTGAAATATCTTCACTTGGGCATTTTGACTTGTTAACCTTCTTGAGCTCTGTGGACCGTATCCTGGGTATTCTGTATTTTTTGGCTAATATCCACTTATTAGTGAGTACATATCATTCCTTTCCTTTTGAGTCTGAGTTACCTCATTCAGGGTAATTGCTAGTTTCATTCATTCACCTACAAACCTGATGATGTCCTAGTTCTTAATAGTTAAATAGTATACCATTGTGTAAGTAACCACAATTTCTCTACTGATTCTTCCATTGAGAGACATCTAGGTTTTTTTCTAACTTCGGACTAATTATAAACAAGACTGCTATGAACATAGTGGAGCATGTGTCCTTGTTATATATGTTGGAGCATCTTTGGGTTTATGCCCAAGAATGGTATATCTGGGTTTTCAAGTAGTTCAATTTCCAATAAGCTTCTGTAAGGAAAAGGACATAGTCTTTTTGTTTGTTTGTTTGTTTGTTTGTTTTGTTGTTTTTTGAGACAGGGTTTCTCTGTATAGCCCTGGTTGTCGTGGAACTCACTCTGTAGACCAGGCTGGCCTCTAACAGAGAAATCCACCTGTTTCTGCCTCCCAAGTGCTGGAATTAAAGGCCTGTGCCACCATTGCTCAGCTACAAAGGACATAGTCAATAGGACAAATCAGCCACCTACCTATTGAGAAAAAAATCTTCACTAACCCACATCAGATAAAGGGCTAATGTCCAACATGTATAAAGAAATCAAGAAGCTAACTTCCAAAAACCAAACAACCAAATAAAAAAATTGGGAATAGAGCTAAACAGAGAATTCATAATAAAGGAATCTTGAATGGCCAAGAAGCACTTAAAGAAGTGTCCAAAGTTCTTAGTCATTAGAGAAGTGCAAATCAAAACAACCATTAGATTCCACCTTACACCAATTAGATGGGCTAAAATAAAAAACTCAGGTGACAACACATGTTGGAGAGGATGTGAAGAAAGAGGAACATTTCTCCATTGTTAGTGGGATTGTAAATTGGTACTACCATTCTGGAAATCAATATGGAGGTTCCTCAGAAAACTGGATTTCCTCAGTTTCTGTTGTTATATCTCCCTATTCATTTCTAAGTTTGTTAATCTATATACTGTCTTTGTGCCTTTGGTTATTCTGGCTAAGTGTTTATCTATCTTGTTGATTTTCTCAAAGAACCAGCTCTTGGTTTTGTTGATTCTTTGTATGGTTGTCTTTGTTTCTACTTGATTGATTTCTGCCCTGAGTTTGATGATTTCCTGCCTTCTACTCCTACTGGGTGAAATCGCTTCTTTTTGTTCCAGGGCTTCCAGGTGTGTCATTAAGCTGTTAGTGTATGCTCTCTCCATTTTCTTTTTGGAGGCACTCAGGGCTATGAGTTTTCCTCTTAGCACTGCTTTCATTGTGTCCCATAGATTTGGGTATATTTTGTCGTCATTTTCATTAAGTTCTAAAAAGTCTTTAATTTTTTTCTTTATTTCTTCCTTGACCAAGGTATCATTGAGTAGAATATTGTTCAGTTTCCACGTGTATGTGGGTTTTCTGTTGTTTCTGTTGCTATTGAAGACCACTTTTACTTCATAGTGATCTGATAGGAGGCATGGGATTAGTTCGAACTTCTTATATTTGTTGAGGTCTGGTGACCAATTATATGGTCGATTTTGGAGAAGGTACCATGAGGTGCTGAGAAAAAGGTATATTCTTTTGCTTTAGGATCACACAACTGGAGAATCTGGAGGAAATGGACAGTTTCCTAGACAGATATCCAACACCAAAACTAAATCAGGATCAAATAGATCATCTAAACAGTCCCGTAACACCCGAAGAAATAAAAAGGGTCATAGAAAGACTCCCAACCAAAAAAAGGACAGGACCAGATGGCTTCAGTGCAGAATTCTATCAGACCTTCATAGAAGACCTAACACCAATACTCTTCAAACTATTCCACAAAATAGAAACAGAAGGAACTCTACCCAACTTGTTCTATGAAGCCACAATTACGCTGATACCAAAACCACACAAAGATCCAACAAAAAAAGAGAACTTCAGGCCAATTTCTCTTATGAATATTGATGCAAACATACTTAATAAAATTCTTGCCAACTGAATAAAAATGATCATCCACCATGATCAAGTAGGCTTCATCCCAGGGATGCAGGGATGGTTCAATATAAGGAAATCCATCAATGTAATCCACTACATAAACAAACTCAAAGAAAAAAAAAACATATGATCATCTCATTAGATGCAGAAAAAGAATTTGACAAAATTCAGCATCCTTTCATGCTAAATGTTTTGAAAAGAAGAGAAATTCAAGACCCATACCTAAACATTGTTAAAGCAATATACAACAAACCGTTAGCCAACATCAAACCAAATGGAGACAAACTTGAAGCAATCCCACTAAAATCTGGGACTAGACAAGGCTGTCCTCTCTCTCCATATCTTTTCAATATAGTACTTGAAGGTCTAGCTAGAGCAATTAGACAACATAAGGAAGTCAAGAGGATACAAATTGGAAAGGAAGAAGTCAAATTATCACTATTTGCAGATGACATGATAGTCTACTTAAGTCACCTGAAAACCTCCACCAGAGAACTCCTACAGCTGATAAACAACTTCAGCAAAGTGGCTGGTTATAAAATCAACTCAAGCAAATCAGTGGCCTTCCTATACTCAAAGGATAAACAGGCTGAGAAAGAAGTTAGGGAAATGACACCCTTCACAATAGCCACAAACAATATAAAGTATCTTGGTGTGACTCTAACCAAACAAGTGAAAGATCTATACTACAAGAACTTCAGGTCTCTGAAGAAGGAAATCAAAGAAGACCTCAGAAAATGGAAAAATCTGCCATGCTCGTGGATCGGCAGGATTAATTTAGTTAAAATGGCCATCTTGCCAAAAGCAATCTACACATTCAATGCAATCTCCATCAAAATCCCAACTAGTTCTTCACAGAGTTAGAAAAAGCAATTCTCAAATTCATATGAAATAGCAAAAAACCCAGGATAGCTAAAACTATTCTAAGCAACAAAAGAAATTCTGGTGGAATCAGTATCCCTGACTTCAAGCAATACTACAGAGCAATAATGTTAAAAACTGCATGGTATTGGCACAGTGACAGACAAGTGGACCAATGGAATAGAATTGAAGATCCAGAAATGAATCCACACACCTATGGTCAGTTGATCTTCAACAAAGGAGCCGAAAACATCCAGTGGAAAAAAGATAGCCTTTACAAGAAATGGTGCTGGTTCAATTGGAAGTCAGTATGCAGTAGAATGCGAATTGATCCATTCTTATCTCCATGTACTAAACTTCACTCCAAGTGGATCAAGGACCTCCATGTAAAACCAGACACACTGAAACTAATAGAAAAGAAACTGGGGAAGACCCTAGAGGACATGGGCACAGGGGAAAAGTTCCTGAACAGATCACCAATAGCTTATGCTCTAACATCAAGAATTGACAAATGGGACCTCATAAAATTACAAAGTTTCTGTAAGGCAAAGGACACTGTTAAAAGGACAAAATGGCAACCATCAAATTGGGAAAGGATATTCACCAACCCTACATCTGATTAGAGGGCTATTATCCAATATATACAAAGAACTCAAGAAGTTAGACACCAGGGAACCAAATAACCCTATTAAAAAATGGGGTACAGATCTAAACAAAGAATTTTCACCTGAAGAAATTCGGATGGCCGAGAGGCACCTTAAGAAGTGCTCAACATCATTAGTCATTAGGGAAATGCAAATCAAAACAACCCTGAGTTTTCACCTTAGACCAGTCAGAATGGCTAAGGTCAAAAACTCAGGAGACAGCAGGTGTTGGTGAGGATGTGGAGAAAGAGGAACACTCCTCCACTGCTGGTGGGGCTGTAAGATGGTCCAACGCTTTGGAAATCAGTCTGGCGGTTCCTCAGAAAAACTGGACATGACACTTCCGGAAGACCCTGCTATACCTCTCCTGGGCACATACCCAAAGGATTCCCCGGCATGCAATAAAGACACATGTTCCATTATGTTCATAGCAGCCTTATTTATAATAGCCAGAAGCTGGAAAGAACCAAGATGCCCCTCAAAGGAGGAATGGATACAGAAAATGTGGTATATTTACACAATGGAATACTACTCAGTAATTAGAAACAATGAATTCACAAAATTTTTAGGCAAATGGTTTGATCTGGAAAATATCTTCTTAAGTGAGGTAACCCAATCACAAAAGAATACACATGGAATGCAATCTCTGATAAGTGGATATTATTAGCCCTAAGCCCTGAATACCCAAGGAACAAATTGCATAACACGTGACTCCCATGAAGAAGTATGGAGAGGCTCCTGATCCTGGAAAGGATTGATCTAGCATTGGAGGGGAATATAAGGACAGAGAAAAAGGATGGAGGTGATTGGAGAATGGATGGAGAGAAGAAGGTTTATGAGACATATGGGGAGGGGGGATCCGGGAAAGAGGAAATCATTTGGAATGTAAACAAAGAATATAGAAAATAAAAATATTTAAAAAAAAAAGAAAAAAGAAAACTGTAAATAGAACTTTGATTAGTTTTGTTTTAAATATCGTTGCTGAAATATTGCTTTATCATATAGCAAATCAGCCAACATAATTTTTAAAAATATAATAATCAAATTTATGTATTTACCCAGACATCTAATGAATTATGTTATTAAATATCATTTCCAATACATGACTATGACAAATGCAGTATGAGAAAATTCCCAAAATGAGGTTTTTATAGTCATTGGCACAAACATAGCCAAGGAAGAGTAAGGAGAGCCCCCAGGTGCTAAGAGTTTAATAAACCAACTATGAATCATTGATAAGCACAGTTTATTGTAAATGAGACATCAGCCAGCTTAGACTTTTAGAGACTCATTGCCAGTAGCTTGTGTCATCATTGGCAGCCACAGGTGAAGCACAATTCCATGTAACAAGTTACTATTTCCACATGCAATAGGAGCCCACTTATAAAAAGTTCCTGGCCACAGTGATCCTTCTCTCTCTTGGCCTTTCTGTCTATCTACCTGACTATCTTCCTGCCTGTCTGCCAGTGTGACTCCTTGATTTCTCTCATGTCACCTCTCTGGGATGTCCTTTCTCTCTCCCTGCTCCCCCAATAAACCTATTGCATTAGATCTGTTGAAGAGTTCATCTCTTAGTAGCATACCTTGGCCTAGATCCACCACTGTACCTTTTGCTCCTTTAGCCTGACAGAGTCAGCATTAAGAAACCTACTGGACACTTAATGGACATCAATTGAAGGCAGAAGTCACAGTGCTTGGTGTGGACACACTAGTTGCATATAAAGATGTATTGATAGTGGTATTTCTTCTCACAGAATACTAAGGGAGACATGACCACAAATATTCCAGTAGAGCAAAATTTTAAATTGATAAGGAGCCTTAGAATAGCTATATTTTATGATAAATAGCTATAGATAGATAAGGTAAGTAACAATGGATAAATGTCAGTGGGCATTGATGTGAGACAGAGCCAATGAAGGGGATCTGAATGTAAATACATCTAATATTTTCAGTGAGAGTAATAAGAGATGCAAAAGGACATCAGGAAATATGAAGTCCCTGTGGCTTTTTGTTCAGTGAAGAATGAGAATATAAAGCTATTATACCATACACTTTAAACCCCACTAACATCACCCCATTGCATTAGGAAACTCAACTTTTGGTGTTGAAATAGTGACATTAATTTTGCATTTCCCACCCCCAAACCCCGCAGTTTTGATATTTCTCTGAGGCTTCTGATTATGAATGCTGGCCTTGCTTTTTTAATGTATTTTCTTATTGAAAATTGATTTTGCTCATATAGTATATTTTCATCATATTTTGACCTTCCCCAAACCCTTCTAGATACCGCTCAAAACCCTATCCATCCAAGTCCAAACCTTTCTTCCTCTCTCTCATTAGAAATAAAGTGTAATCAAAAACAATAAAAATAAAGTAAAAGCTTGTGTTTTAATCCTATTCACCTACGATATGAACACATAGGAACTAGACACAAATAGTCACTGAGTGTATTGCAAGATTAAATCTTGCACTTGCCCACTTAGAAGTACTTTTTTTAATTGTTAAGTGGAGTAGAGTTTTGCAGCCCACAAATTTCTTTTTTGTCTTATTTTTCAGACTGCATTGTCATATTGTAGTGTGGTTTAATAAATGCATTGTACTTCTATACATAATTATAATATATATATATTTATGTGTATATGTTTGTGTGTGTGTGTGTGTGTGTGTTTAAACAGGCTAATGAGTGGTTTTCTCAAGGAATGCTCATTATATGAAACAAAGCAAAACTTATTAATGTGTTTTTAGAAACTATAATTACTGTTGGTTATATATTTTCCTTAAAATAAATAATATTGTTCAGCCAAGGTACATTTTCGTTATTATTTTGCTAAGTGTTTGTAGAAAACATGATCTGGGGCAATTGCAAGCTATATGAGCCATTAGCAATTATGACCAAAGTTATTAACAGAAAGTTATTTGAGCAATTTCCAAACCATGTTCCACAGTAAGCTATGCATTAATCATCTGTTATGTTTTCTATGAACATGGAAGCAATTCCGTGAAAATTGCCAGGTTTATAGAACACATTATCATTGGCAATTACGGTATTAGAGATTAAATAGTAACTTAACTTTCTTGGAGAATTACATCACATTATAGTGCCTCCTTTTGATGATAAAACATCACATTATAGTACCTCCTTTTGACAGTAAAATAAAGAAAGTTAAGGAACAAGTTAAAGAGATTTGTTGCAATAATCTTGGAATTGGAAATAAAATGCCAGTGGTTCAACAGGATGTGCTAGCACTCTTTAGTAAACAGTAAAGCGAAGCGTATGCAAATGTACTTAGCATGAAGAATAGCATTTGGAGTGAAGCTCTGCTCTGAGCTTCCTACAGCCTTAGAATCTTAAGGAAGCATCAATCCTAAGGCAAAGATATTACGCAAATCACCACACTTTGGAAATGGGTGAGATGGCTTTCTGAGAAGACAGGTTCGCTACAAAACATCATGGCCTAAATTGGGATCTCAGGAACTATGGATTGGAAGAACAGAAGCAAGCACAGCAAGTTGTCCTTTAACATCTAGTGTCCTATGTAACATGGCCACATCCTCCAACCACAAACCCAACAATAAATAAATAAATAAATAAATAAATAAATAAAAATAAATTAATTGCTGGGGTTCAAAATGATGTGCATACATGGAAATTAAATATTTTTGAATTATGTAACACAAGATAATGAAGTTTGTTGACTATTTCCAGTCGATCTTAATATTTTTGAATTATCTGTCAATGTACATGGTATACAAATAATTCTAGTGATATCCAAGAAAAATAACAAAAAAGGCATTTTATGTAATCGTAATTGACAAATAGAAATTATGACTGTGTTCCGCCACATAAAAGTAAAATGTTAAAATCACAGTTTGTATTTATTTACTAAAATAAAAGATAAATTGGAAGTTAGGCTATATGTCAGCAGGACATAAAAAGTGCTAATGTCAGGGTGGACATAAACTAGAACAGCAGTTCAAAGGGGGAGCCTGCAATTCACACATAATTTTCAAACTGATGATTGACTGTTGTATCTAAAGAACTGTGCCAAATGTTTCACATATACACCATTGTGTCTTTCAACTTCAGATATCATTGGAAAGAATGAGAAAAGCCACCTCTTTTGTTCTTCTATACTTGGCTGAGATGAATCTATTTCATGGTTTATAGGCTCAGAGGGAAGAAATTAGAATAGAAGAAAAAGAAACTTTTTATAGGAATTGTCAGGTTAGTCTTCCCATCACATAGCTCCTTCGTGCAAACAGCTATGCGTCTGGATTTTCTGTATCAGTTTGCCCACGGGCTACAGATTCATTTCTTCCTATGAGTAACGTAAACAAAAGTTTCAGACTACATCATCACAGGTAGTATATGCGAACATTAGGCAAGTTTCCTTGTTAGCATTGTAACAAAGCATGTACACACACAGAGCATATTCTACATTTTAAGTCAAGTTCACATATTACACAATAGAGGAAGGATTTAGAACCTTTATGTGCATCCTACAATGCCTGATCCTAGGCATCCAAACCCTTCCAAAATAAAAGTAAAAACTTCAATTCATTAAGGAAATTGTTTCACAAATGATATGTGCACCTTCAAGAGTTTTGATTTTCTTAACATTTAAATGGTACCCATTGGGTGTATACTGTATTTAAAAAACTCTGAAGAAAAATGGATACACTGGTTCGTTGTAACGCCTTGCTAATGCTCATGGAGTTTAATGCCTTAGTGGGTGATTCATGTATATAACGTTATGGGTTGGGAGATTTCCATGTGTGTAAAAATAATCTTCCCCAAAAGTAAGAAGCTCTTAACACTAATATAAAACTCAGCCAAATATGTCTCTGCCCCAGTGTATGGGTGTAAAAACTGGCAGCTTGTGGAAACTTGTTGGCCCCCATTCTCCCAAAATGATCAGGGTGAAAATCAGTGAGAGACCCCATCGCAAAACAATAAAGCAGAGAGAAACAGAGATAGACATCAATATCCTTCTATAGTCTATGTATGTCTGTGTGTGGCTGCAAACAATGATACACATGTATGATATGTATGTCCTTATACTGTACACACACACACACACACACACACACACACACACACACACACAGTGACATTACATTTTGGGAAAATGAAAGATGGCAGGAGAATACCTAAAACTGAACATCCACTCTTACTAAATAGTGTCCTCAGAAACTTTATCTCCTAGGGTATAACAAAGACATAAACGCAGGCCTCAGAGGTATAATACCCATTTTATGTTATGGTGAGTAACAAAAAATAAGTCTAAAAAAACAAATAGGATGGAAATGAAAATCAGGTATGTGAATTGAAGTTTTCTAAAAAGCCATGTGGGGATTGATTGACTGAGTAGAACTTCATTATCTCAGCATAAAAAAAAAAGTTGAGTACTGAGAGCCAAAATTAGTTAGAATTATCTTTAATTCTCCATTAGCCATTTATTAATCATCTCTGTGCCTACCTTAGCATTCTTTTGATTTTTAGATAAGACCAACATATTAACTTAGTCTGTTAGGTGTAATAAACCAAAAAAGCTAAGAATATCACTAGACAGCATAGGAAAATTGTAGCAGAGATTACCTGACTTTAATTTAACCTACCTACCTAAAACCCAATCCATAGATTTGGTGAAGGCATTGATTTGAGAATACGTTTGGTTCATTTACTTTAAAAATTCATGTAATAGTGTCTACATTGGAATATGAAATCTGAATCCACATTCCTTGACTATCTTACATATTATAAAACTATTCAATTTTTTTCTGATTTCTGCTTACATCATTCTCTTTTTCTTCTCTACTTCCATTTTATAAAATATAACCCTTCTTGCTCTCTTTTAAATTCATGTCCTTTTTTCATTGTTGTTACATATATACATACATACATATGTATGTATATATATACATATGTATGTGTGCACATATATGTTCCTAAATACATAAATATAGCATGCTCAGTACACGTATACTTGTAGGTATGTTTTATGGGATAATTATTTGATTGGATAAATTGTTATGTTCTTCCCTGGGGAACAAGACACATTTACTCACTCTCAGCATTCCTTAGTTGCCTGTAGTGTTTTGTATTTTCTGAGGCCTCCTGAGCTTTACTATTTCATGTTAGTGTGTCTGTTGCGGATGTTCTTGTTTGATCTTTCTTTAGGCAATCATGTTGTTGAGATTTTATATGTAGCATTTGATATTACTCAGACACACAATCTTATATCAAACTTGTTCATTATCTGGCTCTTAATCTTTCTGACTCACCTTCTACAGTGTTCTCAAAGGAGTTGTTTGTAAATGTATCCACTGGGTCTGAGCTCCAGAACTCTGAATTTTGATTGGTTGTAGTTACACAATTGTCTACATCTGTTGCAAAGATCAGTATGTCATTGATGGTGGGTGAGGACTATAGCTGTGGATATAAGGATACAAATTTAGAATATAGTTTGGGATTATGCTAGATTAGTAAAATGAAGATTATAGGCTCTTCTCTAAAGACCCATGACTTAATCCTTTTGAGTATTGGCTAGGTTCCCAGTACCAGGCATGACTTTTCATGTAGAAACCAAACTTTTAATCACTTGGAATATCTATTGGCTAGCTTTCATAGTACATGAAAATACTAAGCACAGTAATAGATGAGAAAACCAATTACCAGTCTTACCCAGCAGTTAATCCTGCAATTTACAATAACTTGCTTAGCAAAATATGTTACATGATTAGAATTTTGCCTACTTGACATAAACCTGGACATATGTGGGATGAAGAAATTATAATTGAGAAAATACTTCCACAATGTTAGCCTAAAGTGAAGGCTACAGGACGTTTTTGTGATGTCCTGTTGCTTTTGGTTAGAAACTTTAAACTACAACAGCTTGTCCAGTGTTTGAACAGTAACATATCATGAAGGTAACCAACAACTTTTTATTTGGGTATAGATCGTACTCTACAAGATTAAACTATATCAAGTATGATTATTAGGCAAACAATCTATAGCTAGAAAGTTTCAAGGCCCTAGGAAAGAACATATTCCTAATGTTCTGCTGAGTGGGCTTGCTATATAAAGACTTCTAATGGGTCATTTTTGTATCCATAGAATAATGTGTCTCTCAACTCTCATTAAATAAGGTTCTATTTGCAATAGATGATAATTAATATAGAGGCACACAACCTGCCAAGCTGTAGAGAACATGAGATTGCCAAATGCTGACTTCTAAATGGAACATCTATACTGCATCTCTACTTCCAAGGCAGGGACCATTGTGGAAGAGAGTTGAAAAAGTAAAAGAGACAAAAGTAAAAAAGTAGAAGTAAAAGTAAAAGTAGTGGATGAATAAAAAAACAAAAACAAAAACCTATGTGTTCAGGATATAGCCGGATAGCTGCACTTCATATGGAATCAAAACAGTTGTGACAGTATATACAGGACCTACTGAAACCCAAGTCAGATGAAATCTGATCATGAAGAGGGGAATTGGGCCTCACATCTCACACCTATATAAGGAGCTGCTGGAAACTGATATTGGTGGGATTGAGAGAGTCAATTTTCTCTAAAATTGCTACAGCCCTTGGTAAATCAATCATGTTACAGTAGAAGAAAACAAATCTGAGATATTTTGTGTATCACAAATTGGATTTGATTGTCTTTTTTTTTAAGGTAGAGTGTTGGGTGTGTAAGAGTGGGTTTAGGATCTCAGAGAAGTCAGAGAAGGGGTTGAAAGGGATCAAATTATACTTCCTGAAAAACATACTAAATATACATAGAAAAAAAGAGCTTAAACAATGTGACCAATATGAGAATGTTGAAAACATAGAAATCTTTTTTAAAGACTATGGCCTACCAGGAAAAATATCTGCTTATGCAGGCTTTCCTGACCATATTTTACATATTTTCATGTCACATTTCAAAAAAGCATGTTTAGAATAAATAAAATAAATTTCAGTTGGTAATGCTTAGATTAAAAATAATCTTAGAAAGTAAATATAAGAGAAAATATGAGGTAAATTTAGTGAAACTTTTTGTTTTTAATGAAAATATATCTTGAGACATTTGCTGAACCTCCGAGCAAGCACATAATGTAACTGAGGTAACTTAAACATACACAAATATGTAACTCTCTAGTCTTTACTGGAATATGTCTTTCTTGGAAGTAAAATTTCTAAAGCATAAAAATGTCTATTTCCCTATCAATTAGAGATCTAGTTTAAACCTTTTTTGTACATTGACCTGAATCATTGATTCCACAATCACTGCATCCATATAGGTATGTTGTAATTTGGTTATATATGTATTTATTTGTGAGTGTGTGCATTATGAGTGTATAAATGTTCAACATACATGTGTACATTGGGGATTAAACTCAATTTATTAGGCTTAGCAGCAAGGTCCTTTACCTGAGCTCTATCCTGTCTCCATATGCACTGTTTTAATGAAATGGTGATGGCTGTAGCATGAGAGATTCACAGCTTTGATAAGAAAATTTTAAAAACTTCATTTTCACTCTGTTTTTAATTAAGAAAAAAAACAAACCCTATTCACACCACCCTTGAAATCTTTCTCTCTAGTCGTGGATAAATTCCAAGATAGGAATCTGATCATCTTTCTAATGTCATTCTGCCAACATTGTAAGTCCAGGTAAATATGCTATTATGTCCTCAAAACTCGTCCTCTGTAAGATTGCTTCTAGTCAGTGTCCTGCTATAATTGCCTTCATTCTTCACTGTAGTTTCTGACTGTAGGGCTTTTCCCCCATAGTTTTTCTCCACAATAGGTAGATATGAGTTCCAAGGTGATTCTTCCATTGTCCTGAAACCCCTACCTCCCATTGGCTCTTGACTTTGCGTTCTCCCTCACAGCATTCGTTCTGGGACTCTATTCTGTTTTGTGTCTCTGATGTTGCACATGTGTTTTCTTTTGTTCTATATTTGAATCTTCTGGTCCTGATATCTGTTTTCTTCTTTTTGGATGGGAGTATTTTAGGCATTCTTGAACTAGTAACAGAGCTTTTCTGGAGTCATTTTTATGAAACATCTGTTTTATTTCTTCAACCATCACATGTTCCTCAATCACTTTGCTAAGGGGATGTTAACTAAACACTGCTCGATGCTATCTCAAACCTAGTATGCTAGAGGTTTCTATGTGCTTGTACATAATCTAAGATAAAATTTAAAATATAGTAACAGGTATTAGAATTGAACATATTAAAATAAGGGAAGGAGTAGGATATTTTAAAAAGACAAATGAAAATCTGAGTAATTTGGAGACATTCTCCTTATTCAAATGATAGGAGTTGAATCAAATTTGTTATTTGTAAGAGGTTCATAAAGTGTTACAGAGGCTGTTTGTAAAAATGTAGGATGCTGAGGTGCCCCACCTTGAGAATTTTGGACTCAATAAGTTCTGTCTGGTTACTGATACATTTATTACATCCCCTTGTGATATTCAAGCTTTTTATCCACCTAGTAATGCTTTGACTTTGGGCAACATTGCAATTTATAGTGACCAGTTTTCACATTCATATATTCAAAGCTGTTGGTTGCTTGGAAGCGAAAGAAATGCCTATTATCTACCTGACATGCATATCACTCCTCTAAGGAACTTCTCAGTGATCACTAACTGTTCACATTCCATGTTAAATGTTTCACATTTCTTTTCCATTTTGTACAGCTACACAATTTTATTTAGACTTTATTTTTTTTGGATAGATATTTTATTCTTGTATCTCTTAAAAGTATAAAATTAAAATCTTGGTCATAAATTAACTTCCTATTATTGTATTTTTTATTATCTAAATCAAATTTTAATTTTAAACATCTTCTGATTATGTTCTTCCTATATACTTTTATCAGTATTATGCTTTATATTTGTATTTTTGAATAGCTTATTGTGATCATCAGTCTTGATTTTCAAGTTGGCAAATAAGAACCATCTCCAGAAAACAGCTTTGAATGTGTCCATAAGTATGATTGCAGGTGGGACTAACTGCAGTGAGAAGCCCTACTCTGACATGGACAACATCATTCACTTCTCTTTGGTTTCTGATGTAGATCCAGTGTGACTCAGCAGTTCTGCTCTTGCTCCCATCTATAGTGACTTTCCATGATGTGTTATATTGCTACATTGTATCTTTTCTAAATATTTCTCACTGAAATTGGAAAGCAAAGTAATACACTTGCAATCATTGAGGTTGCATTAAAATTTGGAAGTATTTTTTAAATAGGTTGTTAGAAAGAATCTTAATCTTTATATGTGATGTTTTAAAATGACTTGATATTGTCTGAGTTCTATTTATGACATAAAATTTATATCTATACCTAACCTATTTCTATATCTAATCTATACCTACATATCTGTCTATATGCATTTATATATTATTAATTTATGTTATGTATTTTATGTGTGCATATTTGCATTATGTGCATGTCCAAGCATGTACATGAACATGTATATATGCATGTATATGAGTATTTATGTATGTATGTTTATACATGTATGTGAATGTGCATGCTATCATAAGATAAGTTGGGGGAGTCAGTTTACTACTTCCACCAAGTACAAAAGGATTTAATTCACTTGTGATGCATGACAGTTGGTAAGCACTACTTATCCACTTCAGCCATTCCATGATTTTTGTCTTATTTATTTTCATATTTAATTCTGAAATAGTATTTGTAATTAACATTTATGTATGTTTCATGAAGTTCTAAATGCTATTTTTTATATTTCTGGGAACGTGAAAAAATATTATTAGTCATGAAGAAGGCAAACCATTACAGAACATCTTCCATATCAATAAATCATCTGCAGAGTTGAATATGAGTCAATGTGTTGGCACTCTTTAGTGGCTCAGTTCATAGGGCTCATGTCTTCCAAGTCACCATAATCTACAAATTGCTCTGTGAAAAAGAGCTAGAAATAATGTGAGTCTCTGTACATAGGCTCAGATGTATCTAGATATCATTTTACCACTAATAAAATGTTTCCTGCTGTGAACTCAAACTGTAAAGTGTAAAACACACCAGAATATATTTGTTATAGTAAAAATGCTGAAATAAACAGAACCTTTGAGAAAAAAAAAAAAACAACAGGAAATTATAGGAGCTGCAGAGAGCATTTTTATATGATCTTAATGTAAGGCATTCGTAGTAAAACATCATGTTGTTTATCAAATATGTAAGACACAACAGAGGAAAACTGTGAAGAAGTGTATACATCTTCAGGGCTCAGATTTAGTCATTGATAGCTTGAGTTAGACTAATGGGAGTTTTAGTCAAAACATCAGTCTTTGAGAGGAAAATGATTGCATGGAGAAATGTATTTATAGTAACCTAGTTTTAAAATTGCTATTATTATTGCATATGTGTGCATGTGTATGTGAAGGTATACACAGTGCACCATAGTGCAAATGTGGAGGTCAGAGCAAAATTTGAAGGAGCCATTTTTCTCCTGACACCATGTGAGAGTCAGGATTTGAACTCAGGTCCTCTTACGACATATTGGGTTATAGATACTTTTCCCTACTGAGCCATCTCACCAACTTGATCTTTTCTGTATAACATGAATGTGAACAAAATTTTCAAGTTGTTTAATTCTTGAATAATGAAAGAGAAATTGCACTAGATACTTGGTAAGATCAGAAAATAAGCCTTTAAAAGAATAGGGTCACATGGAGGGACCCACGGCTCCAGTCACATGTGTCGCAGAGGATGGTCTTGTTGGGCATCAATGGGAGAAGAGGCTTTTGGTCCTGTGGAGGCTCGATGCCCCAGTGTAGGGGAATGTCAGGAAAGGGAAGCAGGAGTGGGTGTGTTGGTGAGCAGGGAAAGGGGAGGGGACAGGGGGTTTCTGGAGGCGTGGACAGGAGGGGGGAACCACTGGGAAAGGAGAAAACATTTGTAATGAAAAGGGGAAATCATTTGAAATGTAAATAAATTATATCGAATAAAAAAAAATAAATACTTAAAGAACTGAAAAAAAAAGAAAAAGAAAACTAAAAAAAAAAAAAAAAAGAAAAAAAGAAAAAATCCAATAAAATAAAATAAGCTGACAAAAAGAATAATATGGTCAGGACTACAGCTTGTGGAGAAGGAAACTGAGCTCAGTGTCAATCACTTGAATGAAGCCAAGTATTTCTATCTGAACTGTACAATAAGAGCCAGTTAAAAAGTAAGATTGTTCAGCTGGTAAAGTGCTTGCTGCCACTCCCCATAATCTGAGCTTGACCTGGGACTCACAGAGTGGGGAGGAGTAAACAGATCCTTCCCTGAAAGTTATCATGTGATCTCACAACTCCCATGCACATATTTTACATGCACACACACACACACACACACACACACACACACACACACACATACTCACACACACACACACACTCACACACACACACACACTCACACACATACACTCACACACACACACTCACACTCACAAACACAGGAACACACACACCACAGAATGAAATGAGTCTAAAATAATTTTAAATGTTTCATAAGACAGCAGGAGACGGTATCTCCATGTGATTTCATTTACAGTGTTTGGTAATCAATTCACACTAAGCTTAATTTTCTTCAATCCAGAAATGCTGGAAGACAGAAAGTTATTCCACAAATAAGTTTCAAGGGGATGGCTCCAGGCATTAGAGAAAAATGTTCCTAAGTAGAGTATGTTCACATCTCCAAAGAACACAGTCTTCTAGAATAAATGATACACTAGAAGTGGTAGTTAAGAAGACTGCAGTCTGAATAGTTTGCCAAAATTCAACCAAACTGAAAGTTTATATGTATGTGTATATGTGTGTATGTGTGATATTGCAAAACTCTGGGTTATATAACTGTAATTTTATAGTAAAATCTCAAAACTATTTTAACCTAACTTCAGTGTTTCTTTTTTATTTGAAAATTTACTTTGGAATATGGAATATTTCAGGACTTTTTTTGTAATTTTGTAAAATTATTACCAGATGCTTGATGACATAATTGTGTTAGGAAAATATTGTTTTATACTTTTTCACCGTAGGAAAAATAGTAAAAATACTGTACATGGATTATTACTATATTTAAGAAGTTTGAGATAAAAATCTTAACTTTAATTTTTCTCTCCTTTAGATTTTGCTTCAAACAAACACTAAAATCCAGCAAGACTCTGATAATAAAATAAACAAAATGAAAGAAATGTTATTTAAATCATTGTATTCTAAGGAAAGAAGAAGAGAGAAACATTTGACTAACATCACACCTGTCTTTTGAAAGCCTTGGGATAAGATTTTATGAGAGGAAAATCACTCTGTGCCTTGAAAGTGGTCCAAATCATCTGGCTGTAGCATTTCCCAGGTTCTTCTAAATAAGACTGAATTCAAGACACCAAAGGTCATCGGAGTAAATGACAATAATGGCTCCACAGTAATATCGATAATGAGGCATATAATGAACTGGACTTCATTTTGGAAATCCTCAGTGACCAAAAAGAGAATTGCAAATGAAGTGGAAATTTAGAGAAGATTAGTCAGGGGTAAAAAGACAAGCCTATTTTGAAAGGTAAAAATTCAGGTTGCTTGCAATTAGGTATAATGAGATTCTACTGTTAAGTGAAAATCCATTCAATGACAGAAATAATTTAAATAATGAGAAAATCTATGAAAGGAGACAGCAAGAGCCATACATCCAGGATAGATGCTTCAACCTGATTTCCATCTCTGAAAAGCACAATGAATCTATGTCACCACAGTCCAGTTTGATCAATTCCACCAATGTAACAAGTTGAATAAGAGGATCGTTGTATTGGATTCTGAAATTTTTGTTAGTATTTTGTTAAATTATCATTTTACAATCTATTTATTTCATTAACAATGGAATTCACTGGACAATTTCTGACTGTGACATGTTTGTTTATTTAAGATTACATCATAATTTATATTGATTTATATAATATCCAGGTTTATTTACCATTTTCCATTTTTCTATTGTATAGTTTTAGATGTTGGCTTGGCAAGAGATGCTCTGCTGGCTGGTGTGTCTGGAAAGGCAGACCTCACGGAAGTGAGTGGCTACATGGAGAAGTGTGTAAATACTATACCCCACACTAATGTGAGTGATCACAGCCCACCTGGGGAGTAAACAGAAGAAAGGTACAGTTGTCAGAATCCCTGTCTTCCTGTGCTCTTAGACAATGGATTTTTTATTGTCAGTGTCCTCAGATTTTAGAACACAAGTACCACCCCTCTAACTTAGCCTTGGGTCTCAGAGCAGCAACCTGAGATTCAGGCTAAATAACCTCATCACCATTTCCTCTCCTGTACTCCACCTTTCAGAAAGCAGGTGGGAAGAGTGCTTAAGGCTCCAGAAACACACAAGCTAGTATTTATTTTATTAACTCTAATTCTTCAGAAAGTCTTGGCTGACAATCTACCATCTACCTATAAGCTATGAATTTCTCATGCATCTGTCATCTATCACATATATACATGAAAATAACCAAAGCAATATGTCTGGTGCTTTATTCCTTTAAGTATCATTATTAAAAATTCTCTCTCCATTTCCTGAGCTCCAACAAGCCATTAACAAGTCTTTTGTCTTCTCATGGTGGGTTAGCAGTGCAATTTTCAATCCATATTTTCTGTGTTTATTTAGTTTACATTGATTAAAAAATGAGGGCTAAGGTGGAATATTAGAGGAGAATGATGATGCATAATATAGTATGTGACAAAAATGATCCCTAAAACATCAAAACCTGGACAGCATTTACAACTAAAGATCAGATGATATGGTTTATTTGTACAGCTTCTTAGAAATCATAGCAATATATGATAAAAGAGATGAAGAATGTCATCTTCTTATCTTCTTTTTTAGGGTTTAACTCCTGTGAACAGACACCATCACCAAGTCAACTTTTATAAGGACAATATTTAATTGTGGCTGACTTACAGGATCAGAGGTTCAGTCCATTATCATCAAGGTGGGAGCATCACAGCATTCAGATAGGCATGGTGCGGGAGGAGCTGAAGGTCTACATCTTCATCTGAAGGCTGCTAACTGAATAATTGTTTACAGAAAGCTAGAATGACTTTATCAAAGCCATGGCCACAGGGACACACCTACTGCTGCAAGGCTATACCTGCTACTAGTGCCACTCGCTGGGCCAAGAATATAGAAACCATTACATCATCTTTCTAATTTTAGGCTTATGATACATTTCTTTAATCATACATATACTCTTAATTGTTGTGAGAATAGCAGTTTAAAATTTCACAAGATCTAATATTATAATTCTTTCCCTAATCAAGATTTTCCAATATGTTAATTTGTTATCACATGCACATGTTTTAAAAAAAAGTCTTTTTTTTTAAACATTATTTGATGTGTTATACTGTAAAATTGGGGGAAAAAAACCCAGCAAGAGATACATGTGATTTGTCTTTGATTATAGTTTACAAACTAATAGTCTAGTGAAAAAATAAATATTGATATATACTTCCTTTGCATACAGAGAGTATATCAGAATCTAGTTAGAAAATATATAGATATCTAGTATCTAAGGAATACAAAATACACTCTTTCTCTTTCCTTTTCTTCTCTTCCCTTTCCCTCCCCCCAACCCCCTCTCCTCCCCTCCCCCAATAAAATGTATTTCTTTTAAAATAATGTTAGCCAAAGTCTCTAGCAAAGTTGATGCTTGTTAAGTATTACAGAATTTCATATTTCCTCCTTTATCCTACTTTACCTTTACTGATCTGGTAATTCAGAAAAAGTAATAAGCTTATGAATGTCTTTGAATTAAGGGCATAATAGGTATATCTCTATCACTCCATTTAATTTCAATTTCAAAACCTTAAATCACAGAGTGATAAACCATGCAGTAAGTGTCAAATAAATGCCTTTGATGGTAGTTGTTCTCTGCCATCTATGGAAGTGCACATTCTCTCAGCCCTCAGGAACAGATGAACAATAATTATATTTATCTAAAAATAAAATTTATATAATTTGTTGGTATTCTTTTACTTTTATATTTTCTAAAATGTATATTCATTTAAATACATGTTCATTTTATATATTACATCTGTGAATTTTCTATTAGTATTTTTATAATTATTGTTTAAATCAGTTTACTTATTCACTTTACATCCCCAAATCAGCTCCCCTCCTTCAAGTATCCCCTCAAATAGATCCTTCCCCCATTCTCCCCTCCCCTTCTCATTCAACAAGTCACTGCAGGACTAGGTACATCCTCTCTCATTAAGGCCAGACAACAGGCCAGTTAGAGGAACAGGATCCACAGGCAGTCAGGCAACAGATCCAGGCACAGTCCTGCTCCAGTCATTGGGGGAACTTATATAAAGTCTAAGCTGCGCATCTGCTACATTAAGTAGAATCTCAGTGTGGTTGGAATATGCATTTTCCTGAAGACAAAAGATGTTAAACATTTCTATCAGGGTTTCTTGGCCATTAGATATTCCTCTGTTGAGAATTGTGTTTAGCTCTGCATCCCACTTTTAAATTGGGTTATTTTGGTTGTTTGTGTCTAACTTTTTTAGTTCTTTATATATTTTGGACATTAACTCTCTTTCAGATGTAGGGTTGGTGAAGATCTTTTCCCAATCTATGGGATGTTGCTTTGTTCTATTGATGGTGTCCTTTGACTTACAGAAGTTTTTCAACTTAATGAATGTGAGAAAGATACCTGTAGGAAGATGTAAGTATTAAGGTGATCAAGAAGGATTATATTTAGACATAAAAGTATGAAAAACAAACTTGAAGAACGACAAGTTTTCAAATATCTATGTTTTAAATGTCTTACTGTGTATTCTTAACTGGACTGCAACACAAATTATAAATCAAGCTAACTTCTGACTCATACAGTTGTGTCTATCTTTGCGTCCCAATTGCTGGTATTAAAGGCCTCCACCACAATGTCCAGAATAATAAAAGTGATTTTTAAAGCTTTTTTTATGAGACAGGCAATTATTAAATAATGATAAATATATAAGAATGATATATTTGAGACTGGGAGCACACACCTTGCTCCTGCGGCACTGAGCTTAGGTTCCAGTCCTGAGGCCTCTGGCAGGAGCCTTCAGATCTCCGCTTCGGGATCCAGAACAGCCTGGGCTACAATACCACATCTACAGGTCCTGCAAGAGGCCAGAGGGGCACCCGAGAGGAGGCCAGCTGGGAAGAGTCAGTGTGCTCTGGTAAGTCCAGGAGGCCCCATCAGGAGCCTTCAGGTGTCTGCTTCTGGATCTGAACAGCCTGGGCCACAGCACCCTGTCTCCAGGCAGTGCAGGAGGTCAGCTGTGCACCAGAGGCCACCTGGGAAGAGGCAGCTTGCACTGGTGAGTCCAGCATTGACAAGACCAACTAACACCAGTGAGAACTAGATGGCAAAAGGCAAATGCAGGAACATCTCTAACAGAAATCAAAGCAATATGGCAGCATCTGAACCCAATTCTCCTTTAACAGCATGTCCTGGATACCCCATCACACCAGAGATTTGGATTTAAAATCACTGATCATGATGCTGGTACAGGAACACATGAAGGACATACTTAAAGAAATTCAGGAGAAAATGGAACAAAAGATAGAAGCCCTTACAAGGGAAACACAAAAATCATTGAAAGAAATTCAGGAGAATACAAAAGCCAATAAGGAGGAAATTCAAACATCACTTAAAGAAATACAGGAGAACTTTGGTCAACAGGCTGAGGTCATGAAAGAGGAAACACAAAAATCTCTTAAAGAATTACAGGAAAGCAAACAAGCAAGTGAAGGAGGTAAGCAAAACCATCCAGGATCTAAAATCAGAAGTAGAAACAACTAAGAAAACTCAAAGGGAGACAACTTTGGAGATAGAAAACCTTGGGAAGAAATCAGGAGACATAGATGCAAATAATCAACAACAGAATACAAGAGCTAGAAGAAAGAATCTCAGATGCTGAAGATACCATAGAAACCATGGACTCATTAGTTAAAGAAAATGCAAAATGCAAAAAGCTTGTAACCCAAAACATCCAGGAAATCCAGGACACAATGAGACCAAACCTAAGGATTATAGGTATAGATGAGAGTGAAGATTTACAACTTAAAGGGCCAGCAAATATCTTCAATAAAATTATAGAAGAAAACTTCCCTAACTTAAAAAGAGAGAGATGCCCATGAATATATAAGCCTACAGAATTCCAAACAGACTGGACCAGAACAGAAATACCTCCTGTCACATAATAATCAAAACACCAAATGTACTAAACAAAGAAAAAATATTAAAGGCAGCAAGAAAAAAAGGACAAGTAACATATAAAGGAAGACCTATCAGAATCACACCAGACTTCTCACCTGAGACTATGAAAGCTAGAAGATCCTGGGCAGATCTCATGCAGACTCTAAGAGAACACAAATGACAGCCAAAACTACTATATCCAGCAAAACTCTCAATCACCATAGATGGAGAAACTAAGGTATTCCATGACAAAACCAAGTTTACCCAATATCTATCCACAAACCCAGCCCTACAAAGGATAAATAGGAAAACAGCAATACTAGGAGGGAAACTTCACCCTGGAAAAAGCAAGATAGTAACCTTCTGTCATCAAACCCAAAAGAAGTTAACTAATAAAATTTAAAAAATAACATCAAAAATGACTGGAAGTAATAATCACTATTCCTAAATATCTCTTAACATCAACAGACTCAATGCCCCAATGAGAAGACATAGACTAACCGGCGGGATATGTAAACAGGACCCTATATTTTGCTGCATACAGGAAACACACCTCAGGGTCAAAGACAAACACTACCTTAGAGTAAAAGGCTGGAACACAATTTTACAAGCAAATGGTCTCAGGAAACAAGCTGGAGTAGCCATTCTAATATCAGATAAAATTGACTTTCAACCCAAAGTCATCAAAAGAGACTCTGAGGGACACTTCTTGCTGGTCAAAGGAAAAGTACAACAAGAAAAACTCTCAATCCTGAACATCTATACTCCAAATGCAAGGGTACCCTCATTCATAAAAGAAACTTTATTAAAGCTCAAAGCACACATTGCACCTTACACAATAATTGTGGGTAACTTCAACACTGCACTTTCCTCAATGGACCGATCAGGAAAACAGAAAGTGAGCAGGGACACAGTGAAACTAATTGAAGCTTTGGACCAATTAGATTTAACAGATATATATAGAACATTCTATCCTAAAGCAAAAGAATATACCCTTTTCTCAGCACCTCATGGTACCTTCTCCAAAATAGACCATATAATTGGTCACAAGACAGACCTCAACAAATATAAGAAGATAGAACTAATCCCATGCCTCCTATCAGATCACTATGGAGTAAAAGTGGTCTTCAATAGCAATAAAACCAACAGAGAACCCACATACACATGGAAACTGAACAATATTCTACTCAATGATACCTTGGTCAAGGAAGAAATAAAGAAAAAAATTAAAGACTTTTTAGAACTTAGTGAAAATAAAGAAACAACATACCCAAATCTATGGGACACAATAAAAGCAGTGCTAAGAGGAAAACTCATAGCCCTGAGTGCCTCCAAAAAGAAAATGGAGAGAGCATAAACTAACAGCGTAATGACACACCTGAAAGCCCTGGAGCAAAAAGAAGCTATTTCACCCAGGAGGAGTAGAAGGCAGGAAATCATTAAACTCAGGACTGAAATCAATCAAGTAGAAACAAAAAGTACCATACAAAAAAGATCAACAAAACCAGGATCTGGTTCTTTGAGAAAATCAACAAGATAGATAAACCCTTAGCCAAACTAACCAAAGGGCACAAAGACAGTATCCAGATTAACAAACTTAGAAATGAAAAGGGAGATATAACAACAGAAACTGAGAAAATTCAAAAAAAATTATTAGATCCTACTACAAAAGCCTATATTCAACACAACTGGAGAATCTGGAGGAAATGGACAGTTTCCTAGACAGATATCCGAAACCAAAAATAAATCAGGATCAAATAAATCAACAAAACAGTCCCATAACACCCAAAGAAGTAAAAAGGGTCATAGAAAGTCTCCCAATCAAAAAAGCATGGGACCAGATGGCTTCAGTGCAGAATTCTATCAGAGCTTCATAGAAGACCTAACACCAATACTCTTCAAACTATTCCACAAAATAGAAGCAGAAGGAACTCTACCCAACTCGTTCTATGAAGCCACAATTATGCTGATACCAAAACCACACAAAGATCCAACAAAGAAAGAGAACTTATTGATGCAAAAGTACTTAATAAAATTCTTGCCAACTGAATCCAAGATCACATCAAAACAATCATCCAACATGATCAAGTATGCTTCATCCCAGGGATGCAGGGATGGTTCAATATAAGGAAATCCATCAATGCTACCCACTACATAAACAAACTCACAGAAATAAACCATATGACCATCTCATTAGATGCAGAAAAAGCATTTGACAAAATTCAGCATCCTTTCTTGCTAAAAGTCCTGGAAAGAACAGGAATTCAAGTCCCACACCTAAACATCGTTAAAGCAATATACAGCAAACCGGTAGCCAACATCAAACTAAACGGAGAGAAACTTGAAACAATCCCACTAAAATCAGGGACTAGACAAGGCTGTCCCCTCTCTCCATATCTTTTCAATATAGTACTTGAAATTCTAGCTAGAGCAATTAGACAACATAAGGAGGTCAAGGGGATACAAATTGTAAAGGAAGAAGTCAAATTATCACTATTTGCAGATGACATGATAGTTTAGTTAAGTGACCCGAAAACCTCCACCAGAGAACTCCTACAACTGATAAACAACTTCAGCAAAGTGGCTGGTTATAAAATCAACTCAAGCAAATCAGCTGCCTTCCTATACTCAAAGGATAAGCAGGCTGAGAAAGAAGTTAGGAAAATGACACCCTTCACAATAGCCACAAACAATATAAAGTATCTTGGTGTGACTCTAACCAAACAAGTGAAAGATCTATACTACAAGAACTTCAGGTCTCTGAAGAAGGAAATCAAAGAAGACCTCAGAAAATGGAAAAATCTGCCATGCTCGTGGATTGGCAGGATTAATATAGTTAAAATGGCCATCTTGCCAAAAGCGATCTACAGATTCAATGAAATCCCCATCAAAATCCCAACTCAGTTCCTCACAGAGTTAGAAAAAACAATTCTCAAATTCATCTGGAATAACAAAAACCCCAGGATAGCTAAAACTATTCTCAACAACACAAAAATTCTGAGGAATATCCCTGACTTCAAGCAATACTACAGAGCAATAGTGTTAAAAACTGCATGGTATTGGCACAGTGACAGACAAGTGGACCAATGGAATAGAATTGAAGATCCAGAAATGAATCCACACACCTATGGTCACTTGATCTTCGACAAAGGAGCCGAAAACATCCAGAGGACAAAAGATAACCTTTTCAACAAATGGTAATTGGAGGTCAGCATGCAGAAGAATGTGAATTGATCCATTTTTATCTCCATGTACTAAACTTCACTCCAAGTAGATCAAGGACCTTCATGTAAAACCAGACACACTGAAACTAATAGAAAAGAAATTGGGGAAGACCCTTGAGGACATGGGCACAGGTTAAAAGTTCCTGAACAGATCACCAATAGCTTATGCTCTTAGATCAAGAATTGACAAATGGGACCTCATAAAATTACAAAGTTTCTGTAAGGCAAAGGACACTGTTAAAAGGACAAAACGGCAACCATCAAATTGGGAAAGGATATTCACCAACCCTACATCTGATAGAGGGCTAATGTCCAATAAATACAAAGAACTCAAGAAGACCTCAGGGAACCAAATAACCCTATTAAAAATGGGGTACAGATCTAAACAAAGAATTTTCACCTGAAGAAATTCGGATGGCCGAGAGGCACCTTAAGAAGTGCTCAAGACCATTAGTCATTAGGGAAATGCAAATCAAAACAACCCTGAGATTTCACCTTACACAAGTCAGAATGGCTAAGGTCAAAAACTCAGGAGACAGCAGATGTTGGTGAGGATGTGGAGAAAGAGGAACACTCCCCAACTGCTGGTGGGGCTGTAAGATGGTACAGCCACTTTGGAAATCTGTCTGGAGGTTCCTCAGAAAACTGGACATGACACTTCCAGAAGACCCTGCTACACCTCTCCTGGGCATATACCCAAAGGATTCCCCGGCATGTAATAAAGACACATGCTCCATTATGTTCATAGCAGCCTTATTTATAATAGTCAGAAGCTGGAAAGAACCCAGATGCCCCTCAAAGGAAGAATGGATACAGAAACTGTGGTATATTTACACAATGGGATACTACTCAGCAATTAGAAACAATGAATTCACAAAATTTTTAGGCAAATGGTTTGATCTGGAAAATATCATCCTAAGTAAGGTAACCCAATCACAAAAGAATACACATGGAATGTAATCTCTGATAAGTGGCTATTAATTAGCCCAGAAGCCCAGAATACCCAAGGCACAAATCGCATAACAAATGACTCCCATGAAGAAGTATGGAGAGGGTCCTGATCCTGGAAAGGATTGATCTAGCATTGGAGGGGAATATAAGGACAGAGAAAAAGGATGGAGGTGATTGGAGAATGGAAGGAGAGAAGAAGGTTTATGGGACATATGGGGAGGGGGAATCCAGGAAAGGGGAAATCATTTGGAATGTAAACAAAGAATATAGAAAATAAAAGTATTAAAAAAAAGAATGATATATTTCTTTCTTTCTTTTTATAAATGGTATCTACTGACACATTGTTTTCCATTAGGGAACTCAGGTTTCAGGGGAGCAGGCTTGTTTTTGACTTCTAGCTTGGGTTTGTTTGTCTGTTTTGTTACTCATTCAATGTGTGTGTGTGTAAATATATGTCAAATTAGTGCAGTGCCTCCAGGGCACAGGACAAATTAGCATGCAGGAACAGTTGAAGCTGGAGTTAAAGGTAATGGTAGGCCATCAAAGTAGGGTGCTAGGAGCATAATTGTGTCCACAGGAACAGCAAGAGAAGCGCTTATCTATATAGCCATGTTTGTAGTACCATATTATATATTTTAAGCACTTCCAAATGGTTTTAAGAATAAAAGAGGTAAAGATATTATAACCACAGGATCTAATCATCAAAATCTATAGCATTCCTTATGTTAGTACAACAAAATTCTTGTGATTATTAAGCTGGAATGAAAAGAGAAGACATGATCATATTCTCAATTTAAAATTGGTCACTGACTCCTTCAATTCATATTATAATGTCTTTTTTTCAAGATTCCACCTTCAACTTAATTATTTGTCATCTTCAACAAAGCTCAAGTCCAAGTAGATCAAGGACCTCAACAAAACACAATAAACAAACAAACAAACAAAAAACAGATACGTTGAGTCTAATAGAAGAGAAAACAGGAAAGAGTCTTGAATTCATTGGTACAGTGAGAAATTTCTTAAACAGAACTCGAATGTCTCAGGCTCTAAGATCAAGAATTGATTAATGGGACTTCAGGAAACTGGAAAGCTTCTGTAAGGCAAAGGACATACCCAATAGGACAAATCAGTAACCTACAAATTGGGCAAAAGTCTTCACTAATCTTACATCTAACAGAGGGTTTATATAAAAAATATGTAAAAAACTTAAGAAGCTAACCACCAAGAAACCAAAGAACCAATCAAATAAATGCAGTATATAACTAAAAAGAAAATCCACAACAAATGAATCTCAACTTCTGAGAAGAACTTAAAGAAAGGTTCAAAGTCCTTAGTCATCAGGGAAATGCAAATCAAAACAACCCTGAGATTCTGCCTCATACCAATCAGAATGGCTAAGATCAAAACCTCAGGTGACAGCACATGTTGGCGAGCTTGTGACAAGAGAGGAACACTCCTCCATTGCTAGTGGGATTGCAGACTGATAAATACCACTCTGGAAATCAATCCGGAGGTTCCTCAGAAAATTGGAAATAGATCTACCTGAAGACACAGCTATACACCTTTTGGGAATATACTCAAAAGATGCCCCACCATGCCACAGGGGCACATGTTCCTCTGTGTTCATAGTAGCCTTCTTTGTGTTAGCCAAAGCTGGGGACAGCCTAGTTATCCCACACTAGAAGAATGGATACAGAAAATGTGGTTTATTTTCATAATGGAAAATATGAAGTCTACCATATTACATTTAAACACAGCTATTAAGAATTAAGACATCATGAGTTTTGTAGGCAAATGGATGAAACTAGAAAATTTCACCCTGAATCAGATAACTATGATCCAAAATGATATGCACACCATATCCTTACTAATAAGTGGATATTAGCCAAAAAAGTACAGAATTCCCGGGATAAATTCTTAGAACTCAGGAAGTCTAACAAGCCAAAGGTCCCAAGTAAAGATTCCTCAGTTCCACTTTGGAGGGAAAATAAAGCAATCACAGGAGTGGGGAGGAAAGAAGGGACATGAATGGGAAAGGTGACAGGGATGGGACAAGGGGAACATGATCAAGTAGTGGGGGAACATGGTTGAAGTTCTGAGGGACAGCAGAAAGAATCAAAACAGGCAACTTCTGAAAGGTGAACGTGGAGGGCCTCTAGAATGTACCAGAGATCTTAGATGTGAAAGACTTTCAAGACTCAGAGTGTGGGACCATAGATGAAATGCCCTACAGTGGGAAGAGGGAACTTGTAGAGCCCACCTCCAGTAAAAAAAAAAAAAAAAAAAAAAAAAAGCATCAAGTGGAAGGATGGAGTGACATCCCCATCCCAACATCCCACAGTCAAAAAGTGACTCAGAATTGTTTATGTTTGGAAAAAAAAAACTGCACAAACTAAAATGGAGAAGAGCCTGCTGCAAGGAGGTCCAGCGACAGGCCTGAAGTGAGATCCACCTCTTGTGGAGGTTCCAAGGCTTGACAATATTACTGATGCTATGGTGTGCTTACACACAGGGGCCTGTCATGACTGCCCTCTAAAAGGCTCAACAAGCAGCTGAAAGAGTCAGATGTAGATATTTACACCCAACCTATGGGCAGAAGCCGGTGACCACTGTGGTTAAATTAGGGGAAAGCTGGCAGAAGCTGAGGAGGAGCAGTCTCAACTAACCTGGACCCCCAAGATCTCTGAGACACTGAGTCACCAACCAAGCAGCATACACCAGCTGACATGAAGCACTGCAATGTACAGCAGAAGACTGCTGTGTCTGGACTCAATCAGAGAAGATGCACCTAACCCTTGAGAGACTTGGGGCCCCAGGGAATGGGGAGGTCTGGTGGTGTAGAGGTGGGAACATCTTCATGTAGATGGGGGTGAAGAGGACTTGTGGGAAGTGGAACAGTTGTAGGGTGGACCAGGAAGGGGATAAATCTGGACTGCAAAAAAAAAAAAATTAAAGAAAGAAAGAAAGAAAGAAAGAAAGAAAGAAAGAAAGAAAGAAAGAAAGAAAGAAAGAAAGAAAGAAAGAAAGAAAGAAAGAAAGAAAGAAAGAAAGAAAGGAAGAAAGAAAGGAAGGAAGGAAGGAAGGAAGGAAGGAAGGAAGGAAGGAAGAAAGAAAGAAAGAAAGAAAGAAAGAAAGAAAGAAAGAAAGAAAGAAAGAAAGAAAGAAAGAAAGAAAGAAAGAAAGAAAGGAAGGAAGAAAGAAAGAAAGAAAGAAAGAAAAGAAAGTGTCACACTGGAAACTTGTTACAGCACACCTTTTAAATGTAATATGGTAGACTGAATATTGATAACACTTTCTTTTAAAAACAAAATTTTGTATAGTTAAATAATCTTTGTTTTCCAAGTACTGAGAAAAATAATGTACATAAAAATTCAGAAATTTCACATGTTTGGTAAGAGTCACCCCAAGGTACTTTATACTGTTTGTGGCTCTTGTGAAGGGGGTCATTGCCCTAATTTCTTTCTCAGCCTGCTTATCCTTTGAGTATAGGAAGGCCACTGATTTGCTTGAGTTGATTTTATAACCTGCCACTTTGCTGAAGTTGTTTATCAGCTGTAAGAGTTCTCTAGTGGAGTTTTTTGGGTCACTTAGGTAGAATATCATATCATCTACAAATAATGATAGTTTGACTTCCTCCTTTCCAATTTGTTCCCTTTGACCTCCTTATGTTGTTTAATTGGCCAAGCTAGTACCTCAAGTACAATATTGAAAAGATAAGGAGAAAGGGGGCAGCCCTGTCTAGTGCCTGATTTTAGTGGGATTGTTTCAAGTTTCTCTCAATTTAGTTTGATGCTGGCTACAGGTTTGCTGTATATTGCTTTTACTATGTTTAGGTATGGGCCTTGAATTCCTGTTCTTTCCAAGACTTTAAGCATGAGTGGCAAGAACTTCAAGACTATGAAGAAGGAAATGGAAGAAGACCTCAAAAAATGGAAAAACCTCCCATGCTCATGGATTGGCAGGATTAATATAGTTAAAATGGCCATTTTGCCAAAAGCAATATACAGATTCAACGCAATACCCATCAAAATCCCAACTCAATTCTTCACAGAGTTAAAAAGAGCAATTCTCAAATTCATCTGGAATAACAAAAAACCCAGGATAGCTAAAACTATTCTCAATAATAAAAGAAATTCTGGGGGTATCAGTAACCCTTACCTCAAGCAATACTACAGAGCAATAGTGTTAAAAACTGCATGGTACTGGTACAGTGACAGGCAGGCAGATCAATGGAACAGGATTGAAGATCCAGAAATGAACCCACACACCTATGGCCACTTGATCCTCGACAAAGGGCCTGAAAACATCCAATGGGAAAAAGATAGCCTTTTCAACAAATGGTCCTAGTCCAACTGGAGATCAGCATGCAGAAGAATGCGAATTGATCCATCCTTGTCTCCTTGTACTAAGCTCAACTCCAAATGGATCAAGAACCTCCACATAAAGCCAGACACTCTGAAGCTAATAGAAAATAAACTGGGGAAGACCCTTGAGGACATCGGTACAGGGGGAAAGTTTCTGAACAGAAAACAAATATCTTATGTTCTAAGATCAAGAATTGAAAAATTCATAAAATTACAAAGTTTCTGTAAGGCAAAGGACACCATCAAAAGGACAAATCGGCAACCAACTAATTGGGAAAATATCTTCACCAATCCTACATCAGATAGAGGGCTAATATCCAATATATATAAAGAACTCAAGAAGCTAGACTCCAGAAAACCAAATAACCCTATGAAAAAATGGGGTACAGAGTTAAGCAAAGAATTCTCACCTGAAGAACTTTGGATGGCGGAGAAGCATCTTAAAAAATGCTCAACTTCATTAGTCATTAGGGAAATGCAAATCAAAACAACCCTGAGATTTCATATCACACCAGTCAGAATGGCTAAGATTAAAAATTCAGGAGACAGCAGGTGTTGGAGAGGGTGTGGAGAAAGAGGAACCCCACTGCTGGTGGGGTTGCAAATTGGTACAACCACTCTGGAAATCAGTCTGGCAGTTCCTCCGAAAACTGGGCACCTCACTTCCAGAAGATCCTGCTATACCACTCCTGGGTATATACCCAGGGGATTCCCCACCATGTAATAAGGATACATGCTCTACTATGTTCATAGCAGCCCTATTTATAATTGCCAGATGCTGGAAAGAACCCAGGTATCCCTCAACAGAAGAGTGGATGCAAAAAATGTGGTATATCTACACAATGGAGTACTATTCAGCCATTAGAAATAATGAATTCATGAAATTCTTTGGCAAATGGATGGAGCTAGAGAACATCATACTAAGTGAGGTAACCCAGACTCAAAAGGTGAATCATGGTATGCACTCACTAATAAGTGGATATTACCCTAGAAAACTGGAATACCCAAAACATAATCCACACATCAAATGAGGTACAAGAAGAAAGGAGGAGTGGCCGCTGGTTCTGGAAAGACTCAGTGAAGCAGTATTGGACAAAACCAGAACTGGGAAGTAGGAAGGGGTGGGTGGGAGGACAGGGGAAGAGAAGGGGGCTTACGGGACTTACAGGGAGTGGGGGGCTAGAAAAGGGGAAATCATTTGAAATGTAAATAAATTATATCGAATAAAAAAATTAAAAAAAAAGGGGCAAATCGGCAACCAACTAATTGGGAAAAGATCTTCACCAATCCTACATCAGATAGAGGGCTAATATCCAATATATATAAAGAACTCAAGAAGTTAGACTCCAGAAAACTAAATAACCCTATTAAAAAATGGAGTACAGAGTTAAACAAAGAATTTTCACCTGAAGAACTTCGGATGGCGGAGAAGTATCTTAAAAAATGCTCAACTTCATTAGTCATTAGGGAAATGCAAATCAAAACAACTCTGAGATTTCACCTTACACCAGTCAGAATGGCTAAGATTAAAAATTCAGGAGACAGCAGATGTTGGAGAGGATGTGGAGAAAGATGAACACTCCTCCACTACTGGTAGGGTTGCAAATTGGTACAACCACTCTGGAAATCAGTCTGGCGGTTCCTCCGAAAACTGGGCACCTCACTTCCAGAAGATCCTGCTATACCACTCCTGGGCATATACCCAGAGGATTCCCCACCATGTAATAAGGATACATGCTCCACTATGTTCATAGCAGCCCTATTTATAATTGCCAGATGCTGGAAAGAACCCAGGTATCCCTCAACAGAAGAGTGGATGCAAAAAATTGTGGTATATCTACACAATGGAGTATTATTCAGCCATTAGAAACAATGAATCCATGAAATTCTTAGACAAATGGATGGAGCTGGAGAACATCATACTAAGTGAGGTAACCCAGACTCAAAAGATGAATCATGAAATGTACTCACTAATAAGTGGATATTAACCTAGAAAACTGGAATAACAAAACACAATCCACATATCAAATGAGGTACAAGAGGAACAGAGTGGCCCCTGGTTCTGGAAAGACTCAGTGAAGCAGTATAGGGCAAAACCAGAACAGGGAAGTGGGAAGGGTTGGGTGGGAAAGCAGGGGGAGGGAAGGGGTCTGATGGGACTTCAGGGAGTGGTGGGCTAGAAAAGGAGAAATCATTTGAAATGTAAATAAAAAATATATCAAATAAAAAATAATATTCACAACTAAAAAAAAAATTCAGAAATTGTAAACATCCACTTGGGGTTGCATGATCTTTTCAGGTTCCTAGATAATAATAAAAAAGTAATAGATATAAAGACATTACTAGTTTTGCAATATTTTAAATTAATTATATCCTTTATAGATGAGCACTGTCCCCATTGCTTGTATAAAACTATATACATGTATACATGCAAACACAGGAGTTCTTGTCTATAAAGTGCTGATTAGCATAGAATATGTATTTCAGCGCTATCTTAGAAATCTTGCTCAGCTGTCCAAGGATGTCAAAACCATTCATATGCCAAATTGTTTTTATCAGTTTGGATTTATTTCATAACAAGGTCTTCTAAGACCAAGAAGAGAAGTTAAATTGCTTGAGAACACACAGGAGGCAAGTAAACAAAAGTCCTGAGGAACTAGAATTTGGCATGTATAGAATTTAAAATTTTAATGAAAACATTTTCCATTTTTCTTTTTAATTACTCAAAGACTAGTTATGCAAATTTTAGGAGTAAAACACTAGTGTAATTCTGTAGGGAAGCAGCAGGGGACAGAATGAAATATTGTTAAAATTAATTGGATGATTATTGAAAAGTATTTTTTCTGATAATTTCTTCATAAAATCTTTGAAACAAAACTATTGCTAATACATCTCTATTTATTTGACAGAGCCCTTGTATACCTGGTTTGGAGATAAACTGACTGAAAACAATTATCTTAATTTATCCAGGCAATTTTTTAGTCTGTGCTTGATTTTAGTAAGATACATTTAAAATATACAAAGTAATCTTTTATTGGTTCTTGAAGAATATCCTATCTGTGTTTAAACGAGAACCTTACATTGATTAAAATAGCTTAATATTTGCTGTGGATGGCAATCTCATGGAACTTCCTTCAAGAATTTTAATTTGATTTGAGCCTGCAGTAATACATTTAAAATACAAATTCCTAGAGTCCAATGTTTACTAAAGTTAGTTATTAAAATATTAAGCGTACTGTTTAAATGTTTGTTTTGTTCTGTCTTTTGAAGCTCACTGGAAATACAGTCCTCTGAACATTCTCCTAACTGCAATGGTTATTGTGTGATGATAGCAGTGGTTTATAAGACAGCTCTCTGCAATAACACTTTGCAATCTGCCATGTGTGAAATCCTTCACAGAAGCAGATACACCCAGGCTGCTAATACTCGCTCTGTGTCATCTCTATGGATATAATAGCACAGATTGTGAAACTGTATATAACAGAAACACCATGCTACTTCTAGGATTAGGCTGTACATTATCATTCTTCCAAATGTTTTAAAGGTTTATTTTTAAGCTCTATGTGTTAATTAAAATGACCTACTAAAATCTGAGGAAATTTATTTGAAATGAAACAAAATAAAACAAATTGCATTCTACCTCTTGATATATTTTATTAGGAGAGGGAAATTTAAGTAATATTTACTTTAGTCTTCCCAGTATTCTATTACCTTTTATTCACTAATAAATAGAAAGAAATAAAAGGGGAGTTTAAAAATTGATGCCATGGAATATGCAACCTGAATAATATTATGATCAATTTTACAATCTTAGAAAACTGGGTTACCACACTCCGTATGATATTTTCTAGTTCCATCCATTTGCCTGCAAATTTCATGAAATAATTGTTTTTAATAGTTGAGTAGTACTCCATTTATAAATGGACCACATTTGCTGTATCCATTCTTCTGGTGAAGGACATCTGGGTTTTTTCCAGCTTCTGGCTATTATAAATAAGCCTGCTATAAACAGATTTGAGCATGTATCCTTGCTATATGTTGAAGCATCTTTTGGGTATATGCCTAGGAGTGGTAGCACTGGGTCCTCAAGTAGAACGATCACCAATTTTGTGAGGAACCACCAGATTGTTTGTAAAAGTGTTTTTACCAGCTGGCAATCCCACCAGCAGTGGAAGAGTGTTCCTCTTTCTCCAGGTGATTGCCAGCATCACTTGTCACCTGACGTTTTGATCTTAGCCATTCTGACTGGTGTGAGGTAGACTCTCAGGGTCATTTTAAATTGCATTTCCCTGATGACTAAGGATGTTGAACATTTCTTTTTTTTTTTCCTTTTTTTTTTCCTTCCCTGTTGTGGGTATCTTTTTTTTAAATTGAATACAATCTTCATTTACATTTCAAATGATAAAACCTTTCCCATTTCCCTCTTCCCCAAAAACCCCCATCCCCTCCTCCCACCCCATGCCTCCAAGTACATGCTCCTCCACCTGACCCACTCCCACCTCCTCCCTCCCCCTTGATTTCCCTATGCTGGGGCATCTATTGAACCTTCACAGGACCAAGGACCACTCCTACCACTGATGCCTGACACATTTTTTCCTCTGCCACATTTTTGGCTGGAACAATGTGTACCCCTTGATTGATGGTTTAGTCCCTGGGAGTCCTGGGGTATCTGGGTGGCCCACATTGTTGTTCTTCTTGTGGGGCTAGAAACCCCTTCAGCTCCTGAGGGCTACCCTCCAACTCCTACACTGGGGACCCCACGTCCAGTCCAATGGTTGGCTGCTACCATCTGCCTCTATATGTGTAAGGCTATGACAGGGCCCCTCCAGAGACAACCACGACATACTTCTTTTGGTAAGCACTTCTTGTAGTCCATAATAGTGTTGGGGTTTGGTGACTGTTTATAGGATGGATCTCCAGGTAGAGCAGTCTCTGTGTGGCCTTTCCTTCAGCCTCTGCTCTGCACGTTGTCTCCTTTATTGTTTCTGTGAGTATTTTGTTCCCTTTTTCAGAGGAACCAAGTCCTCCTTCTTGAGCTTAGGTGCTTCTCAGCAATCTTTGATTCCTCAATTGAGAATTCTTTATTAGCTTTGTACCCCACTGGGGAACTGAGGGTACACACTAGAAAATCCCAGACACCAAGGAAGCAAGGAGCTCCCAGGACCCAAATGCTCTCAGGTTATTTCAGCATGACATTAGCTGAAATAACCAACAAAGAAGAGATAGAACTGGAAGAGACCATCTCTTGTACCTCTGCATGGCCCCCAGTTGAGGGATGGGGCCACTCACCCATTTCAATAATTTTAACACAAAATTCTTTTTCTTTCTTTCTTTCTTTCTTTCTTTCTTTCTTTCTTTCTTTCTTTCTTTCTTTCTTTCTTTCTTTCTTTCTTTCTTTCTTCCTTCCTTCCTTCCTTCCTTCCTTCCTTCCTTCCTTCCTTCCTTCCTTCCTTCCTTTCTTTCTTTCTTTCTTTCTTTCTTTCTTTCTTTCTTTCTTTCTTTCTTTCTTTCTTTCTTTCTTTTAGTTTTTAGTTTTTAGTTTTTTTCGAGACAGGGTTTCTCTGTATAGTTCTGTCTGTCCTGGAACTCACTCTGTAGACTAGGCTGGCCTCGAACTCAGAAATCTGCCTGCCTCTGCCTCCCAAGTGCTGGGATTAAAGGCGTGCGCCATCACTGCCTGGCTTAACCCAGAATTCTTACTGTCTAAAAGAAATGCAGGAAAAAAATTGGAGCAGAGACTGAAGAAAAGGCCACCCAGAGACTGCCCTCATCAGGATCCATCCCATCTGTGGACACCAAACCCCGACACTACTGCTGATGCCAGGAAGTATTTGCTGACAGGAGACTAGCATGGCTGTTCCCTGAAAGGTGCTACTAGCACCTGCCTAAGACAGATGCAAGCACTTCCAGCCAACCATAACACTTTGCCTGGGGGATCCCAGTAGAAGAGATGGACTGTAGGAGCTTAAGGGAATTGCAACCCCACAGGAAGAACAATATCAACTAACTGGACCACCCAGACATCCCAGGGACTAAACCATTAACCAAAGAGTATCCATGGAGGGACTCATTGCTCCAGTTACATATGTAGCAGAGGATGGCCTTATCTGGCTGGCATCAGTGGGAGTGGAGTCCCATGGTCCCGTGAGGCAGTAATGGGTGAGTGGGTGGAGGAGCACCCTCAAAGAGGCAAAATCGTAGCGGCAAGGGTGGGGATGGGATAACATTTGAAATGTAAATAAATAAGATAACCAATATAAAAATTAGAAAACTGTTGTTTTCTGCATAATACTCTCATGTAAAGTTGTAATCTTCTTTTGACAGTCGGGAAAATGAAGCTTCTGCATATTTGTGACAGCCACCGACCCAACTCTAAAATACAGTGCAATATCATCATATTTTGATGTTATATGTTGGTAATTTTTCCTGAAATCTATTTAGTATTAGAATAATTATTTATATGTTCTTATAAATTACTAGTTCCTAGGTATAATCTTTAGTCATGCGGCCACATGCCTTTGAAATTTAGCCTCAACTAGGTATGAAACATCACATGTTTGGAAGAAAATAAGTTGGATTTGCAAAAATATTTTATAAGTTCTAAAGCTCAGAAACACTCATTAGATGCTTATGAAATAAAATTTATGCTGAACTGAATTAGTTTAACATGTACCACATGGAGAAGCATTGCTTGTATGTCTTTTCTGACAGGATAAAGTAACAACTCTGAGATTCCGAGGTAAAACGAATGCTTCAGTCCTGGAAAGAAATAGACAGAGACTCAAGTGGTGGTAGCTGCAGACTTACACTAACATGAATGCAAAGGAAAAAGAAGAGAAAAAAGTCATAAAATATTTAAATACTAATTATATATTTTATTGAGTAGAAATTCTAGGACTTCCCTAGTGTTTAAATTTTTTAGTGTTAAATTTATTATTTAGTAATTAATTAATAATTTATTTATTTATTACTTAATTGTTTTTTAGTGTTAAATTTGCTTTTTAGTATTTAAATTTGAGTTTATAATCAATTAAACACTGTTTAATACAGACTTTCAATTGAAAAGAGTAGCAATAGCACCCATAATTTTAACTGCATGTTGAATATTAGCATATTACTAAAGAGCTTGTGATTTTCTGTTAGTACAGTCTTAAATTCAAATCAGGTAATACTGTAGTTGTCTGTTACCATGAACCACCCAAATGGACATTTAGCCATGCTTGGAGAGTTCTGTGTTGATCTCGTGAACATGAACGCGATGATTGGTGATGTTATTTTATTGTTGATGTTCTTTTATCAGACATAATATAAAGGATCATGTGAGATCTGAAGAAGATATAATCATCTATAGCATTTTCTAGAAAGAACAAATTGAAAATAGTATAAGATGATAAATTAGAAGTGAGGCAAAATTTATTATATCACACACCAAGTTTATGATACCCTTTGGAGAATATTTGTATAATTTTTGTTTATTTTATATTATATGGTTATTATTTACACATTTTTCTTTAATCCTGTCATGTACTCATTTCTTTGAGACAGGCCTTGAGATCATTTATTACATCATGAAATGCATGAAATGAGTATAAAGTGATCAATATAAATTTAACACTATAAATGAGAGACTATAATAATGATTTTATTATATAATTTGCCTTCCTTATCCTTCACACATTCCTGAAATTGTAATAATTTAAATAGTAAACTCAAGGTCACACGACCTCACATGACAAAATTTCAATAACTTGTGCTAATACTAAAGTTTAATGTTGGAGAGTATTTTTGGGGAATCACACCAACATGACAAATATACAAGCATATACATGAATGACCTGTGTGCTGCGGCATCTTTATTTTACACAACATAATTGTTAAGTTTTCTGAATGTTCATAATGATATATTCTTATTTGTAAAATTAGTGATTATCATAATGTGCTTCCCTATTCTCTGGATTCTTTTTCTCACTAGCTGAACTTATTTCCAGGACACAGTCAATTGAATGATTATTGAACTGTGAGTCTTTGCAGGTTTGTATGTCACTGGCTAAAGTACAAAAATTTGCTGAACATTTTATTAACTGACAAAATAACTCACGTTTATTTCTAATTTTGGCATATTCAAATTCTGTTTTCTTTTATTATAGAGATTATAGTTAAAATGCATTAAGCTAGATGCTAATGAAGCCTTTATCTTCTGTAATATGCTATTTGATATGGCTTCCTAAAATTTTTGAAGACACTTTGGTCCTTTCATTCATATTGAAAAGGGGATTGCACAGGCAAATATGTCTGTAAAATTAAGTAGGTGCTCCATTGTGAAATGTACAAATGAAAGGTGGTCTTAAACATCACATGCAGCATGGTGAGATTTGCAATAATATAATGACATCCAGAAAAAAGAAAGATAGGTGTCTATGACGTTTAGAGTGATACCATCCAATTCATTTTCACTTTAAAAATGATTGCATGTATATCTTTGCTTTGCATATGTGTGTTTACAATTGTGCTCATGTATGAAAATCATAATATAATTAGTTATAGGTTATTACAGTCCACCCTTGGTCTTGGATGGAACTTAGTTCTTCAAGCAGATTACCATTCATATTTATCCACTAAACAATTTATAAACATGTTATAAGGCCAACTTTCTAAGTATGTCTTTAAATTTTTTTAATTTATTTTAATTTTATAATTATATATAACTACATAATTTCCCCCACTTGGTCTCCTTCCTTCAAAACCTCTCGTATAAGTCTTCTTGCTCTCTTTTGAAATTCACATGAGTGTGCTATCAGATGTTGTAAGCATGTTCTTGCCTCCTAGGAACATGATAGAGGTACCCAGAAAAAGTTGGATTGATTGGATTCTTTGATATGATATCTACTTTTTTTAGTTGATGAAATCATCTGGTTTTGAGGAAACCATGTAGCTTACTTTGAAAATTAAGTAGCAAAATTAAGCATTGTATATTATTTTGTATACTTTTAATCTAATAGACCAAAATTTTAAAACATAATTTAGCATTTGTTCATTAAATCAATCATAAAATCACTATGTAATTTAATAAGAAATTAGCATCTAAAGTAGCATCACTCTCAACAATTTTTTTTAATAGTATAGAATAGAGTTTATTCAGGGCATGGAGAGGGGAGTTAAGAGGGTAGTAGAAGCAGAGAAAGGCAGAGAGAAGGAGAGAGTAGAGAAGCAGAGGCCGGCCATGACCACATAGAGAGAATGGGGAAGGGGAGGAGAGCCCAAGAGGGAAAGAGAGAGCAAGAGAGTAAGAGAAGCAAGAACTCAACAATTTTTTATGGTAAAATTAATGACTGATTCTTCAAAAAGCAGAGGTATTTTCCAATATGAAATCATTAAAAACCTGAAAATATAATAATATCTTTAATATAATCATTTGGTAAAAGGATACTAAGAACAAATCAGCACTTAAAATATTGTTGACAATAATTTAGCATTCATTTTATCACAGGTTATATAATTAACCCTATGTGTTGTGATCTTTATACCATTTTTATTTACTTATACCCACATTAATTTTTTAAACAGCCTTTTACAACATACTTTAATCCTAACATTATCATTTTTATTAGAAAATTTAGAAAACAATTATAAAAGGAAACTGAGGAGGTAATAATACCATATGGTTTGGACTCAATGTGTCTACAGAGGTATCTAGTTCCCATTAAGGTGATTCCTGCGCTGAAAAGGGAAACATTATTTCAGTCTCACATTATGGTTGGCATAGTTGATGCCAAAACTCACAGTGCTCTCCATAAATCAAAGAAATGATACATTATTCTGGAACTGCTTGCGTAACCGTGGCTTTTGAATATCGGCCTCTTCTTCCCTTTCTCTCCAGTTTTGGCAATTAGAGTAAAATATTACCAAATAAAATACAAAGTGATGATGTAGTAAATTAATAACCTGGTATAAGTTTTTGTAGTGGGCTTTGTTACTTCTGTGTGCTGAATAAGAATCTTCAATGGAATTGAATCTCACTCTGGGGCTGTTTTTAATTTGCTATCCTAAATCTTTAAGACTTTCTACTGGAATGGTTCAACCTTATTTCCAGTAAAAATATTTTCTTTCTCTATCACATACCAATAACTTTCTGTTTCTACTGTAAAACAAATGTATTTGTTAAATAGCATTGCTTGAACTCAAGCCTGAAGGAGACATTCTGTATGGTGCAAGCTGCAGTTTTGAGTGTGACGAGATGAAGATCAACTTTCAGTTTGTTGATCAACCTTGATGTTAAATCATGGAGTTCAGTAGATGAAATTTCCTTCTATTTTTGCAGAGAATCTGTACTCAGTTTTCAAATAATGTACATAGAAACACAGAAACTTCTATAACAGGAAATATTATCTTTTCTTTGAACTTTGAGGGCACTAGGCCCATATGTGGTACATATGCAGGTAGTCAAAACACTCATACACATAAAATATAAACTACTATTTAAAAATGTTGATTCTAAAACCTTTTAAATGTATAGCATTTAAACTAGGCTGTTAACGCATTGGTTTAATATCCACTTCAGTATGTGTTATATCATCTTAGCAATTATTGTTTTACAGTTATTTGATTGCCTAGTAAGCTTTGCTTATCTGAAAATTTTATATTCTGAGCAGAGAGTATTTCATTTCTTCTCAAACAAGTTGGAAAGAGTTAAAATGTTATAGATTTAATACTCTGTTTCTACTGATTTTTTTACTTATGATAAATATCAATGATCCATTTGGAGTCCTCATTAAGTAGTTATTAGTAGCATCCACACACAAAGAGAGATAAACATTCAACAACTCTCTCTTATTTATGAAAACCAAGCTACAAATAGAAACTATATTGAATGGCAACATGGGAGAATAAAAGTTAAGTTTAGACCCATGAATTTAAAACATGTATTTCAGTTAAAGAAAAAAAGACATAAGGAGTGAGATGCTGATTTTAGAATAATAGAAAGCAGAGGATGTTCATTGTATGCGGAATCAGTGGAAGGGTTCAGGAGTGAAACCTCAAAGTAGAGGAGATTTGAAAGCTCCGAAGTTTTGTGATTGAAAGAAATATGGACAAAGGGATGCACAGTAATTTTTTAGTATTTGAGGCACATACAGATTAGACAGCAATAAATGAGCTGAGAAAGCTCTCAAAAAAAAAAAAAAACCAACAAACCACTGAATCTTAGAATGAAAATAGAACAAATTTGAAAGAGAAAAGATACTTGAGATGCTAAGAGCCAAGGTCCCTGTGCAGTAAAGTACTTGGATTTAAGAAGAATCTACTCAGCAATTAGAAACAATGAATTCACAAAATTTTTAGGCAAATGGTTTGATCTGGAAACTATCATCCTAAGTGAGGTAACCCAATCACAAAAGAATACACATGGAATGCAATCTCTGATAGGTGGATATTAATTAGCCCAGAAGCCCTGAATACCCAAGGCATAAATTGCATAACAAATGGCTCCCATGAAGAAGTATGGAGAGGGTCCTGATCCTGGAAAGGATTGATCTAGCACTGGAAGGGAATATAAGGACAGAGAAAAAGGAGGGAGTTGATTGGAGAAGGGATGGAGAGAAGAAGGTTTATGGGACATATGGGGAGGGGGGATCCGGGAAAGGGGAAATCATTTGGAATGTAAACAAAGAATATAGAAAATAAAAATATTAAAAAAAAAAGAAAAATCTCTCATCAATGTCAAAGTGAGTTTTAAGTTTAAAGTGACCAGGAATAGCGAACAATGTTTATTAATGAATTGAATTACATTTGATCAGAATAATAACTGAGTTTTCTAAGAATTTAGAGAACAATGAAAGTATAATGACTTCTTAGTAGTTCCTAACATTTGCAAGAAGGTGGACATTGCTTTTTCAAAGAGAGGTAAAGTGATGATTCATCATTAAAGCTACTTATTTTTTATTCATTTACAAATATACTTAATACTAACATACTAAAACTTTATGATGGCTAAGGGAAGGAGGACAAAACTTTATGCCTTGAAGACAACTCATATCACAGCATACTGGCAAAATGGTGGGACGCCCAAGGCATTACATAAATGTATGCTTATAATCTCTAATTATACAATCAGATATTATTACATATCATAAATTATAGAAGAAAAAGAGTGAACTAAAGAGGAGGAGAGAGAACAGATATGAAGAAGCTGCCATATTTTTTGTTCTTCATGCTCAGCCCACGCTTAGGCATCCTTGTCCGTAAGATGTTATGGTGTAGCTTCTGACATTCCTATGACACACCCTGTAACAGCAAAGTTTATGATCCTCTGGCTCTTAAAATCTTTCAGCAGCCCCTTTCCAGAAGTATCCCCAAGCCTTAGTTGAAGGCATTGTTTTTACATGTTTCTATTAGGATCCTGCTCCACAAATCTGCATTTGGATTGGGTGAGGTTTAATGTGATGGTCTCCAGCCATTACAAAGAGATATTTCCTTGATGAAGGGTGAAAACTTACATGTTGGTATAAGGACAAATATTAAGAATATACTTAGGGCTTATGTTTATTTAGAAAAAAATGGTGATTGCAGGCCTACTTAGAAAGAGAACAATTGATTTACCAATAGCAAATGGTTATTTATGAAAATGTACATATACATATATATAACTGGACAGATTTATTTAGGAATGTATATGTAAATATATATTTATTATATTATATATAATAAATCCTTGTTGGTGAAATCACATCTTGTGTAGTATTTTATTTATATCACATCATGTGTTTATTTTGTTCAAGTTGTCAGAATGGACTATTAAAATGAACTTTCAAGTTGTTATGGATTTTGATACTAAAAAACAATAGGAAGATTTCCATGACAAATATATTTTTACAGCATACTCACTTAAATTTGCAGTATTTCTAATTGCATAAGCCTGTGTTCATTGAGGTATAAACGAATAATAGAATACTAAATTTATTTTTGTGTGTATGAGACAAATTGTAATCGTCTCAATCATGAGCTTATTTCTTTGTTCTTGCTGTATGTTCTTTTGGAATAATTTACATATAAAATGCTGACATTTATGATCTGTTTCATTTATGCTTTAAGTAGCTATATCCATCTTTTGTTTGTTATCTATTGAACATGAATTAAAACAAAAGTATCTTAATACTAGCATTAAAAATTACCAATTTAAAATTTCTGTATAAATTTCACAAATCTAGTTGTACTTTATATTTGATTTTTAATCATATTAATCTTTGTATTATTCTCTTTGGTGTTAAAAGTATCTCTTAATCAATAATTTCATAATATATCTATTCTAAATGAAAATATAATTACCATTAATGCTTACTTTCATCTTCAACATATTATGTGATGATTCAATTTGTTTTCAAGTTCATATTTGGTTTAATGAAAATTCCAATAGAAGTGAGATACTTTAAGAGATAAAACCTATTGCAAAACCATACATGGTAAAGTCCATAATAAGTAATTCTGAAAAATTAAATTTCTTTTTGTGATGTTCTTTTGCTCTTTTGTGTGTATGTTCAGCTTTAAGAGCTTAAGCGATTATATTCTAATATTTTATTACCACACTCAACAAATTCTTCAAATAGCAGAATGCTTCCCTAACTAGGTTCCTTTGTTTTCAATTTATACTCCAATATACCTAAAGAGACTAAGAATTATGCAAATAAAATCAATGAGCATTATTCAATGTGTTAATATGATGTCAAGCCAGTGAGTTTGGAATATTGTTGGAGTTAAATGTATATTCAATACTTCAAATAAACTGATGAGCTCAACTTATTATAGAATGAATGTTTATGGAATGAAAGATAATTTACAAATAAAAACTGACAACTGGTTCATAGATCATTACTATTACTGAATTCAAGTGAGTAAAATAATTATTTTGTGAAAGTTGCTTCAATCTCAATGAGAGGTATAGAGTCTATTTGGAGTGATATTCAACTACATATCATTTCCAGACTCATATCATGGGAAGGTGAGGGCTGCATTCTGCAATTTTCTCTAGCACCATATGTACATCCTGGTAGTATGTCCCCAGTACAACATAAGAAAATGCCAAACTTAAATAAATAATATGCTTTTTTATTTATGAGATTTTATTTTTACTATAAAAAATATAATAGGAAATACCTCTAACTCCTTAATTTTCACAATTTATCAATAAAAGCAAAGCTAACTGAAAGATTTTTATTATGTAATAATACTAATACATTAGACAATCCAAACAACATTCAATATAAATTATCTTTTCATAATAAAATCTTAGAAAAACTCTGTATAAGTTATTATTCCATATACTTTGATGTCACTAAGAAATGTGCCTCAGAATGGAGTGGTCACATTATATGGTGATTATATATTTAAAGTTTGTAAAACTTTCAAATCAATCCTAAAGTTATCACTTTACATTTTCTCCAGAACTCACTTATAACATTTGTTTCTTCCAATATTATTTAAGTTCAATACTTGAAGTTGCTATTGCTTTTCATTCTGAGAATTGTGTGCTGCTCACTGAACACTTCTTATATTTGTCAGGGTAATCTAGATTCACAGAACTTATGGAATGTCTCTCTTTATTGAGAGAATTTATTGCAATGACTTGCAATCTATAGTCCAACTACCCCAACCATGGTCAACTGTGAATGGGAAGTCCAAGAGTCTAGTAGTTGCTCAGTCCCATGAAGCTAGTTGTTTCTGTTGGTCTTCTGTAGAAATAGGTTCCAACAGATGTGCTGGCTAGTAAATGCAAGCAGGAAAAGAACAAATCTTCCTTCTTCCAGTGTCCTTATGTGTGGTCTCTAGCAGAAGATGTGGCCCAGCTTAAAGGAGTGTAGCACCATGCCTGGATCTGGGACTTGCTTTGTCCCAAGTTGACATTAAACTCAGAGACCTTTTTTTAGTCTTCTGGGATTAAAGGCATATACTACTTGCCTGGGCCTAAGTTTTTCTTTCTTTCCTTCCTTCCTTCTTTCTTTCTTTCCTTCTTTCTTTCTTTCTTTCTTTCTTTCTTTCTTTCTTTCTTTCTTTCTTTCTTTCTTTCTTTCTTTCTTTCTTTCTTTCTTTCTAATTAGGTATATTTACACTTTATTTACACTTCAAATTTTGTCCCCTTTCCTGGTTTCCTCCTCCCCTGAAAATCCCTTAAGCCATCTCCCCTTCTCTAATCAACACACCCCTGCTTCCCTGTCCTAGTATTCCTCTACACTACGGCATCAAGTCTTTTCAGGACCAAGTGCTTCCCCCATTTGGTGTTCAACAAGATCATCCTCTGCTGCTGATGTGTCTGGGGCCATGGATAACTCCATGTGTACTCTTTGGTTGATGGTTTTGTCCCTGGGAGCTCTGGGAGTACTTGGTGACTCATATTGTTGTTTCTCCTATGGTGCTGCAAACCCCTTCAGCTCCTTGGGTCTTTTCTCTAGCTCCCTCATTGGGGACCCTGTGCTCAGGTCAATGGCTGGCTGAGAGTGCCCCCCTCTGTATTTTTCATGCACTAAGGGAGCCTCCCAGGTGATAGCTAGGTGATAGCTATATGCGTCTCGGTCAGCGGTCAGCCAGCACTTGTGGGCACCCACAATAGTGCCTGGGTTTTGTAACTGTATATAGGATGCATCCCTAAGTGGAGTAGTCTCTGGGTGGTCTTTCCCTCAGACTCTTCTCAAACTTCTGTCTTTGTATCTCTTTCTGTGGATACTTTTCCCCCTTTCTACAAAGGATCCAAGGATCCATAATTTGTTCTTCCTCCTTCTTGGGCATCATTTGATATATGAATTTTGTCTTGGGTATTCCAAGCTTCTAGGCTAATATCTTCTTATCAGTAAGTGCATACCATGAGTGTTCTTTTGTGATTGGGTTACCTCACTCAGGATGATATTCTCCAGTTCATCCATTTGCCTAAGAATTTTATGAATTCATTGGGGTCTAAGCTTTTCATGTCTACCTATGCCTCAAGATCTCCATGCCAAGATCTACGTCAGAAACTTCTGTCTTTCAGCCTCAAGATCTGGATTACAGGTGAGACTTCTAATTCTAGAATGTAGTTCATTCCAGATATAGTCACGTTGACAACCAGGAATAACCATTATATTTCTATAATTTAAAATTCCATAATGATTATGATACTGAGATTTTAATTTACTTATTTACCAGTACAGTGGTTATTTCTAACCATGTGGACATCCATTTATTTATTAATTTATTACTTGATTGTCTTTCATCAATTTCTAGTCAGTTTCAAATATTTTCTCACTTTTTTGAGGAATTTACATGAAATTCATATCTCAGATTTATTTGCATATTTTTGAGAAATATTCTTCAACTTGGAACATATTTTCCACTCAGGAGCTTTACTTTTTCTTCTTTGAATAATTTTCAAAACCATATTCAATAAATTTTTCAGCTCTCATTTTCCTGCCAGGTAATATTTTATTAAATGAGAAATTATAAAATAATCAGCATAAGTTTTATATATTTCTGTGTTCATATAAAGCCTCTGATATCAGGTAAATTATTTAAACTAGCCACAAACTTTCTTCTTTTTTGTTAGACATGTGTTTTAGTGATTTGTTTAAAGGCAATATTTACTCAACCATTTTCATTGTTTTGTCCTAAGCATTTTAAGAGGTTTTTAGTTTCATACACACATACATACATACATACACACACACACACACACACACACACACACACACACAAGGTAGATACTATGGTCCTTCAAAACACTGGTGTTTAAGATTTTTTTCTACTTTCCAGAAACTTTTATTTTTTTACCATAGGAATGACATTGCTTCTGTTGATGATATGCTTTTGAAAGCTATTTCCTGTGACAGACTTACAAGTTCTCTCTGATTCTGTACACAAAGTTTCATGACTCATGATTTTATATTTTCACTGGTAGATGTTCTTCATCAATAAGTAAGAAACAAAACTGCTTGTCATGTTATTTGCAAATAGAAAGGACCTATTACTCAAGTTGCCATCTTGTTTTTTGTGGCTGGTTGTAATTTCTTAAAAATCCACTATCTTCTCAGGCCTCTTGCTTTTTTGAATTTTCTCTCATCAGCTTTGGGTAGCTACAGTACCCAGGCAATAACCTGAATACTTACAGTGACGTTTCATAGTTATTTGTGTGATCTTTCTGTACAGCATTCTCTATTTTGATGCGCTACCTAACTAATCGCAGCTGCTTGCTTTTTCAAAACAAAATTATGATATTTTAAATTATGTCTTAGGCTTTGCATGCCCATCAGCCTTTTCTTTCTCATGAAGATTCTGGTGATGGAGGATGTGGATATAGTTATATCACCCACAATGTCTTTCTTCTCTCAGAAGGTGATAACTTTCTAATTTTAGGGTCGGTGTCTTGAAATTCTTGTCTATTTGTTTTTTGTTTTGTTTTATTTTCTTTTGTAAGAGGGAATTTTACTACATTTTTCTAAATAATAAATATGTAAAATAAAACTTGGCATGTGGATTCCTTTGATGTTTCGACTTTAATAAAAATCTGTAAGAATATAGCATGTAAATTTTCTGAATACTTAACTTACACATGTGTGAGAAAAAACTTACATTTCAGCCAATCAGAGAAGTCAAACTCCTTCTTTCTTTTTTTTAATTTATTGATATATTTATTTACATTTCAAATGATTTCACCTTTTCTGGACCCCCACTCCCCGAAAGTCCCATCAGTCCCCTACCCTCCCCCTGTTTACCCACCCAACCCTTCCCACTTTCCTGTTCTGATTTTGCTCTATACTGCTTCACTGAGTCTTTTCAGAACAAGGGGCCACTCCTCCATTCTTCTTGTACCTCATTTGATGTGTGGATTATGTTTTGGGTATTCCAGTTTTCTAGGTTAATATCCATTTATTAGTGAGTGTATACCATGATTCACCTTTTGAGTCTGGGTTACCTCACTTAGTATGATGTTCTCTAGCTCCATCCACTTGCTTAAGAATTTCATGAATTCATTGTTTCTAATGGCTGAATAGTACTTCATTGTGTAGATATACCACATTTTTTGCATCCACTCTTCTGTTGAGGGATACCTGGGTTCTTTCCAGCATCTGGCAATTATAAATGGGGCTGCTATGAACATAGTGGAACATGTATCCTTATTACATGGTGGGGAATCCTCTGGGTATATGCCCAGGAGTGGTATAGCAGGATCTTCTGGAAGTGTGGTGCCCAGTTTTCTGAGGAACCGCCAGACAGCTTTCTAGAGTGGTTGTACCAATTTGCAACCCCACCAGCAGTAGAGGAGTGTTCCTCTTTCTCCACATCCTCACCAACACCTGCTGCCTCCTGAATTTTTAATCTTAGCCATTCTGACTGGTGTAAGGTGAAATCTCAGGGTTGTTTTGATTTGCATTTCCCTAATGACTAATGAAGTTGAGTATTTTTTTAAGGTGTTTCTCTGCCATCCGAAGTTCTTCAGGTGAGAATTCTTTGTTTAACTCTGTACCCCATTTTTAGTACGGTTATTTGGTTTTCTGGAATCTAACTTCCTGAATTCTTTGTATATATTGGATATTAGCCCTCTGTTGGATGTAGGGTTGGTGAAGATCTTTCCCAATTTGTTGGTTGCCAATTTGTCCTATTGATGGTGTCCTTTGCCTTACAGAAACTTTGTAATTTTATGAGGTCCCATTTGTCAATTCTTGATCTTAGAGCATAAGCTATTGGTGTTCTGTTCAGGAACTTTCTCCCTGTACTGATGTCCTCAAGGGTCTTCCCCAGTTCCTTTTCTTTTAGCTTCAGAGTGCCTGGCTTTATGTGGATGTCTTTGATCCATTTGGAGTTGAGGTTAGTACAAGGAGATAAGGATGGATCAATTCGAATTTTTGTGCATGCTGACCTCCAGTTGAACCAGCACCATTTGTTGAAAAGGCTATCTTTTTTCCACTGGATGGTTTCAGCCCCTTTGTCGAGGATCAAGTGGCCATAGGTGTGTGGGTTCATTTCTGGATCTTCAATCCTGTTCCATTGATCTGCCTGCCTGTCACTGTACCAATACCATGCAGTTTTTAACACTATTGCTCTGTAGTATTGCTTGAGGTCAGGGATACTGATTCCCCCAGAATTTCTTTTGTTGCTGAGAATAGTTTTAGCTATCCTGGGTTTTTTGTTATTCCAGATGAATTTGAGAATTGCTCTTTCTAACTCTGTGAAGAATTGAGATGGGATTTTGATGGGTATTACATTGAATCTGTATATTGCTTTTGGCAAAATGGCCATTTTAACTATATTGATCCTGCCGATCCATGAGCATGGGAGGTTTTCCCATTTTTTGAGGTCTTCTTCCATTTCGTTCTTCAGAGTCTTGAAGTTCTTGTCATACAGATCTTTCACATGTTTGGTAAGAGTCACCCCAAGGTACTTTATACTGTTTGTGGCTATTGTGAAGGGGGTCATTTCCCTAATTTCTTTCTCAGCCTGCTTATCCTTTGAGTATAGGAAGGCCAGTGATTTGCTTGAATTGATTTTATAACCTGCTACTTTGCTGAAGTTGTTTATCAGCTGTAGGAGTTCTCTAGTGGAGTTTTTTGGGTCACTTAGGTAGACTATCGTGTCATCTGCAAATAATGATAGTTTGGCTTCTTCCTTTCCAATTTGTATCCCTTTGACCTCCTTATGTTGTCTAATTGCCTGAGCTAGTACCTCAAGTACAATATTGAAAAGATAAGGAGAATGGGGGCAGCCCTGTCTAGTCCCTGATTTTAGTGGGGTTGCTTCAATTTTCTCTCCATTTAGTTTGATGCTGGCTAACGGTTTGCTGTATTTTGCTTTAACGATGTTTAGGTATGGGCCTTGAATTCCTGTTCTTTCTAAGACTTTAAGCATGAAAGGATGCTGAATTTTGTCAAATGCTTTTTCAGCATCCAATGAAATGAGCATGTGGTTTTGTTCTTTGAGTTTGTTTATGTAGTGGATTGTATTGATGGATTTCCGTATATTGAACCAACCCTGCATCCCGGGATAAAGCCTACTTGATCATGGTGGATGATCATTTTGATGTCTTCTTGGATTCGGTTGGCAAGAATTTTATTGAGTATTTTTGCATCGATGTTTATAAGGGAGATTGGTCTGAAGTTTTCTTTCTTTGTTGGATCTTTGTGTGGTTTTGGTATCAGTGTAATTGTGGCTTCGTAGAAGGAATTGGGTAGGGTTCCTTCTGTTTCTATTTTGTGGAATAGTTTGAAGAGTATTGGTGTTAGGTCTTCTTGGAAGGTCTGATAGAATTCTGCACTGAAACCATCTGGTCTTGTGCTTTTTTTGGTTGGAAGACTTTCTATGACCCCTTCTATTTCTTTAGGGGTTATGGGACTGTTTAAATGATCTATTTCGTCCTGATTTAATTTTGGTATTTGGTATCTGTCTAGGAAATTGTCCATTTCCTCCAGATTCTCCAGTTGTGTTAAGTATAGGCTTTTGTAGTAAGCTCTAATGATTTTTTGTATTTCCTCAGTTTCTGTTGTAATATCTCCCTTTTCATTTCTAATTTTGTTAATTTGGATACTTTCTCTGTGCCCTTTGTTCAATCTCGCTAAGGGTTTATCTATCTTGTTGATTTTCTCAAAGACCCAGCTCCTGGACTCGTTGATTCTTTGTATGGTTCTCTTTGTTTCCACTTGATTGATTTCGGCCCTGAGTTTGATGATTTCCTGTCTTCTACTACTCCTGAGTGAAATAACTTCTTTTTGTTCCAGGGCTTTCAGGTGTGTCATTAAGCTGCTGGAATATGCTCTCTCCATTTTCTTTTTGTAGGCACTTAGGGCTATGAGTTTTCCTCTTAGCACTGCTTTCATTGTGTTCCAAAGATTTGGGTATGTTGTGCCTTCATTTTCATTAAATTCTAAAAAGTCTCTGATTTCTTTCTTTATTTCTTCTTTGGCCAAGGTGTCATTGAATAGAGTATTGTTCAGCCTCCATGTGTATGTGGGCTTTCTGTTGTTTTTGTTGCTATTGAAAACCACTCTTACACCATAGTGATCTGATAGGAGGCATGGAAGTAGTTCAATCTTCTTGTATTTGTTGAGGTCTGTCTTGTGACCAATTATATGGTCGATTTTGGAGAAGGTACCATGAGGTGCTGAGAAAAAGGTATATTCTTTTGCTTTAGGGTGAAATGTTCTATAGATATCAGTCAAATCCAATTGGTCCAAAGCTTCAATTAGTTTTACTGTGTCCCTGTTTAGTTTCTGTTTTCCTGATCGGTCCATTGAGGAGAGTGGAGTGTTGAAGTCCCCCACAATTATTGTGTTAGGTGCAATGTGTGCTTTGAGCTTTAGTAAAGTTTCTTTTACGAATGAGGGTGCCCTTGCATTTGGCGCATAGATGTTCAGAATTGAAAGTTGTTCTTGGTGGATTTTTTCCTTTGACCAGCAAGAAGTATCCCTCAGAGTCTCTTTTGATGACTTTTGGTTGAAAGTCAATTTTATCTGATATTGGAATGGCTACTCCGGCTCGTTTCCCGAGACCATTGGCTTGTAAAATTGTCTTCCAGCCTTTTACTCTAAGGTAGTTTTTGTCTTTGACATTTAGGTGTGTTTCCTCTATGTAGCAAAATGTAGGGTCTTGTTTCCTTATCCAGTCTGTTAGTCTATGTCTTTTTATTGGGGAATTGAGTCCATTGATGTTAAGAGATATTAAGGAATAGAGATTATTACTTCCTGTCATTTTTGATGTTATTTTTATATTTGAGTGATTATCTTCTTTTGGGTTTGATGAAGGAAGGTTACTATCTTACTTTTTCCAGGGTGTAGTTTCCCTCCTTGTATTGGAGTTTTCCTCCTATTATTCTTTGTAGAGCTGGGTTTGTGGAAAGATATTGTGTAAATTTGGTTTTGTCAGGGAATGTCTTGGTTTCTCCATCTATTGTGATTGAGAGTTTTGCTGGGTATAGTAGTCTTGGCTGACATTTGTGTTCTCTTAGAGTTTGCATGAGATCTTCCCAGGATCTTCTAGCTTTCATGGTCTCTGGTGAGAAGTCTGGTGTGATTCTGATAGGTCTTCCTTTATATGTTACTTGGCCTTTTTCTCTTACTGCCTTTAATATTCTTTCTTTGTTTAGTGCATTTGGGGTTTTAATTATTATGTGGCGAGAGGTATTTCTGCTGAGATCCAGTCTGTTTGGAGTTCTGTAGGCTTCTTGTATATTCATAGGTATCTCTCTCTTTAAGTTGGTAAAGTTTTCTTCCATAATTTTGTTAAAGATATTTGCTGGCCCTTTCAGTTGTAAATCTTCACTCTCATCTATACCTATAATCCTTAGGTTTGGTCTTCTCATTGTATCCTGGATTTCCTGGATGTTCTGGGGTACAAGCTTTTTGCACTTTGCATTTTCTTTGACTGTTGAGTCAATGGTTTCTATGGTATCTTCGGCATCTGAAATTCTCTCTTCCATCTCTTGTATTCTTTTGTTTATATTTGCATCTATGGCCCCTGGTTTCTTCTCAAGGTTTTCTATCTCCAAAGATGTCTCCCTTTGTGATTTCTTAGTTGTTTCTACTTCTGTTTTTAGATCCAGGATGGTTTTGCTCAGTTCCATCATTTGTTTGTTTGTGTTTTCCTGTAATTCTTTAACAGATTTTTGTGTTACCTCTTTCATGACTTCTGCCTCTTGACTCAAGTTATCCTTCATTTCTTTAAGTTTTTTTTTTTTTTTTTTTTTTTTTTTTTTTTTTTTTTTTTTTTTTTTTTTTGCCTTTCTTCTTATTGGCTTCTATCTCTTGAGCCTTGTTGTCCTGCATTTCTTTAAGTGATTTTTCTGTTTCCATTATATGGGTTTCTAGCTTATTCATGTTCCCCTGTATTTCTTTAAGAGATTCATTTATGTCCTTTTTGTGTTCTTCTAGCAGCAGCATGATCAGTGATTTTAAATCCAAATCTTGTTTCTCTGGTGTGTTGGTATAACCAGGACTTGCTGATGTTGGAGAGTTTGGTTCAGATGCAGCCATATTACCTAGATTTCTGTTAGTAGCGTTCCTCCATTTGCCCTTTGTCATCTTGTTCTCTGCATTTAGTTGGTCTTGTCCCTGGCTGGTGTTTGGGCCTCATGAGGGGCTCTGGGGCTATTACTGCAACACTATATTGCTGGGTTTCCCCTGTAGCAGATTGCTGCTGTGCTGTCCTCCTCTTGGGTGCCCTTGCAGGTCTAGTGTGCTTTGCCCCAGATTGTGTCTGTGGATTAGATGGAGCCCATGTGCACCCCCAGGGAGTGCCGATGGTGTATGCTGCTGGGACCTCCCCTGCGTGCTAATCACTCTGCTGGGCAGTCGATCCCCCAACCGGGCTGGCACACACAAGGTTAGCCTGGCCGCCCAGGCCCTGGATCCAGGCAAAAGCCTGGGAGGCCAAGGTCTGAGCAAAGTTCCCCTCGGGCTATGACTGTCAACTGGGTCCGCCAGGTGACTAGGATGGTGGGCGTGTGTGCTCGCTCTCCCCGAAAGCATTGGGAGAGACTGCTGGGCTAACAACTTCCTGGGCGGGTTGACACACAGATGGCCCACCAAGCTGCCCAGTTCTTGGGGTCAGTCCAGGGCCTGTTGGGGCCTAGACCCCCGATTTGTTAGCCTCAGGCTATGCTTGTTAGCTGGCTCTACACTCCAGAGCTCTCTGGTGTCCTGTAGGCAAAATGGTGGCGTGCGCGCCTGCCCGTGCAAAAAAACCTCCTGGCTGGGTTGGCACCCCGATGGCTCCCCGAACAGCCCAGGGCCTGGGTGCAGGCCAATGCCTGTCGGGCTCAGACCCCCGCGGTGTTGGCCTCGGGTTATGTTTGTGTACCTCAGTCAGTCCGATCTCTCTGGAGTCTGAAACCAAGTTGGAGGTGAGCCTCTCCTGACTGGCGGGGAGGCCAAGTTCTGAAGTGGCTTCCGTGCAGCGAAAGGTGCCGCAAATCCACAGCTGCTTGCAGCCCGGCGGCCAGCGAAGGTCAGTGGTCGTGGGCACAGGGCCTAACTGGACCCTGTGTCGCCTTGGTTCCACTGCTGATGGCCCTTCAGCTGGACCAGCCACTGCTGCACTGCCGCCACCTCCACCGCCGCTACTCCGAAGTCAAACTTCTTTTTTTTTTCCTTTTTTTTTTATTCGATATAATTTATTTACATTTCAAATGATTTCCCCTTTTCTAGCCCCCCACTCCCCGATAGTCCCATAAGCCCCCTTCTCTTCCCCTGTCCTCCCTCCCACCCCTTCCCACTTCCCCGTTCTGGTTTTGCCAAATACTGTTTCACTGAGTCTTTCGAGAACCAGGGGCCACTCCTCCTTTCTTCTTGTATCTCATTTGATGTGTGGATTATGTTTTGGGTATTCCAGTTTTCTAGGTTAATAACCACTTATTAGTGAGTGCATACCATGATTCACCTTTTGAGTCTGGGTTACCTCACTTCGTATGATGTTCTCTAGCTCCATCCATTTGCCTAAGAATTTCATGAATTCATTGTTTCTAATGGCTGAATAGTACTCCATTGTGTAGATATACCACATTTTTTGCATCCACTCTTCTGTTGAGGGATACCTGGGTTCTTTCCAGCATCTGGCAATTATAAATAGGGCTGCTATGAACATAGTAGAGCGTGTATCCTTATTACATGGTGGGGAATCCTCTGGATATATGGCCAGGAGTGGTATAGCAGGATCTTCTGGAAGTGAGGTGCCCAGTTTTCAGAGGAACCGCCAGACTGATTTCCAGAGTGGTTGTACCAATTTGCAACCCCACCAGCAGTGGAGGAGTGTTCCTCTTTCTCCACACCCTCTCCAACACCTGCTGTCTCCTGAATTTTTAATCTTAGCCATTCTGACTGGTGTAAGATGAAATCTTAGGGTTGTTTTGATTTGCATTTCCCTAATGACTAATGAAGTTGAGCATTTTTTAAGATGCTTCTCTGCCATCCGAAGTTCTTCAGGTGAGAATTCTTTGTTTAACTCTGTACCACATTTTTTAATAGGGTTGTTCGGTTTTCTGGAGTCTAACTTCTTGAGTTCTTTATATATATTGGATATTAGCCCTCTATCTGATGTAGGATTGGTGAAGATCTTTTCCCAATTTGTTGGTTGCCGATCTGTCCTCTTGATGGTGTCCTTTGCCTTACAGAAACTGTGTAACCTTATGAGGTCCCATTTGTCAATTCTTGCTCTTAGAGCATATGCTATTGGTGTTCTGTTCAGAAACTTTCTCCCTGTACCGATGTCCTCAAGGGTCTTCCCCAGTTTCTTTTCTATTAGCTTCAGAGTGTCTGGCTTTATGTGGAGGTCCTTGATCCATTTGGATTTGAGCTTAGTACAAGGAGACAAGGATGGATCAATTCGCATTCTTCTGCATGCTGACCTCCAGTTGAACCAGCACCATTTGTTGAAAAGGCTATCTTTTTTCCATTGGATGTTTTCAGCCTCTTTGTCGAGGATCAAGTGGCCATAGGTGTGTGGGTTCATTTCTGGATCTTCAATCCTGTTCCATTGATCCTCCTGCCTGTCACTGTACCAATACCATGCAGTTTTTAACACTATTGCTCTGTAGTATTGCTTGAGGTCAGGGATACTGATTCCCCCAGATTTTCTTTTGTTGCTGAGAATAGTTTTAGCTATCCTGGGTTTTTTGTTGTTCCAGATGAATTTGATAATTGCTCTTTCTAACTCTGTGAAGAATTGAGTTGGGATTTTGATAGGTATTGCATTGAATCTTTATAGTGCTTTAGGCAAAATGGCCATTTTAACTATATTGATTCTACCGATCCATGAGCATGGGAGGTTTTCCCATTTTTTGAGGTCTTCTTCCATTTCCTTCTTCAGAGTCTTGAAGTTCTTGTCATACAGATCTTTCACATGTTTGGTAAGAGTCACCCCAAGATACTTTCTACTGTTTGTGGCTATTGTGAAGGGGGTCATTTCCCTAATTTCTTTCTCAGCCTGCTTATCCTTTGAGTATAGGAAGGCCACTGATTTGCTGGAGTTGATTTTATAACCTGCCACTTTGCTGAAGTTGTTTATCAGCTGTAGGAGATCTCTAGTGGAGTTCTTTGGGTCACTTAGGTAGACGAAGTCAAACTTCTATCAAGCCCAAGCTGAACATTTGCTATATTTGAACATGGACTAATTGTTGAGATATAAGCAAGCATGTTCCAGCTACATCTAACTGCCCAGTTCGGTGCATGCATAATGCCTTCTTGTCCTGTGGAGCAGAAATGTGGGCACTGCCTCTTTTGCTGAGGGATGACTGATGCTTCTTTCATTAAAATTTAAAAAGTGAAAAGTGTGATTCCTATATAGTTTATAGTTCAATAGATGGAGTAGAATTTTACTCTTTGGGAACTTATTAGTGTTTCAAACAAATAATTGTTCTTGGCATTTACTTGATTGGTAATGTATGTGTATATATACATATATATTATTTCACACAAGTGTTCCTGTGCGCAAGCCCTGTGGAATTGGAATTAAAAACAGGAGGAGGCTTCCTGATATTGGTGTGTGAAAGTCAACTCAGCTGACCGCTACAAGAACAGTATGTGTTCCTAACTGCTGAGACAATTTGTTATATTTCAATGGGCCACCTTAATCATATATTTTTCTAACTTTTAGCTATGGTTACATAATAAACTTGATTAATCTTTAGTCTATAGTATTTGTAAAGTAAACAGTGTTTGATCAGAAAAAGATCATATTAAGAGAACATTCAGCTCAGGAGTTTGCTTCACATTAGTGAGGCCAATTTTATCTATCTAGAGACTCAAACTACTTCTTATATTTCTATGATCAAATATATCTATGCTCTAATACCTAATCAAATAAAATTATGTAAGTACATAGTTGTGAAAAGAATACTGTCTGCCTGAATTTTAATAAAATCTGAAACCTACCTTATATTCTCTATTTTTTGAATTTCATAATGCACAACAAACGTAAAGAGGACATGCATTTATTTACTTTCACATTTGGTCATAATCAATTTGTTTTGACAGCCCTGGGTTTTGTCTCTACATACCTTCCTCTGGAGAGAAATGGATCACAGCTGTAATTCATCAACTCAGATTGGTAATCTGCTTGGCTCCTCTTGTGTCTACCTTGGTTATCATTTGGTTTGAATTTTGTTTGTAGTCCTGGGTTTCCTCACTATTGCCCCAACTCTTTTTTGTTACTTACTTATTCTTATAACATCTCTATATAATACAAAAAAGATAACTATATATTGAGACCTTTTGCTTTTTTGTTTTTTGTTTTTTAATTATCTTTTTTTTCTATTTTTTTAATTTATTGATATATTTATTTACATTTCAAATGATATCACCTTTTCTGGACCCCCACTCCCCGAAAGCCCCATCAGTCCGCTTCCCTCCCCTGTTTTCCCACCCAACCCTTCCCACTTCCCTGTTCTGATTTTGCTCTATACTGCTTCACTGAGTCTTTCCAGAACAAGGGGCCACTCCTCCGTTCTTCTTGTACCTCATTTGATGTGTGTATTATGTTTTGGGCATTCCAGTTTTCTAGGTTAATATCCACTTATTAGTGAGTGCATACCATGATTCACCTTTTGAGTCTGGGTTACCTCACTTAGTATGATGTTCTCTAGCTCCATCCATTTGTCTAAGAATTTCATGAATTCATTGTTTCTAATGGCTGAATAGTACTCCATTGTGTAGATATACCACATTTTTTGCATCTACTCTTCTGTTGAGGGATACCTGGGTTCTTTCCAACTTCTGGCAATTATAAATAGGGCTGCTATGAACATAGTGGAACATGTATCCTTATTACATGCTGGGGAATCTTTTGGGTATATGCCCAGGAGTGGTATAGCAGGATCTTCTGGAAGTGAGGTGTCCAGTTTTCAGAAGAACCGCCAGACTGATTTCCAGAGTGGGTGTACCAGTTTGCAACCCCACCAGCAGTGGAGGAGTGTTCCTCTTTCTCCACATCCTCACCAACACCTGCTGTCTCCTGAATTTTTAATCTTAGCCATTCTGACTGGTGTAAGGTGAAATCTCAGGGTTGTTTTGATTTGCATTTCCCTAATGACTAATGAAGTTGAGCATTTTTTAAGGTGTTTCTCTGGCATCCGAAGTTCTTCAGGTCAGAATTCTTTTTTAACTCTGTACCCCATTTTTTAATAGGGTTGTTTGGTTTTCTGGAGTCTAACTTTAATTATCTTTAATCATGTTTTACAGTCCAGTCCTTATTAGTTTCCTTGTCTGCCCTCCAACAGTTCCTCATTTCATTCCTCCTCCCCTCCCTGCCCCTATCTTCAAGAGGATGTCCCAGCCATCACCTCATTTAAAGAGTCCACTGTAGCTGCCCTGTCCTTTTTGCTGGGGTAGACTCCTAGCTAGTCTGATCCCACGAAGACATCATATCCTGACCCATCATAGAGGATCCTCTGCATTCAGAGAAGTTGACAACATATCCTGAACCATCCCAGGAGATCCACTGCATTCAGAGCAGTTCAGCAACTGATACCACAGCCTGAGGCATCCCAAGAAATCTGCTGCACACAGGGCAACTGAGCAACTTATCACCAGCTTGTTTGCTCCTCTTAAGACACCACAGCTTGAAGGCATCCCAGGAGCTCCTTTGTATTCAGGGCAATTGGGCAATAGATACCACTGTCTGAAGAACTTCTGGGGGCTCTGTGGCATGCAGGGCTTCTGATCCTACAGACTGAAATCCTCCTGGGAATTCTGCTGCATACAGGGAAACAGACCTAAAACTGAGCAAGGACAAAAGAGGCAGACTCCAGACAGAATCACCCAGACCAGTCAACACCAGGAATAATCAGATAGCGAGAGATAAGGAAAACCATAAGCAACAGAAGTCATTATCTATGGTAATCATCAGAACCACAATCTCCCACCAAAGCAAGTACTGAATATACCAACACACCTAAAAAGCAGGAAGCTGAACTAAAATCCTATCTCATGAAGATTATAGACTCTTTTAAGGAGAAAATAAATAAATCACTGAAAGAAATACAGGAAAACACAGGTAAACAGGCACAAGCCCTTGAAGAGGAAACACATAAATCCCTTAAAGAAATACAGGAAAACACAAGCAATAAGGTGAAGGAATTGAATAAAGCAGTCCAAGACCTAAAATGGAAGTAAAAACAATAAGCAAAACACAAGTAGAGGCAAACCTGGAAATGGAAAACCTAGGAATGAGGTCAGGAATTCAGTATCACCAACTGAATATAAGAGATAGAAGAAGAAATCTCAGGTGTAGAAGATACCATAGAAGAGACTGACACAACTGTCAAAGAAAATTCAAAATGTAAAATACTCCTAATCCAAAGCATCCAGGAAATTCAGGTCATAATCAAAAGACCAAATCTAAGAATAATCAAAAGGAGGATAATGAAGATTCCAAGCTCAGAGGACCTGAAAATGTCTTCAAAAAAAATAATAGAAGAAAACTTCCCCAACCTAAAGAAAGAGATGGCCATAAAGGTACAAGAAGCCTTTAGAACACCAAATAAATGGGACCAGAAAAGAAAATCCTCTTGTCACATAATTATCAAAACACTAAACATATAGAACAAAGAAAGAATATTAAAGGCTTCAAGGTAAAATTGCCAAGTAACTTACAAAGGTAAACCTTATAAGAATTACACCAGACTTTTCAACAGAGTCTATGAAAACCAGAAGAGGCTGGTCATAGGTCATGTAGATTTTACGAGAACACAGATGCCAACCTAGGCTACTACACTGAGCAAAACTCTCAATTAACATAAAATAACACAGAACAAAATCAAATTCAAACAGTATCTATCTACCAATCCAGTCCTACAGAGGATCCTCGAAGGAAAAATCTAACACAAGCAAAGTACCTACACCAAGGAAAAGGGTAATATATTAAGCATTTTTACAACAAAGCAAAAAAGAAGGGAACCACAAGTACATAGAGCCACCTACAAGAACAAACATCAAAAACCAACATTCATCTCTCTTTAATATCTCTTGATATTAATGGACTCAGCTCACCTATAAAAATACATAAGCTAACTTACTGAATACACAAACAAGATCCAGCATTTTGCTGCATATAAGAAAAACTCCTCAATAATGAAGACAGAGTAAAAGGATGAAAAAGGTCTTCGAAGCAAATGGTCCCAGGAAACTAACTGGAAATGCCATCCTAATATCCAATAAAATAGACTTTCAACCAAGTTTCTGGTATGATGAAAAAGGATACTTCATATTCATCAAAGGAAAAATCTACCAAGATGAACTCTCAATTCTGAACATCTATGCTCCAAATGCAAGGGCACCCACAACCATAAAAGAAACTTTACTAAAGCTCACAGCACACATTGCATCTCAAACAATAACAGTGGGAGACTTCAAGATACCACTCTCATCAATGGACAGATCATGGAAACAGAAAGTAAGCAGAGAAACAGTGAAAGTAGTAGAAGTTATGAATCAAATGGATTTAACAGATATCTATAGAACATTTCACCCTAAAACAAAAGAATACACCATATTCTCAGAGCCTGATGGTACCTTCTACAAAATTGTCTACATAATTGGTCACAAAACAGCCTTCAACCAATACAAGAAGAGTGAAATAATCCCATGCATCCTCAGATCCACATGGCCTAAGACTAGCATTCAATAATAGCAAAAACAACAGAAATCCCACATATTTATGGAAACTGAATAACACTCTACTCAATGATAACTTGGTGAGGGAAGAAATAAAATATTATACAGGAATGCCAGGTCAGAAAACTGGGAGTGGGTGAGTTGGTGGGCAGGGGGAGGGAAAATGGAATCGGGGGTTTTCAGAAGAGAAACCAGGAAAGGAGATAACAGTTAAAATGTAAATAAAGAAAATAACAATATTGATCCTGCCGATCCATGAGCATGGGAGGTTTTCCCATTTTTTGAGGTCTTCTTCCATTTCCTTCTTCAGGGTCTTAAAGTTCTTGTCATACAGATCTTTCACATGTTTGGTAAGAGTCACCCCAAGATACTTTATACAGCTTGTGGCTATTGTGAAGGGGGTCATTTCCCTAATTTCTTTCTCAGCCTGTTTATCCTTTGAGTATAGGAAGGCCACTGATTTGCTTGAGTTGATTTTATAACCTGCCACTTTGCTGAAGTTGTTTATCAACTGTAGGAGTTCTCTAGTGGAGTTTTTTGGGTCACTTAGGTAGACTATCATGTCGTCTGCAAATAATGATAGTTTGACTTCTTCCTTTCCAATTTGTATCCCTTTGACCTCCTTATGTTGTCGAATTGCCCGAGCTAGTACCTCAAGTACAATATTGAAAAGATAAGGAGAAAGGGGGCAGCCCTGTCTAGTCCATGATTTTAGTGGGATTGCTTTAAGTTTCTCTCCATTTAGTTGTATATTGCTTTTACTATGGTTAGGTATGGGCCTTGAATTCCTATTCTTTCCAAGACTTTAAGCATGAAAGGATGCTGAATTTTGTCAAATGCTTTTTCAGCATCCAATGAAATGACCACGTGGTTTTGTTCTTTGAGTTTGTTTAGGTAGTGGATTGCATTGATGGATTTCCGTATATTGAGCCAACCCTGCATCCCTGGGATAAAGCCTACTTGATCATGGTGGATGATCGTTTTGATGGATTCGGTTGGCAAGAATTTTATTGAGTATTTTTGCATCGATGTTCATAAGGGAGATTGGTCTGAAGTTTTCTTTCTTTGTTGGATCTTTGTGTGGTTTTGGTAGGATCAATATAGTTAAAATGGCCATTTTGCCAAAAGCAATATACAGATTCAATGCAATACCCATCAAAATCCCAACTCAATTCTTCACAGAGTTAGAAAGAGCAATTCTCAAATTCATCTGGAATAACAAAAAACCCAGGATAGCTAAAACTATTCTCAGCAACAAAAGAAATTTTGGGGGAATCAGTATCCATGACCTCAAGCAATACTACAGAGCAACAATGTTAAAAACTGCATGGTATTGGTACAGTGACAGGCAGGCAGATCAATGGAACAGGATTGAAGATTCAGAAATGAACCCACACACCTATGGCCACTTGATCCTCAACAAAGGGGCTGAAAACATCCAATGGAAAAAAAGATAGCCTTTTCAACAAATGGTGCTGGTTCAACTAGAGGTGAGCATGCAGAAGAATGCGAATTGATAAATCCTTGTCTCCTTGTACTAAGCTGAAAACCAAATGGATCAAGGACTGCCACATAAAGCCAGACACTCTGAAGCTAATAAAAAAGAAACTGGGGAAGACCCTTGAGGACATCGGTACAGGGAGAAAGTTTCTGAACAGAACACCAATAGCATATGCTATAAGATCAAGAATTGACAAATGGGACCTCATAAAATTACAAAGTTTCTGTAAGGCAAAGGACACCATCAAAAGGACAAATCATTTGCCTTACAGAAACTCTGTAACCTTATGAGGTCCCATTTGTCAATTCTTGCTCTTAGAGCATACGCTATTGGTGTTCTGTTCAGAAACTTTCTCCCTGTACCGATGTCCTCAAGGGTCTTCCCCAGTTTCTTTTCTATTTGCTTCAGAGTGTCTGGCTTTATGTGGAGGTCCTTGATCCATTTGGATTTGAGATTAGTACAAGGAGACAAGGATGGATCAATTCGCATTCTTCTGCATGCTGCCCTCCAGCTGAACCAGCACCATTTGTTGAAAAGGCTATCTTTTTTCCATTGGATGTTTTCAGCCTCTTTGTCGAGGATCAAGTGGCCATAGGTGTGTGGGTTCATTTCTGGATCTTCAATCCTATTCCATTGATCCTCCTGCCTGTCACTGTACCAATACCATGCAGTTTTTAACACTATTGCTCTGTAGTATTGCTTGACGTCAGGGATACTGATTCCCCCAGATTTTCTTTTGTTGCTGAGAATAGTTTTAGCTATCCTGGGTTTTTTGTTGTTCCAGATGAATTTGATAATTGCTCTTTCTAACTCTGTGAAGAATTGAGTTGGGATTTTGATGGGTATTGCATTGAATCTGTATATTGCGTTTGGCAAAATGGCCATTTTAACTATATTGATTCTACCGATCCATGAGCATGGGAGGTTTTCCCATTTTTTGAGGTCTTCTTCCATTTCCTTCTTCAGAGTCTTCAAAGTTTCTGTAAGGCAAAGGACACCATCAAGAGGACAAATCGGCAACCAACTAATTGGGAAAAGATCTTCACCAATCCTACATGAGATAGAGGGCTAATAGCCAATATATATAAAGAACTCAAGAAGTTAGACTCCAGAAAACCAAACAACCCTATTAAAAAATGGGGTACAGAGTTAAACAAAGAATTCACACCTGAAGAACTTCGGATGGCAGAGAAGCATCTTAAAAAATGCTCAACTTCATTAGTCATTAGGGAAATGCAAATCAAAACAACCCTGAGATTTCATCTTACACCAGTCAGAATGGCTAAGATTAAAAATTCAGGAGACAGCAGGTGTTGGAGAGGGTGTGGAGAAAGAAGAACACTCCTCCACTGCTGGTGGGGCTGCAAATTGGTACAACCACTCTGGAAATCAGTCTGGCGGTTCTTCCGAAAACTGGGCACCTCACTTCCAGAAGATCCTGCTATACCACTCCTGGGCATATACCCAGAGGATTCCCCACCATGTAATAAGGATACATGTTCTACTATGTTCATAGCAGCCCTATTTATAATTGCCAGATGCTGGAAAGAACTCAGGTATCCCTCAACAGAAGAGTGGATACAAAAAATATGGTATATCTACACAATGGAGTACTATTCAGCCATTAGAAACAATGAATTCATGAAATTCTTAGGCAAATGGATGGAGCTAGAGAACATCATACTAAGTGAGGTAACCCAGACTCAAAAGGTGAATCATGGTATGCACTCACTGATAAGTGGTTATTAACCTAGAAAACTGGAATACCCAAAACATAATCCACACATCAAATGAGGTACAAGGAGAAAGGAGGACTGGCCCCTGGTTCTGGAGAGACTCAGTGAAACAGTATTCGGGAAAACCAGAACAGGGAAGTGGGAAGGGGTGGGTGGGAGAACAGGGAAAGAGAAGGGGACTTAAGGGACTTTCAGGGAGTGGGGGGCTAGAAAAGGGGAAATCATTTGAAATGTAAATAAATTATATCGAATAAAAAAAAAAAAAAAGAGGAGTGACACCAAATGGTGAGATGTCCTCTGTCAATACGTGAAAAAAAAAAAAAAAAGGACAAATCGGCAACCAACAAATTGGGAAAAGATCTTCACCAATCCTACATCAGATAGAAGGCTAATATCCAATATATATAAAGAACTCAAGAAGTTAGGCTCCAGAAAACCAAACAACCCTATTAAAAATGGGGTACAGAGTTAAACAAAGAATTCTCACCTGAAGAATTTCAGATGGTGGAGAAACATCTTAAAAAATGCTCAACTTCATTAGTCATTAGGGAAATGCAAATCAAAACAACCCTGAGATTTCACCTTACACCAGTCAGAATGGCTAAGATTAAAAATTCAGGAGGCAGCAGGTGTTGGTGAGGATGTGGAGAAAGAGGAACACTCCTCCACTGCTGGTGGGGTTGCAAATTGGTACAACCACTCTGGAAAGCAGTCTGGTGGTTCCTCCAAAAACTGGGCACCTCACTTCCAGAACATCCTGCTATACCACTCCTGGGCATATACCCAAAAGATTCCCTAGCATGTAATAAGGATACATGTTCTACTATGTTCATAGCAGCCCTATTTATAATTGCCAGATGCTGGAAAGAACCCAAGTATCCCTCAACAGAAGAGTGGATGCAAAAAATGTGGTATATCTACACAATGGAGTACTATTCAGCCATTAGAAACAATGAATTCATGAAATTCTTAGGCAAATGGATGGAGCTAGAGAACATCATACTAAGTGAGGTAACCCAGACTCAAAAGATCAATCATGGTATGCACTCACTAATAAGTGGATATTAACCTAGAAAACTGGAATACCCAAAACATAATCCACACATCAAATGAGGTACAAGAAGAACGGAGGAGTGTCCCCTTGTTCTGGAAAGTCTCAGTGAAGCAGTATAGAGCAAAATCAGAACAGAGAAGTGGGAAGGGTTGGGTGGGAAAACAGGGGGAGGGAAGGGGACTGATGGGACTTTCGGGGAGTGGGGGTCCAGGAAAGGAGAAATCATTTGAAATGTAAATAAATATATCAATAAATTTAAAAAATGCAAAAAAAAGAAAATACAAAAAAATTAAAGATTAAGCAAAATAATTGAAAAAATTTAAAGACTTCCTGGAATTTAATGAAAATCTTGATACATCACACCCAAACTTATAGGATACAATGAAAGCAGTGCTAAAAGGAAAATTTATAGCACTAAGAGCCCTGGTAAAGAAACTGGAGAGATCTTATACTAGCAACTTAAGAGAATACCCGAGAGATCTAGAACAAAAAGAAGGAAACACACCCAAGAAGTGTACATGGCAGGAAATAGTCAAACTCTGGGCTGAAATCACCAAAATCGATACAAAGAGAACAATACAAAGAATCCAAAAATAAAAAAAAAAAAAAGCTGATTTTCTGAGCGAATCAACAAGATAGACAAACCCCCAGCCAAACTAACTAATGGGCCCAGAGGCAGTATCCAAATTAACAAAATCAGAAACGAAAAGGGAATCATAACAACAAAAATGAAAGAAATTAAAAAACTCATTACATCCTACTTCAAAAGCCTATACTCAGCAAAACTGGAGAATCTGGATGAAATAGATTTTTAGATGGATATCACATACTAAGTTAAATCAAGAGCAGGTAAACTATCTAAACAGGCCCAATAACCATAAGAAAATAGAAGAAGTCATTAAAAGCCTCCCAACCAAAAAAAGTCCAGAGCCAGATGGATTTCATGCAAAATTTTACCAAACCTTCAAAGAAGACCTGATACCAATATTCCTCAAACTATTCCATAAACTGGAAACAAAATGAACACTAACTAACTTGTTCTATGAAGCCACAATTCCTCTGATCCACACAAGGACCCAATCAAAAAAGAGAACTTCAGACCAATCTCACTTTTAAATGTCGATGCAAAAATGCTCTATATAATCCTTGCAAACCAAATCCAAGAACACATGGAAACCACCATTCACCATGATCAAGTAAGCTTCATGCCAGTGATGCAAAGTAGGTTTAATATTTGAAAAATCCATTAACATATTCCACTGTATAAATAAACTCAAAGAAGAAAATCACATGATCATTTCCTTAGATGAAGAAAAAAACAAATTTGACAAAATACAACATCTTCATGTTGAAAATACTGGAGAGATCAGGAACTCAAGACCCATACCTAAACATAATAAAAGCATAACAACACTTCAGAGGACCCAACAAGCACCTGAAAGAGTCAGATGTAGATATTTGCACACAATCAATAGACCAAAGCTTCTGATCCCTGTGGTTGAGTTAGAAAAAGGCTGGAAGAAGCTGAGAAGGAGGGCAACCCTGTAGGAGGACCAGCAATCTCAATTAACCTGAACCCCCAAGATCTCTCAAACACTGGACCACCAATTAGTCAGCATGCACAGGCTGATATGAGGCCCCCAACACACATACAGTAGGTGACTGCCAGATCTTGGTTCAGTCAGAGAAGATACACCTAACCTTCAAGAATCTGGGGGCCCCAGGAAGTTTTAGAGATCTGATTGGGTGGGAGATAGGTGGTGGGGACATCCTTGTGGAGACAGGGAGTTGGGGAGGGTATATGGGATGTGGAACAGTCTGCATAGGGACCAAGTTGGGTGGGGGGATCCCTATGGGGTCAACAGAATAAAATCTGGAGTGTAAAATAAATAAATAAATAAATTAATTAATTAAATACAAAGAAATAAAGAGTCCATTGTAGTATTTACTATAGGATTCTATGTGTGATTTTCCTATCTGAGCTTGGAAAGTTTATTTTTATCATTCTATATTTTCATATTTAATTTACATCTTCTATATTTGTCTACTAGTCTTTAGTTTTCTCCTTTTCCTTTTATTTTGATTTTATTTATTCATTTTTAATTTTATGACAGTCTGCAGTTTGGTCTACTTCAAATACTGTCGTTTTTTTTTAACATATGATACACTGAAAATTCCTAATGATGGCCTTAATTTTATTTTAACAGAGAACAGAGTGGTACATGGAAAAAACTTTTAATCAGAAATTCATTTTTAAGTGATATGTCCATCTATTGTATTATTTATTTAATAGATTTTCCCTCTTTATATAACATACTTATTTTATGTTTATTCTCTTGATCATAGTTTAATTTATTAAATGCCCCTTTATTATCTTTACTAACAAAATTATCACTTCTAGATTTTTTGGAGCTCATTTTGAAATGTTTATATATTAATTTGATTATCATATTTGTAGTTTTTAAATTTTTTTTATTTTTCAAATAACTGATTATATATATAATATATTATGTGTGTGTGTGTGTGTGTGTGTGTTTTGGAATATTTGTTTTTCCTCAATTTATTCTCCCTATTTTCTTCTAATATACAATCTTTTCTGCATGCCACATTAACCTTATTAAGTCAGAAGCATACTGAGAGAGTAATGGAATCTTTATGAAAATTAGATTGTCTTAAGACAACAATCAATATAATGCATAAAAATTGCTTAAGGTTTACACTGTGGTGAATGCCTTGAATCCTACCTACTATTTGGGGATGGAGCTGGTTAATAGTTATGGGCAGTGTGAGACACATTGTGGGGTTTTGTCTCATAAACACAACTAACTGACTAACTAAACCAATCAACAAATAGTGTTAGTAAACAATTGACTGACAATTCAGAAGAAAGATAAAGTTTAAAACCCTGAAAAAGGTTCACTTGGTTAAGCAATAGAGTTTATTTCCAACATGTTCCATGTTTTGGGTTACACTTTCACCAATAGAGAAAAAAAATAAAGAAAGATACAGGGATGTTCAGCTGAAGGAACATATAGATTTACTAGTATCCAAACCACAGTTGCTGCTGTAATTTCTCCTCCTATCAGATTAGCATACTGTAAATATGTGAGATAAAGAGTACATATTATTCTTTAGTTATTGTTCATTTATTGTTTTGATTATTATGTGACCATCTCAGACAGGAAGGAACCAGTGCCACTGACCAGTCAATAGTTCCTGTGTGCCTGGATCCTGCAGGTCCCAGTTACTTCCTGTGTTAGGGCAGATGTTGTGGCCTCCTCACCTATGATCCTGGACATGTTAGCATACCTGGTAGTTGAGCTTCTGCTGGGTGTTGTGGGACTGAGTATGAAGCTAGCACCCAAAGTCTGCTCAGGGCACCAATGTTCAGGTCTTTATCTTCAACATGCAGAGGAATGATAGCATTTGGCACATATCACAAGATTATCATGTTTCTAATTAGGTATCACTCTCTGTTTTCTTTATGTGTTTGTACAGCAGCACATGCTTACAATTGACACACTAAGTTCGTTTGTGTATGAATTCTTGTTTCCTAAAATAATTATACCCTTGGAGTTTAGTAAGTTTAAACTTTAAGCTCAAGCTGGTATTTAGTGCAAGCACATATCATAGCTTTTTCAAAAATAGAAGAGACCAAAATTTTTACAAAAGATTCAGCACTAGAGTATTAGGTGAGAAAGAGAGAGACAGAGAGACAGAGACAGAGAGAGACAGAGAGACAGAGAGAGGGAGAGGGAGAGACAGAGAGAGAGGGAGAAGGAGAGGGAGGGGAGGAAGAGGAAGACGAAGAGGAAGAGGAAGAAGAAGAAGAAGAAGAAGAAGAAGAAGAAGAAGAAGAAGAAGAAGAAGAAGAAGAAGAAGAAGAAGAAGAAGAAGAAGAAGAAGAAGAAGAACAAGAAGAAGAAGAAGAACAAGAAGAACAAGAAGAACAAGAAGAAGAAGAAGAAGAAGAAGAACAAGAAGAAGAAGAAGAAGAAGAAGAAGAAGAAGAAGAAGAAGAAGAAGAAGAAGAAGAAGAAGAAGAAGAAGAAGAAGAAGAAGGCCTCAAAAGAGAAATCAATTTTTTTAAGTTTAGCATAGGATCTAACTTTTTTGCTGTTTTTACTTTCTAAGTTTCTGACTTTATGCCAATAAATTAATCACCACAAGTTTGTTTCTTCTTCCTTAAATGTAGAATCATAAAATTAATAACAGGTATTTTGTAGCAAAGTATTTTAGGGCATGTTAAATATAGTTCAACATTTAACATTTTTATCTTTTTGTTAAATCTTATTTTATTAGAAAAAAGATTTTTTGTCTTTGCCATTAATTCAGCTTCATCTAAAGTAAAAGAGTATATTATTCTAAAATGTGATTTAAAGTAAAAAATATTTCAGGCAATTGAATACCTTCTGAATTTTGGCTAATTTTGTGATTCAGTTAATGATAAAAAATGAAAATGATGAATGTATAGGGTGAATAACTGGATCTTAGACTTTCAGAAGAGCAAAATTTCATAACTGGCAAACCTGAAATCATCTCTGATTTCCATGTTTCCAATGACTGGTTTTAGTGAATGTGTTCTCTGAAGACATGGGTGAATTATTCTTGAGATTCAAAATCTCAACTATAGGATACTTATTAAAATGAAATTTCATGTTTTGGGTATGTTCTAACTGTAAATATCTACCTTTCCTTGAAAGATAAAAGAGATTTATTTTCAACTAATTGGTCCCTATAATCAAATTTAAATACCTGGAATCTTTGTCTTTCTATGCTTTTTCGACTTGAAATGCAGTTTTGGCAACCTTCTGACTGGGAAAATATCTTCATTTATATTCATCAGATGTAACCTTACATCTGATAGAGGGCTAATATCCAAAATATATAAAGATCTCAAGAAGTTAGACTCCAGAAAATAACCCAATTAAAATTGGATAATAAACAGAGAATTCTTAGCAGAAGAATCATGAACAGATGAGAAGTAGTTAAAGAAATGTTCAAATCCTTAGACATCAGGGAAATGTAAATCTAAACACGCCTGAAATTCCACCTTATACTGATAAGAATGACTAAGATCAAAAACTCAAATGACAGTACCTGCTGGAAAAGTTGTGGAGAGAGGCCACTCCTCCTTTGCTGGTGCTATTATACTGGTACAACCACTCTGGAAATTAATCTGGAAGTTCCTCAGAAAGTTGGAAATACTTCTATCTGAAGACCCAGCTATACTGCTCTTTGGAATATGCCCAAAAGATTCTCTACCATATCACAAATACATGCTCCACTAAGTTTATACAGCCTTGTTTGTAATGCCAGAAGCTAGAAACAACACAGATGTCCCTTGACAGAGGAATGGATTCAGAAAATGTGGTACACTTACACAATGGAATATTTATACACCTATTTAAAGGAATTTTAAATCATGAATTTTGCAGGCAAATTGATGGAAGTAAAAAAGATATTCCTGAGTGAGGTAACCTAGACACAAAAGGACAAGCTTGGTATGTACACACTGGTAAGTGGATACTAGTCGAAAAGGTCAGAATACCCATGATTCAACTCACAGACTACAGGAAGCTTAAGAAGAAGGAAGGTTCATACCTCACATCCACTTAGCAGGAAGAATAAAAAAAGGATGGGAGGCAGAAGAAGTGAGGAATGTGGGTAGAAGAGGAGAGGGGGCAAATGGGAAGGGAAGAGGGTGGGCTGCATCAGGAATGGAGCAGACAGGAGAGATGTCCTGAGGTCCAGGACAGTGAATGGAAATATGCAGCTGCAAGGGGGTAGCAGTGGGGGGAACCTCTAGAAAGTCCCAGAGACCTGTCATGTGAGAGGCTACCAGGTGTCAGTAGGAATGGTATTGGCTGAAAGCCCAAAAATGAGGAGGTGGAACCTAAAGAGACCACCAACAGTTGACCAACATGGTCCCCCAGTTGAGACAGGGGCCACCCACCCATCTTCAAAATTGTTTCCAGAGATGTTCCTGTCTAAAGGAAAAGCAGGGACAAAAATGGAGCAGAGTTTTTAATATCTGAGTAATATTCCATTGTGTTAATATGGCACTTTTTCTGTATTCATTCCTCTGTTGATGGACCTCTGAGTCCTTTCCAGCTTTTGCCTATTATAAATAAGGCCGCTATGAACATAGTGGACCATGTGTCCTTGTTATATGTTGGAGCATCTTTTGGGTATATGGCCAGGAGTGGTATAGCTGGGTCCTTAGGTCTAGTCTTAGAACTATTTTCAATTTTCTGAGGATCCACCTGACTGATTTCCAGAGTGGTTGTACCAGCTTGCAATGCCACTACAATGAGGAAGTGTTCCTCTTTTACATCCTTGCCAGCATCTACTGTCACCTGAGTTTTTTATCTTAGTCATTCTTACTAGTGTGAGGTGGAATCTCAGCATTATTTTCATTTGCATTTCCCTGAAGTCTAAGGATGTTGAACATTTCTGTAAGTGCTTCTCTGCCATTTGATATTTCTCAGTTGATAATTCTTTAGCTCTGTACCCCATTTTAATAGGATTATTTGGTTCTCTGGAGTCTTACTTCTTGAATTCTTTGTATATATTAGATACCAGCCTTCTATTGGATGTAAGATTAGTGAAAATCTTTTCCCAATCTGTTGGTTGCTGTTTTGTCCTACTGAAGCTTTGCAGTTTTATGAGGTCCTATTTGTTGATTTTTGACCTTACAATATAAGCAATTAGTATTTGCTTCAGGAAATTTCCCCCTGTGCCTGTGAGTTCGAGGCTTAAAAATGACTTAATCAAATTCTTAGGCAAATGGGTAGAACTAGAAAAATATCATCCTCAGTGAGTTAACCCAGTCACAAAAAAAAAAAACAAAAAACAAAAAACCACACATCATGTATGTACTCATTGATAAATGGATATTAGCCCAAAAGCTTGGAATACCCAAGTACAATTAATTCATAGACCATCTAAAGCTTAAGAAGAAACACCAAAATGTAGATGCTTCAGTCCTTGTTAGAAAGGGAAACAAAATATTCATGGGAGGTGGAGGATGAGAGGGACATTGGAGGAAGAGGGAAGGGGGAGGGGGAAAATCAGGTATGGGATAAGACTGGGTTGATATACAGAGGGTCAGGAGTTTGAACATAGCTGTGTAGCAATGGAGGATGGCAGATAGCCACCAGCAAGTCCCAAATGCCAGAAAAGCAAGTCTCCCAGGACCCAATAGGGATGAGATTAGCTGAAATGTCCAACAAAGGGGAGGGAGAATCCATAGAGACCTTACCCAGAGGTTAGGCGAGGTTCCCTGTTGAGGAATGAGTCCACCCCCTCATATCCAAATTTTTAACCCAGAATTGCTTCTTTCTAAAGGACATACAAGGATAATTTTAGAGCAGAGACTGAAAGAAAGGCCATCCAAAAACTGCCCCACCTGGGGATCCATCCCATATACAGGCACCAAACCCAGAAACTATTATGGATGCTAAGAAGTGCTTGCCGACAGAAGCCTGATTGAGAGGCTCTGCTACAGCCTGACAAATACAGAGGCCGATGCTCACAGCCAATCATTGGACTGAGCACAGGGTCTCTAATGGAGGAGTTAGAGAAAGGACTGAAGGAGCCGAAAGGGTTTGCAACCTCAGAGGAAGAACAACTATATGTACCAACCAGTATCCCCAGAGCTCTCAGGGACCAAACCACCAACCAAAGAGTACATATGGAGGGACCCATGGCTCTAGTTACTTATGTAGCAAAGGGTGTCCTTTTCTGGCATCAATGGAAGGAGAGGCCCTATGTCCTCTAAAGGCTCGATGCCCCAGTGTATGGGAATGCCAGGGCAGTGAGGTGGGCATGGTTGGGTGGGTTGGGGAACACCTTCATAGAAGCAGAGGAGGTGATGCAATAGGGAGATTTGGAGGAGATACAGAGAAATGGGATAACATTTGAAATGTAAATAAATAAAATATCCAAAAAATATCCCCCCAACCCCCCCAAAACCCATTACCAATGCCATCCTGCATGGCACACAATGAGGTGAGCTTTTAGTGCCTCCATTATAAGGGTAATGATCAGCACCTATATACACAGATATGTTAACAGAGGGTAAGCATAGCTAACGTAATTAAGACATTTTAAGTCATGGGAATTTTCATAAATAAAGAGGCTTAAAGTTTATTTGGACAAAAAAAAAAAAAAAAAGGAACAGAGACTGAACGAAAGGCCACTCAGAGTAGCCCAACTTGGGATTCGTTCCATGATCACACAGCAAACCCAGAAACTATTACTGATGCCATGTTGTGCTTGCAGACAGGAGCCTGACATGACTGCCCTCTGAGAGGTTCTACCAGCAACTGATGGAGACAAATGCAGGTGCTTACAGCCAACTATTAGATTGAGGTCAGGGACCAATATGAAAGAGTTAGGGGAAGGAGTGACAGAGCTGAGGTGGATTGCACACCCAAAGGAAGAAGAACAGTATCACGAAGCCTGGAACCCTCAGAGCTCCCTGAGACAAAATCATGGAGCATTCTTAGGCTGGACTGTGGCCCTGGGCACATGGGCAGCAGAGGACTGCTTTGGCTGGCTTCTGTGCAAGAGGATGCGCTTAATCCTGTGGAACTCCAGGGATGCCCCAGGGATGCTTGTAGGGGTGAGGTGGGAGACTGTGGAGGAAGCACCCTTTCTGAGGGGTTCTCTGGAGGGTGAATGGGGTGAAGAACTTGGGGAGGGATAACCAGAAATGGGACGACACCTTTTGGAATGCAAATACAATAATTTAATTTAAAAAAAAGGGAAATGCAAATTTTCCTTCTTATACGTGACAATTAGCTAAAAGTTTTATTAATTTCAGGATTTAGAATGTGATTTTTTTTTTGTCAAGCAATATTTATGTGTCTCCACAGTCAGCTTCCACAGATGGACACTGTGTTTCCACATTTGGGACACTCTTACTCTTTATATATGACAAACTAACTGTTATGCTGGTAGATATTCAATAGTTATAATTGCTGCATACTTCAAACTTTCTTACAGGGTGCCATCTGGCACATAGAAACTTTAATGAATTTCTAAACTTTATAGATTATGTTCTACGTTAAGAAGGTCTGAAAATCAGTACTGAAATACTGGTCAATGGCAGATTTATCTTTTCACATTTCACAGATTTACAGTCAGTGGTTTTGTGCTATTAAGGCACCAAAGCATTACAAAGCATAATTGATAAATACAATAGTTTTATTAGCTACTTAAAGAAATTAAATGTAATAACATGACTTGTTTTTGTTGTCTTTTTAAAACATTTTCCTGTTTACTGAATTGTTCAAACTAAAATTTTTAAAGGTTTTTTTTTTTACTAATACAGAGAAGTTAGCTCAAAAGTTCAAAATAAACAAGTTTCAACTCACCCAGCACAGGAAGCTCAAGAAGAAGGAGAACTTAAGTAAGGGTACTTTGGTTCCTCTAAGAATGATTTTTTGTTTGTTTTTTTGTTTTAGAAAAGTGTTCATTCGAGATTTTTCTTATTTTATTGAAATGTATCTGTAGCTGTCATTCAAACATCTCATTATATGACTATATTTATATTAATTATATATAAAATATTGACCAATTATCATAATATCAAGTTCCAGAGATTCCAATCTACTGATAGTCTCCCTAATAACCTTGATTTTAATTGTTGTTTTGCTTTTTCTACCTCTATAAATTCATAAAAATATTTTACATTGTTTAGAAAAACAAAAGCTAATGCAATAGTCAAGAATTCAAGAGACAAAGAACAGTTTATATGTATATGCATAATTATATATTTAATACTGAATATATATAATTGAAATATATGTATGTACTTATGTATCATGATGTTCTTGAGAAATCTGTAAAAGAATTGTAGGAATTTCTTTTAGATAACCATGACATGACACAGCATGCTGTCATAGAAATATGTTAAAATCGTAAGTGATTTTTCTAGAAAACCAAACACAATAAAATCAGCACCAACTGGCTAGGTCAGAATTTTAAAATTTATCATTGAGAATACCCAATAGCTCTATTTCCTTTCCTGAAGAGATATCCTATAGAAGAAATAATTAAAATGTGTAGGGCTGTTTGAATATTTTACATGAAATTTTGGTGGTTAGACAATTTCACCCTATTGATAAATTGCATTTAACTACAGTGTATGTGTGTATGCATGTGTGTATGTGTGTGTGTGTGTGTGTGTGTATATATAAATGTACATGATAGGCACAAGTATTTATCGATGAGAGATTTTCAGTAAATTTAACTCAATGTAAATAATTTTACTTTGTAATTAATGAAAAACTTCTATACAATTTATAAATCATTCTCTCAAAATGGTTGAGTTTTCCCCAGACAATATTTTTTCTAGAGCAAAACCTTGGTTGTCCAAGGAATCACATCATCCAACTTAGAGTGACAGCTAATGTATTCTGTCAGAGTTGTGGCTGGTGGTATTGCGACATACCACACATCATCCAGCTAGCTTCTATCATCTTGCAGGTGTGCCCCAAACAATATCATGAGGATTTAGGTAAAACCTGAATTCAGAGTTTAGAATATAGAAGAAGGAATAAAATATAGAAGAAGGAATAAAAGTCTGAGGGATATTAGTCTGAGGTTCAGAGGGTGAGCCAAAGAAATAGTTAATGAAAAGAAAGAAAGATGGAAGGGAGGGAGAGAGGAAGAAGGAAGATGAACGCACTCAATTTTATTCGTATTTTTATAAAGCCTTGTTCATTATTTTACTGATGCCTGTTGATGTCTTAATTTGTTGTCATTCCTCCCTTAACTCCTGACATGCTATACAGAATTTTTCTCATCTGCTTTCAAGTTACTTATAAGATTGATAGCAGTATGTAAGTTTTGTAGATCATTTTCTCTGCCTCTACTCCCAATGCACACATTACTTACTTAGTACAAAATAGCCCCATATTTAATTGTTAATTACTGAATGTGTTGCTGTGATGATTTACTTCACATTTTCAAGTGCTCTATAAGAAAAGGTCTTCTATATTTTATTGTTGAAGACACTTATTTAAAATTGCTCTTGAAGTAGATTTTGATGATAATTCACCCGTTTACAACCTCTGTCTTATACTACATGTTTCTGTAGAAGAAACACTACATGTTTCTGTAGAAGATTGTAGGTTCTAACTAACAATAGGGTTCTTTATTTTTTATATGAAGTTGAAAACAATCTTTACTATTCACCACTACAGAAGCTAAATTACTGTCAATACAATAATGATTACACAATTTATGATCATATCACACAGAAAGGTATCTTGTTCCACAACAATACCAGTATAGATGTTTTGACTTTGGGTAGAAATGAACAATCTTTTTATTTTTTACATTTTTTAACTGGATATTTTCTTTATTTACATTTGAAATGTTTTCCTCTTTCCAGGTCTCCCCTTCAAAAACCCCCTATTCCATCTCCCTCTTCCTGCTCTGCCATTCCACTACACTGGGGCATTGAACACCCTCAGGCTCAAGGGCCTCTCCTCCCTCTGATGTCTAATGAGGCCATCCTCTGCCATATGTATCCAGAGAGTGTCCCATCCTTGTATACTCTTTGCTTGGTGGTCTAGTCCCTGGGAGCTCTGGAGTATCTGACCTGTTGACACTGTTGTTCCCTCTATGGGGCTGCAAACCCTCTCAGCTCCTTCACTCTCTTCTCTAACTCCTCCATTGCGCCCCCTGCTCTCAGTCCAATGGTTGGCTGCAAGCATCCACCTCAGTATTTGTTAGGCTCTGTCAGAGCCTCTCAGCAGACAGCCATATCAGGTTTCCATCAGCAAGCACTTCCTGGAACCACAATAGTGTCCAGGTTTGGTGACTGTATACGGGATAAATCACCAGGTGGGACAGTCTTTGTATGGCCTTTCTTTCAATCTCTGCTCCACACTTTGTCTTCATATTTCCTCCTGTATTTCCCCCTTCTAAGAAGCATTGAAACGCCCATGCGCCCTTCCCCGATCATTGAACAGGGTAAATACACCTGAAGTGTGTGCCACAGTTGGACCTTAATGACTCTGGTGGAGTCTTCTGCCTTGCTACACCTCCAATTTCCTACAGGAGTGGACTACCTGCTGAGCTTCGCAACATAATCCACATGAAACAAAGCAACATAATCCAGCTGAAACAAAGGACAAAGGACAAAGGATGGGGTCTGTGGGCTCTACCTATATAAATTTAACTGCATATTTTCCAATACCAATATTAAATTGAGCCTTGATCAGAAACTTTTGTCTTGGCTTCATCCTTCTCTTGCAAAAAGTTCCTTTTTCATTCCCAACACCCTTTTCAGGTAACCCAGTTTGTCCTTGGCGAACTGGATGGCTACATAGCCACACTTCAGTCTTCCTTCTTCTTGGACTTCATCTGGCGTGTGAATTTAATCTTGGGTATTCCGAACTTTTGGGCTAATATCCAGAATCAGTGCATACTGTGTGTGTGACAACAGGGTTCTTTTAAGATGAGTTAAAATGGCTTACTTTACCTTAAACTGGAAAATGAAAATAACTGGTACTTTGGACTGCTGAAATAAAATACCTGAGAGAAGCAACTTAAGATTTGATTCACAATTTCACAGACTTATATTCCATTATGGTAGGGAGATCAGGGCAGCATGGGTCCATTCATGAAGGCAGAACCACCAGGTAAAAACTATTCACATTACTGATCAGAACACTGCAACTGAGATACATGCCAGCGTCTCACTATAGTGTTAAATGCTTGATCCTGGTCCTCTGTTTCTGAAAACCATGTCCTAATACCCAACAGTTCCAGGACTTCTCACTATAGTACTCCAAGCACTCAACAGAATCTTTATGTGTAAAGTACAGGAGATCATTTCAGAGTCAAATTATAACAGCAATCCATAAGTATATTTAGAAACAATATATAAAAATTAAAAAAATAAACAGCTGCTTCTCTTATAAATATAGACAATATGTATATGAAAGGTAGAATTTAAAGATAGAATTATCATATGAAATCCTAACACACCAGGCATTTGTCCAATTCTGGAATTTTCTTCCATTCAATCACCTAATCTATCTGAAGCTGCTCTTCCTTGTTATACATGCAGGGCATGTCTCGTCTTTAATTGTAGGTCCCTACTAGACTCTCGCAGACTCCAATAGACTATCACTGTCATTTTTTCCTTCAGCTTCCACAGAATAATTTTTGCTATTTTATGTTACTGTATATATTTTATAGAATGAAAACAGAAGAGAAAGTCTTAGAGTAGAATTTCAGTAATTATCAGTCTGTTCTTTTGTTCTAATCAGAATTTCTGTGATAACTCTGCATTTCTTCTGTACTTGCTCACATACACACACTCAACACACACATGCATATATACACCTATACACACCCACACACACCCCACTAACTGTTGTATAGACTATAAGAGTAAAGACATGACCCCTTTCATATTAGGCTTGTAAGTGTGTGTGTGTGTGTGTGTGTGTGTGTATGTGTGTGCATGCACATGCATGCATATGTTTGTGTGTTCATAAGCTTAAGGAATTTGGATCCCTTTCTACTGTTTTGTTACTTCATTTTGTAACTATTTGGCAGATTGGTTGGGGAAATTATAACAAATCATTAGAGAAGTCAGAATTTGCAAGAATGGTTTTAAAAGATATATGATTAAAATGTATGCCTTCCTAAACTATCTTTTTAATGAATGAATAATTTTCTATACCATATGATTTTAAAACTCATTTGGGATATTTTTGTGATGACATAGATTATTGGTGGAGACCTTCATATCTTTCTGTATAGAAGCCAACACTTTTAAAGTAAAACAAAACTGCATAGATATCCCTGTATTAATGTTCAGGTTATTGATATTTCCAAAGTGTACATATTGTAAGGATTTACTGCTCATGGCTGCTGAAGCTTTCATACAGCCAGATAGATGTATAGATATTCAGAGTATAGACAAATGATAGATGATACATAGATATACAGATGTACAGAGATTTAATAACCAGGTAATCTATATACATATATAAATACACATGTATATACATACATAATTTATATATACATATGTACATTCACATAGGTGGTTAAATTAATAAAGCTTCTAAGTAAGTTGCACAATCAGTTCAACAAATGCTACAAAATATTTTGCCCTCTTGACTGCATTTAGATTTCTCTTCATAGAAGACTTGATGTTTCAGGTCAAGAATCTGAGTAGTAGATACAAACTTATGTTTTCTTTTCTATTAAAAATTTATGCTGAAAATGCATCAAGGTTTGTAGGAATAATTCCAATAAGTATTGTGGAGTTTTAAAAGGTCATCTTGATAAATTTGTTCTAATGGTGGTTAAACAAAGCATTCTAAAAGAAGATGCAGGTAATAGTTCAGAAAGTTTATGGCTAACACATGCTGTCTTTAATATCCTCCCAACTTCTTTACCACCTAACATTGTGGGATGTCTTACAGAGACAAATACACATTTGTAACACTCTCTTAAAGGCTCCCCCAACTGAAGTCTATGTCTTATTGATATAAAGAAAGCCTGAATATGTATTACTGAGTGAAAAAAACATAGCCAATTATTATTCAAAACATATTCTAAACTACAGAAAGAACAAGAGAGAGGTGACAATAAGAGGGGTGTATGTAGGACAGAGATAAGGACAATGATGTTATTTTATATGAAACTATAATGGTGGATAATCATAATTGCATATTTTGCTAAACCCATAGAATATAAGACAATAAAATTTAGCCAGATATCATTCTGAACTTCAGGAGCTACTGTGTGAGTAGTAGCTCACTGATTAGAACAAATGTAGTAAGGTCACACGTGATGCTGATGTGATTACAAGCCAAGTGTACAATCAACAAATATGTTTTAGCTGATTCCCCTTAATGTCCAGTTGTGTGATTCAAACTGCTCCAAAAACATTAGTATCTTGTAAAATATACAATAGCTTCATTTGTTCCGATATTAAATGATACTATGCTTACACTTTTATATTAATTTGACAAAAGATAAACTGAAAACTTCAAATGAGAAAATGTGCACAATGTTGGGCTGTGGTGGATTGTTTTGATTGATGTGGGAGGGTATAGCTCACTGTAGGAAGTGTCAGCTATGAACTGACACTTGGGTGCTGTAAGAAAAAAGGATGAGCAAGCCATGAGAAGTAACCTAGTACTCAGCAGCCCCACATGGCCTCTTCATCAGCTCCTGCATCAGTGTTCCTAACTCAGGTTTCTGTGCTGGCCTCCTATGAAAATTTTCTGTGATGTGAAAGTGCAAGCTAAAATAAATATTTTCTTAACTCACTTTCTTTCAGTCATGGCATTTCATCACAAGAATAGAAGTCCAAACTAAGACAGTAAATATAGTGTCTAAAGTAACTATTAGGCATGGTTTATATTCCAACATTTCTGTATTTAAAAGTCCTTGAAATCACACACACACAAACACACACACACACACACATACACACTTTGCTTTTACTTCAAGCTTTGTATGTTGTTTTATATTTTTCCTTCCTAAATAAACTCACATTTACTTTTTACAAATTATTTGGATTAATTAACCTTGTTACTCAGTCAATGAAATAAATATATATAAGAAATACTAATATCCTAGTAATTGATATGATTCTATTATTTTTCATTTGAAATATTTCTATTTACTTAGTACCTTAAAATTATTGTCATTTTATGTAAATCTAAATGTATCATTAGTTACATTCTATTACTGCTGATCAGTAAAGTATTATATTGTTGAATAATATGAGATACATTTACAGAACCTTCAATCAAATGTTTCTAAAAGGAAGTTAGAATACTTTTTATATAACATACCCCTTCTAGACTTCATTACTCTAAATTTTGATTTTTTTTAAAAAATATCTCCCATGTTTCCTCCTTGTCATCTAAAAATATAAGGGTTTGATAAACTGTTAGAACTTTTCTGAAGGGCTTTTATAACAGTGCGACCAAAATTTCATTTTCTTCTGTAGACTTTGACTTAAGTTATTGTGACATGATAAACTAGATGTTTAAGTGTTCTCAGAGTACGGTGTTTATTATTTATTGATTCAGTATGTATACATTGAATTTAATTTGAATTTTGGTTATAGATTCCTAAGTCATGGTATGAATGTTCATATGGCACTTTACAAGTTCTAGTATTCTGGTGAGATTCTGTGTGACTGCTGTCAGTAAGTAGACATTACCATTAACAATATACTAACTCCAGACTCTTCATCAGTATCAAGTATTCAATAACTTCTTCCAAATGCCATATAGCATCTTTATACCAGTCTTTCAAACCCATCATTCACAGGATACTTGACGTTTTGACAAAGTCTCAATTCTCCTGGAAGTTGTCAAAGCACATCGTGAGGAAGATCCATAGGCTCATAAATATTTATTAATACTGCTGTAAATTTGACAACATCTTTAGGCTTCTTGTACTTAACCTTCTGAATGAGAGGTAATATGTATACAAAATTATAAAAGTGACCAAGAAAATCAATGTTAAATGATATGAATGTTTTGACATCTCTGGAATTCAATATGTTATGAAATTTCATACATTATTTCAAGGGGAATTATTGTTTTGACCAAATGAGCATACCCATGTTCAAAATATGATTCAGCTATTTGTAATAAAATTGTATTTTTAGTTATTAGATATTATTCAGTATATTAGGGTTGAGTATATGTATATGTTTGTATGTTGGTATGTCTCAATAAGGATATGTGTCAGTTTTGCACATTGGGCCTATAATATATTATAATACATATTGAGTTTATAATATATGACTCGTTTTACTATAGTTTATTCATATTTGTCAAACACTGCCTTCATTTCATACTTTAGTCCTTGGAACAAGATCAGTGTGCAACTTCGATTTTGGATTCAGTCTCATGAATGCTCTGTTTAATCGGGCACAACACTTGAAGTCTTTTGATGATTACAGAACAAAGGAAGAGAAAACAACATAGAAGAAAAGAACATCAATTTTGTGGATGAAATCATTATTTTTGGGGAAAGATAGTAGTATTTTACTTGGAATAGTTAGACAACATGGAGGTTGGCTGAAAATGGCAGGAGCTATGAGGCTGACTGGGAGCATGCTGCCCTGGAAAGACGAGAGTATAAAAATGTGAACAGAGTGATAAATCACAACATAGTGAAGACAAACAAAAATCCAAAACAAGGACACAGAACTGGAGCAGAGCTAGATGACTCCTGACATAAAATGCACCCAAATTCTGACTTTGAAGGGCATGTGAGTTTTGCATAACTTTCTGAACATTTACTATTAGGATGTATTTGATGCATTCTAAGAAATAAGGATGTGTAACACTTTTGTTTAATTTTCTCTGTTTGAGAAAATGCTCAAGGGAAGAAAGTGAATGTTCAGAATATGTTAAAGGCACTGATGGCAGACAGGACAGTTGTACAGTAGACTCCGTGTTCTGTAAAACAGCAAATTCTAGGGAGAGTTTTTGTGACATAACATATTCAGAATTTAATAATTAATTCCATTTGGAGTGAAAAAGAAATGTTTTCATTTGTTTACATTACTAGATATACTTGTTAATATGGGGTTAGAGAGAGAATTTATATGGAACTCTGGTGGTAGAATGATTTCCTGAGTGCAGAAAGCTCCAGGTTTGAGTCTAACAATTCGTAATATAGACATGGCGGTCCAAGTTTTCAGCTCTAACATGTGGGAGGCTGTAAAAGTAATAAGTTAAGTCAAGAGTTCATCAATGTGGAGGTGTCTTGAAAACAAAAGGGAAAATAGGATTTGAATAATTAAGTAGGGGATTTGAAGTAAACAAGAGTGTGTCAGGCTAGAGCTGAAGAGCAGGTATTTGGTGATGATGAAGTCATACACACAGCCAGGAACCGAGAGACGATGATGGAGTCCACAAACTCCAAGTCCAAATATTTCATACAGAGTATTGGCTTTAACATTTCCCTCAGTCTAACTAAACTCCAGACAGCTCCTTCAACACCTTATGTAGCCTTCCAGCCTTCTTTAAGAATATTCACTTAAGAAACATAGAAGTATAAATTATATTTGTGCCTTTGAGATGTAAATTTTTTTAAAAGCTTTTGGCTAGTTTTGTGATCTGCAATTGCCATTTTCAATGTCCTGTGAATCATCATCTGAAACATAATTATCAAGAAAGGTGGTACTTCCATTTCTCATTTTTTTGTGAGAGGGTAGCAGCTGTACTTTGTAGGGCAGCCTGCGTCCAGCTAGCCTCCTGCCTCTTGCCATGAAGAGTGGAGAAAGTTTACTTTTTCTTTGAAACCTGAGATAAACTGACTTCTCTCTACCTCAGTTCCAGTAAATTCTATTACCATTTCTTCTGAAGGAAAGAAATTCAGACTGTGTTCTGGCCCTTTCCTCTTAATGTAGTGACTTATGAAAATTTAACTTAAACTGCCATGCTTTTTTCTGCTCTGAGAAAGTAAAGCCACAAAAATGTATCAAGAATGAAAATGGTGCTTGTTGCGCAAGGGAAGACAATTCAGGTGTCAAAGGACCATCAAAGCTAGAGACAATTAGCTGTTCAGGGAAAAGAAAACGGAAGTGAGAATAGCAGCTTGCTACAATGTGAAGAGAAAAAGGAAATAAAATCAGTTGTGAGTAAATATACTGGAATTGAATAAATAACGTTTACTTATAAATAAGTAAATATACTGGATTTGAAAATATGTTGAGTGTGAATAGTGACATATATTGGGACTGGACTGAAGTGTACGAGGAAAGTAATCATTGGAGACTATTACAGAATTCAAGAATAATATATTGGATTTGAGGGCTTTGTAAAGATACAAATTAGTATAGTTAAATAATTTATTCAGAGAGTATTCTATCCTTGTGGAGACAGAGGGGTGTGGAGGAAGTATGGCATGTGGAATAGTTGGAGGGTGGTCTGGGGGGATAAAATCTGCAGTGTAAAATAAATAAATACATGTATTAATTAAAAAAATAAATCCCATCATTGCATTGTTGAGTTCAGTGGTATAGTGTTAAAACATAAAACAATTTAGCATAACATTTATGTAATGAATCTTCAGGATAAAAGTATGACCTATATAAATCCTTATTTCATTCTACATCTTATATCTTATCCTTATAGACAAAGATAAATATACCATCCCTCTTTAAAGAAAATAGAGTTCAGCCGGGCAGTGGTGGCGCACACCTGTAATCCCAGCACTTGGGAGGCAGAGGCAGGCGGATTTCTGAGTTCGAGGCCAGCCTGGTCTACCGAGTGAGTTCCAGGACAACCAGGGCTACACAGAGAAACCCTGTCTCGAAAAAACCAAATCCAAAAAAGAAAATAGAGTTCATCATAGAAAACACAAACCTGGGAATAATGCAGAAATCAATTGGCAGTGGGGAACCTAGCACTAATAAATACATCTACATTATTAATATATTATTATCTATCTATAAAGCTATGATTTGGGTAACTTTGTAAAAGAGGGCACAGAAAAATCCTGAGAGCAAGAAAACAATGAACATGCTGTGAAACAGAAAGTCTCAGAAATGGCTGAATAAACAAGACCAGAACAATTGTAATATCTTCATACATGCTAACATGGAATTAGAAAGATTTTAATGGTATTCCATCCCTAGAGAAAAATCTACCTCCAGCTAAGGATTGTTTATAGAATTAACCTTTCCTGTGTTTGAGTTCCTATTGATCATTCAATATTAGCCAATCTAAACCACAAACACACAAAGAAGAAAACATACTCTACATGTGTTTATCTTGTTTTTGTTCTCTCTCATACACACACACACACACACACACACACACACACACACACACACACACATATATATATATATATGAATGTATTCATACATAACAATAAGCAAAAAGAAATATTCTTCAATTTGAGAAAGGTTTATGCAAAGAATTAGAAGGAGGTTATGTTGAAAAGGTTGGATGGAAAACTAGGAAGGACTAGAAATCATATAATTCAATAATTCGATTTTAATTAAAAGCATAAATTAGAAAAACAGTTTTGTGTGGTGCATGTAAACCTGAGTGGTAGGAGTAAAAATTTTAGCACAAATATTTCTGTTAAAGCTAATCAGGAGCATATCATATTTCTCTTTAGGTCACTGATTTTGTTTTCTTTAATTACATAATCCTCCATTTCCTCCCTCAGTCCTTCACATTATAACACCCACTTTGTCCCCTTCACATTATAACACCCACTTTGTCCCTCTCACATTATGACACCCAATTTGCCCTTTTAAATTTATAGCCACATTAATTGCTGCTGCATACTTATACCGGAATGTGTGCATTCAACCCACTTAATCCATATCATGTTGCTTACCTGTATCTTTTCAGGGTTCACCATTTGTAATTAATCCTATATTTTATTAATGGTGAATTTAATACTTCTCAGTTGGAAGCAATTTATTGACATATCATGTACATGTATGTGTCTTCATACTGCCATCATATGCCAAGATTCTTCTCAAAAATCTGGTAGAAATTTTCCTTTTTTCTCCTATCACTAGTATTTCAGAATGGATTTTTATGTGAAAGGGACTGGGTTGATTTAGGGTACCCTAAGACGAAGTTCTCAGCACAAAGGAGATTTATTTGACCCATAGAAACAAAGGACAGGAAATAAGGGACAAAGAGGGAAGATAGAAATTTGGGAGGAAAGGGAAGGGAACATGGGTGTGGGGATGAAGGGATATCTGTACCACAGAGGACAGGCTGCCTCTGCATAGAGATGAGACACAGAAGCAAATTTCAACTTATAAAAGTAAAGGGGAAAACCCTGAGTTAAAATGAGGTGTTTAATTTTTATTGGGCACTCTAATTAGGTGAGTTGAAGGGGTTTTTGATTGCTGGACTTTAGTTCTTTGGTAGCTAAACAGTGGCAATCAGCCTCATGAGGAGAAAGTAGCCAAATCAGGGAACAAACCTTGAGGGCTATATTTAGTAATGTAATCTAGTGATATTTTTAAAAAGGCAGAGTGAATGGGGGAGAAAGACAAGGTCTTCCTGGGCCGTGTTTGCCAGTCCGTGAGCTGGCTACCATCCTTTCAGCATGACTGGACTTTTTTTTTTTTAAATCAGAACTATTTTTAAACAGATCTAATTTTTTTGTGTGTGTACCAAACTGAAACACCATAAACATCGATAATAAACCCACTTCTGTGTCCAGTATCATCATAATATTATACTATGCCCTGCTAATAGAAGATGTAAAATTTCATTTTTCAGACTATTTATTTCAGTGTTTTAATGTATCCATTTGCTTTAAATGATGAGAAAAATAAATATGTTTATAAACCTAACAGAACAAGAGCCAAGACACAATTCACATATCAAATGATACCCAAGAAGAAGGAAGAACAAAGTATGCATACTCTGGTCTTTCTTAGTAGGGGAAACAAAATACCCACAGAAGGAGATAAAGAGACAAAGTGTGGAGCAGAGTCTGAGGGTAAGACCATCCAGAGAGTACCTCACCTAGTGATCCATCCCATATACAGTTACAAAACCCAGACACTATTATTGATGTCCACAAGTACTTGCTGACTGGAGCCGGATATAGCTGTCACCTGGGAGGTGCATGACAAATACAGTGGGGGACACTCTTATACAGCCATTGAACTGAGCACAGTGTCCCCAACGGGAGAGAGAAAGGACCCAAGGAGCTGAAGGGGTTTGTAGCGCCATAGGAGTAACAAAAATATGAGTCGTCCAGTACTCCCAGAACTCCCAGGGACTAAATCATCAACCAAAGAGTACAACATGGAGTTACCCATGGCTCCAGATGCATAGGCAGCAGAGGATGGCCTTGTTGGACATCAACGAGAGGAGAGGCCCTTGGTCCTGGAAAGGCTCAATGGAGCAGTGTAGGGGAATACCAGGGCAGGGAAGCAGGAGGGGGTTGATTGGGGAACAGGGGAAGGGGAGATGGCTTATGGGATTTTCAGAGAGGGGTACCAAGAAAGCAGAAATCATTTGAAATGTAAATAAAGAATATATCTAATTTTTAAAAAAGAAAAAAAAACAAACCTCTGTAGGACATTTCAAGATAGCAAATTGGTGCATTTTGCTGCTAGCTTCAATTCCTATAACATACACCCTCAGTGTTGGAAGATAGTAAATAACTTCAGTTTGTAAAGTTTACCCTGATTTCAGAATAAATCAGGGTGAGCTTATTTTTTTCTTCACTACAAATTGTACAGAGTTCAGCAACAATGTAATGTACATATGCTGAGTGACTAAAATCTGCTGTACAATTGTGCACACAAGTCCACTAGCTTAAGGTCAAGCATTGGTGATTAACATGCTCTTGTTCCCCACAGCTCCAATTTCAATAGATTCTTTCTTACACAGTCCTTCCCATAGGGTTAGACCAAAATTTCTAATTGTTGCTGATATTACATGCATAAAGTTTTTTCAGGATAATGGTTTTACCATGGGGCCTATGTTTAGGACATCATTAGGACCTTACAACCAGGCATATTTCTAGATGTAAGTAGGTAGTTATCTTTTCTTTACTCTACCTTGTGTTATTTTCAATTAAATTTGTCATTTGATATTTTCACAATTTAAATGATGATCACAATTTAAAAAGGTGTGCATTTGTATGTGTGAGTGCGTATGTGTGTGTTTGTGTGTCTGTGTATGTGACACAGAGGGGAGAGGGATTTTATGTGATTGAGTATTCAGTTGTTCATTAGTGGTTCCACAACTACTCTGTCACATCAGTGCAATTCTTCTAACTTCATCTGGGTTCTGAGGATTCACCTTATGTCACCAGGTTTGCATGACAAAACACCAGTATCCAATATTTTACATTCCTACATGTCCATATGCCACACTTTGACCTAATAAAATACTTGTCTTCCTGTATTTTTCTCTTTCGTTGATTTGTAAAGTTTATCTTGACTGTATTACTGCAATTTAAATGAGTAATGTTCCTCCAATCAACTGCTCATTACAGTGTTACAGCTCTTATTAACTCTAGATTAGATTTATCCTAAATCTAAGCAATTTAGAACGGGGATTTGAGTCTCTAGAGTCTACTTATTTCCATTTATTTTTGAAGGTAAGCATTTCAATTCCATTTTTCTATGCAATAGAAATTTCCTTTAATCAAGACTGACCAAACAATATTTTGCATCTTTCCATTTGAGTATGCATGTCTACCACAATAGTTTATTATTTGATTGTTCTACTAAAATCATTTTTAAATCCTTATTAAACATTAAGATTAATAAATATTAACTATTTCCTATGTGCTGAGTGAGCACTGGCCCAAGTCATACCAACAGAAATGGCCTTTTCTTCCTGATGGTATTTATTTAATTTAATTTTTATTTATTTGATTTAATTTAATTTTAGAGATTAAAATATAATTACATTTCTCCTGTTCCTTTCCTCCTTCCAAACAGTCCCAAGCATTCTTCTCCACTAACCTTCAAATTCATGGATTCTTTTAAAAGTGATTATAATTGAATACATATATGTAACATGCCTATACATAACATATTCCTGAATATCACCTGTTTACATCATAGAATATTACTTGTTTGTATCTTTGTCTGGTCATTTGGCACTGGAAATTTTGCAGATTAGAATGTGAGGGAACTGTGCTTCTCAGCATCAAGAATCACAAGGGTCATTTTTTTTTCCTGTAGTTTTTCCTATTAGAATTTCAAAGTACCCCCAAGTATACATATTAAATATAGCAAGTTCTCCTTCATGTATGAAGAGAAGTTCACATCAATTCTAAATGCATTCATTGAGACTGAAGCTTCTTATGCATGGATGATAATAACATAATTTAGGCAGTCTGGAAACGGCTGGTGGTCTTCCTGGTTACAGTGAGTTTCTACAGAAACGCCCAGTTTTTAATCAACTGCTAGAGGTTGGACCCCCTCACTTTTAAACTAGACCCCAAAATAAGTAAGATACTATCATTACTTAGGCTTTGCCAATATTTTATTATATTTATGCTCATAACCCAATATAAACAAATATTTTTCAAAACTTTATTTTCTAAAGATGATATCCTTATTCATTGGCCTATTTCTGCACATAAGTGCAATATCATTTTAAATAGCTTAGCCAATATTGACTAATTATTACATTAGTTTTAATATAATGTAGGCATTCCCACATTTTCCAAATAATGTATTATTCCCCACACAACTTCACAATATATTTAATTGTAATAAGATCACTAGAGTATATGGTTTCTGATCATGCAACAACTCCAACACCCCATCACACTATGTCATTCTAATGTACTTTTTACCCTAAAAATTGTCAATATGGGTGTGATTCACTATGTTTAGAGAAACCAGATAATTCAGTGTTGTGTTTCTACATCCTTTTAATTGACAAGATCCATAGACAAAAGTACATAATCTTATGACTGGGCTCAAAACTCACATCTTACATTACTTCTGCTAAAAATTTCCCTTTAAATCTAAGTCTCAGAAACAGTAGTTGAAGCTCAAGTAAAGTCTCAACTTCTGTCAAAAAATATATAAGGGACAGAGTCTTGAAATTTGGCCTGGTATTAAAGTCTAAGTACATGCCAAGAAAGTTACTACTAAGAAAACAGTGACAGGTTAAAAAAAACTATTTTATAGTGCTGTATGTTCTTTTACTAATACAGTCTTCATGGAAAATTAGAGCCCACTTCTTCTATATCTTGAACTATCTTTTCAAAATTGAAACTTAGGATACATATCATGAAATTTATTCATGACATGAATAATTGAAAGTGGCTTCAGTTATGTTTTATTAAAATTTGTAATAGAGTGCAATTTTAATGTTATATTTTCATTATTTTTAGCCGTGGTTCTTATTCATAGATTATAAATGTTGCTCGATTTCTAATGAACTAATTATCCATTGTTTCTCACTAATAGCAATGACCTTTCTAATTCATTTGTCCTCTTTAGCAATTTAAAGCACTACCTGATAAGAGTCTAACATCTGATAATATCCTATCATTCTTACTTTAAGATAGAAAGTTCAGGTTCTGTCTTATTTATTATTTACTTTAGTATGTAGAATTTTGGAATATAGTAATTTAGAATGTAGAATTAACTGCTCTGTGATTATAAAGCAAACATTAGAATTGATAAACAAGAAAGACAGAAAAGTTGAATGCACTCCTTTGTGGGTATTGATGTCAGCAACAGGGTCCTTGTGTTAATTTGTAGAAAGCAATCTCTTGTCTTGGCAATGACCTGGTAGGTTGTTTGGACATTTTCATGGAACCTTTTCAGCTAGAAACCTGACTGGATGAAACCCAGTGTGGAAACATAGCATAGTGGAAACATTTTATGATACACAAAGGAGATCTTAATGAATTCTCCAAATAATTAGGGAGAATAAACCCCTACTGTCCATCTCTTGTCACTAACTGATTTTCTTTTTAAACTTTAATAACTATAAAAGTCCCATTTCAAATTTTAAACTATCATTTCCTATTGCTAGTGTTTTGGAGGGAGGGGAGTCATACAAATAAAAGCCAGGGTTTAGCACATGCTTAGGAAAATGCTCCCTCATATCATACCCATAGCCTGTTTCATTTTATAAGTGTGTTCCACTATTTTAAGTGCTTAGTAACATATTCTTGTTTGTAGAATTGTAATAATTCCTTTTCTCACTTAGTAGATTTATAATACACAACTAACTACAGTTATTCTCATACAAGACATATGAAATCTACACTTTGTAAATGTTGTTTATATTCGCATTACAAATTCAGGAAGTCTCCCATTGTGTTTCAATACAAAACCCATTGAAAATATAAGATAATATAGATGTTTGGTAGGCAGACAGATTGTGGGTAGACAGCAGGATAAAGCATGGGTGGACAAATCAGTTAATGATGAAAGAAATAACACTTCTAAAAAATATAAAAAATACCTTCTGCAATATATTTTTCAATTACTTTGCTGTTTAATATTAAAAATAATTATGTTTTTGCTTATTTTATCAGATGTACAGTATGGACAGACTATATATTTTAAAATATTTTTTCCTACATCACTTTCTCTTATGCCAAGACCACAATAAGGAACAAAGTATATTATGCATTTTAGTGTAACACCATGTAAATTTAAAATTATGATTCAAATTCCATTATCTGATAAACCAACAAAAAATGTTAATACTCAAAGTTATACCTTAAACTTGTGCGTATTTTTAAAAGTCATAAGACATTGGATATAATATTAATATATTTCATAAATTCTCTCCTTAAATGCATCTGAATGTAAATTCCAGGCTGCAGATCCATACTCACAATCTGCAGTATATACAAATGCTGCCATCTCTTCTCATCCCCTGATGCTCATCCAGCTTTTATGGATGAGGCTTTGGAATCTCTTGCTGAAAATTTAGCTGTAATGGCAGGAGAAGTGACTGCACTCATCCACAATGCATGCCACTAGAAATTACACTCGGGGAGGCATGGAAAGGCTGTGTTTATCCGTGTAAAACTAAAGGGGCACCTGCAATTATAGATGTGGATGAAGGTCAGAAGCACCACAGAGCACCTGGTGTAGGGAGTCATTTTATTCATTCCTCTCCTGGAAGAGAAACAATGCTCAATCTCCCTTTCAATTGAGCAAACTTATTATCAGCAAATTTTGCCAAGTTTCTGTTGTGGGATTTTCTATTCAAACGAAGTAGGCTATTTATCCCAGCAAAAAAACACTCTTTTCCTGATCCATGTTGTTTCATGTGAACTACTGGCATTAGTGCATTCCTGTGTCGTGAATAAATCAGCATGCAGACACCTGTATTAAAGTCTATTCATTCTCAGAATTGGTAGATATGGTAGCAATCTGTGTACATGGATATGCCTATTATGTTCATGTGAAATTGAACCCTTTAACCTGGGGAGTAAAATATAAAGCATTGCAAACAACTCAAATTAGTTTCAAATTGTCATTAAATGGATGCCTCAAAGGAATTAACTTACCACATATTTTAAACCATTATTTCTCCCTTGTTACTGCCGAGAACCACAATAAAATATAGATATAATTCTAAAAGGAGTAGAATTACATAGTGTTAAGGTATAACATATTTTTTAATAGTTTGCAAAGATTTAAGAGACAGTTTGGAAATATTAGAGAAAAAAAACACTGATTAATCAGGACAGTTTCATAACCATAGATCCTTTGTATTTGTGGATACAGTATTTAGAACTGCATTCATTGAACAAAAATTATATTTATAATAAACTGAGTTATTTCTCAGCTTAGGCAAATATACCCAGTGGTAGTTTAAATATGCTTGGCTCAAGGAGTGACACTATTTGAAGGTATGGCCTTGTTGGGTTAGGTATGATCATTTTGGAAGAAATATGTCACTCTAGCTAGCTGATTCTTCAGCCCCAGCTAACCAAAACCACAGAATCTCTACTATCAAAACATCGCCATGATAAGAGTCTTTAATCTTCCCTCTGAACTTTCACAAGCCAGCTCTCTATCTTCTGCACTGTTCTTAACATTATCTTCCAAGCTCCTACAGAACTAACTTTCCACAGAGCTCTTTACATCCTAATGGCTCTTCTAGCTCAAAGTTCCAAAGTCCTTCCACAGTCCTCCCCAAATCATGGTCAGGTTGTCACAGGAATGCTCCACTACACTGGTACCAATTTGTCTTAGTCAGGGTTTCTATTCCTGCACAAACATGACCAAGCATGTAATTTAGCCCCTTCCTTCTGGAGGGGAGGGGTTCTACTTTACTGGAGTTCTTCTCTCCATCTAACATCCCCCTTGCCTCTGAAAGGGTCACTTTCCCAGCCCCAGCAACACCCTTCCCTGGGTTCAAGTCTCTACAGAAGTGGGTACATTCTCTTCCAGTGAGGCCAGACAAGGCAGTCCTCTGCTACATATGTGCTGGGGGCCTTGGACTAGCCCTTGTATGTTTTTTAGTTGCTGGATTAGTCTATGGGAATGCTCAGGTGTCCAAGATAGTTGACACCCTTTGCCTTCCTATAAGGTCGCCATCCCTTCAATTTCTTCAACCTTTCTCCTAATTCTTCAATAGGGGTCTCTAGCCTCAGTCCAATGGCTGGCCATAAGTACCTGCATCTGTCTCAGTCAGGGGCTTGTGTAGCCTCTCTCAGTATAGTCATGCAAGGCTCCTGTCTGCAAGCACAATATAGCATCAGTAATAGAGTGAGGTTGGCTGCACTTGCATAGGATGGATCTCAAGTTGGGAGGGTCATTGGTCAGCCATTCTTCAGTCTCTGCTCCCTTTTGGTGCCTGCATTTCTTTTAGACAAGAACACTTCTGGGTCAAATTTTTTGACTTTGGGTTGGTGCCCTTATGCATCCACTGGGGACCCTATCTTTTTAATTTTCCAGCCTCTCTTTCAGGTACATAGTTCATCTATGGCTGCCAGAGAGCTTCATATGGGCATTCTGTATTTTGGTTACTATTCACTTCTCAGTGGATATATTCCATGGATGTCCTTTGGGTCTGTGTTACCTCACTAAGAATATTATTTTCTAGTTCCATCCATTTGCCTGCAAAATTTTTAATGTTCTCAGTTTTAATAGCTGAATAATATTCCATTGTGTAAATGAACCACATATTCTGTATCCATTTTTTTGGTAAAGGGACATCTGTGTTGATTCTAGTTTCTGGTTATTAAAAATAAGGCTTCTATGACCATAGTGGACAATGTGTCCTTGTGGTATCTTGGTTAAATGTCCAGGAGAGGAATATCTGGGTCTTCAGTAAACACTATTTCCAGTTTTCTGAGGAATCGCCATATTGATTTCCAGAGTGGTTGTGAAAGGATAGAAAATAATACAGCCTAACTCTAATGACCCCAAGAAGTCAGAAGTTTAAAACGCTATCTCGCTTTGTTAGAAACTAGGTAAAAGGTCACATTCCAGAGCCCGCCTTTTGTTTAGAGCTAACAGAAAGGCCTTGAATAGGTGATCCTGGTCCCACAAGGTAACGGGAAATAGGCTAAGCTTATCTTGCTTCTGTAAACTTATGCCATTACCCCTATGCAGGAGTTCACACAGCTATAGACATTCAAGAAAATAGGAAACTAATTGGTCCACTGAGCACGGGCTCCGATAATTTAAACTGATTGGCCTAAAAACTATAGAGTGGTACAAATCGATTGGCTCACATATCGCAGGCTCTCCATGTTAAGAAATGATTGGTTTGTGATTCACAGGCTTTGTCTTAAACTTATAAAAGCTGTCGCAATTCGGCACTCGTGGTCCACAGTCCTCTAGCCCTGCGCAGTGTATAGTTGTGGAATTAAGAGCTCTGGAATAAAATCCGCTTGCTAATTGCATCAAGACCGTTTCTCGTGAGTGATGGGTGTTGCCCTCCAAGGCATAGGGTGCTGGGATGCCCTCGGTTTTTGTGGGTCTTACAGTTGTACCAGTTTGCAATACCATCAGCTATGGGGTAGTATTCTACTTTCTTGCCAGCATGTCCTGTCCCTTGAATTTTTGATCTTAGACCCTGATACAGATAGATGTAAGGTAGAATTTCAGAGTCATTTTGGTTTGCATTTCTCTGATGACTAAGGATGTTGAACATTTCTTTAAGTGATTCTTGTCAATTTGAGACTTCTCTTTTGTGAATTCTCTGTTTAGCTCTATATTCCTTTTTTATTTTTTGGGTTGTTTGTTTTTTTTTGGAGTCTAATTTCTTAAGTTCTGTGAGAAGCCATCCTGAGCTATTCGGACTATTGCTTACTCATGGCCCTAAGGTGGTGGCTGCTAAAATACAAGAACAATTGACTGGAGCCTCTCCCGTGGGCATTGGTTTAGCCATTGTCTCGAGATACTGCAGAATGGTCCTGCCTGCATCATCACCTGCTGACTCCGGTAATTGCGGTGGAAGGAAGTCCTGAGATAACTGCGGCAGGCTCCGGCCTGTGCAAACACCTGTAGTCTCCACCGGAGGACCCTTATCTCTTCCTGCTAAACTGCTAGGATTGCCCTTCCTTCCTTTGTCCTTGCCTTGGGGTACGCCCCTCCTGAAAGCCTTAAAACCTGTGTACCCCAGAACATTAAACGAGGCTTTGACACAACTCAGATTGGCTTGTCATTCTTGGTGCTTGGCCTCCCTCCTTCTCCCCCCCTTTTTGACCCGCAGGTAGCACCCCTTCGGAACCCTGGAATAACTGACCCGCTGGACGGGTTACAAAGTTCTTTATATATATTGGATAATAGCCCTCTATTGGATGTAGGGTTAGGGAAGATCTTTTTCCAATCTATAGGTTGCCATTTTGTCTTCTTGACAGTGTCCTTTGCCTAACAAAAGCTTTTCAGTTGCAAAAGGTCCTATTTATCAATTGTTGATCTTTAAGCCTGAGCCACAGATGTTCTGTTCAGGAATTTTTCCCCTGTGTCAATGCATTCAGGCTATTTTCCACTTTGTCTTCTATTAGATTCAGTGTATCTGGTTTTATGTTGAGGTCCTTGATCAATGTGGACTTGAGCATTGTGCAGAGTGATAAATATGAATCAATTTGCAATCATCTACATGTGCAGACTGCTAGTTATAGGAGAACCATTTTGTTGAAGATGCTTTGTCTTTTGTTTTGACTTCTTTGTCAAAGATGAAGTATATTAGTTGTGTAGGTTTATTTCTGACTCAATTCTATTCTTTTATTGATCTATCTGTCTTATATGAATTGTAGGTACCCCAGGCCTGCAAAGCTTGTGATGCCATACAAGCGACAATCAAGACAATGTATAGGTCTGTTGCCAAGGCAACAGCTGCTGTTTACCCAGAATTCCATAGCCTACCTTTACCTGTAATTAGGTCACCACCGGTATATAACCAGGCAGCACTTCTTCCTCTTTCTCTTTTCTCCTCCCTCTTTCTCTCCTTCCTTCCCGCCTACTACCCCTTCCCTATCTTAAATAAAGCCCCACGTGGAACTGTTTGGCCTGGCATGTCTCATTGGGGCTCACGGCTCCACCGCATCCCCGTGCGTGGTGTGGCACATGCCTGAGCGCAGCGAGCAGACAGGACAGTTGTGCAGAAACCAACATCAATATCATGTGGTTTTTATTACTATTATTCTGTAGTACAGATTGAGTTCAGGGATGATGATTCCCCAACAAGGTCTCTTTAAAGGAAATGTAGTGACAAAAATGGGGCAGAGGCTGAAGGAAAGGCCATACAGAGCCAGCTTACCAGGACCACCTGAGCTAGAAGCAAGGCCAGCTTTCCCACTTTCACACCCCCAGTATAATTTTCCTTATGTATAATAATGTATATGTTTTACTTTCCTCCTTTAAGGAATGTCTCCCTGTTAACATGATAATCAAAGTCTCCCTGACTTTATGATAATCAGGCACAGCCTGGAGTCCAAGCAGTGAAGGTGTGGTTAAAATCTCAACAAAATATTAAAGCTGGGACCTTTGAGATGGCCTGTAAGTCTGTAGAAAAGAGCTCTGAAAAACTATGCTCAACTATGCAAAAAAAAAAAGGACCCAACATGAGTTATATGAGGAGCTTCATGAATCTGAAGAAACAGAGGCAGCTATACACTATGAACCAACTTGTCAGAAAGATACTAAGGAAGAAAATAGAGATTTATGGACCTGAGGATATTCTACCCAGCTGTGTTTGTTTCTTTGTTTTTCTTTTGTTTGTACTTACAAAGGCAGACAAATTCCTGAATTCAGGATCAGCCCGGGACAGAGCTTTGCTAGGCCCAGGCCTGATAGAAATGGTAATTTTAGGACAGGGTGTCCTCTGCTTAACAAAGACTAGCAGATCTCTGAATTCTTTGCAGGTTAGAATAAGAATTAAGAGGCTAGGGTCACTAGATGTTGATTCATAGGATAATTGAAGTAAAGGAAACCTGAAGTAAAAGACTGGATTAATATGTAAAATAAAATACTAGGTTTATGATCTTCAGGATGTGAGCTATCCAGAGAGAATTGTTTAGAATTGCAAGAGTTCTCCTATTTGAAGAGGATACACACACACACACACACACACACAGAGAGAGAGAGAGAGAGAGAGAGAGAGAGAGAGAGAGAGAGACAGAGAGACAGAGAGACAGAGAGACAGACAGAGAGACAGAGACAGAGAGAGACAGAGAGAGACAGAGAGACAGAGAGACAGAGAGAGACAGAGAGAGACAGAGAGAGACAGAGAGAGAGACAGAGAGAGAGCAGAGAGAGAGCAGAGAGAGAGAGCAGAGAAAGAAAGAAAGCAGAACAGAGCAAAAACGGGCTGGAAAACTGTTTCCAACAGAGAATAGGTAGCCAACTTGGTCCCACAGTATGACTTGGAGTCATGTGTTTTGCAGCTCCCAGACACTCATTCTCTCAGCATCCCTCTCCAAGCCAAAGTTGGTCCTTGGATCTTCAGGGTGCAAAGCGAAAACTCCAAACTGAGTTAGAGTTCCAAAATCAACCATATATGTATATGTGTGGTTTATATATAATTTAATATATAAATATATATATTTAATATGTTGAACCATCACTTAAGTTAACATACCTCATAAATATATCTGAGAAAAATCCATACTACATATATCAACCTCTGTCTTAATTAGATGACAGTATTGGAAATGAAGAGGCACTGTAAGAGAATAAATATGAACAAATCTGTTCTCTTCAGTACTCTCTACAGTGGAAGCTAGAGTCCTGGAGTTTTCTTAGCTTTCATCTATTCTAGGGCTCTTGCACGAAACCCTTTACAGTGATGTGCCATTCTATTTGTCACTGATTTCCTAATCAAAGGAACATATTACACCAACTTTGACTTCTAAAATATTATTATATTTAGAAATGTGTCATCCTTCCTATAATCAAGAATATAAGAAAACAATTTTTTGTGGTGGTGTATATTTCTGCTACTGTTATAAGTGGGTACAAGACCCTAGTTTTTCAGTTTTTGAGTAGAGATTATGCCAGTGGTACTCCAGGGCCTTTCCAGCATTTGCGATCTGAATAACAGATTTCCAACATTGCGATCTACATAACAGGATACTTCATTGGTTTTGGTCTTAACGTAAGGAATCCTCCTTTGTGGAGTGAACTTACACACCTTTCCTAAATCTCCATCCTGTAGATAGCTGTTTGTAGAATGATAATTCCTCTTAGAATATAGAAGTCAGCCTAATGAATCCCTCTTATATACATATATATCCCATTATTTCTCTGTCTCACTGTAGAACTTTTACACAAGCTCTTTTTATATCTTTTCATGTGTAAACATTTTTGTTTTTACTAATTTTTGTGTTATTATTTGAAATTATTTTGATGGTATGACTATACCTACATAAGTTACAATTCATTAATATTAGTTAACGTTGAAGCCAAATTGGTTAAATATAGCTACTCTCTGAACAACAACAAACATCAAATAAGATTCAATTGAGAAAAATAAAAATTTACTTCCCTTCATGTAAATTATGATTGATGTTATATCATCATAGAGTAGATCAATGTGTTTTGTATTGATATTTTTGTGATCTATATTCTAAGAAAAAATTAAACTGTAGTATGCAGGAGCTCCTTATGTATCTGCTTACCAACCAAAAGTTTGAAACTGAGAATAAGAAATTAAGCTAGTTATACTATTTCATTGTTTGCATTATCACATTTACTTAAGCCATGCATCTAATGAAAGATACGTGGTCTGATTCTTTGTCTGACCTTTCTGACCAAAACCACAATGAACAAGTAAGTAAAGCTGTCTCATATCAAGCTTTAATTACGAGGAGGGGAAGGGGGGTAAGGAAGGTGAATGAAATCTTGCCATTCGAGACAGCCGTGCTCAACCTGGATGACAGGATGTTAAGTAAAATAATCTTTTGGTAAGACTGAGATAGTCCAACTTCTGGAATCAGATGAGACAATGGAGTTTGCAAAAGGGTAAGGATGGGTAAAATTAAGAGATATTGTCCAACAGGTACAAAATATTAACTGTGCTAAGTAAACAAATCATAAAGATCTACTTTAAAACATGTTTTCCATAAAACTTATAGTTAATAATTTATTGTAGTGGCCTTGAAAACTTGTGCAGTGTTAATCTCTTAGGTTTTTTTTTTTTTTAAATATACGGAGAAATATACCAAAACCTACAACAAAGAGAACATGTTGGAAGATGTCCAAATGACTTACCTTTATAGCAGTCACAGTTTCATGAATATTTATATATATACAAACACAAAATATTGTTCATTACAAGATTCAGTAAGTCTGACAAAAAGAAACAAAACTGACTCAAAAGGTTTTGAAAGCTATGAGTGTCACTTGTACTCTAAGTGGCTTAGCTTTAACTATGAGAAGACTGAACAATGCCTTCTGCTGCAGATGTTAGTACAAAAAAGACATGTGAATATGGCAAAGTGGCCTTCAGCTGCCAGTCAGTTCTAAGTCCATGCCCTTCACTGTGTGGTTATGCGTCTTCTCATGTAGTGCAGGCATGAACTACTACAATAGAAACATAAAAGTACAGGAAAAGCAAGCAGCACAGGTAAGGCCATAAACCTCATGTCCCAAGGATAGGAAAGACTCCAAAATCACCTCCATTGATGGTACCCTTGTAAGCATGTCCATCAGTATCCTGGTTTTTGCGTCATTTAAAAATTTATTTTTACTGGTCTCCATGTGTTCTGTGCCTTTGGAAAGAATTTTATCAATATTTATGGTCCATGATTTTATCTATGCTGGATACGTGTTTTAGAGGCCTGCGCTTCTTTTGGGTTATAATTTGTGTTTTCTTGTTGACCATTTTGTTTCATGATGTTGGGAACAAGTAATTCTATCAAATAACTCTATGAAAGTATTTGTTTTTCCTAGTCAATTTTGTAGTTATGTTCCTTTAGCAGAAAATCTCTTTAAACCCAGGCTATAAGCCTAAGTGCTCTGGTCTTTTATGTGAAAATCTTTATCTATTCCAATTTTCTAATCCACACTGGTTACCTTGACAATATATCAAGTAGCTTCTTAAGACAGTAAGCACTGGGGTTTGGATAGCCTCTCTAAGACATGTATTGAAATTTAATTGTCATAGTAACAGGATTGGTAGGCTTTAAAAGGTGACAAGGAGGACATGAAAGTTCTTTCTGATACATAGATTAATGAAGTGGATTATAGTGATATTACAGGAGCAGATTCATTATGAAAGTGGTTCTCTCTCTGCTTTCATCTCTACACAAGCTAATGATGTTCAGTTTTTCTGCCATAGGATGGAAAATCGTGAAGCATTGTCTGAGAATCCAGTGCCTTTCTTTCCTATTCATAGAACCATGGCCTGAGTATATTTTTGTCCTTTATAAACAAGGTACTTTCCAATATTTTGCTATAATGGCATGGAATGAACTAAGGCTGGGAGAAGCTGGAACCTTTCAACCAACTCTTTTCAGTGAGGTTGCATTTGGGGGGTAAGGGGTTAACAGTTTCCTCCTTTTAGCTTCTAAGCTTCTTTCTTTGGCCCAGTTTTTGGTATAAATATATTTGGCTCAAACGTTCCAGACTGAAAGTTACAGATTTCTACAGGTTGACATACCTAGCAAAAGCAGAGTATTTCGTTTTCTATCATTTTTATAATAAATTTACTAATCCTCAATTAAAAATTGTATTTAGAGGATTTATAATTCTTAGCACTGTGCTGTTTATCAGTCAGATGTCCAAAAAATACCTCAGTGGCTTAAGGAATATAGAAAATAGTTTCTTCAGTTAGGGTATGGGTTTCCACTCTGTCATAGTACATTCTTTGTGACACAGAGATAGTTTTAGAACATTTATTGATCATGATTCAATAAGATAGCATTTTTTAGAGCAGATAATAGGACAAAGAAAACATAAATGGCAAAAACTGTGTACAGACTCTGTGACATAAACCATCCTTATATACTTCCATATAAATTCCTTATATTTAGCTACAAGGGCATCTGAAAATAGATTCATTATTTTGCATGGTATTAAGTTCAGACAGACTCAAAGAATATGCTGCAGCATAGTTAGGGTAAAGATGCATCTATATTATCATTTTCCTGTTAGTAAAACGTCATATTATTTTCCATGTTCAAATATCACATTTTAGCAGTGACTAAACAGTTGATATAATAAAGGAGTCTTATTACCAGTCAAAACTAGCAAAAGTGAGAAAATATTCTTTGAATTAGCATTTCTACCATGCACAGACCCAATTATGTTTTTTAAAATTTCAGAAAAATGAAAGATATTTATAAGTTTCACTGAGTCATAGAACTATTCTGTCAATGCTGACAATATTTTAATTATTCAGTAGTTATTTATTTCATCAAATATAAGCACAGAGGTAAGGAGGTGTTATTTCTTAGACATTTGTCCCTTGAATATGCCTTGAAGTTTTGATCCTAATTTTTTACATTTTACATTTTTATTTTTATAAAATTTTGTAAGTAAATTAATTTATATATTTAATTATATTCATATTTACATTCATATTTATATATGAAATTCACCACCTTGTCTATGGTAGGCAATATTCTCTATCTCCAGGTTTTTAAGTTTCCTACTTCTCTTTCCCACTCAGTTTTGAATTCTTTTTGAAATGTAGCAATTCATACTCACACTTTGTCATTTTTGTAAAAATATTCCTTTGTTTATTTTTTCTGCTTTGTAGTTGGTTGAAAATAGGGGATTGCTTCCTATTAGGTGATTCTGGTAGTTTTTAACAAATGCTCAAAGCAACAGTTTCCAATCCAGTCCTGTAATTTTTCACTGTAAAGTAAAATAAAGTAAAGGAAACAAATGTCTGCTGACAGAGTTGCTAGCTATTATACTTTATGGTACCAGACAAAATAATTATAAAGTTTTAATAAAATTAAGAATGTTTTCCAAATTCTTGTATTTAGCTCAATTAAATATGAAGCACCAATTCATCAGAATTGAGTCAAGCTAAGGAATGAAAGTATCTCTTCCTGATAACCAACTACCTTGTTCTATTAATTAGTATTTACATTCCAAAAGACATTCAAAACATTTTAATAATGTTTAATGTGAATTATAAGTATAGCAGGAAAATCTATATTTGGGATGGAAATATGAATAAATATCGTGTTTTTAAAATTAATGGCGAAGGAGCTGAAATTCAAACTCAGAGTCCTTTATCAACATTATTAGATGGTGTGAGCAAAATGACAATGACAACAGGCAAAGAAGACACTAACTGTAAATGTTAATTATTTTCCATATGGTTGCACACACAAACATAAACACATATACATAAATGTGCAAATATATTCATTATATGAAAAAATAGATGTATCTTTTTAAAACACATTTGTGGACAAAGCTTTCATTGATAGTTTATAAATATCACATAGTAAAATTATATGTAAACAATTATAGCTCATTTTACATTGATTATATCACTTAAATATTCATAAAATGTTCCTTAATAGAAACTTCTTATAATAAAGCATACAAGTTCACTGGAATATGTGACTATCTGAGTAGAGTTTATTAGTATTACAGATTACTGGCCCCTGGGAATACTCAGAAGGAAAGAGTGAACATGTAGTGTTACATAGAAATGTGGTAAAGCAGAGCTCTGAGGTTCATAATTCCATTCAGTAAGAAAGACAGCTTGGACTATAGAATAATACGTAATGTGATTAATCATGACACTCAATCAACCTTAGCAGTCCTTTTTATATATTTCAAAAATTCAATATACTGTGAGTTTTTCAAGTAAATATAAATACATATACAAAGCATATAAATATAGTACATAAGTTAATTTACCATTTTATCTTTCAACATTTTGTATTATTTTAGTTAAAGTCACAGACAAAGTGTCCAATTTATATGAATAGAGTGTAGATATGCTAGGAGTTCATTTTACAAGGGTTAAAATAATACACAGACAGGTTTTCTATATTGGATAGAGTTGTATCTATTTTACCATTAAGGACTGTATGAAAATAGTATCTAATTTAGAGCCAGCCTGAGGAGAGGGCCATGACTTAGATACCCAGGGAATAAAACAAGTTCAGAAACATGTTACTTCTTAGACTGGAGAGGCTAGGAGAAACATAGTAGTTATCTATAGGACTTAAAAGTCATAGGAATACAATGTATTATAGTTAATAACATTGCTCACTATATTTTCTCATTTTGTATGATAACATTGTTCATTTGTAATTTTTGGTAATTATATACTAAATACAACAATACAAATTTAGAAAGAAAGAAAAAATTTACTCTGAAAGGAGGAAAAAAAAAAAACCTCTCTTGGACACACTGTTGGAATTTGCTCTATTTAACCCTGCACAGTTCACATCTGAAGTTTTGCATGTCTGGTTTTTCAGTGTCCTGAATAGCTGCTTATTTTATTCAGCATTAACTGTTCCTCTCTTGAGTAGATTCTGCTACGTTCAGTTGGGGAGAATAGTGATCTAAAAGCAGAGTTTGCACAGTCATTTTACTCAGTGAATCATGAGGACAAAATGCTTAGTTTATAAGATGTCTATGATGCTTCTATGAGAGATACCATAACATCATAAATAAAGCTGTGAACAAAAGTTATAATAACCCAGCTTTATAATTTTGGTAGTCTAGAAACCTGCCAGGTCTCACAAAGACAGTGATTTTTCACTGGGTCTATTCCCATGGCTTGCAGATCTCTGCTGTGTTTATTCCTGTGTCCTGGTGTTACTAGGGCTCTTGCTGCCTGATGACTGATATGATGTGATAATACTTGTGGTATCATTACAGGGTAGAAACGGGCAAAAATTGCTGTTTAGATGAGATGAGCATAGGACATAATGAACTGTGTGGGTTGTTTTGCTTGTAGTTTGGTTTGCTTTGTGTAACTACCTTGAGATGTTTTCAGGGCCAGGGTATGCCATTCACAACATCTGTTCCTCCTTAGCCAACTACTGACATTGTTTTATGGACAGTGAGGAATTTGATAACATGTTTCCTAAGAGCGACCTTCTCTGTTAGGACTAATAATTGATGACTTATGGTTATGACACATACTTATGTAGGTCATAGAATGATCCACTTAGAACCTGGAAGAAAAATAAATTAATATTGAATGAGACAAAAAAGGTTATGTCTTAGTTGGGATCTCTATTGCTGTGATAAAGCACCATTACCAAAAAGCAAGCTTGGAAGAAAGGGTTTATTTGGCTTACACTTCCAGATCATAGTCCATCATTGTGAGAAGTTAAGACAAAAACTCAAAGAGGGTTGGAACCTGGAGGGACTGAGGCACAGGCCATGAACCAGTGCTGCTTACTGGCTTGTTCACCATAGTTCGTTCAAGCCTGATTTCTTATAGAACCCAGGAGAATTAGCCCAGTAGTAGAACCACCCACAATGGGCTGAGTCCTACCCATCAATAGCAATTAAGAAAAAGAAGTACAGCCAATCTTACAGGGGAAATTTTTCAATTAAGGTTTCTTCCTTTCAGATAACTCTAGTTTGTGTCTAGCTTGTGTCAAGACTAACAATTACAACTGATTCCTTATTAACTTGGCACACAAACATATCACTATTAAGCCGCACCTCTTTCTTTTCTTATTCATCCCAAATATCATATTTAAACTATAAAAAACTTTAAAAGACCCATGATCTTTTCAAACTCAAACACATTAAAATTCATTCTCTTTAAAATATACAATTTCTTTAAAAGTTCAAAATTTCTTTTAAAAGTTTAAAGTCTTTCATGCTCCTTATAAATCAAAGTTAAATTAAGTACCTTTTCACTGTAAGAGGGAAGAACTAGGGCATAGTAACAATCAGAACCAAGTAAAAACAAAGCCCAAATCTGTAAATAACTCAATGTCCAATTATCTGTGATTAACTCACATTCTTTTGGGCTCCTACGAGATGCTTGGCTCACTTATCCAGCTCTGTTCTCTGAGGTACACACAGCTGGTCTTCTGGACTCTACTCTACTGATGCTGATGACCATGATGGTCATACCATAAAACTTCAATCTGCAAAACTGCTGGAGTCCCTTGCTGCAACAGTGCTGCACTTTCAAAATTAGCCTCTTTCTTTCTTCACAGAGGCAAGCCTCAACTTCGCTGCAAAAATCTTTCAGCCCTGAGTCTACAACTGTTTTCACTTCACCAATGTCTTCTCCTGGTCTTTCATAGTGTCAGTCCTCCGCTGGTCTCCATGACTCGTTCATGCTTCCCAAACCAGTAGCACCTGGTTGACTCTTATACTGCTACTTTCAGATCCCAGCACAAGGTATAAACTCAGTCATTTCTAGAGCATGGCTTCCATGTGCTGACCAAGAGGAAACACTTCCAAGAAGATTGGAACACTTCCTCAACTGGTGTCTTGTTAGTCCCAGCTGACTCTTCCACCCAGTGGACCAGAATGACAGAATCTTAATTAGAAATACTTAATGGCTCTGATAGTGTCTTTAAACTTCCCTCTGAAACCTCACAAGTCAAGGCAGGCCTCCATCATCTGTACTGCTCTTATCTTCCAAGCTTCCAAAGAACAGTCTACTGAGCTCGTAACACCCAATGCTTTTTTCTAGCCCATAGTTCCAAGGCAGGGCCTGATACAGAGACCATGGAGGAGTGCTGCTCATGGGTTGCTAAAGCCTTTTTCTTATAAAACTTAGGAGCCTCAGCCCAGCTGTAGAACCACCCACAAGGGGCTGGGTCCTCCCCCATCAATAATTAATAAGAAAATGCCTTATAGCCATTGCTTATGGAGGCATTTTTTCTCAATTAAGTTTTCATCCTTTCAGATAACCCTAGTTTGTGCAAGCTGACATAAAACTAGCCAGCACATGTTGGGAGTACAGATCAATCAAAGGAAATCAAAACCTACAGCAGATAAACAAATATTTCTGATATTCTTTCTAGGATTCAAAAATACACATAACATTTAATTACTTTACATATTTATCTTGACACGTAAAGGATGAATAATTGCATAGCCTTGTTTGCCACTTTGAAATCAGAATCTTAGCTTTATTTTAGATAACGATCATTAGAAAGATTATTATAAAGAGATGCAGCCATAAGTAAACTATGTTTTGTCTATGGAACAGATATGTAAATGGTGAACTTCTAAAGACAATAATACTGTCAAATAAAATCAAAACAGATTTATTATTATATTATTAATATAATATACTGAAGGGAGTTGGGACTTTTCAGAATCCATAGTTGAAGCAGCAAGCAGATAAGGGGCATGCCTGGGAAAACTCCTATGGGTCACACACTATCTGGACTGGAGTCTCCTGTCTCCTATCCCTTGGATGCAGTTTACTAATGTCAAAGTGACCTTCCTGCTAACAAAAATAAACCGCCCTCCTACATTGCTGACAGCCGGATCTGCACGTATGCCAAAAAAATAAAACTCACCCTGTGTGCCAGGATCTCCCGCCAATGTTTGAATCAGCAAATCATGTGTAACTGCGCCAAAACCCTCTGACATTTCCTATATAAACCCCTAACTTTTGAGCCTCAGAGTCAACTCCTCTATCTCCTGTGTGAGATACCTGTTGATCCAGAGCTCTGATAATAAACTACCTCATTCATTTGCATCAAGTCGGTCTCTCGTGTTTCCTTGGGTGTACGCTATCCTGAAAATGGAGTGGGGGTCTCCCCAAAGGAGGTCCTACAATACTACTGTAAGACCCCCAAAAACCGAGGGTGCCCCAGCACCCCACACCCTGGAAGGCGACACCCAAATCACTAGTGAGAAATGGTCTCGATGCAATAGCATGAGGATTTCTTTATTTCCACAATTCTGGGTTCCACAGCCATACCCCACACAGGGGTAGAGGACTGAGGACCCCATGCAACTGAAGTCAGGGGTATTTAAAGTGGAAAAATCACAAGACAAGGATTGGAGGCCACAATTCACAAGGCAAGGGGTGGAGGACAAAACATGCAGGGAATGGGGAAGTAGAGAATGAGGAAGTAAGGAAGACTAGAGATTATCTGGAGCAAACATCCTTGGGGCATTGTATAGTTAAACAGCAGAACTAGAACAGGGTGGGCTATCTTTCTCAAGGTGAAAGCAGAAAACAAGTTACTCTGTGCTGGGCTAGTTGTTTAGAGGTCTAAAAACATTGAGTTGGGGGTCTCTCACTACTTATCTGAGAACTTCCAGATGTAACTAACTTCTATAGACATCTTATCCATGGAAATGACCATGTTTCTCTGTGGAAGTACTACTGTAAAATAAAAACACAGAAGATCTAAAATCTGATCAGTCTTTAAATGATCTAAAGGAAAGAGTGGATTTTCTTTTTTTATTTATAAGAATATTAGGATAGAATGAGAGCAATGAATAAGCTAGCTGCCGATCCTTAGTATACTGTCTTGGCTCTACTGAGCACTCCTGCCCTTTATTCTGCCCTGTGCTCCACACAGCTGGTTTCTAATATATGTATTGTCAAGCAAATTTTCCTCTTCTATTTTAATAAAAGGCTAATGGTACACTATCACATTAAACAAGGAAACAGCATAGAGCAAACTATTTTTCCTTAGACACATTAGTTTCAGTGAGTGAATGTATTAAGTATTATGCAAACAAAAGTAAAGGGGTAACTGTGAAGTAACAGATAGGAAGAATCTGCACTCGGTACTGCAGTGGCCTAAATGAAAGAGCAAACAACAGGCAACCTCATCAAATGTGGGGATTACAATATGCAACATAAAAGTACTGGATAATCTTTGTTGAGGTAGCCAAGTAGAATTCCTGATTCAAAGAGTCATCAAAAGAGGATCCTATCTGCTTCCCCAGGGATGAGTTTCCTATCACTTTCTGTCACTATTCATTTCCATAGTAAGAACTTTTATATTATGGGATAAACCATAGTCACCTTGATTGGGTATGGTTTACATTCCAATATTTCTCAAGGACAAATGTTTTATATTGAAAATTCTATTTATGAACACAGTATATTTTCACCCGTCCATGTCTATTGCCACTCTCCAATGCTTTCAGGATGCACAAGCGTTTCATCTTCCCAACTGCATGCTATAAAGGTTTTTATAACTATAGCCAGTTGTAGTTTCTACCAGTTAGCAGAGCCAGTTAACAGCCTGACACAGGATCAGTGCTTTGCAAGATACTTGGCATGAAGTTCTAAAGTGGGATGGAGCAATCCAGTTCCAAAGCTAATTTCTCGGTGAACTTAAAGAGCATATGACAGGTTAGCAATGTTATATACATTACAGGCTCCTTCTTTCACCCTCTGGAGCACAGCAACCTGAGAGGCATAGCTAGCTCATGTTGCTTTATACATAGCAGAAGAAATGGGCTCCTGAAGTCTGTGGACTCTGCTCAATTCATCACTTCTTTGGTTGAATTGAAATGTGTTCCCTGCCAAATGCTTTAACTCCGAAATCTGGTTTAGCATCAGATTATACCCTTAGTTAAATGAAAATAAGAACAAAATTAATTTAAGTATCTATAATTTAGAAAGAATATATATTTAACTGTGTCATGCTGCTTGAATTTTGATTTATGCTGTGTAATAAGGGCACATAAAAAGATAAGAGGGAAATTATGTCTCTATTTTGCATCACGAAGTAAAGCGAGATGACCACTTATGAACACTAAGAAATCAATCAGTACTACATTGTGTAGTTCTTACTCTAAGTGCAATTGAATTGCAGAATAATCTCTGTGAGCCAGAGACCTAAATGTGTCTTGGAAAAGATTTTGTCTAAAAGCACTATTTAAAATAGGCTTTAAAAAACAGAAAGAGAGAAAACTGGAAATGAGGTCAAAAGTATGGGATAGCATAAGCTGAAAAGTAAAAGAAGAAAGAAAGAAAGAAAGAAAGAAAGAAAGAAAGAAAAAAAGAAAGAAAGAAAGAAAGAAAGAAAGAAAGAAAAGGAAAAGAAAGGGGAAGAAAAGAAAAGAATGAACTTGGGCAAACAAAACAGCACCTGTCTGTGTTGAAAAGCTGAGGCAGAAATATTGCATGATTATTGCCTGCAGCAAAATTGGAAAATGTCATTATCCCTGGTCTCAACAATGCCAAGAAAAGGAGGGAGGAGAGCGGGCATGGTTGGCTTTAGAGTTCACAATGATGGAACATTTTTAGCGTTTTAAATTAACATCTCCTTTACAGTTTTTCTGTTCTGTGATGTGTCAAGCAGCCTGCACATACTCTCTATGCACCATTTTCATTTCTCGCATGAGTCAGCCATTTTCCACCTCTTTCTAGGTCTTCATATCATATTCTTCTTGCCTTGCTGAAGAAAACTTGTAGGAGTTGTCAGACCTTCAACACTAAGCTGTCCACTATTTTCTCTTCACTATTTCTAAAAATCTGGGTGATCTTCTTTTCTCTTTTCCTTCCAAGACCGCTTTTCAAGGGGAGGTTCTTCAGGACTTTTGAAGGCAGTGTTTAGAGCCAAGAGTGGAGACCTTGGGCTTGGCCCTCTTTCCTTTGTGTTTCTCATTTAGTAGTTTCTCTCTTTTATTCTCTGTTAAAGAACTGTTGTTGGCAAATAACACTGGCGGCTTTAGTTCAAGCTAGTGTTTCCCTATTGTCCCTTCAACTCAGAGAAAACAGTTTCTCATTGTTAAAGTCCTACTCTTTGAGTTCAAGATGGTTCAGCATCACTAGCTGGTTCTCTTGAAAGCATCACTTGCCCTAACTTTAACCACATGATCATGTGTACATTTTGTCTTGTTTTCTTTATTCTTTTTGGTATACTAATTGGTAAAAGCATATTATTTTCAAAGGGATATTTTATTTTCTCTTTAGAAATATTTTATGTTATCTATCTATATCTATCTATATCTATATAACTTCAATTGGATAACAAACTTTTGAACCAAAAATTTTGTGGTTTATGTAATAAATTAATCATTTATTTAGGTATGAGCTTATGATTTAATTGTGTATTTTGTTTTAGTATTCCCTCTTGATGTTACTAATAATTCATGTAGTTATTCTCTTTAAAATAAGGTCCTTAAGATGAGTTGATAATTTTAGTAAATGTACTTAGTTACATTTGGTTATTATAAAATAAAAATAGTAGATTAAATGTATTTTCATATAACAAATATAAACATGTAAAATATTACTTGACACAGTCATTTTTATAAAGTTGAGTCAGTTCTAAGCAAGTTGAAGCCTCTCATTTTAAGCTTGATCTAACTTTAAGCCAAAATTGCTATTTTTCCTTCATGAATTGATGAAAATGTCTTAACTTTGATGTGTTACTATTCATATCTTCAAGATCAAGAAAAATTTTAATGAAAAGTTTTTAAAAATTCTACTACAAAGTCAGATCTTTTGATGTAGGTTTTCTTTTTATATGTTATAGAACCAAAATTAGAATTTATATCTATATCTATATCTATCTATCTGTATATACAGATAGATACAGATATATAGATATAGATAAAAATGTAGATATAAATATTTGAAGATATGCATTTAGTGTAGTAAAATATTGAATGATGACTTGTTCACAATGATTGGTGTTCATGAAATCGACAGTCAGAACCAAGATCAAGAGTAAAAATTTAGAGCTCAGAGTTTCTTCTTTTTCTGACTGAAAAGCAAAGTGATTTAGAAAACATATCTGAGGCAGTTCACTCAATGCACTGTTCTGCTGGCATTTGAGGAGACCTGTGGCATGCACCATGTTTGATAAGTACAAATAAACTTTACACACAATTGTTTAGATACATTTATTTAAATTTTTATTTTGTCACTATTAAAAGTGAAATTGTATGTAAATACACACACACACACACACACACACACACACACACACATATATATATATATATATATATATATATATATATATATATATATATATATATATGATATTGTTCAAAAATAGCAGTTTCAGTTTCAGTTTCTTGTCATAAATATAGTAGACTCCAGAAAACCAAATAAACCAACAGAATTTGGTTTTACTCTGTTTAATACAGTTAAACAGAATTAGCAACTGAGGAATCTCTAATGGTTGAGAAGCACCCAAAGAAATGTTTAACATCCTTAGTTTTCAGGGAAATGCAAATCAAAACAACCCTGAGATTCTACCTTACACCAATCAAAATGGCTAAGATAAAAACCTGAAGCTACAGCAGATACTGGCAAGGATGTAAAAAAGAACACTCTTACATTGCTGGTAGGATTGCAAACTGGAAAAAACTACTCTGTAAATCAATCTGGTGGTTTTTCAGAAAACTGGAAATAGTTCTTCCTGATGACCCAGTTACCACTCCTGGGCATATACCCAAAAGACACTCTACCCATACCAAAAAGGCACATGCTCCACTATGTTCATAGCAGCCTTATTTATATTATCCAGAAGCTGGAAATAACCCAGATGTTTCTCAGTCAAAGAGTGTATACAGAAAATGTGGTTCATTCACACAATAGAATACTACTTAGTTATTTTTTATATTTTTTATTTTATTCGATATATATTTTATTTACATTTCAAATTATTGCCCCTTTTCTGTTCCCACACTCCCCAAAAGTCACATAAGCCCCCTTCCCTCCCCCTGTTCTCCCCTTCCCACTTCCCTCTTCTGGTTTTGCCTTATACTGCTACCCTGAGTGTTTCCAGATCCAGGGGCCACTCCTCCGTTCTTCTTGTACCTCATTTGATGTGTAGATTATGTTTTGGGTATTGCAGCTTTCCAGGCTAATATCCACTTATTAGTGAGTGCATACCATAATTGATCTTTTGAGACAGGGTTACCTCACTTAGTATGATGTTCTCTAGCTCCATCCATTTGCCTAAGAATTTCATGAATTCATTGTTTCTAATGGCTGAATAGTACTCCATTGTGTAGATATACCACATTTTTTGCATCCATTCTTCTGTTGAGGAATACCTGGGTTCTTTCCAGCTTCTGGGTATTATAAATAGGGCTGCTATGAACATAGTGGAGCATATATCCTTATTACATGCTGGGGAATCGTCTGGGTATATGCCCAGGAGTGGTATAGCAGGATCTTTCAGAAGTTACGTGCCCAGTTTTGTGAGGAACCGCCAGACTGATTTCCAGAGTGGTTGTACCAATTTGCAACCCCACCAGCAGTGGAGGAGTGTTACTCTTTCTCCACACCCTCTCCAACATCTGCTATCTCCTGAATTATTTTTTGCATTTTTTTTATTCAATATAATTTATTTACATTTCAAATGATTTCCCTTTTCTAGTCCCCCCACTCCCCGAAAGTCCCGTAAGCCCCCTTCTCTTCCCCTGTCCTCCCACCCACCCCTTCCCACTTCCCCGTTCTGGTTTTGCCAAATACTGTTTCACTGAGTCTTTCCAGAACCAGGGGCCACTCCTCCTTTCTTCTTGTACCTCATTTGATGTGTGGATTATGTTTTGGGTATTCCAGTTTTCTAGGTTAATATCCACTTATTAGTGAGTGCATACCATGATTCACCTTTTGAGTCTGGGTTACCTCACTTAGTACGATATTCTCTAGCTCCATCCATTTGCCTAAGAATTTCATGAATTCATTGTTTCTAATGGCTGAATAGTACTCCATTGTGTAGATATACCACATTTTTTGCATCCACTCTTCTGTTGAGGGATACCTGGGTTCTTTCCAGCATCTGGCAATTATAAATAGGGCTGCTATGAACATAGTAGAACATGTATCCTTATTACATGGTGGGGAGACTTCTGGGTATATGCCCAGGAGGGGAATAGCAGGATCTTCTGGAAGTGAGGTGCCCAGTTTTCGGAGGAACCGCCAGACTGCTTTCCAGAGTGGTTGTACCAATTTGCAACCCCACCAGCAGTGGAGGAGTGTTCCTCTTTCTCCACACCCTCTCCAACACCTGCTGTCTCCTGAATTTTTAATCTTAGCCATTCTGACTGGTGTAAGATGAAATCTTAGGGTTGTTTTGATTTGCATTTCCCTAATGACTAATGAAGTTGAGCATTTTTTAAGATGCTTCTCCGCCATCCGAAGTTCTTCAGGTGAGAATTCTTTGTTTAACTCTGTACCCCATTTTTTAATAGGGTTGTTTGGTTTTCTGTAGTCTAACTTCTTGAGTTCTTTATATATATTGGATATTAGCCCTCTATCTGATGTAGGATTGGTGAAGATCTTTTCCCAATTTGCTGGTTGCCGATTTGTCCTCTTGATGGTGTCCTTTGCCTTACAGAAACTTTGTAATTTTATGAGGTCCCATTTGTCAATTCTTGCTCTTAGAGCATACGCTATTGGTGTTCTGTTCAGAAACTTTCTCCCTGTACCGATGTCCTCAAGGGTCTTCCCCAGTTTCTTTTCTATTAGCTTCAGAGTGTCTGGCTTTATGTGGAGGTCCTTGATCCATTTGGATTTGAGCTTAGTACAAGGAGACAAGGATGGATCAATTCGCATTCTTCTGCATGCTGACCTCCAGTTGAACCAGCACCATTTGTTGAAAAGGCTATCTTTTTTCCATTGGATGTTTTCAGCCTCTTTGTCGAGGATCAAGTGGCCATAGGTGTGTGGGTTCATTTCTGGATCTTCAATCCTGTTCCATTGATCCTCCTGTCTGTCACTGTACCAATACCATGCAGTTTTTAACACTATTGCTCTGTAGTATTGCTTGAGGTCAGGGATACTGATTCCCCCAGATTTTCTTTTGTTGCTGAGAATAGTTTTAGCTATCCTGGGTTTTTTGTTGTTCCAGATGAATCTGATAATTGGTCTTTCTAACTCTGTGAAGAATTGAGTTGGGATTTTGATGGGTATTGCATTGAATCTGTATAGTGCTTTAGGCAAAATGGCCATTTTAACTATATTGATTCTACCGATCCATGAGCATGGGAGGTTTTCCCATTTTTTGAGGTCTTCTTCCATTTCCTTCTTCAGAGTCTTGAAGTTCTTGTCATACAGATCTTTCACATGTTTGGTAAGAGTCACCCCAAGATACTTTATACTGTTTGTGGCTATTGTGAAGGGGGTCATTTCCCTAATTTCTTTCTCAGCCTGCTTATCCTTTGAGTATAGGAAGGCCACTGATTTGCTTGAGTTGATTTTATAACCTGCCACTTTGCTGAAGTTGTTTATCAGCTGTAGGAGCTCTCTAGTGGAGTTCTTTGGGTCACTTAGGTAGATGATCATGTCATCTGCAAATAATGATAGTTTGACTTCTTCCTTTCCAATTTGTATCCCTTTGACCTCCTTATGTTGTCGAATTGCCCGAGCTAGTACCTCAAGTACAATATTGAAAAGATAAGGAGAAAGGGTCTCCTGAATTTTTAATCTTAGCCATTCTGACTGGTGTAAGGTGAAATCTCAGGGTTGTTTTGATTTGCATTTCCCTGATGACTAATGAAGTTGAGCATTTTTTAAAGATGCTTCCCTGCCATCCAAAGTTCTTCAGGTGAGAATTCTTTAACTCTGTACCCCATTTTTAATAGGGTTATTTGGTTTTCTGGGGCCTAACTTCTTGAGTTCTTTGTATGTATTGGATATTAGCCCTCTATCTGATGTAGGGTTGGTGAAGATCTTTTCCCAATTTGTTGGTTGCTGATTTGTCCTTTTGATGGTGTCCTTTACTTTACAGAAATTTTGTAATTTTATGAGGTCCCATTTGTCAATTTTTGATCTGAGAGCATATGCTATTGGTGTTCTGTTCAGGAACTTTCCCCCTGTACCGATGTTCTCAAGGGTCGATATTACTAATTTTGTAAGCAAATGGATGGCAGTAGAAAATATCCAGAGTCAGGTAACTCAAATGTAAAAGGACATATATTGTATGTACTCACTGATAAAAGGATATTACCCCAAAGTTCAGAATATTCAGGACACTATGTGAAGATTAACAAGAAGGAAGACCCAAGTGTGGATCCTTCATTCCCACATGGAAGGGAGAACTGAAATTTTCCTGGGAGGCAGAATGAAGGAAGGATCAGGGTGGGAGAGGGAAAAGGCATAGGATACAGGCTGGGGGAATACAGCAGAGAAGCCTAGAGGTTCAGGAGAATAAATAGAAATATGTAGCAGAGTGGGGTGTGGGATGGAAGGAACCACTAGAAAGTCCCAGAAATCAGGGATTTAGGAGACTCCCAGGACCCAATGAAAGTGACATTAGCTGAATGCCCAACCATGGGAAGATGGACCTGAAGAGACCACCTCCAAACCTTTGGGTTCCCAGAGGATGGATTGAGATACCAAACCAAATTCAAAATTTGGATCCAGAATTGTTCCTGTCTAATAGAAATGCAGGGACAAAAATGGAGCATAGACTGAAGAGTAGCCAGGCAACCAGTGATCTCTCCATGTTGGGATCCATGCCATGGGTGGGCCCCAAACCCTGATACTATTGCTGATGCTATTCTGCCAATCCCTGACTGAGACAGATGCAGATACTTACAGCCAACCACTGGACTGAACCGAGGATTCCTATGAAAGAGTTAGGGGAAGGACGTCGAAACTGAAAAAGCTTGCAAACCCATAGGAAGAGCAATAGTCGAAACTAACATAGATCCTTACAGCTCTCTGGGACTAAGCCACAAACCAAAAGGCATACATGGGCTGGTCTGTGGACCCTGCTACATAGGTAGCAGAGTACTGCCTTGCCTGGCCTCAGTGGGAGGGGATGCGCTTGGTCCTGTGGAAGCTTGATACCCTAGAGAAGGAGATGCTAGAAGGTGGGGGTAAGAGTGGGTGGGTGGTTATAGGAGCACACCCTTAGAAGCAAAGAGAAAGGGGTATTGGGTGGGGACTTGTGGAGAGGGGATTGAGAAGCAGGACATTTGAAATGTAAAAAAAAATTAATAAAAGGAAAATAACATACTAGCATGTATTTAGTGCTCAGTAGTACTCAACAAACATAACTAGGTCGGTCATACTTCTGATGTTTGTCACTCTTAGGCTAATACTTTCCATGTAGAAACTAATGAAATAAGCCATATAATTTTTAAAATTCTCTGCTTTGCCTTTTTATTCATGCTTGTTAATTATGCTATAATAAATTTCAATTTGACCATTTCTTTTATATGTTCATTTAATTTCATATATGTATATATTTTGCTATGTGTGTTTATAAATGGAAGTTATGAAACTTCACATAGTATATGTGTGTTTGTGTTCATGTACCTGTGAGTGTTCATGTGTGTTTGCATACCTGAGTGTTTGTGTGTGTGTGTGTGTGTGTGTGTATGCATGTGTGCATGCATGCATGCATGCATGCAGGCCAAAGGAAGATTTCTAATGCCATGCTTTTTCATTTAGCACTCTATTTCTTTAAAACAAATCTCTGAATAAAGCTAGTTTTGTGGCCTGCAAGGCTGTGAGATATGCATGTTTTTGGCCCATAGTTTTGGACTATAGTGCAAGTAATCACATAGACTTTCTGCATTGTTGCTGAGGATTTCAATTCAGATTTTCATACAAGCACATCTATCATCTTACACACTAAATGATGTCTCTAGTTCTTTGTTATGGATTTCCACTAAAAATCAGTTATTTTTTATTTCCAATAAAACCAAATTATATTAGCATTATGTAAATTGGATATTTAAAGTATACAGAAGAAATACTGTTAATGTGATACAGTTACATATGTTTTCTTTTACTTTTTAATTATTAAGGAATAAATTTATTTTCATGCCTCATTTACAATAATGTACTGGTTATTGGATTTTAAATTAACAAATGGTACTGGCCAATCTTGATGTCTACATGTAAAATAGTACAAATAGATCCATATTTATCACAATGCACAAAACTTAGGTCCAAGTTGGATAAAGACATCAACATAAATACAGATTCACTGAACCTGACAGAGAAAGTAGGGAAAAGCCTTGAATACATTGGCACAGAAGATAATTTTCTAAACAGAACACTGCTAGAACAGTTGCTAAGACAACAGTTAATAAATGGGAACTCATAGAACTCAAATACTTCTGTGAGGCACAGTACAATTGCCATTAGATTAAATAACAGCATACAGAATGGAAACTGAACATTTGATAGAGGACAAATATTCAATATATAGAAGGAACTCCAGGAATCAGATGTCAATAATCAAAGTAACACACTTAACTCATTGAATACAGACCTAAGCAGACAATTCTCAGTAGATGAAACTAAGCGGCTGAGGAACACTCAAAGAAATGTTCTCCCAGGGACCAAACCAGAGTACACATGAGGAGACCCATGGCTCCTGATACATATGTAGCAGAGGATTGCCTTATTTGGCATCAATGGGAGGGGAGCCCAATGGTCATGTGGAGGCTCCATGATCCCCACAGTGTAGAGGAATGCTAGGGCACTGAGGCAGGAGTGGATGGTCAGGTGGGAGAGCACCCTCATAGAGGCAGAGGGTGGGGTGAGGGGATAGGGGATTTGTGGAGGGGAACCTTGGAAGGAGGATAACATTTGAAATGTAAATAAAAAATAACCAATAAAAATTAAAAAACATGTTCAACATCCTTAACCACCAGAGAAATGTGATATAAACTACTTGGATATTGCATGCCACACATTTCAGAACTGCTGAGCTCAATTAACACAAGTAATGGCTCATGCTGACAAGGATGTGGAGCACCGGAACACTGCTCCATAGCTGCTAGAATTGCAGCTACTATGGACATCAATATGGTGGTTCCTCTGGAAGTTAGGATTCAGTCTACCTCAAGACTCAGCTGTATTACCCATGAGCATATACTCAAAGTATGTGCTAACCTACCACGAGGATACTTGCTCACCCATGTCATTGCGGCTTTATTCTTAATAGCCAGAAACTGGGAATGACCTAGATGTACTTCAACAAAAGAATTAATAAAGAGAATGTGGTAAATTTATACAATGCAATATTATTTATCTGTTAAAAATAACAACAAGAAACATGGGGATCAATGGAAGTAACTGGAAAAAAATCAGCCTGAGTGAGGTAACTGAGAACCAGGGAGAGACGATGAGAAGGAGAGGGGGAGGAAGAGAGTGAGAGAGGGAGAGAGGGGTGACATACAGTGGGTATTGGTGAGTATTTGTAATGTGGTGTTAAAACCTAATGCAGTGGAAACTTCCTGTAACCTATGAAGGTATTCTTAGTGAGGATTCCTAGTAATAGAAGATAAGAAGCATCAAGTGTCCTTTTCTTGTAGCAAGGCAAGACTCCAGTGGCAGGACTTGGTTGCATTCAAGTGAGTTGTTGGCCAAGCAGTTCCCATGAAAATCTCCAAAATCCTTAACTGTTTCCAGAACAAAGGGCTGTTTTCTGAAAATTGATAGTGGTCGCCATTGCTGAGGAAAACACACACACACACACACACACACACACACACACAATTCATTGAACATGGATAAATTGAGCTGTTGTCTACTTGAGTTCTGACCCTTATTTTATAGTTTCTTTGTTGTGGGAATGTAACCGAATGAAAAGCATGAGATCCAAAAGAATGCAGAGAGAGTATAAATTGTATGTCTCTATCAAATCCCTCCCCTGAGAGTTTTGGAAATTCCAAGAAAGAGCAAGAAGAAATATTGTAAGAACCAGAGGAGAGGCAGAACACCAAGAAAACATGGCCATATGAATCAAGTAATCCAAGTGCATGCGTTCACAGAGACTGAATCATGAAATATGGGGCCTACGGATCTACTCCAAATACTCTGTATATTTATATATTATAGGTATTTGCTTAGTATTTTTATGGGACTCCTGACTATAAGAACAAGTGGGTCTCTGACTCTGTTGACTGTTCTTCAGACTTTTTTCCTCTTTTTGGGTTGCCAAACTCCAAATCAATTATTTTGTTCTATCTTATTAATCACTTTTATTCTTCATGTTTGGTTGTTATTTCTTAGAAGCCTGTTCTTTCCTAATGAGAGAAAAGAGGTGGATGCAGAGGGTAAAGGAGATGGGGGAGGAACTAGGAGGAGGATATAGAGGGAGCAAAAGTATAATCAGGATATATTGTAGAAGAAAATAATATATTTTCAATAAAAAACTAATATTCTCAATGTGATACACTACATGGAGTTTTTTACTTCTGAATTATTAAGGAATGAATTTCTTAATATCTCCTCATTCATATTAACATCTTTATTATTTGAATTTAATTTTACTCGAAATAGAAAAGTTGGCTATATAATGATAATAGTTTTAAATTTTTTAATAATGCATCTGAAATCTACTATATTACTCAGTTCCATTTTCCTTGGGGACCGTCAAAAATATGTCTTTGAAGAGTAGATGCAGGCTTATATATATATATATCCGTATATATGTGTATGTATATATGTGTATGGGTGTATGTGTGTATGTATGTATGTGTGTGTATATGTGTATGTGTATATGTGTGTGTATGTGTGTGTGTGTATGTGTGTGTATGTGTGTATATGTGTGTATATGTGTATATATGTGTATATATGTGTGTATATGTGTGTATATGTGTGTATATGTGTATATGTGCATATGTGTATATGTGTATATGTATATATGTGTATATATATGAAGTTTCTTATTGGTTTGTGTTAATTATGAAAATATTTTTGAGTGTTAAATATTGTTCCTTTATTAATTATTGAAATAGTTTTTAATTATCCTGAATTGCTTATGGATTTACCAATTTCTGTTTGTTTTTGATTCTATTTTTTTATCTTAACTACATTTGGCTATTTAAGTTGATATATGCAAATTCAGTCTTCTGTCCCTGGAATATTGTAAAACTTATAATTATGAATTATATTTTCATGGTCCTCTCATTTCTGAGATTAGGAAAAGAATGCAAGAACATCTCAGTTTGAATTTCAAACAACTTTTTACTTTTTAAATTAACCTGTTATATTTTTGTGTCTTATAAACTGGGATTGTTTTTAATCCTCTTTTGTTAGGGGAGGTAAGGGCTTCTTCTAGCATATCCATTCCTTGTTGTTGATAAATTATTATTTATTATATTACTATTTATTTTCAGGGTGTTTTATATTTTCTCTTTTCAAGATTCATATTACCTACATTTCCCCCAAAATCCAACCCAAACATTGAAACTTGAGTCAATTGATTTCCATTGTATCAATCAAGCCAGCTTCCTAGATGGTGAGATATCTTTGCTTTTGAAGTTCTGAGAACTTGAATGAGGATCTGAGCCTTCCTATACCCCAGTTCCTATAGGAAGTCAAGTATGCTCCTTTTCCAACTCTGGGGCATGGGAACAAAGAAGAATTGGAGTTTGCAGGTGACTGCCTTGGAGGGGGAAGAGAACAAGGTGAGCTCCACGTGCACTGAAATGATACAGTCACAGAATACATGGGAGAAAACGCCTCTGCAAGTCTCTCAGAAAATCCTAGTACCTGGGAGGGAGACTGAGGCCAGAAGCTCAGGGTTTAAAGGCCACTGTCTGGTGCTGAATTTGAATTCAGCTTTATGTGGTATTTGTAGTCAATATTGGACCCAGGAGACAATATAAAGAAACTAAAGGCCAGTCAAGGAAAAGAGGGAAGAAGGAAGGACTGCAAGAAGGAAGAGAATTTCATTTCTTAGCAAAGGACTGTCAGCAAAGACTGATAGGGAAAGGCTACAAAGGGCAAAAATCATCCCTTTAGTAGCAACCACGAGGTGGATGCTGAAGAAAATCCTGTCAAACAGATGTCAGGTAGGTCAGGGAGGAGATAATGTGCTGATCGGTACAGCACCACATTTTGAATTATTTGCTCAATAGTGCATTTTTTATTGAGTGAGAGGAGCCCAGCATTCATATGGACACGATTTAGTTCTGCATGTAGCTACAGGACACAGCATCAAGGAATTATGAAATGATGGTACTTCTTTCGGCAGGATCTTTCTCTAAGTACATAGCTAAAGTCCTATGACTAACAAAGAGTATGGTCGTAGAATCAAATCAGTCTAGAAAAGTCAATGTTTTGATAGGAAAACTTAACCTGGGTTTAGCATGGCAAGTTGAGGCCAAAATCAGCAGGTCATAAAGCTTGTTCAACATATTTAGGCCAAGTGCAGCAAATCAGGCAGCCATGTCTCAAAGATACAAAAGAGGTTCACCCATAAAACATAAAAGCACTCTTGTATCTGATATTATTTAATCTCATTTTTAAAAGAATTACCCTGTGACCACATTGATGTAACCTTGGAGAGCTTGGCCAGGCGAGCATATATGTTTGTTCTGCTTTCTGAGTCATTTCTCTATCTATACTTGTCTAGTTGTTCTTAGTTGTTGGAATCAGTCCAGTGTAGGCATCGTAAGTATACTTTATCTTCCCCCAGGCTAGGATCTAAAATCTGCACAATTGAGAACTAGTAAATATCACTGAATTCCTTAGGTTACATTGAAAGCAGAAATAATAATAATAAAAAAGGTTTTTTTTTCCTTCCACTTAGGACACTATATAGACAACTTTACTTTAGATTCATCCCCATTTCTTGGCACTACCAGATAACATACACTTTAGTCTTTAGTTTTAAAGTTTTCAAAATCTATCTTCTAAAATCTTCCTGTGCCTGTTTACTTAGAAGATTCCTCTCACTCATTCCAAGCATCCAATCTACTGAAATTGAAGTTAATGCACTCAGACCTATTCTAACTGTCATTTACTGTTTCAGAAAATTTAATGAGTTTGAGAGAAAGATGTAAAGGAAAAAAATGGCAACTAGTAAGTTTTCTGAATGAGAGGAAGAACATTCTAAGATTCAAGTGCTGTGCTTGTAATGTTGTACATGTGATTATTTTCAAGATTGATTGTATGGCTGTTTTGATTTATATTAAAGACAAGTAGATAATGTTTTCTAGATTATCCCATGAAGGACACACTATATAGTAAGAATACTGTCATTGTACCATCTGAATGATGGCCACCTCCTTTGTGTTCACTGATCACTCCTCTGAATGTACTAGTGCCTATGTAGCCAATTATACAGACTTTTCACCCTTGAGCAAATACCTGAGAGAGAAACTATAATGAAAAATAATTTCATTCCCCTCATGGTTTCAGGAGGATTTTTCCCATGCCTGTGTTAGTGAACTGGAGTGAAGTTGAATAAATGTAGAGAAGGGATATCCCCACCCCTGACACCACCTAAGGATAGTGGTGTGTCATGAGTAAAACTTTGTGGGCATTTATAAATGCTTATATAGTCAAAATGAGAAGAATATCTTATATAGATGGAATTTTTAAAATCCATGCAATTCTTAATACAGGCTAAATACTGTAACTGCTTGTAGCTATGAACTAAATATCCAATTGAATAATTTATATTCTAATCCAATTCTGAGTAAAAATTTAAAATGTAAATATAAAATTCATATCTTAGAAGAATCAATTTAACAGATAAAAACAAAATATAAAATCACCAAGCTATTATGACAAGCTATGGTGGCCTTGTTCATTTCTTCTCTGCTTATATTTAGTTTTCATGTCACAACTGAATAATTTTTGTGAATGATGAATCATAAGTACACATACACCAAAAGTCAGTATGCCATTCTGAACAATTGTCAAATCTCGTTAATAGTAAATCTTTTACAAATATAAAATTTAGCCTGAATTTAAAATTATTAGATGGAGCAGCTAAAATTAGTTAAGTCCCTTCTCACTAATCATGCAGTGTCATACACATACACATATGTAAGTATATGTGTAAGTGTGCTTGCTTACCCTAAAGTTGTATTTTCTGTAAGCTATTACACAAGGTTTCCTCAAAAACAACCTTGAACATATGCAAGATTCATTCTGCTTTGATTGACACCTTCTATCACAGATGCTATCTAAAGAGGAAAATCATTATTCATGATGTCTAAAACTTCAGGAATTTTTTAATGAGTTGGTGATACACTAAATACAATACGTATAAAAAGCGGCAGTGATATTTCTTTTTGAAAAGAAATAAAAAATAATTGACATAAACATAATTTCAGATTAAATCAAGGTGACAGTGTTATAATAACTGATAGGGTTTAGCCTGCATATGCACTGTGAACTTAGAGGTCACATGGAGGAAATCCCTCCCTCCCAGCTAGAGGAAGATGCAACAGTGGCACTCTTTGAAGCATCAATCTCTATTAATAAATAGTGTTTTTATTTAAAAAAAAAACGTGGTATAGCTTGCATCTTGAGTTTATTTTCACTAAGTAAACATTTTGGTGAATTTGATGGTGGTAAAATGTAACCTATGAAGTGCCCAAGTGAACTATTATGAAGAAATTCATACTTCCCATAGTTTGACAGTGATTGCATAACGTGCTTGTTATTTATATGTTTCATAAGAGGTACATCTTACACACTATAGAAAACAAGGGTTGTTTTTTTTTTTTTTTTTTTTTTTTTTTTTTTTTTTTTTTACTTCTGGAAACCCAATTGTGGTAGTTACTGGACTTCACACAGGTCAACCACAGTGGAGGGGTTTATCAAATGGTGTGTCCCTGGCTAATGCTCCCATACTGTGTAATTCTTACCCTTATTTACTTTTTTCTATTGGATACTTTTATAAGCTCTTATAGTAGAATTTGATGATTTTTTTGAATTTCCAGTTTCTGTTGTTATGACTCCCTTTTCATTTCTGATTTTATTGATTTGGATAGTACCTCTGTATCCTCTGATTAGTCTGGCTAAGTGGTAATCTATCTTGTTGATTTTCTCAAAGACCTAGCTCCTGGTTTCATTAATTCTTTGTACAGAATTTTTTTGTTTTCTTTCTATTTGGTTGATTTCGGCCAGGAGTTTATTTCCCGTGTTCTACTCCTCTTGGGTGTGTTTGCTTCTTTTTGTTCTAGAGCTTTTAGGTATGTTGGCAAGCTGCTAGTCTAAGCTCTCTTTATTTTCTTATTGGAGGCACTTAGAGCTATGGGCTTTCCGCTTAGTACTGCTTTCATTGTGTCCCATAAGTTTTGGTATGATGTGTCTTGATTTTCATTAAATTCTAAAAAGTCTTTAATTTTATTTCTTCCTTGACCAAGTTATCACTGAGTAGATAACTGTTCACTGTTCACCTTCCATGTATGTGTGTGTTTTCTATTGTATGTGTTTGAAGTTAAGACCAGCCTCAGACCTTGGTGATCTGATAGGGTGCATGGAATTATTTCAACATTCCTGTATCTGTTAAGGCCTGTTTTGTGACCTACGGTCAGTTTTGGAGGATGTACCATGAGGTGCTGAGAAGAAGATATATTCTTTCACTTTAGGATGGAATGCCCTGTGAATAGCTGTGACATCTATTTGGCTTCTCTAGAATGGACCAGGAGATGGTGTCTCAGGCCCACCAGCTGATGGGAGTAGATACAGAGACTCCCGTCCAAACATTATGGAGAGCCCAGGTAACCCCACTGGAACAGGGTGGGGAAAGAATTGTAGAATCCAAGGGGATCAAACACACTAGAAGAACATGGCCCACAGAATCAAGTAAGTAGGACTTAGAAGGGCTCACAGAGACTGAAGCAGTAATCACATAGCCTTCATGGGTCTGTGCTGGGCCCACTGTATGGATGATGTTTTAGATTAGTTTGTGATTGTCTTTGGACTGTGTTGTCTCTGATACTTTTGCCTGATTGTGGGAGGCTTTTTCTCTATTTGGCTTGCCTTGTCCAGCCTTGATATGTGTGTTTATGATTGGTTTTATAGTATTCTGTTATTTCTTGTTTGGTTCCTACCACTGGTAGAAATTGAGGAGCAGGGAGAGTCTGAAAAGGTGGGAGTAGATTGGAGTAAAGAAGAGAGGGGAGGCTGTAGTTGAGATTTATTGTATGTGAGAAGAAGTAAGCAAAATAAAAATTTAAATAAAAAATTAATAAATAAATTTTATCTTATAACCTAGTAAATTAAAACAAAATGTAATGTTTATATATTTATAAAATATATATAAAATTAATTTTTTTAGTTATTATATCTTGATTTTTGGAGGGTTTTGTTCGTTTGTCTGATATTTTCTTATTCCATATATTTTTTTATTTACATTTCCAATGGTTTCCCCTTTTCTAGCCCCCCACTCCCCAAAAGTCCCATAAGCCTCCTTCTCTCCACCTGTCCTCCCACCCACCCCTTCCCAATTCCCCATTCTGGTTTTGCCCTATACTGCTTCACTGAGTCTTTCCAGAACAAGGGGCCACTCCTCCGTTCTTCTTGTACCTCATTTGATGTGTGGATTATGTTTTGGGTATTCCAGTTTTCTAGGTTAATATCCACTTATTAGTGAGGGCATACCATGATTCAGCTTTTGAGTCTGGGTTACCTCACTTAGTATGATGTTCTCCAGCTCCATCCATTTGCCTAAGAATTTCATGAATTCATTGTTTCTAATGGCTGAATAGTACTTCATTGTGTAGATATACCACATTTTTTGCATCCACTCTTCTGTTGAGGGATACCTGGGTTCATTCCAGCTTCTGGAAATTATAAATAGGGCTGCTATGAACATAGTGGAACATGTATCCTTATTACATGGTGGGGAATCCTCTGGGTATATGCCCAGGAGTGGTATAGCAGGATCTTCTGGAAGTGAGGTGCCCAGTTTCCTTATTACATGCTGGGGAATCTTTTGGGTATGTGCCCAGGAGTGGTATAACAGGATCTTCTGGAAGTGAGGTGCCCAGTTTTCAGAGGAACCGCCAGACTGATTTCCAGAGTGGTTGTACCAATTTGCAACCCCACCAGCAGTGGAGGAGTGTTCCTCTTTCTCCACAACCTCTCCTACACCTGCTGTCTCCTGAATTTTTAATCTTATCCATTCTGACTGGTGTAAGATGAAATCTTAGGGTTGTTTTGATTTGCATTTCCCTGATGATTAATGAAGTTGAGCATTTTTTAAGATGCTTCTCCGCCATCTGAATTTCTTCAGGTGAGAATTCCTTGTTTAACTCTGTTCCCCATTTTTTAATAGGGTTGTTCAGTTTTCTGGAGTCTAACTTCTTGAGTTCTTTATATATATTGGATATTAACCCTCTATCTGATGTAGGATTGGTGAAGATCTTTTCCCAATTTGTTGGTTGCCGATTTGTCCTCTTGATGGTGTCCTTTGCCTTACAGAAACTTTGTAATTTTATGAGGTCCCATTTGTCAATTCTTGCTCTTAGAGCATACGCTATTGGTGTTCTGTTCAGAAACTTTCTCCCTGTACCGATGTCCTCAAGGGTCTTCCCCAGTTTCTTTTCTATTAGCTTCAGAGTGTCTGGCTTTATGTGGAGGTCCTTGATCCATTTGGATTTGAGCTTAGTACAAGGAGACAAGGATGGATCAATTCGCATTCTTCTGCATGCTGACATCCAGTTGAACCAGCACCATTTGTTGAAAAGGCTATCTTTTTTCCATTGGATGTTTTCAGCCTCTTTGTCGAGGATCAAGTGGCCATAGGTATGTGGGTTCATTTCTGGATCTTCAGTCCTGTTCCATTGATCCTCCTGCCTGTCACTGTACCAACACCATGCAGTTTTTAACACTATTGCTCTGTAGTATTGCTTGAGGTCAGGGATACTGATTCCCCCATATTTTCTTTGTTGCTGAGAATAGTTTTAGCTATCCTGGGTTTTTTGTTGTTCCAGATGAATTTGATAATTGCTCTTTCTAACTCTGTGAAGAATTGAGTTGGGATTTTGATGGGTATTGCATTGAATCTGTATATTGCTTTTGGCAAAATGGCCATTTTAACTATATTGATTCTACCGATCCATGAGCATGGGAGGTTTTCCCATTTTTTGAGGTCTTCTTCCATTTCCTTCTTCAGAGTCTTGAAGTTCTTGTCATACAGATCTTTCACATGTTTGGTAAGAGTCACCCCAAGATACTTTATACTGTTTGTGGCTATTGTGAATGGGGTCATTTCCCTAATTTCTTTCTCAGCCTGCTTATCCTTTGAGTATAGGAAGGCCACTGATTTGCTGGAGTTGATTTTATAACCTGCCACTTTGCTGAAGTTGTTTATCAGCTGTAGGAGCTCTCTAGTGGAGTTTTTTGGGTCACTTAGGTAGACTATCATGTCGTCTGCAAATAATGATAGTTTGACTTCTTCCTTTCCAATTTGTATCCCTTTGACCTCCTTATGTTGTCGAATTGCCCGAGCTAGTACCTCAAGTACAATATTGAAAAGATAAGGAGAAAGGGGGCAGCCTTGTCTGGTCCCTGATTTCAGTGGGCTTGCTTCAAGTTTCTCTCCATTTAGTTTGATGCTGGCTACTGGTTTGCTGTATATTGCTTTTACTATGTTTAGGTATGGGCCTTGAATTCCTGTTCTCTCCAAGACTTTAAGCATTAAAGGATGCTGAATTTTGTCAAATGCTTTTTTAGCATTCAATGAAATGACCATGTGGTTTTTTTCTTTGAGTTTGTTTATGTAGTGGATTGTATTGATGGATTTCCGTATATTGAACCAACCTTGCATTCCCGGGATAAAGCCTACTTGATCATGGTGGATGATCGTTTTGATGTGTTCTTGGATTCGGTTGGCAAGAATTTTATTGAGTATTTTTGCATCGATGTTCATAAGGGAAATTGGTCTGAAGTTCTCTTTTTTTGTTGGATCTTTGTGTGGCTTTGGTATCAGCGTAATTGTGGCTTCGTAGAAGGAATTGACTTAATGCCCCAATAAAAAGACACAGACTAACTGACTGGATACGTAAACAGGACCCTACATTTTGCTGCTTACAAGAAACACACCTCAGGGTCAAAGACAAACACTACCTTAGAGTAAAAGGCTGGAAGACAATTTTGCAAGCAAATGGTCTCAGGAAACAAGCTGGAGTAGCCATTTTAATATCAGATAAAATTGACTTTCAACCCAAAGTCATCCAAAGAGACTCTGAGGGACACTTCTTGCTGGTCAAAGGAAAAATACAACAAGAAGAACTCTCAATCCTGAACATGTATGCTCCAAATGCAAGGGCACCCTCTTTCGTAAAAGAAACTTTATTAAATCTCAAAGCACACAATGCACCTAACACAATAATTGTGGGTGACTTCAACACTGCACTTTCCTCAATGGACCGATCAGGAAAACAGAAACTAAACAGGGACACAATGAAACTAATTGAAGCTTTGGACCAATTAGATTTAACAGATATATATAGAACATTCTATCCTAAAACAAAAGAATATACCTTTTTCTCAGCACCCCATGGTACCTTCTCCAAAATCGACCATATAATTGGTCACAAGACAGACCTCAACAAATATAAGAAGATCGAACTAATCCCATGCCTCCTATCTGATCACTATGGAGTAAAAGTGGTCTTCAATAGCAACAGAAACAACAGAAAACCCACATACACGTGGAAACTGAGCAATACTCTACTCAATGATACCTTGGTCAAGGAAGAAATAAAGAAAGAAATTAAAGACTTTTTAGAACACAATGAAAATGAAAACACAACATACCCAAATCTATGGGACACAATGAAAGCAATGCTAAGAGGAAAACTCATAGCCCTGAGTGCCTCCAAAAAGAAAATGGAGAGAGCATACATTACCAGCTTAATGATACACTTGAAAGCCCTGGAACAAAAAGAAGCTATTTCACCCAGGAGGAGTAGAAGGCAGGAAATCATCAAACTCAGGGCCGAAATCAATCAAGTAGAAACAAAGAGAACCATACTAAAAATCAACAAAACCAGGAGCTGGTTCTTTGAGAAAATCAACAAGATAGATAAACCCTTAGCCAGACTGACCAAAGGGCACAGAGAAAGTATCCAAATTAACAAACTTAGAAATGAAAAAGGAGATATAACAACGGAAACTGAGGAAATCCCAAAAATCATCAGATTCTACTACAAGAGCCTGTACTCAACACAACTGGAGAATCTGGAGGAAATGGACAATTTCCTTGACAGATACCAAATACCAAAATTAAATCAGGACCAACTAGACCATCTAAACTGTCCCATAATGCCTAAAGGAATAGAAGGAGTCATAGAAATTCTTCCAACGAAAAAAAGCAAGGACCAGATGGTTTTAGTGCAGAATTCTATCAGACCTTCAAAGAAGAGTTAACACCAATACTCCTCAAACTATTCCACAAAATAGAAACAGAAGGAACACTTCCCTTTGTGATTTCTTAGTTGTTTCTACTTCTGTTTTTAGATCCAGGATGGTTTTGCTCCGTTCCATCATTTGTTTGTTTGTGTTTTCCTGTAATTCTTTAAGAGATTTTTGTGTTTCCTCTTTCATGACTTCTGTTGATGCAAGTTCTCCTGCATTTCTTTAAGTTTTTTTTTTTTTTTTTTTTTTTTTGCCTTTCTTCTTTATTGGCTTCTATCTCTTGAGCCTTATTCTCCTGCATTTCTTTAAGTGATTTTTGTGTTTCCATTATACAGGTTTCTAGCTTATTCATGTTCCCCTGTATTTCTTTAAGAGATTCATTTATGTCCTTTTTGTGTTCTTCTAGCAGCATCATGAACAGTGATTTTAAATCAATTGTTTCTCTGGTGTGTTGGCATAACCAGGACTTGCTGATGTTGGAGAGTTTGGTTCAGATGCTGCCATATTGCCTAGATTTCTGCTAGTAGCGTTCCTGCATTTGCCCTTTGCCATTTTGTTCTCTGGAGCTAGTTGGTCTTGTCTCTGGCTGGTGTTTCAGCCTCCTAAGAGTCTCTAGGGCTATTTCTGCAACACTGGATGCCAGGGTTTCCTCTGTTGCAGATTGCTGATGTGCTGTCCTCCTCTTGGGTGCCCTTGCAGCCCTAGTGTGCTTTGCCCCAGATTGTGATATTTTATGAGAAGGCCTTTCTCTGTAACCCACCTTTCTGTACTATCTCTGTACCTAGGCTGGCTGGGAACTTCAGTCTTCCAAGATAAAGGTTATATTAAAAGTCACTACCAATGCTCACATTCCTATGTGAAAATGTAGTCTTTGAAAATTTGGAAAGACAACTGTGACAAATTAAATATAACATATTCACTCAAAGTTCCTCTGGCCCAGTAAGAGAGATAATAATGTAATGTGTAAATACTAAAAGAAAAGTAAAAGGAGAAAGGTTTTAGCGATATCAGGTGCTATCAAAGAACAATAAAGCCATAAGAAATGGTTTTAAAACATAGACTGTATCTATTTTAACAATTCCAGGGTAAAATACCTGGAGGATGAAAAGGTTACTTTAGGTTTGAAGGATGACTAGAAGCCATGTTTATTTTATAAATAATTGAGTTGCTTTTTCTGCACACTAAAGTTAATAGAGTAGCAGCTAAAAAGTTCACAAATACATCCAAAGTGTTTCATAAGATATACGTGTGAGAATCCCAAAATAGATCTCAATTACTATTTTAATTTTTGTAGGTTTGGCAGTCTCAAGAGATATTGAACTGCAAGTCCATCACTGGCAGGCGCATTATTAATTTTGCTTGTTACTGGCTTGGAGCTAAGTCTCAGCACTAAAGCATGCGGGTCGCTTCTAACAAGTGAACTCAGAAGCAATTTCTCATTAGTAACCAGTTCTAATGTAATTTGTCCCAGTATTTTAAATATAGATAATATTTTTCTGCTTGTGACCAGAATATTCATTTAACTAGATTAAGATACTTCTGTACTTCATGAGAAGTCTGAGCACATTTTAAAATCATATCAGCCTTTTGAATATGCTATTTTTAGCAAACTGTTCTCTAATTTTTATCATACACATCCCAGAACTAGTAAAGTATGTTAGACAGTGAAGACCCTACTGCTTAATAGAAAATTGTTTAAATGATAATTTGCTCTTCTTTGGAAAATAGAATGTAGGGAATTTTAAATGAAATGTCTCCTCATTTCAAAATTATGTTTAGCAATAAAACTTGATTTTAATATCTATGCTGGAATTTCAAGAAATTTTCAGTACTTTAACAGAAACTTTGACAACTAAAAACAATGAGAACACAATGGTCTGATTTTAATCAAAAATATAGTTTGTTATAAAATACTGAAGATACTTTTGATGGAAAATTAAGTGTCAGGGGTGGGTCCTCATGGCATGAGTCTCAAGATGGACCATTCATTGGTTGGCTATTCCCTCAATTTCTACTCCATCTTTACCCATGAACATCTTGTAGAGAGGAAAAACTATGGCTTGAACATTTTGTGGCTGGGTTGGTATCCCAACCGTCCATGAGAAGCCGCATTTGGTTACAGAAGACCACTATATTTCATGGTCTACATTCCCCATTTCTTGGAGTCTTAGCTAGGGTTACCCCCTTAGGATTCTGGCTGTTTCCACTCTCTTAAGTGTATAGATTGTCCCAGTGATGCAACCCCAAACTGATTCCAGTTTTCTCTCCAAGTACTCTCTCCTTCCCTTCTTTCTGCTCTCAATCCCTCCTGCTCTCCTCCCCATCCCCTTTTCCACCCGGGCCCACCTCTCTAAGGGAAAGAAGAATTTTTAAGTACCAGAATATTAGGATGTTGGCTGTGAAATAGTCTCTCCTAGAAATGACTGCATTATCAAGAACAGTGTAATGGTCATGCTAAAGTGGAAGGGGAAACTTTTCATAGGGTCCTATTCCTAAACTTCATCATACAGGAAGCTAATGACCACTGAGGAGGAAAAATAGCCACTTTCAGGGATGACCACCCTAAATAGTTGTCCAGCGCAGAATAATTAACCCTAAAATCAAGCACCCACAAACAACAATGGACTCAGCAGGCTATATATACTTTTATATACATAAAACACACACACACACACACACACACACATGCGCGCAATATAATAAAATAAGGGAAAAGAGATTTACAACTAGAGAATATGTGGGGACATACAAGGGTGGGAATCAAGACATGGTAGGTAAGAGGGGCTAAAGGGAGACTGAAGTAAACATCCTGTTCTTGATGATCCTGCTTATATCTTTTCTTCTTTCTGTTACCAAATCCCTGACAAAAAGCAAATGAGGAGATCTAAGGTAGGCTTGCATTGCTTACTTTCCTTACATTATTTGCATTATGTTAATTACTTGCACTAAAGAAAGGATAAAGTCTATTGCAGTGTAACGAATTCTTCCATTGCATCCTCAGTGAGAAAGCGCAAAGAGGATCACATCTGGGAACTACATGTCAGCCTTCAAGGCCAGCACCACAGACTCACTTCCTGGAAGGCCATGAATCAAGCTCAAAAACATACCATGGTTATTTCATGTCTGTGTGCCAAGGCAGATGATGGACGTAGAGGGAAAATTAAGATGAATTAGATGGTCAAATTTATTGTAGCTTAATTTATTATACTTTGGAAGAATATTGATTCTCTGAATCATCAGCAGTGTCTTGAGTATTGGAATTTTGAAGACAAATGAGGAAGAAATGAAGTTCTATATCTGGCAGATTGAGGTATCCATGTTTTTTCCCATTTTTTCTTTTCTTTTTCTTTTTTTTTATTCGATATATTTTTTATTTACATTTCAAATGATTTCCCCTTTTCTAGTCCCCCACTCCCCGAAAGTCCCATAAGCCCCCTTTTCTCCCCCTGTCCTCCCACCCACCCCTTCCCACTTCCCCGTTCTGGTTTTGCCCTATACTTCTTCACTGAGTCTTTCTAGAACAAGGGGCCACTCCTCCTTTCTTCTTGTACCTCATTTGATGTATGGATTATGTTTGGGATATTCCAGTTTATGTTTTGGGTATTCCAGTTTTCTAGGTTAATATCCACTTATTAGTGAGTGCATACCATGAGTCACCTTTTGAGTCTGGGTTACCTCACTTAGTATGATGTTTTCTAGCTCCATCCATTTGCCTAAGAATTTCATGAATTCATTGTTTCTAATGGCTGAATAGTACTCCATTGTGTAGATATACCACATTTTTTGCATCCACTCTTCTGTTGAGGGATACCTGGGTTCTTTCCAGCATCTGGCAATTATAAATAGGGCTGCTATGAACAAGGTGGAACATGTATCCTTATTACATGCTGGGGAATCTTTTGTTGATGAGAATAGTTTTAGCTATCCTGGGTTTTTTGTTATTCCAGATGAATTTGATAATTACTCTTTCTAACTCTGTGAAGAATTGAGTTGGGATTTTGATGGGTATTGCATTGAATCTGTATATTGCTTTTGGCAAAATGGCCATTTTAACTATATTGATTCTGCTGATCATGAGCATGGGAGGTTTTCCCATTTTTTGAGGTCTTCTTCCATTTCCTTCTTCAGAGTCTTGAAGTTCTTGTCATACAGATCTTTCACATGTTTGGTAAGAGTCACCCCAAGGTACTTTATACTGTTTGTGGCTATTGTGAAGGGGGTCATTTCCCTAATTTCTTTCTCAGCCTGCTTATCCTTTGATGTCCCGCCAGTCAGTTACGAGGCCTCCATATTGGTTCTCGGTCGCCAGAGAAATCAGACTGAGGTACGCAAATATAGCCCTAGACCAACATCGCGGGGGTCTAAGCCCAACGGGTGTTGGCCTGCACCCAGGCCCTGGGCTGATTGGGGGCCACCAGGGTGCAAACCCGGCCAGGAGGTTCCCCCCTCCCCCCACTGGCGCGCGCGCACCACCGCCATTTTGCCTAAGGGAAGCCAGAGAGACCTAGCAGGCAAAACCAAACTGGCTAACAGGCATAGCCCGAGGCGGACATAGCAGGGGTCTCAGACGGTCAGGTCCTGGGTTGCTCAGTGGGGCATCTGTGTGCCGACCCAGCCAGGAGCTTGTTTGTCCGGGCCAGTGTGCACCGCAGCCATTTTGCCTACGGGAAACCAGAGGGACCCAACAGACAAAACCAAACCAGCTAACAGGCATAGCCTGAGGCGGACATAGCAGGGGTCTCAGACGGTCAGGCCCTGGACTGCCCCCAGGCCCTGGGCTACTCGATGGGCTACCTGTGTGCCGACCCAGCCAGGAGGTTGTTTATCTGGGCCGGTTTGCGCACCACCACCATTTTGCCTACGGGAAGCCAGAGAGACCTAGCAGGCAAAACCAAAACAGCTAGCAGGCATAGCCCGAGGCAGACATAGCAGGGGTCTCAGACGGTCAGGCCCTGGACTGCCCCCAGGCCCTGGGCTGCTCGGTGGGCCATTTGTGTGCTGACCCGGCCAGGAGGTTGATAGCCCAGCAGACTCTCCCAGCACTCTCAGGGAGCGCGCACATGCCACCATCCTAGCCACCTGACAGACCCAATTAACACTCACAGCTGAGGGGAACTTTGCTCAGACATTGGCCTGCCAGGCTTTTGCCTAGACTCAGGGCCTGAGCAGCTAGGATAGCCTTGTGTGCACCAACCCGGTTGGGAGTTCTGCTGCCCAGCAGAGAGATCAGCAGAAAAGGTCCCTACAGCATACAGCCTCAGCACTCCCTGAAGGAGCAAACGGGCACCTTCTGGCTCACAGACACAATCTGGGGCAAAGAACACTAGGGCTGCAAGGGCACCCAAGAGGAGGAAAGCACATTAGCAATCTGCAACAGGGGAAATCCTGCCCTCCAGTGGTGCAGAAATAGCCCTAGAGCCTCTCAGGAGGATGAAACACCAGCCAGAGACAAGACCAATTAGCTCCAGAGAACAAGATGGCAAAGGGCAAACGCAGGAACGCTACTAACAGAAATCGAGGCAATATGGCAGCATCTGAACCAAACTCTCCAACATCAGCAAGTCCTGGTTATGCCAACACACCAGAGAAACAAGATTTGGATTTAAAATCACTGTTCATGATGCTGCTAGAAGAACACAAAAAGGACATGAATGAATCTCTTAAAGAAATGCAGAGGAACATGAATAAGCTAGAAACCCGTATAATGGAAACACAAAAAAACACTTAAAGAAATGCAGGAGAATAAGGCCCAAGAGATAGAAGCCAATAAAGAAGAAAGGCAAAAAAAAAAAAAAAAAACTTAAAGAAATGCAGGAGAACTTGAGTCAACAGGCAGAAGTCATGAAAGAGGAAACACAAAAATCTCTTAAAGAATTACAGGAAAACACAGACAAAAAAATGATGGAACTGAGTGAAACCATCCTGGACCTAAAAACAGAAGTAGAAACAACTAAGAAATCACAAAGGGAGACAACTTTGGAGATAGAAAACCTTGAGAAGAAATCAGGGGCCATAGATGCAAATATAAATAACAGAATACAAGAGATGGAAGAAAGAATCTCAGATGCCGAAGATACCATAGAAACCATTGACTCAACTGTCAAAGAAAGAACAAAATGCAAAAAGCTTGTATCCCAGAACATCCAGGAAATCCAGGATACAATGAGAAGACCAAACCTAAGGATTATAGGTATAGACGAGAGTGAAGATTTACAACAGAAAGGGCCAGCAAATATCTTCAACAAAATTATGGAAGAAAACTTTCCTAACTTAAAGAGAGAGATGCCTATGAATATACAAGAAGCCTACAGAACTCCAAACAGACTGGACCTGAGCAGAAATACCTCCTGTCACATAATAATCAAAACCCCAAATGCACTAAACAAAGAAAGAATATTAAAGGCAGTAAGAGAAAAAGGCCAAGTAACTTTAAAGGAAGACCTATCAGAATCACACCAGACTTCTCACCAGAGACCATGAAAGCTAGAAGATCCTGGGCAGATCTCATGCAGACTCTAAGAGAACACAAATGTTAGCCAAGACTACTATACCCAAAAAAACTCTCATTCACCATAGATGGAGAAACCAAGATATTCCATGACAAAACCAAATTTACACAATATCTTTCCACAAACCCAGCTCTACAAAGAATAATAGGAGGAAAACTCCAATACAAGGAGGGAAACTACACCCTGGAAAAAGCAAGATAGTTACCTTCCTTCATCAAACCCAAAAGAAGATAACCACTCAAATATAAAAAGAACATCAAAAATGACAGGAAGTAATAATCACTATTCCCTAATATCTCTTAACATCAATGGTCTCAATTCCCCAATAAAAAGACATAGACTAACAGACTGGATAAGGAAACAGGACCCTACAATTTGCTGTATACAGGAGACACACCTCAGTGTCAAAGATAAAAGCTACCTTAGAGTAAAAGGCTAGAAGACAATCTTACAAGCCAATTGTCACAGGAAACAAGCAGGAGTAGCCATTCTAATATCAGATAAAATTGACTTTCAACCTAAAGTCATCAAAAGAGACACAGAAGGACACTTCTTGCTGGTCAAAGGAAAAATCCACCAAGAAGAACTTTCAATTCTGAACATCTATGCGCCAAATGCAAAGGCACCCTTATTCGTAAAAGAAACTTTACTATAAAGTTCAAAGCACACATTGCACCTAACACAATAATTGTGGGGGACTTCAACACTCCACTTTCCTCAATGGACCGATCGGGAAAACAGAAACTAAACAGAGACACAGTAAAACTAATTGAAGCTTTGGACCAATTGGATTTGACTGATATTTATAGAACATTTCACCCTAAAGCAAAAGAATATACCTTTTTCTCAGCACCTCATGGTATCTTCTCCAAAATCGACCATATAATTGGACACAAGCCAGACCTCAACAAATATAAGATGATCGAACTAATCCCATGCCTCCTATCAGAACACTATGGCGTAAGAGTGATTTTCAATAGCAACAAATACAACAGAAAGCCCACATACACATGGAAGCTGAATAATACTCTACTCAATGACACCTTGACCAAAGAAGAAATAAAGAAAGAAATCAGAGACTTTTTAGAATTTAATGAAAATCAAGGTACAACATACCCAAATCTTTGGGACACAATGAAAGCAGTGCTAAGAGGTAAACTCATAGCCCTGAGTGCCTCCAAAAAGAAAATGGAGAGAGCATACACTAGCAGCTTAATGACACACCTGAAAGTCCTGGAACAAAAAGAAGCCAATTCACCCAGGAGGAGTAGAAGGCAGGAAATCATCAAACTCAGGGCTGAAATCAATCAATTGGAAACAAAGCGAACCATACAAAGAATTAACGAATCCAGGAGCTGGTTCTTTGAGAAAATCAACAAGATAGATAAACCCTTAGCCAGACTGACCAAAGGGCACAGAGAAAGTATCCAAATTAACAAACTTAGAAATGAAAAGGGAGATATAACAACGGAAACTGAGGAAATCCAAAAAATCATCAGATCCTACTACAAGAGCCTGTACTCAACACAACTGGAGAATCTGGAGGAAATGGACAATTTCCTTGACAGATACAAAATACCAAAATTAAATCAGGACCAAATAGATCATCTAAACAGTCCCATAACACCTAAAGAAATAGAAGGAGTCAAAGAAAGTCTTCCAACCAAAAAAAGCACAGGACCAGATGGTTTCAATGCAGAATTCTATCAGACCTTCAAAGAAGAGTTAACACCAATACTCCTCAAACTATTCCACAAAATAGAAACAGAAGGAACACTACCCAATTCCTTCTACGAAGCCACAATTACGCTGATACCAAAGCCACACAAAGATCCAACAAAGAAAGAGAACTTCAGACCAATTTCCCTTATGAACATCGATGCAAAAATACTCAATAAAATTTTTGCCAACCGAATCCAAGAACACATCAAAACGATCATCCACCATGATCAAGTAGGCTTTATCCCGGGAATGCAGGTTTGGTTTAATATATGGAAATCCATCAATGCAATCCACTACATAAACAAACTCAAAGAAAAAAACCACATGGTCATTTCATTGGATGCTGAAAAAGCATTTGACAAAATTCAGCATCCTTTCTTGCTTAAAGTCTTGGAAAGAACAGGAATTCAAGGCCCATACCTAAACATAGTAAAAGCAATATACAGCAAACTGGTAGCCAGCATCAAACTAAATGGAGAGAAACTTGAAGCAATCCCACTAAAATCAGGGACTAGACAGGGCTGCCCCCTCTCTCCTTATCTTTTCAATATTGTACTTGAGGTACTAGCTCGGGCAATTCGACAACATAAGGAGGTCAAAGGGATACAAATTGGAAAGGAAGAAGTCAAACTATCATTATTTGCAGATGACATGATCGTCTACCTAAGTGACCCAATAAACTCCACTAGAGAACTCCTACAGCTGATAAACAACTTCAGCAAAGTGGCAGGTTATAAAATCAACTCAAGCAAATCAGTGGCCTTCCTATACTCAAAGGATAAGCAGGCTGAGAAAGAAATTAGGGAAATGACCCCCTTCACAATAGCCACAAACAGTATAAAGTACCTTGGGGTGACTCTTACCAAACATGTGAAAGATCTTTATGACAAGATCTTCAAGACTCTGAAGAAGGAAATGGAAGAAGACCTCAAAAAATGGGAAAACCTCCCATGCTCATGGATCGCCAGAATCAATATAGTTAAAATGGCCATTTTGCCAAAAGCAATATACAGATTCAATGCAATACCCATCAAAATCCCAACTCAATTCTTCACAGAGTTAGAAAAAGCAATTAACAAATTCATCTGGAATAACAAAAAACCCAGGATAGCTAGAACTATTCTCAGCAACAAAAGAAATTCTGGGGGAATCAGTATCCCTGACCTCAAGCAATACTACAGACCAATAGTGTTAAAAACTGCATGGTATTGGTACAGTGACAGGCAGGCAGATCAATGGAACAGGATTGAAGATCCAGAAATGAACCCACACACCTATGGCCACTTGATCCTCGACAAAGGGGCTGAAAACATCCAATGGAAAAAAGATAGCCTTTTCAACAAATGGTGCTGGTTCAACTGGAGGTCAGCATGCAGAAGAATGCGAATTGATCCATCCTTGTCTCCTTGTACTAAGCTCAAATCCAAATGGATCAAGAACCTCCACATAAAGCCAGACACTCTGAAGCTAATAGAAAAGAAACTGGGGAAGACCCTTGAGGACATTGGTACAGGGAGAAAATTTCTGAACACAACACCAATAGCGTATGCTCTAAGATCAAGAATTGACAAATGGGACCTCATAAAATTACAAAGTTTCTGTACAGCAAAGAACACCATCAAAAGGACAAATCGGCAACCAACAAATTGGAAAAAGATCTTCACCAATCCTACATCAGATAGAGGGCTAATATCCAATATATATAAAGAACTTAAGAAGTTAGACTCCAGAAAACCAAACAACCCTATTAAAAAATGGGGTACAGAGTTAAACAGGGAATTCTCACCTGAAGAACTTCGGATGGCAGAGAAGCATCTTAAAAAATGCTCAACTTCATTAGTCATTAGGGAAATACAAATCAAAACAACCCGTTTTTTATTTTCTAAATAAAACTAAAAAACATACCTACATTTCTATTTCTATATAATTTTTCTTTGTATATACATATGCATATTATATATGTATATTGTATATATATGTGCATTTATACATATCATACATACATTTTCAATAATATACATATATATATGTATTATACACACAAATTTTATGTACGTATATAAAACTAACAAGAAAATTGACCAGGTGGAAAAATAGACAGACTACTAATTCCTTAAAATTTTATGAAAATTTATATAAATGAGTTCTTTTAGCCATATCATTGCATTGTTATTGCCTTTATGTGTTCTGGACAGTGTGCTTGAGAAAGTAAGTAACCTGGTTGATAATGATGTTGACATAGAAATTCACAAGAAAATCCTGTTCACTCTAGCCAAGGAACTTTAAAGATCAGTCCCTTAAAGCACAAAAATATTAGACAATAAATATTTCACAACAAAATACCAAAGAAAATCATAGCCTCTCTTCATCCTGTCAGCAGTGAAATTCTAGATGTTTACTTCAGCCTGAGCATGAAGAGGCACTCAAAGCATCTGGTGTTGTCAGATGCTCATCTCTGCTGGGGACTGCAAACCTGTCAACCTTTGTCAGTGGAGACAAGAAGACTCCTTACACAAGCTTCTACCCCAAGACATACCTTGTCTCTGATTTTAGACAGGAAAACCCAGTGAAAACAGTAATCATGGTTCACTGCCATTTCAAGCCTGCCAGTCTTAAAGTATCTCTTCTGGGGAGACTCGCCTCCCATAACAGCCACTATGCTGAGAATTATCTTTACTTCAGTCATATGAACTTGCAGCTGTTAAGATACATCTGGCAGAAATCTGAAGCTCATATCACGTGCCTTATCCTTTCAAAAGGATCTGAGAAATGTAAAATGGCCTGTAGACGATTGCAATAGCTTTGGGAGAAGCATCTGATAAGAATCTGTAGATATCACAACACTTAAAATGTTGAAATTTAGTAGTATTCCAATATCTTTGAAAACCAAAGGAAGATGACTTTTTACAACCATAGAAAGAACTATAATCTGACATTCACTTTATTCTGACAATGGAGTAAAGAATAAATAGAAGAATATATTCCTTCTCTGAGACCAGCATTTAGGATGGTGTCTGAAGCCATAAGAGAGCCACCATACCATATTGAGAGGCCATACCATCTTCTGTTCCATCTTTTCCACTATCTCAAGAAGGAGTCAAAATTCAAACTCCCTACTAGCGTCTGGATCAAACGTCTATATAATCTTTTCTATTCTGGCACACAGGATCCTGACATTTAAATTTTTGATCATCAACTGTAATGATAATGCAAGTTTGCATCATTTTGAAGTCTAAACATGAAAGTTTTTATCTCTATTGAGACTGAGAAGCCCAGTTACTATGTTCCAAGTCAAACTACATGTTTCTTTTAATATATTTAAAGAAAACATTACTTTCATTTAATTTGTGTCTTTTTGTTTTACAAACAGGTATTTTTACTTACAATAATAGCTTTTATTTATATTTATAGGTTCATTTATAAGAAAATTTGGCTTTTGATAAATTGCTCTGTAGACAAAGCCAAGCCACATAGTCTAGATGCAAGATCAATTTCCGTGATAAGTAATGGTTTATTTTTCAATTTTTCTTCTCCCAATGAACAAATGACCTAGTATGATAAAGCCAAATAGATTTTCTTTTCAGTATATTAAAGAATATCTCCTATTATTGGAAGATTTGTCATGATCCATAGAATTTTTAGATTTTAAGTAAACATTAAAAATATAATAGTGTGGCACTCTGTAATATGTTTGCAATATATTGTTATAAATATAAAAATAATTTTAAGCTTAATGGAAAGAAAGAAAATCACATAACTCTGGTCATATATAAATATTTATATTAGTAATATCACAAGCAGGATGCATTGATAAGATTGCTTGAACATTTCTCCAGGTGAGAGGTATATTCTGACCTCAACTCAGAGCATTTCACTTGTAAAATATGTCTGGTAATATCAGGATAGTCTGAGATTAAGCAGTCCTTACCGTGTTATTCAGCACACACTTTCTTGTCTGAAGTGTGAGGCATTCACACATGTATTATGTAGGACTAGAGTTTAGGAGTGTAATCTACCTTGATCCAAGTAAATCCTAAACATAGGACTGTTGAGCTACAACATACACTGCTACCCACCTTGCTAAGGGATATTATGTTTATAGGCCTTTGAACTAGCTGACACAGCACCAAGTATTTTAGATATGACTATAGCAATTTAAAGGCAACTATTCCCAAATAGTGTTTAAATAAATGATCCAAATACTTAACATAGAATAATAATTAACGGCCTCACAGAAATCTGACATACAATAAACTATTTATATTTGATTTATCTGATCAGCTTCAGCAAAAGTGTAGAGCTAGGAAACTATCTTTATCATCAAGGAAACAGAAATATATATTATGTCATACTACTTCTATCATCACTATCTTTATCATTATCATTAGAATAATCAAATTTGTTTATATTAATACTTGACACAATTTTTGTTTCATAAAAATGATTTTAAAACTGAATTGTTGGCTTTAAGCTGACCTCGCACATTAGATTATTTAGGATGCAGTTTGAACAGAGTAAATATCATATATTGATCATCATCTACTCATTTATCTCTACACAACTTTGTGGTTTACTGATCTTTCCACTTTTTTCCTTGATTTTCTTAAGTGATTTTGACAACATTGAGCTTCCCTGTTTCAGCATTTCAGAAGTTACTGGTCATTTCATCTGACTTCTACTTAGTAATACGCCTGCTATTCATGTTATGACAAAAGGGAGTATTATATTTTAGAATAAAATAATATCCAATTGTTTTGTTGAAGTTCTTTTTATAGTAAGCTTTTGATGGATATTAATCTGATTTTCATATTTTAGTTATGGATATGTTTACAGAAATGGTTGGAGTTCAGGCTTTGTTTTAATATATTAATTGAAATCCATTTAATGGATTCTCAGGAGTTCTTCAGTTTCTCAGAAAGGAGACTACTGAATTGCTTAATGTGTTTGTTTATTGACGTAGGTTTCAATAGCCTAGATCTAGAAATGACCATAAATTCTGAGTTTTGTTTTCACCTTCTAAGCGCTAGCACAGAAGCAGTCTCTCAGAACATCACAGCCAACACACTGTTGATGAATGGGGGGTAAGATGGAAGCCTGTTCCATATGACTCAGTAGCTGGTATCTGTTCAAACGGTAAGAGTCTGCCACTGAGCTTTTCTTTTAATTTAATATTTAAGGACAATACAAATTTTTTAAAAAAGTTTGCCAATGAGTATCAATTCGATCTTATCTGCACAACAAAATTTGAGGTGTGGTCACGTTGAATCTATTGTAAAGTAACATCTTTTGTAAAGACAGGTTTTGTAGATAACTGGAAAATCAATTAAGGTAAACAAATTCCATGACAAGGGTGTGAGTACACGGCAGTCTATATTGACCGAAATAAACACAAGAATCTCAGCAGGCTGCTGTTACGTGAGAGACTATTACTAACATCCATCCCCAGCTTGCTCAGTAGAAAAAAAGAGGTTATAAATCTCCTTCTTTGAAAGGAAAACTCTTTGTTTAATATTCCTGCTTTCCCTAATGTTCATGATGAGCACATCTATTTACTTGCTTCCTATATGAAATAACATGTATGAAACACCATGGTAGGCTAAGTTTCTATGTATATCTGGTTGGTTTTGTTTGTTTCGAGCCTATTATACTGTTTTTATGATGCTAACATCATTGTACATCACCACAACAATATGCAATTATTTCTTTTTAGTATCATCTCCAACTCTTTTCAAAAGAAAGAAAAGCTCTCTTAAAACAAGTTTGTGTGTGTGTGTGTGAGAGAGAGAGAGTGTGTGTGTGTGAATGTGTATAATAAGCAACATATGCAAATCAGAGGATACCTTTGTGGATTCCATCTTTTCCTTCCATTTATGTGGTTTCCAGTGATCAGATTTAGGTACTTGGGCTTGGTAAGCAGCTTTGTTAACTGGGACAACTCTTTGGCCTACCTCCATTTTGTTGTGGCTGCTGCTGTTGTTAATCTTATACGCAATACCTTTCTGATTATGTATGGGATACATTTATCACTGATTTTTAAATTTTCTTTTTCTTGATGGCCAATGATTTTAAACAACACTCTTTCATAGCCATACAACCTTTGGAATGTATTTTCAGAAAAATATCTATTAAATTATGTTCTTATTTTTTTTCCGCAGAGTTATTTGTGGGGGATATTTTAAAATATTTAATAGTAGAAAACTCATTATATAATGCAAACCTTTAGATAAATATTCAGAATGGAGATTCCTGAAGCATAGAGTAGATTGTTTATTTATTTATATATTTGCATCAATAATACCCTGAAGATTTATATTTTTACAAGGCACCATGGGTGTTTTTAAATCCAACATACTTTAAGGGAAAACTATCAATCATGCATTGCTTGACCTATAAATTTAACAAATGCATAACAATAGTTCTTATGAGCATCTGTGGATATTTCAGGATGCTCTAAAATTTCAAATATTGCCTTTTTGCATGGAATGAAAAAATATCTGCTTAGCTTATAAGTAGCTACAGGGTTGCAATGTAAACTAGCACTGACATTTCTTAAATAATGCAAAAAATATATTGCAAGGCAAAACAGGTTAATTAGCAGTAATATATAAATAATTCCTCTCTTCTCTCTAAAGTAAATATTCTAATTTTAAGACACAGATATGCTCTGATATCCTTTGGATATACATTATTACTATAGGTCCTTCAACAAATAACAACAGTACACATGCCTCTTCAAAAGAGCTTCTGAATATGTATGCTATAACCTGTAGAACACAGACAGGTATTGAACATTTTATTTGTTATAGCTTTCCATGTATAAGATCTCCAAAACATAAACCTGATGCTTATAAGATGCTACATTTTTATAAACAGAATTTTACATCACCCTAACTCAACTTTAAGCTTCATTAAAAAACATAAAGAACAAAAGAGTGTGAATGGGTTTTTTTTATCTGCTCAGTACACAGTGCTGCAGGTGTATAGTCAGGTCATCCTTTCAGTTTATTAAAAATTTCTGATGTGATGATATATATGGGACTCTAAAAATTGCACCTACCGCTTATAAATGATTTCATCAAAGTGGATGGATACAAGATTAACACCACCACCACCACGACCACCACCAACAACAACAAAAGTAGCACTACTATATACAAATGAAAAAAAAGAATAATAAAGGAATCATGGAAATAACACATTTACAATATTCTCAAATAATGCAAAATAACATGTGGTAACTCTAGCAAAGCCTCTAAAACACTTGTATCATATAATTTCAAGTCTTTGAAGAAATAAATTGAAGATTGCAGATGATGCAAAATCTCCTATGGTCATGGATTGGTAGGATAAGCATAGTAAAAATGAATATTTTTCTGAAAACAATCTACATGTTCAATAAAATCTCAATCAAATTTCAACACAATTCTCTACAGACTTTGAAAGAACAATTCTCAACTTTATATGAAAAAACAAAAGCTTAGGGAAAATAATCCTGAGCAGTTAAAAACCTGCTGGAGATTCCATCATTCTTTATTTCAAGTTGTTCTGCAGAGCTATAGCAATAAAAGCTGCGTGGTATTGTACCATGAATAGACACAATGATCAGTGGAATGGTACTGAAAAGCAGGCATAAATCCATCCATCTGTGGATACCTGAACTTTGATAAAGAAGGCAGCTATATATACTGGCAAAAAGAAAGCATCTTCTATAAATGATGCTGTTAAAACTGGATGCTGCATGTAGAATGATCCGGTATAGATCCATATTTATCACCCTGCACAAAACTCAGAACCAAGTAGATCAAAGACTTCTATATAAGTCAAGATAAATGCCTCTCATAGACGATAATGTAGGAAGAATCTTGAACTCATTGACGCACGATGCAATGCTCTGACAGAACACCACCAACCAAGGCATTAAGATACAAAATTAACAAATGGGATCCCATGAAACTGAAAGGATTCTATAAAGCCAAGAACAGTGTGAATTAGACATAGAAGAAGCCTTTAGATTAGGAATTTTTTTTGTACCAACTCCGCATCTATAGGATATCTATATATCTAGTATCTAAATATATAAAAATGTAAGAACATGATATCAAAAAATCAAAGTAATCCAATTAAAACATAGGATACAGATCAAAACATTATTTTCAATGTTATAATATCAAATGCCTGAGATATAGTCACAGAAATGTACAACGTTCTTAGCAAGCAGGAAAATATGAAAAAAAAACTTTAGTGCATTTTACACTTCTTAGAATGACTAAGATCAATTCTGGTTGATAGTTAAGGCTAGTAAGAATATAGAACAATTAGAATATTCCCCCATTGCTGGTGGTAATGCAAACTCATATAGCTGCTAACTTCTAGTTCCTCAGAAAGCTGAGTATCAATCTATCTCAAAATATAACCATACCACTCTTGGGCATTCTACCATAAGGACACTTTCTTAACCATGTTCATTTTGGATTTACTCATAAGAATCAGAACCCAGAAGCAACCTAGTTGATCTTAATCCATCAAATGGGTGAAGAAAATTTGGTGTATTTACATAATGGAGTAGTACTTACCTGTAAAAATAAAATTATGAAGTTTGTAGGCCCCATTGCCATAGACAATACCCGGAAAACTCACTGAACATAGAAAAGTTGATCTGTTGATTACATGATCAACATTTTACCTTACATGTATTTTCTATTCTTTTTGCTGCAGGAAAGTGCTTGGCAGACTAATAGAAGAGAAAATCAGATACAAAGCCAGCCACAAAAATCTATGACCTACAGCCTATCTTGCCTACAGAATATTCTAGAGCAATGGTGGCACAGAAGTTGGAGTAGCCAACCATTGTCTGATTTAATGTGAGGCTACCTCTATGAGAAGAAACTCATACTTGATATTTCTTGGGTAACCAAGAGCCATAGACTAGATGCTCCAGAGAACTATGGTAGAAGCCAACGCTGCTTGTCTAAAAAAAAATCAATAAAATATTTTATGATTAATGCAATACTCACTGATCAATGCCTGATACAGTTTTCATCAGAGAGGCTTCCTTTGGCAGCTGATTGGAACAGATGCAGAGACTCCTAAACAGACCTAATGCTAAGAAATTCTAAATTAGAGGACTCTGAAAAATGCCTTCCCTTAGAGATCAGGGAATCCAGAGGAAGAAGAAGGGGAAAGATTGTAGGAGTCAGAAATAGAGGACAGGAGGAGAATAAGGACCTCGGAATCAAATAAGCAAGGCACAAACGATCTTACGGAAATGAGAGCAGCAAACACTGAATCTTCACCAGATCCTCTGCATATATGTTATAGCTATTAGCTTTGGATTTTTAGGGGGCTTCTGAGTATGGGACAAGTGGATTTCTGACTCGTGTGTGCTCACGGGACACTTTTCCTCCTTTTACATTGCCATGTTCAATTTTGATATGATAGTTTCTGCTTCAACTTACATTTGATTGTGTCTTATTTCATTATTATCTGATAGACACCTGTAATTTTCTAATGAGAAACAGAAAGGGAGTGTATCTGGAGGACAAAAGAGGTGGTAGAGTATTGGGCCATGAAAGGCAGTCTGTGTTCTGGTTGAGCTAGGTTTAAATTCCAGTGACCCAGTGGACTTAATCCACAAAGGACGGGGTATTTACCCATGTTCCCAGACACTAGGCTGACACCATGAGGCCTTTCACTCTATTATTCTGTGACCATCAGTTCCATAGGGCCATGTCCTAGGCCCCTAGTATTCTGGCTGGAGTCCACCCCACAGTTACCTGGCAACAGCCAGGCAGCCTGGCCCACTATAAAAGGGGATACTTGGCTTCCTCTCTTGCCCTCTCCTCTCCTCTCCTCTCCTCTCCTCTCCTCTCCTCTCCTCTCCTCTCCTCTCCTCTCCTCTCCTCTCCCTTTCTTCTCCTCTCCCTTTCCTCTCCTCTCCTCTCCCTTTCCTCTCCTCTCCCTTTCCTCTCCTCTCCCTTTCCTCTCCTCTCCCTTTCCTCTCCTCTCCTTTTCCTCTCCTCTCCTTTTCCTCTCCTCCCCTCCCCTCCCATGCCCCATTCTCTTCTCCCTTCTCCTCCTCTCCCCTTCCCTTCGCTACCCCTCCCTTCCCCTGCCCTTCCCCTTCCCCTTCCCCTCACCCCCTCCCTTTTTCCTTCCCCTCACCTTCTCCCCTCCTCCTCCCCTCCTCTCCCATCCCCTCCCCTCTCCTCTGCTCTCCTCTGCTCTCCTCCCTTCCCCTCCCCTTCCCTCCCATCCCTTCTCTTCTCTTCTCTCCTCTTCTCTCCTCTCCTCTCCTCTCTTCTCTTTTCTCTTCTCTCTCACTCTCACTCTCTTTCTCTTACCTTTATCTTCTCCCATTCCCTTGCCCTCTTTCCACAGGGTCATGGCTGGCTTCTCCCTCTCTATCTCCCCTCTCAGTCTACTTTTCTACAATAAAGCTGAAAAAACATGGGCTGCCTCCTTTCATCTAAGTCTGCCATGTTAGAACAACAGAACAGGCCTCTCAGCATTTCCAGGCACCAGACTGGACCAAGGACTTGCACACCCCCACCCCCTACCTCATCCCTAGTCTGGTCTCCTCCACAGGTACCCAGTCCACAGCAGAGGTCAGGGAGACTAGGAATAGAGGGAGAAAGAATATATATACATACATACATACATATATATATATACATATATATATATAATTTCTTTGCAGAATATATATATATATATATATATATATATATATATATATATATATATGCATGCAGTTACAGTTTTCAAATATTCTCAAGACCTAAGCAGTTGGTTTTCACATGTATCTCAGGAAATTGCTGCCATTCTTACATAAGAGCATAAAGAACATCTGCTAAACTGTTTGCTTTGGCTGTATGTCTGGAAAAACTACCTAATAACTATGGTCATGTTTTGCAAGTTGTTCTGGTAAAATGAATAGTCCCCACTCCATTCGTGCAGCATGGTGGCTCAAGTTCCAGTCATGCAGAAAACAATAAAACCATAAAACTGCATGAGATTATGCATCTCAGTCTCAGAGCTCCAAGTTTCCTTTCTGAAGTACCCACGTGTTCTTAGAATGTAGTGGAGCAATTCACTATACTCACCATGCTTTTAATTGTTCCACATAGTTTTGGGAATCTTACCTTGCTAAACCATGTTTATTGGTTAAGAAATAGGATGTGTAGGTAACTGGGGTGAAGCTTTGGCTACTTTTCTAGCCAAATTCTCTGTGAGTTCAATTCTCTGTCTCCACACAGCAGCTTACAACTCTATTTTTGCCACTTCTAAGATATCTGATATCATCTTTTGGCCTTTTTGGACACCAGGAATGCACATGGTATGCATATATTCAAATATATATACATACAGATACACATACACATATACAATATATACATACTAATGTGTACATATGTAGGTAAAATAGTCATAACCATAAAATTAAGAAATGGGATACACAGACATACATATACATATGTTACTGTACAGTGTGGTTGCAAAGAACTGAACCCAGGAATTCACACCTGGAAGTCAAGTGCTTTATCACTGAAATATGTACTCTCTATCATGATCTTTATTTTATATTCTTTGATTTTTACATAGATATTAAAACATCCATAACATCCCTCAATATTGATCATGTATCTACAGAACCATGTGTAGCTTGAAGTATATAATCATAATAAAATACACAGTGGCATTGTGGTTACAGTCCTTCAGTTTTAGCTGAGATTCAAGGATTAAAATACAAGTCTTAAAATGATTGTAGTAACAGGGCTCTAACATTATAAATGACAAATATAAGCAATAAAGTTCTTTAAATAATGTTTAACTGAGGTGTTGAACCATTAAAAGCCTGCAAATCTTGTTTGCCTCCTACCTTCAAGATTTAATGACAACTTGTCTGTTGAATTAGCTTGGGTAGTGAACAAATCTGAAAGGTGCCTATTGTACAAAGAGATTCTAGAACACACAGTAATGTTTTCATAAACAAGCACCTACTGTGACCAAATTTGTCAATTATTATTTTGATGTTTCATTGTCAAACAGCCTCCAGCATTCATTCTTGCAAGAATAAGTTTTTTATGACTTCTGTCTTATAACTGTACCCTTACAACTTTGTGAAATGCCTATCCCCAGGGCTTCTTAAAATTGTAACTAAAATCCTAAAACACACAAGACAATGCCTTTTCACTTCTGGGAAAGAATTCTCTAGTCGCCACCAGCTAACAAAGTGTGCCAGATAGAACCATGAATGCACAGTCAATAATGAGGTACAATTTGAGCACCAATGTATTAAAGTTCACCCAATGTTACAGTGAGACAGAGTTGAGTGGCATAAGGCCTTGTCTTCACAATACCAGAATTTTCCACATTTGATACCATGTCAGTGACACATGATTAGAACCATGCTGCACAGAGAAGGAAGGGCAGGATTTTGTAAAGGTCCTCTGGTGTATCTAGGAAGTACTTCTGTGGGATACACATTTGCAGGGGCCTGAGTAACAATGTCATACATTACATTTAGATCTTTTCAAAGAAAAGACTGTATAATACTAATTTCATAAGTTTTCATTTCTGACTATACCTGACTATGGGAGGATAAATTCTGTTTGCTTAAAAGAAATAGATCTACCTGAAGACTGAGAAATACCACTCTTGGAGATATACCCAAAAGATGCCGCAACATACCACAAGGACACATACTTCTACCATGATCATAGTGGTCTTATTTGTAACAGCCAGAAGCTAGAAACATTCCAGATGCCCCTCAACCAAAGAATAGGTATAGAAATTGTGGTTCATTTATACAATAGAGTACTATTCAGCTATTAAAAAGGAGGACATCATGAAATTTGAGGGTAAATGAGTGGAACAAGAAAATATCCTGAGAAAGATAACTCAGACCCAGAAGGACATGCATGGTTTGTACTCACTGTTAAGTGGATATTATCCAAAAAGTACAGAGTACCTAGGACACAACCTATAGACCCCCAAGAAGTATAACAATCAGAAAGGCCCGAGTAAGGAGTCTACAATCCCACATAGAAGGGGGAAGGAAATAATCATGGGAGGCAGAGGGAGGGAGAGACCTAGGCAGGAGATGGAGAAGGCAAAGGGAAATAGGATCAGATATGGGGAGCAGGAGAGAAGTCCAATGGGCCAAGAGAATGGATAGAAGTAAGCAGCCTTAGAGGGACAGTGAAAGGTGAGGGTATCCTCTAGAAAATTCCAGTGACTTGGGAGGTGAGAGACTCACAGGTCTTATTGGGCATGACCAAAATGCCCAACACTGGAGAGAGGGAACTTGAAGTGTCCACCTCCAGTACATAGACAGGGCCTCAAATGTAAGGACAGAGTCACCAACCCACAGTCAAAATTTCTGAGCCAGTGTTGTTCCTGTCCAAAAGAACTGCAGGGCAAAAAATGGAGAAGAGAATGAAGGAAAGGCAATCTAATGACTGGTCCTACTTGGGTTCTATCTCTTAGGTGTGGGCATCAAGGCTTGACACTATTACTGATGCTATGATGTGCTTACAGATGGAAGCCTGGCATGGCTGTCCTCTGAGAGACCCTACCAAGAGCTCACTGAGACAGAGGCAAATACTTACACCCAACCATTTGACTAGAGTGGACCCCTAAGGGTAAATTAGGGGCAGAATTGAAGAAGCTGAAGGGACAGCAACCCCATAGGAAGATCAAAAGACTGAGTTAACCCCCCAGGGAGCTCCCAGAGACTGAGCCCTCAACCAGGAGCAGACATGGGCTAATCCAAGGCCCCTGACAAATATAAAGCTGAGGTCTGCCTGGTCTTCCCACAGCAGAAGAAGATGCACTTAATCCTCAAGAGACTTGAAGGAGCACCCTCTTGGAGGCAAACAAGGAAGAATGGGATGAGGAAATGTAAGAGGGGGGCAATGAGGGTGGAATGTAAATAAATAAAACAACAATAAAATGTTTTCACAGATAAAAAGTAAAAGAAAAAGGAAAAAGAGTTCAGTGCATGCACAGTTTTGAAGAGGAAGAACAGGCAGCGAGACACTATATAATAAGCCTGAGATTTTTAAATTAAGTGAACGTATAGGCTTGAAACACAGAAATCCAATTAAAATAATACTCTACAACCATATAAAGTTTCACTCGAAGAGCTAAAGGTTTGAAAGTGATAAAACCCAGTTTTGGCAAGATTTAACTTTCCTTCAAGAGAACAGTCAAGTTTTATGCAATAAAAGCTGAGATTGCGACCATTTATTCCAGATAAATTTTATATATGCATTAGAAACAACCCAGTAAATGCTTTATTACAAGTATGATGAACTCAACATTCCAAAACTCTCACTGCTTAGGGCATCTTAGAATCGAGGCAGCAGTGTTGAAAAGACAGTTTTATTATTTACTCATGTTCATTAGAATGATGATAGTCCAGAATAATCACTTGTTTTCTTGTAGCCAGATAAGTTTCAAAAGCTGTGGAGATAACATATGTAGACTTTATAGTGGTACTAAGACAGAAACATTAACACCAATACTGTTTCAATTCTTAGAGATAGAAACCTTAACACCAATACTGTTTCAATTCTTAGAGATAGAAACCTTAACACCAATACTGTTTTGTTTATATTTATAACTATGCTTAAATATGTCATTCAGCTCCTAAACAAGCTATCACATATGTGCATGAACACACATGCATACACAAATGCATACACATACCAGGAAACTCTCAAGAGTAAAGCCATATTCTGATACCACTTGGTGATGGACAGTTTGATTTGCAATAGCACATACAATTAATTAAAAATCATCTATAATCTATATTGTGTATTTAGCATATGATATGCTAATCTTTTTTATTGTGCCTCACCTCTAAAACATTTTACTTAGTAATAATGAAATTCCAATATACAAAACAAAAAACAATTCTGTTCCTTCAGTCAAATTAGACACCTGGGACAGAAGCTTCCTGCGTCCAGGACAGGCATAGTGGGAACTTCATTTCACACGTAGAGCATGCACGGCATTCTTTCGGAGTTAGTATGTAAGAAACAATATTTCTGAGTTTATAGTGAACTGCTACATTATAAAGTAATATTAGGCTTTAAACTGAGGACAGAGAACCACAGTAAGTTGTGATAAAGAAGAAAGGCAGTAGTCATATAACATGTTCCTATTGAGCTGAGTTCTTTAGCACTGTCTCTAACACATAGGTAAGAGACTGTTGACTCACTCCTTTATACCACATGAACATCTGTTGGCACCATCCCCAGGAAAATAAAAGTCAGTGTGTAGAACTAGGTGATTATATGTGACAATGTAGCTGCTCTGCCATTCCTGGGTCCCCTGCACTGCAGGGTGAACCTGCCCACCGAGAGAAGATGGCAGAGGCCTCACTCCCTGCAGAGCAGTACTCCCCTGGCAGGATCCATGTACAGAGAACCCCGTGCCAGTTTGAGTCATTGTCTTGGAAATTACTTTTTCATTGTGTTTAGATGAGGCAGATCATCAAATAATACTTGAGGGAATTCTGTAATTTTGTAGGAAAAATATTTCCAACTTAGATAAAATAATTTTTGAATTATCAAAAAAAGCAAACAAAAGAACAAAACCAAAACAACCAAACAAACAAAATAAAATCAGATACAAAAAGCACACCCCATCTGAATCAATGGAAGCTGTAGGACTCTATTTTGAGTGAGGCATTCCCATGTTTGTAGACATCGAAAGTGTATAGTACTCCATAATTTCTGACCCTGTGCTCATTTTTAGAGCTGAAATGAAATTGTGTTTCATGTTTCAAACACTTGGATCTTTTTTAACAGAAATGGTCCAATTGTGTCTGCTCCTTGTACCAGTCAACTAAAGTGTCTCTATAAATGACAATGATAGTGCTTTGGTAACAGGAAGTTTCAATGTCAGTTACAAGATGGAGGCTCTAGATTAATTTTATCATTTTGGGAGTTATTTGGTTTCTACTGCATGTTTGCATTTAGGAATATTTTTAGCACCAGTAGTTCTCACCAAGGAATATGGGTAAATGAATGTCTCCACATCTACCTCATTTTAAACATTTACCCTGGAGTGTTATAGAGTTATTCTAAATTGGACATGACAGAAGAGTGTTGTAATGACTTATTTTACCTGACATGTACTTACAAATGCAGATAGTATTTTGGATTTTCAATTGGTACTCACTGATTTGGGACTATTTAGACATTAACTCATCATTTCAGGGATGTACTGATCAACTAGTAACCGTTTGACAAGCAACAGGACTATTCACTCCCCCATGGAGAAAGGATGAAATGATGCAAGTAAACATTTGGATTTTATAAGCAAGAATCGCATAAGACTATACACCAATAGAGTTCAGTGGAAATAGTTTTCTATTTTCTTAAATTGAATAATTAAAATAAAGTGCTATATTTTCTATTACCTATGAACATCTACCTTTGAAAATATAAATCCTCATTGCTAAATTCCCATGGACTGAATCACATTAATTAAATGAGTTAGATTTTAATTTTACAAGCCAGTTGCCTATGACAGCAGGAAGGTGCTTTTCTTGAATTTGTTGTACATAAACAATAGACCTCTATTAAACTCTTAAATAATGGAACTTAAATGCTTATTTTCAAGTTTTCATCTGCATAGAACAGGAGATGAGAACTTTTTTTTTATATTTAATGTGGTGTGCCTGCATCTGCATATATATCCCATATAAATGGGTGCTTCAGAGGTCAGAAGTGGGCATTGAACTCCATGGAGTTAGAGTTAATATTTTTTGTGAGCCACCCAATGTAAATGTTGGGAACCAAACTTGAAGCCTCTGTTCTTGACTATGTAGAGACATTGTGTTAGTCTCAGAACTGTTTTGTTTGTTTGTTTGTTTGTTTTTTGACTTGTACATAGAATTTACTATTCTAATTGGCCTGTATTCCAGTACATTTGAATCATAATACTCTTTATAATTTTAACCCTGTGTTAATAGAATATTATTAAAAATCTTATTTGGACACCAGTGAAATGTCTAAATGGGGAAAATATGAGTGTTCTTCAAGGCTTGAAGATCAACCTTTGGAATCTGAGCTTGATTCCTAGAACAAATATAAAAAGAGCAGACAGAACACTTCAGAAGCATGTCATCTGCTCTCAACATATCTTCCATAGTCTACATACCCATAATAATACACACACACACACACACACACACACACACACACACAAACATACACTACAGAAATATTTGGTAGAAAAAACTCATTGCAGTTAGATTTTTCTAAATCTCTCACTGATTTTCTTAGAGATATGAAGTACTTAACTGAATATCTAATTGTAAAATACAATAGCATGTAATTTCAAATAATATCAAGATAGCTATCATACATTATTCCATGTTATAACAGGGAATAATGTATCATAGCTATCTGTATATATTATATTATGTAGGTAAAAATGCTGCTTTAGATACATATATGATATATTTAATGTTTCTGATATCCTCTGTTATTAATTATTTTAACATTTATATTACTAAAATATGTAGATCAAACATAAATAGGAGAATCAGTTCTATCCAAGTTCTCAGAAGATTTATACATAATGATCATAAGTTCAAAAGTAGCCCTGCCTAGTTACCGACTTTCAAGCAAGATTGGAATACAAATGGGATTATCACAAGGGAATTAGTAAAAACACTAATAAGTAAAAGCTATGATTGCAGCCTACCACATTTTACAAAAACCAATAGAATTAGTTGAATAGCATGGTCACACACACTGGCTAATATTTAGAGGAATAGAAACAAATGAAGGAATAAGAACACCCAAGGAAACTTCAGTAAAGAAAATTGCCATACACAAGTCATACTTTAATAGTCACTCCAAAAATTTACCAGTATACACTACAATGGAGTAACTTAACCTTAATTCTTGAATGAATCTGAGAAATTATATATTTATTTCATGTTATAATGAAAAAGTTGAAGCAAGATATTTTCCTTGAAACTGTAGACAATTTTGATTTATACTGTCATTACCAAATTGTTTACCTGAGAAATTTTAGTTTTTGTGATTTCAATTTTATTTACTAATGTCAAGATAATATATAAAGGCTTTATAATACTATGTACAAGTTTACAGAGAGGGTCACGCATTTAAGACAAGTTCATTCTAAAAATGTAGGTCAGGTGACAGACAATTTCCTGTAATTACTGCTACAGGAAGATTTCACACCCTTCAACTATTTTGTAAACCAACAAGCACTCATATGGGCACATACAGATACATTCTTATAGCATTCTAGAAAAATCTCCAATCAAATGTAATAAACTTATAACTGTTTTCTCCCTGTAAGAGGTCATTCCTATAACCCAGATGCTGCCGCATATAAACTTTAGACTCTAAGACCTTACCTATAAGGTTTTGTTTCATCGCAAATTTGTTTATGTAACTAAAGACTGGCAAGTTTTTTAATAGGCTTTTTTTCTTTGTTAGATTCTCTACATTCATTGTGTTTTCTACAGTATTACACTCGTGTCTTTAAAGAGCACAGTAACATGCATACTTGCACACATAGTGTCATTCTGTTCAATTCGTCAAGGTTTAACTGAAAACTGTCCTCCACTATCAGGCATTTAAACACTGCTTTTCCCATTGGAGAAGTACTGCCAATATAGAGGAAGTATATCATCATGGTGGGCTTGGAAAATTTAAATCCTCACACTTCCAGTTCGTACTCTCTGCTTCATTCTTCTAGCTGAGGTGAGCTCTTAGCTTTCTGTTTCAGTTGCCAAGACTAATACTTGATGCTATCCCTCCCTGCCATTAAAAACTCTTATACCTCTGGAATTAATAGCCAAAATAAACTCTTCTATAATTTGCCTTAGACATTGTGTTTTATGACTGCAACAGAAAAGTTACTGATACACATCTATAAAGTTACTATGCTGAACATTCAATGGCTAAATGTTTAAATGGCTTTGCTTCCATATGATCTTAGGGATATTGAAAGGCTTGAACAGATTCTTCATATTGTCTGATTTTTCTTCCCCCAAATTCATAATCTTGTGTAAATTCAGCAAAATGTAAGATTAAAGACCTTATCACATTCTTTATAGTCATAGACTTTCTTTAGTATAAGTTCATTCATTTCTTAAATATTATTGTGAAATCTAAAGATTTTACCACATTGATTACACACCAAGGGCTTTTATCCACACACAAACACTTTAATTTATTTAATGTTAAATTTTAAATATAAATGCTTTATCACTTCACAAATATGACTTTTTTCATGACATTAAAGAATACAGTATGTACAAAGTCTTTCCTGCATTCTTTATGTTTATAATGTTTCATTCCAGCATAATTTTGTCATGCCTTTGAAGATGAATAGCACATGTAATTATTTTACTTCATTGAATACAATGAGGAGTCTTTTCTTCCCTATGAAGTCTTTTATAAAATTGAATTCTTAATGCTAAAGAAATTAATCCAGATGCCAAGAAATACTGAATCATTTCACTCACTTGCTGTCTGTGTTTATATATATATATATATATATATATATATATATATATATATAAAATATTTGTTTGTGTTATATACCATATTACCTATGTACACATATGGTATTATTTGATATATGTCTATATGCAAGCACCATAGATACAATAAATTTGTAGTGTATTTTAAATCATGCGTTCTAAATTACTGGCTCATTTCTTTTTTGCTCATGAAAACTGTGTTTTATTTCTTTATGTGGAATTTCACATTGATTTTTGATGATATGTATTTATATTCTTTTAAAAATATTACTACTTGAGCCACTAATACAGATTTTGAAAATATGCAAATGCAAGAGATTCACTGTGTCAAGATAGTATCTTGTTTCACTGTGTTCATGGAAACTACTTAGTACGGAATCTACTTAGGTGTATTATCAGAGATGATACTTTTCTAAAATCATGCTCAATGAAATTCAGCAATGGCATGATATTATACCTAAGCACAATTGCTATGATTTTGAAACAGCACAACAATTGCAAGTAAACCTTAATACTCTTTGTTAAGACAATGAACTGTGAGGAAGAAAGTTCAGTAAAATCCAAACAGAAGAATTATTTAGTTTTGGCTTTCTGCTTGCTCTTATGGGTGTCAGCCTGTCTGTATCCCCAAGTGCATAGGAAGCAGAGGTGACAGAAAGGGTGTTCCGAAACCCTGTGTGTACATACTGTGAAGAAGACTCACCAGGACCAGCTTGAGGAGGGCAGAATGAACTTTACTTGAGATGATTCAAAGCTTACATAATTAGGGGGTGGTGTGTATAAACATCCAGGTTAGAAAAATGTGATTGGCTGAAGGCTTAGGGTACAAAAATGCCTCATTGGCATGGCAAAGCATTTCAGGAATCTGAAGTTCTAGCTGAACTGGTTCTTATCTGAAAAAAGTAAGTTAAACCTGTAATTTGACTATGGCTACCTGACATTCTGTATGTGGGTTTTTGTTTTTAACTCCCTAGGTAAGATCAGAGAAGGGGAAGCCCTACCAGTGAAGTTTTTTATTTTGCACTATGTTCACAAGGCTATCAGACAATGGTAGACTTTGACATTAATTGACAGGGCAGTAAGTTATGCCGATTTACTTTGGATAAAAGTTTGTAAGGTGTATCTAATGCTATAAAAGCTGGAGAAAGGACCCAAGGAGCTGAAGGGGTTTGTAGGGCCATAGAAGGAACAACAATATGAGCTACCCAGTACTCCCAGAGCTCCCAGGGACAAAACCATCAACCAAAGAGTACACATGGAGTTACCCATGGCTCCAGAGACCATGGTCTTGTTGGACATCAAAGGGAGGAGAGGCCCCTGGTCTGGAAAAGGCTTGATGCCTCAGTGTAGGGGAATGCCAGGACAGGAAAGCAGGAGAGGGTTGATTGTGGAACAGGGGTAGGGAGATGGGTTATGAGACTTTCAGTGGGAGGGGAAACAGAAAAGGGAACATTTGAAATGTAAATAAAGAATATATCTAATAAAAAGGCTGGTTTTCTTTGCAAATTAAATATAAACAAACTTCTCAATCTTTCTTCTTTTGACTAATATTTATACTTTCATAGCAGATTTGAATTTTTATACTTGTGATCAGTTTCATGATCAAGTGAACTTTGCTTCGATTAGTTTTAGCTTTTGATTTGATTATACTTTAATTCTCTTTTTAATCAAAGAAATGTACTATTTATGTATTTTTAAATTATTCTCTAAATTTATCTTTTAAGTATACTTTATATGTATTAGTGCTTTGCCTGCATGTATGTACATGTACCATGTTTTACCTATGACTTCCAGAATTCAGAAGAGGACAGACATTCTGTAGAATTGGAGGTAGTGATAGTTGTGAGCATCATATGAGAGATCAGAGCCAAATCCAGGTTAAACGCAAGAACATTAAGTGTTCTTTCCCACAGAGCCACCTCTAAAGCCCTTTAACTGAATTATCTTAATTAAAATTTACAGCTTATACTTACACCCTAAGTTAAAAAATTATACTCATAAAATTATTAAATTCATTTTAATCTTTTCCAATTAAATATGTATTTTTAATCCAAAGGAGAAAACTAAACAATTAAACATAACTAATCTTTCCTTGTTAGTTTCCTTTTTGTAGATACAGCTAAACTGAAAGTATATTAACGAAGGATATTCATCTTAACAATTAAAAAGACAGACAAAGTATTGGAGATCAGCTGAAATCACAGCATCGTAGTGGAAATTATAAAATCACACTCCTAGCTGAGCAACTATTAACAATTAAGTTTCTAGAGGAAGAAGAGGCAGGTTTTGTCAAAAATGTGCCAGTGAGAGGTTATCCATGCTCCTGTTCATGGTCCTAAATCTATGTCCATACAGGCAGCATTAAGTGAACACTCAGGAAAGGGATAAAGAGAGGAAAGAGAGGTGGAGTAGGAGGAGAGAGAGAGGGAGGGAGGGGGAGAATGAGAGAGAGAGAGAGAGAGAGAGAGAGAGAGAGAGAGAGAGAGAGAGAGAGAACACATTGGGAGGGAATGGGGTAGAGCACAAGAATAGTTGTAGGGAAAAGAATGGTGATTAATGTGATCAAATTCAATTATACAAATGTATGGATATTCAAACAGAAAAGCTAAGATATTGAGTAAGTTAGATCTTCAGTGTTTTATCACATAATACTATGGAAGAATTTGAGGAGGAAATCTTCAAATAATGCATGTGTAGTGTTTCTGTGGGTATCAGAAGGGAACAAATGTAGCCTTCTGTGCTCAAAACTATACTACCCACCTGACCTAAAGATAAAATGTGGCATTTATGTGAGTATATTCTAAGTCCAAATGCCGTTCCACTTGTATTAGCTATCTTCTACAAAATGATTGACAGTCCCCACATACAGGTACTTTTGTCAACCTGTCTTTTGATCTTCAGGGCTGTTGATCAATTTTATACTGTACCACTGTGATGATGAACCATGAATAGGAAACACTTCATTGTTTTATATCACAAGTTTAAAAGTGATTAACTATAAATTAGTGAAATAATCTATACTCTTAAGGAATATTGCTAACTAACTCTCAATTAACATATATGAGAGATATGTAATAGACCGAACTCCTATGCCAGGGAAAATCACCAGTCTACAGATTATTTTTATATACACGACAACATTTACTTAATCTCCATAAAAGTATGGTAAAGTAGCAGCACGCATGGTTTTCATGTCATGTCTTAGTAGGATTGAATCACAAGCAATTCTTTAAATTATATTTAAATGGATATATAAATTATTCAATACAGCTGGATATGGATACAAAGCATTAGAAACAATACTAAACACAAATCTCTACACACACATACAGGTAAGAAGACAAAATTTGAATACAAAAAATATAAAGAGACAGTCTGAGGAAAGTATATTCTTAAAAGTAGAAAATAAATTTCATTATAATTCCATTTTATGTACTAAATGTCATGGTGACATAATTGGAAGATTCATGAGAAGAATTTAATCTGGGGAGATTACATTGATAATGAAATCCCTTTTCTTCTATTTTTGTGAAGCAAATGTCATTGGAAATGAGTTCAACGTAACCTTTACTTGAAGTCACAGTGATTTTGCTGCATTAAAATTTCTATAAAAATAGTTGGTGTCAGCAGAGCTTGTGTGTGTGTGAAGTTGATGATCAGCTTTGGAATCTCCACACCCTTGCAGGATATTGGTGTTTCATTTCCATGCACGTGCCTGTTGTTCTTTCTGTTGGGTTAATGAATATTATTTTTGGTGTGTGTGTGTGTGTGTGTGTGTGTGTGTAACTAATATTATGCCATCCATTGGACAACACCATTGATGTCCACATACACCCTACAAGGGCATCTCTTCTCTCCAGTTGTCAGCAAGCCAATAAGCACAATGAGCACAAACTTGAACATCCCATTAAACCTCTGGCATACCAGTCAACAGGAAACAGGAAGACAAATAAAAACAAACACTAACATTTTAGGTTAATTCACTAAAAACAACAACAACAAAAAACCAAAGAAGAAGCAAAGTATGAAATCCTTCCAAAGTTGATCAGAATCTCAAACCAATAGCTTTCATTTTCTTTCCTGCCTATGAGAAATATATTAGATGTTTCATATTTAGAACCCACTGTTTTCTTCTTTAATGAAATATTGCCAGCACCTTTGTTTCATAACCCTGAACATCTCCAGTGGAAAACAGCTCCTCAATTCATTTTGGAAACAGTACTTTTTGTTCATTACAAATATTTCATTATTTAAAATAATGTCTAGCATTTTAAATTATAAAAATATCAGATTAATACTAATCTGATTAATTAATTAATTAATCAGATTAATACTATGAAATTTTAATACAGTGAGATGTGAATACACAAGCTGATACAAGTTGCTTTAATTTGGAGCTCATATTTTCATGTGGAAACACTACAATTTTGTAAGTTAGTATTTGTATCAGCCTACATTCAATCCTTGTACATTTTGAGCTAAAATTTACTTCCTCTCTTTATCTCTCTCATATATACTAGTATATATATTTTAAAGCTATTACCATATGTGTGGTTATATATATGAAGTTATTACCTGGGCTTGATCACATCTATCTATCTATCTATCTATCTATCTATCTATCTATCTATCTATCTATCTACCTATCTATCTATTTATCTATCTATCTATCTCTCTATCTATCTATCATCTATCTATAGTGAATTGATTATGTTGGAATAATAGCGCGAGGTTTTTTTGGTTATATTCACATTTTTCTCTTCTAGATGTTGTAAAACATGATAAAATGGTAATGGTATTTGCATTATTATGATGTAGAACACAAGTACGTAGTTCATATATATTCCTTTTCTATTTCTTTGCTTTGCATTTTTATTGGTTATTTTCTTTATTTAATTTTCAAATGTCACTCTTCCCAGTTTCCCTGTTATAAGCCCCTCCCCCCTGCCTACTGCCACTCTGAGGGTGCTCTTCTTCCTGCCCAACCACTCCTGCTTAAGCACCCAAGCATTCCCCTACCCTGGGTCACCAAGCCTCCACAGGACCAAGGCGCTCTCCTCCCATTGATACCAGAAAAGTAATCTTCAGCTGGAGCCACGATTTTCCCCATGGGTACTCTTTGGTTGGTGGTTTAGTTCCTCAGAGCTTTGAGGGGTTTGGCTAGCTGATATTGTTGTTCTTCCTACGTGGTTGCAAACCTCTTCAGCTCCTACAATCATTGCCCTAACTTCTCCATTGTTGTCCCCACGCTCAGTCTGATATTTGGCTGTATATATGTACATCCATATCTGTATTGGTCAGGCTATAGCAAAGCTTCTCAGGGTTCATCTCTACCAGGCTCCTGTCCGTAAGCATGTCTTGGCATCAGCAATAGTGTCTAGGTTTGGTGTCTGCAGATGGGATGGTTCCCTAGGTGGGGCAGTCTCTGGATGGCCTTCTGTCTCTGCTCTACACTTTGTCTCTGCATTTCCTTTTTGAGGTGGGTGAGTGGCCCAATCCCTCAACCAGGGGTAATGCCTATCCACTGAATATCATCTCTACAGGTTCTCTCTCCCCTTTGTTGGGCATTTCAGCTAATGTCCTCCCTGTTGGGTTCTGAGAACCTCTTGGGTCCCTGGAATTTGGGACTTTCTAGTGGCTACTCCCAGTTCCCCCTTCCCCATTGCTAAACACTTACTTTCAAATTTCTGACCCTCTGTACTTCTCCCCCATCTCCTCCGATATCTGAACAGACCACACTTTTTCCCTCTCCCTCCTCTCTTCATCCCTTATCCCTCTCTCCCTCTACTTCCTGGAAATTATCCTTTTTTTGTCTGGGAAAACTTATAGTTAACTTCTTTACATGAGAGAAGACCAAATTAAATTTTTCCAAAAGCAAGTCAACACCTGCACTAATGATTCCATTTTATACTTAATTATTGAATAAATAATATAAAATAAGAAAATATATTGCACAATGAATTCAAATTATGAGGTTATATTCATTGTGAAAATATAAATGTTTTGCCTAGAACATTCCCCTCAATAATCAAGAAAATTAACTATAATCCATTATATAAGATGTACTTACCTTTAAAGGGCAACTGAAGCTTTCACTTCTAGTAAACTAGACTTTCCTTTGTGTAGTTAGTTGCTTAAAGTTCCTTTATGTAACTAAGTGGTAAAGAATTGAAATAAATGCCTGAAACTTACAAACAATGGCCCAACCTCTTTAGTGTATAGAGCATAGGTTTAAAAAAAAATGCATGGGCCTCATCTACAGTAATCACTTACTTTTGCCAGTTAATAAATTTTTTTGATGCCAGCTATATTCAGAGACACTAGTTAATTTATCTTTTTACTCACAGGCCCTTAGCCAAGTTACTTCTTTATAAGAAATATTAGTTAATCATTATATTTGGTTGTAAAAAACAATTTTAGAGTACAGTCACTTTAATGAATCAAAGTCTGATTTTTCAAGGATGTGAGGATGAGGTCTGAATCATTTGCAATGCATGAAGCCTGCCCACACAGGCAAACAATCCTCACGTTCTTGCTTTGTCTCTACCACGATTACTACATTATACCCATTTTGGAGTCCCTGCCATCTCAGTTAATTCTCTTCAATACTGCACAATCTGGTTATGTGAGCTCAACATTTGAGAGCTAAGACACAAGAGGATTATTATGAGTTTGATGCCAATTAATCTGAGTATTGAGTTCAAGCCCATTCAGAACTACAAAGTAAGACCTCATTTAAAAACCAACACAACACCACCACTTTCAAGCCCTCAAAACAAAGAAACAAAAGGTAACAATAAGAAAAGCCTTGTTCTTTCTGCTCTATCTGCCCAGAGCCTTCAGGACTGCCCTACAGTGTCCCTCCACTGCTCGACCATGGTGGTACTAGTGTATGATTGCTTCCAAATGTGAATGGGAAACTGCTGTGAAATAAAGATTACAATTGTATTTTTTCAAATGACTTGGAGGGTGCGGTACCTTAGTCCATCCTGTAACAGCTGCAAATACAGTTTCACACATTAAATCTACTGCTTAATCTTGCCTGCTCCTCAGGCAATGCTATTCTACACGTTATTAAGGCCATCATTTCTAAACAGTCGTTTTCTATCCACAGACTCTAGGAAACAAAGCAATAAAATAAACTTTTCATAGCAATGTTGACATAATGAAAGTGTGCAAAAGATGTGTTTTTCCAGAGAAGAGTGGACTTTTTGGACACATAAGGTCAATTAATAAGGAGAAACACATGTTGAACACAATAAATGTCTCAAGTGTAAAACTGTAAAATGCTGTTCAATTACTGTGAGTTATGCACATACTTGTAGTCCAACTCTAAGTATAGATTGGCTGTGCAAGATGCCAGAAATGTTTAATGTAGAAAAGGTTTTGTCATTGAAAATAGTGATACATGCTCTGTGGTTATCTTTTGTATTTTTTTGTAGTTGTCTTTTATGCCATACACAACAAATTTTGAAAAAAATGCTGGGAATATATTCAAAGACAATGTTTCCTGTCTTAGTCAATTTAAAGTTCAAAAAAGAGAAAAGAAAAGAAAACAAGAAAAAGGAAAGGCACATGGACATAGGAACAAAGGAGGCAAGGAGGGTACAGACATTAGTTCCAGTGCAGTGCTCTTCTTGAAGGGATAATACACGAAAATCTGATCTTAGGAAGAAATATTTATATTATAATTGTATTCTCAAGCATCCATAGGATTTAGCCATGTATTCCTCGTCATGCTAATTTTAGAGTCATAGTTTCAGAAAAAAAAACAGTAAACACACATTTTTTTTACACTTTATTTTAGAGTAGGCATGTTTATAAAGTTAAAATTTTGAAAAGAATGCCTCTGTGCATGCATTCAGATTGTGTCGTAAAAATTTTCCTTAAAATATAAGATATGACACTTTAAAAATGTGCTCTATAGAAGCCTGCTCCTTAATGTGACTATCTTGCTTAGTATCTAGTAGCAAGACAGTGTCTGTGAATCAAGGTTGTCATAACATATAACCTTGGAGCCTAGTGCATGTGATTTAGGACACTAAGCTGTATAATAGGACATTTTATTTCTAAGTGACTTGAGAATATAAACAAAGACATATTAAAGAAATATATGCTTTTATATATGATTTTATCTATGAGTAGCAGAAACTGTTAAGTTGGTTAGAAACACAAGTATTACCTCATATAAGAAGATGTTCAAGATTACCAATAGCATATGCTCTAAGATCAAGAATTGACAAATGGGACCTCATAAAATTACAAAGTTTCTGTAAGGCAAAGGAGAGCATCAAATGGACAAATCGGCAACCAACAAATTGGGAAAAGATCTTCACCAACCCTACATCAGATAGAGGGCTAATATCCAATATATATAAAGAACTCAAGAAGATAGAGTCCAGAAAACCAAATAACCCTATTAAAAAATGAAGTATAGAGTTAAACAAAGAATTTTCACCTAAAGAACTTCGGATGGTGGAGAAGCATCTTAAAACATGCTCAGCTTCATTAGTCATTAGGGAAATGCAAATCAAAACAACCCTGAGATTTCACCTTACACCAGTCAGAATGGCTAAGATTAAAAATTCAGGAGATAGCAGATGTTGGCGAGGATGTGGAGAAAGAGGAACACTCCTCCACTGCTGGAGGGGTTGTAAATTGGTACAACCACTCTGGAAATCAGTCTGGCGGTTCCTCCGAAAACTGGGCACCTCACTTCCAGAAGATCCTGCTATACCACTCCTGGGCATATACCCAGAGGATTCCCCACCATGTAATAAGGATACATGCTCTACTATGTTCATAGCAGCCCTATTTATAATAGCCAGAAGCTGGAAAGAACCCAGGTATCCCTCAATAGAAGAGTGGATGCAAAAAATGTGGTATATATATAAACAATGGAGTACTATTCAGCCATTAGAAACAATGAATTCATGAAATTCTTAGGCAAAAGGATGGAGCTGGAGAGCATCATACTAAGTGAGGTAACCTAGACTCAAAAGATGAATCATGGTATGCACTCACTAATAAGTGGATATTAACCTAGAAAACTGGAATACCCAAAACATAATCCACACATCAAATGAGGTACAAGAAGAACGGAGGAGTGGCCCCTTGTTCTAGAAAGACTCAGTGAAGCAGTATAGGGCAAAACCAGAACACCGAAGTGGGAAAGGTTGGGTGGGAAAACAGGGGGAGGGAAGGGGGCTGATGAGACTTTCGGGGAGTAGGGGTCTAGAAAAGGGGAAATCATTTGAAATGTAAATAAAAAATATATCGAATTAAAAAAAAAACAATGAATTCATGAACTTCTTAGGCAAGTGGGTAGAACTGGAGAATGTCATCCTGAGTGAGGCGACCCAATCACAAAAAAGCACACATGGTATGTACTCAATGATAAGAACATATTAGCCCAGAATCTTGGAAATTCCCAGGAAACAATTCACATATCAAATGATGCCCAAGAAGAAGGAAGGAGAGGCCTCTGGTCCTGAAAAAGCTCAGTGCAGCAGTGTAGGAGAATACCAGGGCAGGGAAGCTGGAAGGGGTTGATTGGGGAGCAGGGGAAGGAAAGAGGGCTTATGGGACTTTCAGGGAGGGGGGATCCTGGAAAGGGGAATTCATTTGAAATGCAAATAAAGAATATATCGAATAAAATAAAATAAAAATTAAAAAAAGATAAAAGAAAGAAAAGAAAAGAACAAAAGAAAAAGAAAAAGATATATATGGATGCTTTTGCTTGTCCAAAAAAAAAAAAATGTCTTCGGGGGACTAAATTGGAGAGTTTTAAATTAATTGTGTTGGAGCAGAAGATTTTAAGACAACCCAGTTTTGACTATGTCCTGTGGGGGGCGGGGGAATCCAAGATGTTCAAATGTCAGACAGGGTAAAATTGTCTTTTGTTTAGATAGTCAGCTTCTATGGGCCTCTCCTGTTTGTCTTGGATGACTTACCTCTCTTTTATTACTTTAAAGTTTGCAAGATGGATATTAGCAAAAATATGATCCTTAGTTCTCATTTTCACATCTACTGTGAAACAAAGGTTTCTCTCATAGCTTCAAGCTAGAAACTAATTATTCAGGTTGGACTAGCCATATGTGATATATCTACCTGTAACAGTAATTATGAGGTATTCTCTTTTAGGTTGTGATTCAAACTTTTCTACCTGTATATCAGTTAGAGTCAAGCATATTTAAATAGACTGATAAGAATATACCTCAAGCAACATGGTCTTTAGCTGATTTAAACTAACTTTGGATGGGAAGAGTAGTCAACAAAATTATATAGAGATATATAGAGATATAGAGATAGAGATATATAATTTTTTAAAAGGGACAAGTATCCTGTAAGCAATTGCAGAAAAATTCTTTTTCTTTAAATCAAGCAAAACCTGGGTAAAATGGTGCAGCTGAAAATAAAGAGGTTTATGGAACTTTCAAATGGTTATACACTGTTGGTAATTATTACGTATTCAATAAATATTGGCAGCATGCAGCATGTATAGAAACGGACAATATGAAGAATATTAGAACACTATAGCCTTCAATACTCATAGTGAAGAAGGCAGGGAGAAACTGACCCACCCAGCTATAGTGTACATATCAATATACAGATCAACACCTCTGAATTTGTTTTGTTTTGTTTGGGTAGACTCACTACAAAAACATCAGTATGCATGTGTGTCTTCAACATCCTTTAATTGACCCTGATTAGTGGAACTTTTATTGAATACTCAACTTCAATAAAAGTTACCACCTTACTCTAACAGCTTTGCCAGATGTAGAAAAAAGGAGTCAGATTAATGAAAGCACTGCCAACAAAGAATGGAATGAAAGAATCTTCTTATGTTTAAAGTAGGCTTGTTTTTAACTCTTCAGCCATCTGGGTTTTCAGGGCTACAACAGCAACAACAAAGTTTATATGTGAGTGGAAAATCACAAGCCTTAAGCAAGAGCCATTTTAGCTTAGCTAAGGATGAGGATGCTCTCTTGCTTACTTAGCATTCTTTATGCTTAAGAATCAGCAGACTTGTTAACCAGAATACGTGGTGGTATTTCACTAAATTAAATCCTGTTCCTTCGGTGATTTTAGTTCTGTTTCTGTAACTTATTATGAATTTTCCCCCCAAACAACACACAGCCACCTGTGATGACAGCTGGAGTTAAACTTGTGACAGGGGTATTCACACACATGATTAGATAGCGTGATGACCATTGACACCCTCAGTCATAGGACATCTGTGCCTTACCTGAGTAAGTGCTATATTCCTACTACAGTGGCAGCCTGATTTCAGCTATGGATGAATTCAAAAGGACATACTTGAGAAACTGGCCATGAGGTCCTCATCTCTGTGTACCAGACACCCTCAAAAAGTCCGAAAGAAAATAATATTGAGTTTCTGAATGTATATGACTCTGTTGTGGGTTAAATTGTGAACCAATATATAAAAATGACGGCTCTGCTCCTAAGTCCTCATTATTGTATGGAATGATTGTTAAAGAAGCTACATGAATGCACATGATAGTTACAAAACTCTACTTACAATGTGGAATTTAACTTCCTTAGTCCTTCATGCCTGGAGGCATATCTACAGGCCTGGTTAAGCTCTTTTGGTATGCATAATTCTGGACTAGCTCTCTCCCAATTCTGACAGGGACAATAAGATTCTTTGCAGAGAAGTGTCCCCTCAACATGTGTTCTTGAGAGACCTGAATGAGCTGAGTTTCTTTCTGGATAAGGCGTTATGTAAATGAACCTTTCATTTGCCAGTGAGCATCTAGTGAGCATCAATCTGTAATTCCCCACATCCTGACACATTTGTTCTTCAGTTTGTAAACACAGTTTCTATTTACAGGAAAACAAGCCCAGATGTGGTTAGGTCAAACATAGCTGAAAAATTAAATAAAATAATCTACTAACTGCAGGTCAGTACTTTCATTCTTCTTCTGAAAGAGCAGGAGAGGATATGTTTATACCAGTAAACACTTGTGACTTTATCAATGTCTACAGAAATTAACTTAAGAATTTCAATTTAAAGAGCCATAACAAATTACAAATTGTAACAATTGAGGTTGGAATTAATTACATAAAATGGTCATATGAATATATATTTCTAGATATACTCCAAAGTGATTTAAAATTTCAATAACTAAAATAGTGCTGTTCATCACTTTCTATTAGTAGTGAGTTGAAAAATATATGTATAATAGCATGTCTACCTGTGTTTAGAATACTATATTTCTCTATCCTCCATGTTCTCAGAAGAGAAATCCAATCTACTCTGACCCATTTAGTATTCTGCAATTTTATTTGCTTACTATGTCACCTTTGCTACTTAATTATACCTGAACTTGTGATTTAAAGACAACCAATCAAGATGGAGAATACTTAAAAGTTTACTACAGTTTATGCAAATTTCTAAGAGAGAAAGAAATATCTCCAGTTTTGATACGTGCTTCTGACACAGTAGCATAAGGAAAATGTGAGAAAGTATGTATTCAACTCATAAGAGCAAGTGAAAGAAAGGTTTTATGGTAAGTAGCTAAATGAATGTACGTATGTATGTATGTATGTATGTATGTATGTATGTATGTATGTATGTATTACCATGAGTGTTAGAGGAACACTGCTTATTAAAATATTTCAATAACACCTTGAAACTTAAGAAATGGACAGGACAAACAATTATCTCATTTTTTAAAAGCCTTGAAGCTGGCTCCCCTTCTCACATACATTCTTTCATAAAATGTAAACTTCTAATCTTCCACAAATAGACACCAACAGTGGATGAGGTATAAAAAGGTACATTGCTTAAAGAGAAATTCACCAACTACATGATTCTTATCTACAAAGAAGAAAATGCCATTCTGTAATATTTCAATATGGTAGGCTCAGGAAATGGTACTATTATATTACTGAGCATTCTCCACATATAATAAAAGTATTGCTACTCTGTGGAATCATGTGAGCCTTATACTGCATTGCCGGAATCCCATTAAACTACAGATAGCAGGAAATTATAAACTCAAACCATATTTCTAAGATTTAAAAGGACATTTACTTCAAAAGCAAAGAAATAGAAAATGTGAATCATCTATTTGTGATGAAAAATAAAATCATGTTTAGACATATTTTATTAAAATAGGCATAATTTCAAATATATTAGAGAAAACTTCTGTCAGCAAATGGGGAAAGCCATGTTGTATATGGGTAAAAGAATATTCATAAGTTCAATTTATCTCAAGATTTAGGTCTCTTATATGAATATGTGAAGTGGATGGAAAAGAAATATCTGTTGAGGCAGAATAATTGATGGAAGACAAACATGCAATAAGATGAATGGTCAAAACCACACAAAGATCCAACAAAGAAAGAAAACTTCAGGCCAATTTCTCTTATGAATATTGATGCAAAAATACTTAATAAAATTCTTGCCAACCGAATCCAAGAACACATCAAAACAATCATCCACCTTGATCAAGTAGGCTTCATCCCAGGGATGCAGGGATGGTTCAATATAAGGAAATCCATCAATTCTATCCACTACATAAACAAACTCAAAGAAAAAAAACATATGATCATCTCATTAGATGCAGAAAAAGCATTTGACAAAATTCAGCATCCTTTCATGCTAAAAGTCTTGGAAAGAACAGAAATTCAAGGCCCATACCTGAACATCATTAAAGCAATATACAGCAAACCTGTAGCCAACATCAAACTAAATGTAGAGAAACTTGTAGCAATCCCACTAAAATCAGGGACTAGACAAGGCTGTGCTCTCTCTCCATATCTTTTCAATATAGTACCTGAAGTTCTAGCTAGAGCAATTAGACAACATAAGGAGGTCAAGTGGATACAAATTGGAAAGGAAGAAGTCAAATTATCACTATTTGCAGATGACATGATAGTCTACTTAAGTGACCCGAAAACCTCCACCAGAGAACTCCTATAGCTGATAAACAACTTCAGCAAAGTGGCTGGTTATAAAATCAACTCAAGCAAATCAGTTGCCTTCCTATACTCAAAGGATAAGTAGGCTGAGAAAGAAGTTAGGGAAATGACACCCTTCACAATAGCCACAAACAATATAAAGTATCTTGGTGTGACTCTAACCGAACAAGTGAAAGATTTATATGACAAAGATTTTTATGAGAACTTCAGGTCTCTGAAGAAGGAAATCGAAGAATACCTCAGAAAATGGAAAACTCTGCCATGCTCATGGATCATCAAGATTAATATAGTTAAAATGGCCATCTTGCCAAAAGCGATCTACAGACTCAATCCAATCCCCATCAAAATCCCAACTCAGTTCTTCACAGAGTCAGAAAAAGCAATTCTCAAATTCATCTGGAATAACCAAAAACCCAGGATAGCTAAAACTATTCTCAACAACAAAAGAAATTCTGGGGGAATCAGTATCCCTGACTTCAAGCAATACTACAGAGCAATAGTGTTAAAAACTGCATGGTATTGGCACAGTGACAGACAAGTGGACCAATGGAATAGAATTGAAGACCCAGAAATGAATCCACACACCTATGGTCACTTGATCTTTGACAAAGGAGCTGAAAACATCCAGTGGAAAAAAAGATAGCCTTTTCAAGAAATGGTGCTGGTTCAATTGGAGGTCAGCATGCAGAAGAATGTGAATTGATCCATTCTTATCTCCATGTACTAAACTTCACTCCAAGTGGATCAAGGACCCCCATGTAAAACCAGACACACTGGAACTAATAGAAAAGAAACTGGGGAAGATCCTTGAGGACATGGGCACAGGGGAAAAGTTCCTGAACAGATCACCAATAGCTTATGTTCTAAGATCAAGAATTGACAAATGGGACCTCATAAAATTACAAAGTTTCTGTAAGGCAAAGGACACTGTCAAAAGGAGAAAACGGCAACCATCAAATTGGGAAAGGATATTCACCAACCCTACATCTGATAGAGGGCTAATATCCAATATATACAAAGAACTCAAGAAGTTAGACCCCAGGGAACCAAATAACCCTATTAAAAATGGGGTACAGATCTAAACAAAGAATTTTCACTTGAAGTAATTCGGATGGCCAAGAGGCACCTTAAGAAGTGCTCAACATCATTAGTCATTAGGGAAATGCAAATCAAAACAACCCTGAGATTTCACCTTACACCAGTCAGAATGGCTAAGGTCAAAAATTCAGGAGACAGCATGTGTTGGCGAGGATGTGGAGAAAGAGGAGAACTCCTCCACTGCTGGTGGGGCTGTAAGATGATACAACCACTTTGGAAATCAGTCTGGCAGTTCCTCAGAAAACTGGACATGACACTTCCAGAGGACCCTGCTATACCTCTCCTGGACTTATACCCAAAGGATTCCCTGGCATGCAATAAAGACACATGCTCCATTATGTTCATAGCAGCCTTATTTGCAATAGCCAGAAGCTGGAAAGGACCCAGATGCCCCTCAAAGGAGGAATGGATACAGAAAATGTGGTATATTTACACAATGGAATACTACTCAGCAATTAGAAACAATGAATTCACAAAATTTTTAGGCAAATGGTTTTATCTGGAAAATATCATCCTAAGTGAGGTAACCCAATCACAAAAGAATACACATGAAATGCAATCTCTCATAAGTGGATATTAATTAGCCCAGAAGCCCTGAATACCCAAGGCACAAATCGCATAACAAATGACTCCGATGAAGAAGTATGGAGAGGGTCCTGATCCTGGAAAGGATCGATCTAGCATTGAAGGGGAATGTAAGGACAGAGAAAAAGGAGGGAGGTGATTGGAGAATGGATGGAGAGAAGAAGGTTTATGGGACATATGGGGAGGGGGGATCTGGGAAAGGGGAAATCATTTGGAATGTAAACAAAGAATATAGAAAATAAAAATATTAAAAAAAGAGTGTGGTATGGTAAATCAACAATAAAATGGAATATTCTGAGTAGAGCAAAATATCTGCATGTGGGAAATGATGTTGAAATGCATTAGGATCCGAAGCTAAAGTCAGAAAAGAGAGGGAAAAAACTCTAAATATAGAGGTTGAATATAATTATTATATATAAATGGAATTTCATTGATGTCATAATAAAAGCATCACACAGATTAGGTAAAATAACAGCCAAAATCCACATATTAAATGATGTCCAAAAAGAATGGAGGAGTGGCCCCTGGTTCTGTAAAGACTCAATGCAACAGTATAGGGGAATACCAGAACAGGGAAGTGGGAAGGAGTAGATGGAGGAACAGAGGGAGGGAAGAGGGCTTATGGGACTTGCGGGGAGTGGGGACCCAGAAAAGGGGAAATCATTTGAAATGTAAATAAAGAATACATCGAATAAAAAAATTGTGTAAAAATTATTTATGAATATCTTTTGAAAGTATAAATAATAAAATCCTGCTGGGTGGTGGTGGTGCACACCTGTAATCCCAGCACTCTGGGTGGCAGAGGCAGAGGCAGGTGGATTTCTGAGTTCGAGGCCAGTCTGGTCTACAGAGTGAGTTCCAGGACAGCCAGGGCTATACAGAGAAACTCTGTCTTGAAAAAAACCAAATCCATAATAATAATAATAATAATAATAATATCCTAATTATACAGAATTTATTCTATAAAAATTAATAAAACTTTTACTTTAAGTAAAATAACATTATTGACTAGAGTGAAAGACACAATTAAAATAAAAATGAATAGGAAGATTTTCAAAAGATAGTCTATTCATTGAAAAGAGGACGTTTTCTTTAAGAGGAGTGAGGGCTAAACATAATTGTGGATATAAGGACAGATGCTTATATTGTCATTAGGGATTATGATGGTTTAGTAGTATGATGGACACCAGTCACAATGTATATTTGTACAAAACACTTCTTTTTCTAAGGCTCAGGGAATATTGAGGAAGAAGGGGTAAAAATCATATAAGTACGAAAGGATCTGGGAGTATGCTTGGTGATTCTATCTCCTAGTATTGCCAGATGTCACAATAAAGTCTTACCAACATGACCCTCTACACATGAGTTGACCAGAGACAACAATAATAGACATGCTAAAGTAGATAGGGAAAGACCAAGATATCTCTATTGTATACCAAAAACTAAGTCTTCCAACCAAAAACACCCAGGACCAGATGGGTTTATTGCAGAATTGTATCAGACCTTCAAAGAAGACCAAATACCAATACTCTTCAAACTATTCCACAAAATAGAAACAGGAACACTATCCAATTCATTTTATGAAGCCACAGTTATGCTGATACCAAAACCATGTAAACATCTGACAAAGAGAACGTCAGACCAATTTCCTTTATGTATGTTTATGCAAAAATACTCAATAAAATTATCATTAATGTTCTCAACATGGGTGTGACATAGTCACTTCTATACTTTCAGGTGAGTATAATCCAACATCTTACCACAACCTGTGATTCAAGGAATGGAATCACGTTTAAATTTTGAAGAGGAAAAACAAACAAACAAATAAAATACATAGATGCATTGTAATCCAAGGAACAATTAAACTAAACAGAGGAGTTTATATATGTACTTAAAGCATTTTAGTTTATTTCAGGCATATCTTACAATAAGAAGTGGTGGTATTTTAGCATGATTATTCAGATGTGTTAAACTTCAGATATAAAGGTCAAAACAAAGCTTGTCTAGAACTACTGCATATTACCTTTCTATTGAATGGGCAATATCTAGATGAAGATAAATGAAAATATTACTGTTTAGACTTGTTACAATATAAGTTTTATTTTAAGATAGATACACAGAATTTTAGATTGTCTATACGAGTGGCAGGTTTTGTTCATTAAACAAATGTATTTTTAGGTTTTTTTTTTTTTAAGTAAAATGGATATGCTATGGCAATCACTCCTACAAATATGTGTTCTTGCAAGATCACTTGGTGTATACCCTTTATGATAAGATTTCCATTAATTGTTTAGATTGAGAAAGGGGTGAAAAGAGTTTAGCTGTCTGTTAAGGGTTACATTTTCATAACTAGGGCTAAAGAATTTTCTATGCAGAATAAAATTGATTGATGAGTAAGAATGAAAGGATATCCACCTTTTATTCCCATGTACTCACTCCTTTTTTAACAAAATGCCAATTTAAATTGATTGGCAAGCTAGTATGGCATCACTCATATACACACCTCCAAAAAACTGTATCTGACCATTTGTTGGCCAGCTCACATTTAGGCAACAGTAAATGCATTTTCTGAAGGTTTAAATGGTTTGGCTTTTGAGAAATGTCCTGCAGTTCTTAGTCTGCTACTTAGACTGGACCCTAATGCTTCTTTCATTAGGAATTAATAATGCTCTCATTTAAAGTTATTTTATGCACAGTTTTAATTTGCTGCTCTGTACTCTTAGAGAATTACAAACATTCAGATATTGTTAGAACAGGAGTAGGGAAATTCATAACCAACAATTTTTATAATTATTTCACTACAATACTACATTTTGTGAAAATAAAAACTTTAATATGTCAATGGGACTTTACATTGTTTATATTAGAGAAGTATATATTAGTTGATCTCCTGTTAATATTTGTTTTAGTTATTTCTGGTGCCATATCATTTAAAAAGTGTTTCTGTTCACAAGAGAAAATTTTATCAAAAGAAGATAACCCAGGCATGGTGAATGAACTATGATTACACTCTCCATTTAGAATTTGGGAGGCAGTGGCAGGTGAATGTCTTTGAGTTGGGGGCAGTCTAGGAAAGAGATGAGGAAGGAAGGAAGGAAGGAAGGAAGGAAGGAAGGAAGGAAGGAAAGAAAGAAAGAAAGAAAGAAAGAAAGAAAGAAAGAAAGAAGAAAGAAAGAACAAAAGAAAGAAAGAAAGAAAGAAAGAAAGAAAGAAAGAAAGAAAGAAAGAAAGAAAGAAGGAAGGAAAGCTTTAAAAAGTGGATTCTACATTCACAGACATGAGAATTTTTAATACAACAGCAAGTCTGCTCTGGCAAGAAATCACATTCAAATAATCTAGGTCTTTATGATTAGGCTGGAAAGAAGGAATTCTCTGGATTACAGTATATTTTCTCTCGAATACAGACATGCCTTTACTAAGTACCTTTAATCCAAACAATGTAAGTGGAGTTATTTTCTAAGTGTAAGCAATTATGTTTCAATGTGACATTTAATTGAGGGACATAAAAGTGGTGAATCAGAGAAAGATTTGACAGAATGAGTCAGATGTAGGATATGTCCAACTCTCAGGAGAATGGTAGAGGAAGGGGATGTGTCTTAGGAGTGTAGAACAGATAGACAGATGAGGAGAAAGAGAGAGAGAGAGAAAGAGAGAGAGAGAGAAAGAGAGAGAGAGAGAGAGAGAGAGAGAGAGAGAGAGAGAGAGAGATTGAGATTTAATGGAATAGAACATAGAATAATGTTACAGGTTGCAGGTTGAAACACAATTGTGGATTGGTTTTAATGCTTTTTGTGTTAATTCAACTCCCCAAATTACACAGAAACTGGCATGTCTGTCTGTATGGTTCTGAGGGTCTCTGCCCACTGCTGGCTTTGTTTGGTGAATAAAGTTTTCAGTGTCCAGTGGCTGGACCACGAAACAGAGGCCAGACTTTAGATTTCCTGGGCAAGGGAACCATGGGAAGAAGGGGGATTTGGAATCTCCCTGTGGGGTAAAGCAGGAAGCTCAGGATTGAGAGTTGCAGGAGAGAAAGCACGCAGCCATGTAGGAGCATGGGAAGAGCAGTCCCAGGGACCCCTCTCCTGACTGGGTCTGGGGTAGCAAAAGTGGAATATAGATTTTAGTAAGTAATAATTCATGAGTATCAAAGGGGAGGTATTAGCAACATAGAAATTTGGGAGTGGCTTAGCCTTTAAGCTGCTTTGGGCATATTAAAAATAAAGCTGTGTGTGTGTGTGTGTGTGTGTGTGTGTGTGTGTGTTTCATTTCAGAATCCACCACTTTAGTAAAAGTGCATGTGCAGGCAGTGGGGAGTTTAAAGCAGATTAAATTACTACCACTACACACAGTGAGCCCGAGAATGAAAAGAAGCCAAAAGTTCAGAACAGTCTGCACGAGTTAGATTGAGGCCAGCAAAGCAATTCAGTCAGAAGCTGAGAGAAGCCAGTTTGAATCAATCAGTTTGGAGAGGAGTTTGATCCAGAACAGCTGACATGAAATAGTTCAGCAGTAAGTCTCCAACATGACAATAACATCTGGCCAACGTAAGTTACATTTGCAGGACATCACATCTGCAAACCTGCCCATCTGTGAGATATGAGTTCTAAATATTAAAACCTAGTTATAATATTAAGATCCAGATGGAAGTTAAGGCCTATGTAAAAAAATTAAGGCCGTAATGTAATCCTTATGCCCAGGTATAATGTTAAGGCCTAAGTAATAGTTTCCTGGGTAACATGCTGCTACAAGGAAACTTTCTCATATGTTTCTGATATCACTAGGAAACTTTCTAATGCCAAGTTGATTACATATTCTATTAGGTTCTGTGCCCTTGGAAACCAGTGACAACAGAAGTCAGTAGAACTGTTTTGTATAGTTACTCACAGTAAGTTTGGAGCCAAGCTAACTACACAGCTGCACTGCCTGCACATTTGGTTTTATTTAAATGTGCATATGGTTTTGTAGTATTTCCCTTCATAAGCTGCCACTGGGATGGCCCAACATAAGAGGGGCACCTGGAACTATTTGGAATATGACTTCCATTTTGAGTAGTGGTCATGTAAATTTTTTTATTCGATATAATTTATTTACATTTCAAATGATTTCCCCTTTTCTAGCCCCCCCCCACTCCCCGATAGTCCCTTCTCTTCCCCTGTCCTCCCTCCCACCCCTTCCCAATTTAAGTTCCCAGGATCTCCCTGGGAACTGACAGCCTACTTGGAAGAAAGATACATGCACCTAGGTAAATACCATCTTCAATGACAAGATAAGATATAAATGCAAGATAAGTTCCATCCTGGTTGACAAGGTAAGACATGAATGTTAAACAAGGCGAGTCTCCTGCCACAGTTGAATAGCATAAACAGTGGAAACAGGATAACTGTACAATAAAGACATGTTCCTAAGAAAATCCTTATCCCTAAATCCTGATTAGTAAAACAACTTGGCAAACATGTTTGTCAACTGGGGGCTTAAAATTCCCTGTAAGATCTTAACTCAGGGTCACATTCAATTCTCAAATTTGGACTATGGTCCTGGTTGATCAGTTCCAGAGCATTGTGCTCAATGAGCTAACCATGTCTCACTGAGACTGGTGTTTGTAAGGTTTGTGAGGCTTATAGTACCCCAACACTAACAAGCAATAAAGTTACCTGTTTTATATTTTCATTAGTTGTTTGTGTGATCATTTGGGTGTGTTCCATAAAACAACAACAATAACCAATTAACTTTGTTGCAGAATATTTTATTACCCTGTAAACACCAAGATTGTGTTATTTACTAAAAACACCTGCTTCTAGCTGTGGTGTGACTCAGCCTTTAGTATGCACCTTAATCCTCTGGCTAGAATATAGACACACCTTTGGTACAGGCCTATTAGTCACAAACAATGAAGATAAAGTTGGTTTCTATAAGGAATCACCCATATTTGAAAGTGATGTCGATTTGAGTGGCAGACAAAGAGATGAATCAAATTATAGGCTACTTAAGAGAGAGAAGTGCAGAGAGAGAAAAATATAAAGGGGCAGTTTGATTGTGACAGTTGTACAGAGACAGGTTGGAGAGAGAGAGAGAGAAAGACAGAGACAGAGACAGAGACAGAGACAGAGACAGAGACAGAGACACAGAGAGACAGACAGACAGACAGAGGGAGACAGAGAGACAGACACAGACGCAGAGAGAGAGACAGAGAGACAGAGACAGAGAGAGAGAGACAGACAGAGGGAGACAGAGAGAGACAGAGACAGATGCACAGATAGAGAGACAGAGAGACAGAGACAGACAGACAGAGAGACAGAGAGACAGAGAGAGACAGACAGAGAGACAGAGAGACAGAGAGAGACAGAGATGGAGAGTCAGAGAGACAGAGTTTTGAGCCAGCAGCTGAGTTGTAACAACCAGCCAGTTTTCAGGAAGAACGAGAAAGGTGGCTTATTCAGCAGTAAGTCTCAAAGACTGAAAATATTCTAGGCCTTGACAAGATTATATGCATGCTAGATGCTTCCAGAAGTCTGCCTAGGTTAGCAAACTGAGGAACTAAACATCCAGATGACGATTACTACAAGATAATAAAAGATAGTTTAACATAATGCAATACTTCTTTGAGTTTCTATGTGAGCAGGCACAACTGTCCAAAACATTTCTTCTTCATCCGTTGTTTTCAAGGGAAGTCTCATGTTTCATCTGAATTCTAATATCTTCAGTGCTTGTCTGTGTTACAACACCTCTGTGTATAATATTCTTTGGTTTTAGATTCTTACCCCTAAAAAATATTTCTTTTCTATTTTGTGGAAATCATTCAAATAAAACCAATTTCGAAAGTGTCAGTGAGTCTTGAGAATTTCTTATTACTTTAAATATCCTGAAACCTCTTGTTCAACTCTGTACCATTTTGGAAAAGTTTGTCAGAATCCTAACCATGCGATTAGATAGTGTGTTACTTGTGTGTCATAATATCTATTGACACTTGAAGTTATTTTTTCTAAAGGTTCAAAAATTGTTATTTTAAAACTCTCTTAGGAGGATTTAGGAACAGGGCTCAGCAAATAAACTGCTTGCAGTGCACAGAATAAATTAGCAAACAAAAAATGAACACTCCTGAAAATCATTAATATGATTAAAACATATTTCACTTTAGCACTCACCATAATGCATAGTAAGGTTTTAATTATTTTAGTCATAGTTAAGATTCAAACTTGTAATTCATCAAATGAACAAAACATATGATTTTCCAAAGGGACATAAGGGAAGTCATACATACAATTTGAAAAAACAAAATCGCTGGTTTGGAGTTATATAACCTTAAATGATGACATACATAATCTTGTGAATTCTTATTATTCTAGTAAAATGAAAGTAAGTGCATTGCTTGATAGAATTGGATATCCATATATTATTAGATATGTATAAATTGTGCTAAAATGATGTAAGGGTCTGAAAATCACTGACAGAAGACCCCAGACTCAGATAATAAATAAAAACTAAAAGCATTTATTCTGCAGAAACAACCAGCATGCAGGGTCAACGATTCTTGAAATGGCAACCCCAGATAAAGGCATTCTGGTCTTCTTATAGGGAACTGGGAGAACTCTCTCTAGAAGGAATGGATAATCTAAAATCTGATTGGTTGGTGCTAGGTGGTCACAGGTAGTCAGTGGTCTGCATTACTATGACATTAACATTTAACTATGTGTTGAAATAGGGTTGTCCAGCACAGATGGCCCATCCTGAAATAAGATATTTCCACATTTTTGTGATTATCCCCAGGCTGTTCTTTTGGAGAGGGTTTTATGATCTTGCTCTGGGTTTTATGATCTGTACCTAAAGCTGGTGTCTTATGACCTAGCTTTATGTTCTATTTCTGGTGGTGCCTTATGGGAATTTGTGAAATCAGTCCTGGTCCTCAAATTGGAGACAAACAGGTCCCTTAAATGGGGACAAATGGAGTATATATTGTCCTTTCCAATGAAATGTTTTATTAGTAACTCTGAGCTTTGTTAAAGAAAATGAATTAAATAAACTAGCTTTACTACTTTAATACCTTCTTTCTTTCTTTCTTTCTTTCTTTCTTTCTTCCTTCCTTCCTTTTTTCTTTTCCTTTCTTTCTTTTTTTATTAGATATTTTTATTTACATTTCAAAAGTTTTCCATTTTCCTGGGTTCCTTTCTGAAAACACCCTATCCCATCCCCTCCTCCCCATGCTCACCAACCCACCCACTCCTGCTTCTCTGCCCTGGTATTCCCCTATACTGGGGCATTGAGCCTTCTCAGGACCAAGAGCCTCTCCTCCCGTTGATATCCAACAAGGCCATCCTCTGCTACATATGCAACTGGAGCCATGGGTCTCTCCATGTATACTATTTGGTTGGTAATTTAGTCCCTGGGAGCTCTGGGAGTACTGGTTGGTTCATATTGTTGTTCCTCCTATAGGGCTGCAAACCCGTTCAGCTTCCAGAAGATGCTCCAGTAGGTAATATGGACATATATTCCACTATGTTCATAGCAGCCCTATTTATAATAGCCAGAAGCTGGAAAGAATCCAGGTGCCCCTCAACAGAGGAATAGATACAGAAAATATGGTACATTTACACAATGAAGCACTACTCAGCTATTAAAAACAATGGATTCATGAAATTGTTAGGCAAATGGAAGGAACTAGAAAATATCATCCTGAGTGAGGTAACTCAGTCACAAAAGAATACACTGTTAAGTATTTCAAGCTTGAAATGTCCAATATACAATCCACAAACCAAATGAAGCTCAAAAAATGAAGACCAAAGTGTGGGTGTTTCAGTCCTTTTTAGGAGGGGGAGCAAAATACCCATGGGAGGAGATACAGAGACAAAGTGTGGAGCAGAGACTAAAGAAAAGACCATCCAGAGACTGCCCCATCTTTCTTTCCTTAATAATTTATGTTATCTTTGCAAAAACTCCTGGCAACCAGACAAAAGCCACATGAGCATTTCATTAGATGCGGAAAAAGCATTGGACATAATCCAACACCCCTTCATGACAAAAGTCTTGGAAAGATCAGGAATTCAAGGCCCATACCTAAACATAGTAAAAGCAATATACAGCAAACCAGTAACCAACATCAAACTAAATGGAGAGAAACTTGAAGCAAATCCACTGAAATCAGGGACTAGACAAGGCTGCCCACTTTCTCCCAACCTGGTCAATACAGTACTTGAAGTTCTAGACAGAGCAATTAGGCAACAAAAGAAGGTCAAAGAGATACAAATTGGAAAGGAAGAAGTCAAAATATTACTATTTTCAGATGATATGATAGTATACTTAAGTGATCCCCAAAAATTCTACCAGAGAGCTCCTAAAGCTGATAAACTTCAGCAAAGTGTCTGGATATAAAATTAACTCAAATCAGTAGCCTTCCTTTGCTCAAAGGATAAATAGGCTAAGAAAGAAATTAGAAAAATGACACCCTTCATAAGAGTCACAATAATATAAAATATCTTGGTGTGACTTTGATTAACCAAGTGAAATATCTGTATGACAAGAACTTCAAGTCTCTGAAGAAAGATCTACCATGCTAGTGGATTGGCAGGATTAACATAGTAAAAATGGCCATCTTGCCGAAAGCAATTGACAGATTCAGTGTAATCCCCATCAAAATTCCAACTTAATTCTTTATAGAGTTAGAAAGAGCAATTCTCTTTTTGTTCAGATGCTGCCATATTGTCTTGGAATGTAGTCACTGATAAGTGGATATTAGCCCAGGAGCTCTGAATACCTAAGACACAACTCACATATCAAATAATTCCCAAGAAGAAGGAAGGAGAGGGCCCTGGTCCTGGAAAGGTTGGATGCAGCATTGTAGGGGATTACCAGAACAGAGAAGTGGGAAAGAGTTGATTGGGGAAAGGGTGGAGGGAAGAGGGCTTATGGGATTTATGGGGAGGGAGGATCGGGAAAGGGAAAATTATTTGGATTGTAAACAAAAAATGTAGAAAAAAAAGAAATAGCAATTTTCAAATTCATTTGGAATAACAAAAAGCCCAAGGTACTGAAAACTACTATAAAAGAACATCTAAGGGAATCACCATCCCTCTCCTCAAATTGTATTACAGATCAATAGTGATAAAACCTGTATAGTATTGGTACAGAGACCAGGGACCCTTTTTTTTCTACATTCTTTGTTTACATTCCAAATGATTTCCCCTTTCCCAGTTCCCCCTGGCCCATAAGTCTCATAAGGCCTCTTCCCTCTGCCCATTCTAGATCAAACCCCTCCCACTTCTCTGTCCTGATAATCCCCTGCATTGCTGCATCAAGTTTTTCCTGGACCAGGGCCCTCTCCTTCCTTCTTCTTGGGAATGATTTGATATGTTAATTGTGTCTTAGGTATTCAGAGCTTCTGGGCTAATATCCACTTATCAGTGATTGCATTCCATGTGTGTTCTTTTGTGATGGGGTTAACTCACTTAGGATGATATTTTCTAATTTCACCCATTTGCCTAAAAATGTCATGAATTCATTGTTTTTATTCACTGAGTAGTATTCCATTGTGTAAATATACCACATTTTCTGTATCCATTCCTCCATTGAGGGACATATAGGTCCTTTCCAGCTTCTGGCTATTATAAATAAGGCTGCTATGAACATAGTGGAGCATGTGTCCTTATTGCATGTCAGGGAATCCTCTAGGTGTATGGCCAGGAGTGGTATAACAGGGTCCTCAGGAAGTGTCAGGCCCAGTTTTCTGAAGAACCACAGACTGATTTCCAGAGTGGTTGTACCAGCTTGCAATCCCACCAGCAGTAGACGAGTGTTCCTCTTTCTCCAGATCCTCGCCAATACCTGCTGTCTCCTGAGTTTTTCATCTTAACCATTCTAACTGGTGTGCAGTAAAACCTCAGGGTTGTTTTGATTTGCATTTCCCTAATGACTAATGATGTTAAACATTTCTTAAGGTGCTTCTCAGTCATTTGAAATTCTTCAGGTGAAAATTCTTTCTTTAGTTCTGTGTCCCATTTTTAATAGGGTTATTTGGATCTCTGGAGTCTAATTTCTTGAGTTCTTTGTATATATTGGATATTAGACCTCTGTCGAATGTAGGGTTGGTGAAGATCTTTTCCAAATTTATTGGTTGCTATTTTGTCTGATTGACAGTGTCCTTTGCCTTCCAGAAACTTTGTAATCTTATGAGGTCCCATTTGTCAATTCTTGATCTTAAAGCATAAGCTATTGGTGTTTTGTTCAGGAACTTTTCCCCTGTGCCCATGTCCTCAAGGGTCTTCCCCAGTTGGTTTTCTATTAATTTCAGTGTGTCTGGTTTTATGTGGAGGTCCTTGATCCACTTGGAGTTGAGCTTAGTACAACGAGATAAGAATGGAATGACTTGCATTCTTCTGCATGCTGACCTCCAGTTGATCCAGCACCATTTGTTGAAAAAACTATCTTTTGTCCACTGGATCGCTTTAGCTCCTTTGTCGAGTCCTTATTATCAAGTGACCATAGGTGTGTGGGTTCATTTCTGGGTTTTCAGTTCTATTCTATTGATCTACCTGCATGTCATTATACCAATATCATGCAGTTTTTAACATTATTGCTCTGTACTGCTTGAGGTCCAGGATACTGATTCCCCCAAAGTTCTTTTACTGTTGAGAATAGTTTTAGGTATCCTTGGTCAATGCAATCTACTACATAAACAAACTTAAAAAAAAAACACATGGTCATTTCATTAGATGCTGAAAAAGCATTTGACAAAATTCAGCATTCTTTCCTGCTAAAAGTTTGGAAAGAACAGGAATTCAAGGCCCATACCTAAACATAGTAAAAGCAATATACAGTAAACGGGTAGCCAACATCAAACTAAATGGAGATTAACTTGAAGCAATCCCGCTAAAATCAGGGACTAGACAAGGCTGCCCCTCTCTCCATATCTTTTCAATATAGTACTTGAAGTTCTAGCTAGAGCTATTAGACAACATAATGAGGTCAAAGTGATACAAATTGGAAAGGAAGAAGTCAAACTATCACTATTCGCAGATGATATGATAGTATACTTAAGTGGCCCAAAAAACTCCACCAGAGAACTCCTACAGCTGATAAACAACTTCAGCAAAGTGGCTGGTTATAAAATAAACTCAAGCAAATCAGTAGCCTTTCTATACTCAAAGGACAAGCAGGCTGAGAAAAATTAGGGAGCAGACACCCTTCACAATAAACACAAACAATATACAGTATCTTGGTGTGACTCTATCCAAATAAGTGAAAGATCTGTATGAAAAGAACTTCAGGTCTCTGAAAAATGAAATTGAAGAAGACCTCAGAAGGAAAAATATTCCATGCTCGTGGATTGGCAGGATTAATATAGTAAAAATGGCCATCTTGCCGAAAGTAATATACAGATTCAATGCATTCCCCATCAAAATCCCAACTCAGTTCTTTATAGAGTCAGAAAGAGCAATTTTCAAATTCATCTAGACCAGGGACTCTTAAGAGAGTCTGAAGCTGGGCAGTGGTGGCACATGCCTGTAATCCCAGTACTCTGGGAGGCAGAGGCAGACAGATTTCTGATTTTTTTCCTAGGGTTGTTTCATTTGGACCAGTCAGAAAGAGGCAGAATAAGCTAAGCACCCATTTCCTATTTTCCTACTTAGTATTTGGAGGGTGCCAATCAAGGAGCTAAACTTCCACACAACACAAAACACACAACACACATACACACAAACACACATGCACACAGAGGGGGACAATAGGGTAGGATGAAATGCAACACTGGTTTTTCAGCAACAAATACTAAAAGTATGATTTTGTTTTTTTCTAGAGAGTTTCTCTGCAAAGTCCTAGCTGTCCTGGAACTCACTCTATAAACTGGTCTAGTCTTGAAGTCAGAGATTAATTCGTCTCTTCCTTAAATTTATTTGACTTAAAGCTATGGTTTTTACAGGATGGTATCAGTAAGAAGTAAGAGAGAAAAACTTTCACATTGCCTGTTGAAATAAGAAAGGATGAAATAGTAATTCACTTTTGCAGGGAGTGGCAGAGGCAGAGGCAGAGGGAGAGGGGGGAGAATGGGGAGGGGGAGAGAGATGGAGAGGGAGATGGAGAGGGAGAGAGAATCTTCTCTATGGATCTTAGTGTTAAAGAACTTTTAGGTAAAGGCCTTCTCTAGTGATCTTCAATTAAAGAGGTCTTAGACAAACTTAGGTGGTGGATGTACTTTTATTCACCTTATAGGCATACATTTTATTCAGAGTGAGCCAAGGGTTATACAGTTTTGGGGAAGGGGGAGAGAATATCCAGGGTGGACAAAGGTCATGTGCTGAAGGCTACAGCTACTGAGATGCCTTATTAGCATGGGATGGGGGAAAGAATTCTAGGTGCTGGGCTCCATGACTGACTACCAGTGACCACCTGGCTGAGGTTCACAAATTTAAATGCTTTGACGAAGGCCCAGAAAGTCAGGTCCACTCCTGCTGTACTCAGAATGAGATTTTAAAACTCAAATTTTGAGATTTCTGGGGTTTCAATATGTTCTACTGCACTAGTTTCATGCTAGTTTCTCTGGTGCCACTGTCTAGGTGGCACACACACACACACACATACACACACACACATACACACACACAGACACACACACACACACACACACACATTATTCATGCACAGTGTTTCAAGACTGACTATTCTAAATTGAACAAACAACAGGGAGCAAATCCTCAGGAAATGCTTATTTTCCTTGTCTCAGCAGTTGCAAGAGGCAACAGACACCATTAGAGAATTCTGTATCCACCCTAACACAGACCTGTCCAACACACCTAAACATCTGTAAATAGAAGCCAAGTGTGGCGGCATAAACATTTAGTTCTAGTATATAGCAGGCAGAATAGGTTAGTCTTTGTGAGTTCAAAGCTAGCCTAGTCTATAGAGTGTGTTTCAGGCCAGCCAAGACTACAAAGTGAGGCCCTGTCTCAGAAGAAGAGGAAGAGAAAGATGAAAAGACAGGAGGAAGAAATAAAATTCAGAATCTCATGGCAATATCACCAACATACAAAATGTAACAGAAAATACTCATTGTATAAAAAAGCATGAGAAAAGGAAAACAACATCAACACTGCAAAGACACAGATGCTAGAATTAAAATATTAACAATCAAGTAAAATCTAAGTTTTGCACACCATTGCCCAGCACTTCGCAGAGGCAGAGGCAGTCAGATTTCTGTGAGTTTGAGGCCAGTCTGATCTACAAAGTGACTTCCAGGACAGGGCTATGGAGTGAGATCCTATCTTAAAAAAAAAGAAAGAAAGAAAGAAAGAAAGAAAGAAAGAAAGAAAGAAAGAAAGAAAGAAAGAAAGAAAGAAAGAAAGAAAGAAAGAAAGCAAAGGAAAGTTAAGTTACTAAGAAGTGTCTTTATTTACATTGAATATGATTTTTCCCTTTCCCGGTTCCCCACTCCCCATAAGTCCCATAAGCCCTCTTCCCAATCAACCCCCTTCTATTTCTCTGTCCTGGTAATCTCCTACAATGCTGCATCAGCATCTAGAAATGGCTGCATAGCAAAAGAAGAACAATACCATTAACAATGGAAATATTACTATGGAAGTGGGACATTTTGTGGAGTCCCAACTCCAGCCAATGAACTGCAGGCAACTATTTACTGCTGCATCAAGCCTTTCCAGGACCAGGGCCCTCTCCTTCCTTCTTCTTGGGAATGATTTGATATGTGAGTTGTGTCTTGGGTATTCAGAGCTTCTGGGCTAATATCCACTTATCAGTGATTGCATTCCATGTGTGTTCTTTTGTGAATGAGTTACCTCTCTTAGGATGTTATTTCCCAGTTCCAACCATTTGCCTAATAATTTCATGAATCCATTGTTTTTAATTGCTGAGTAGTATTCCATTGTGTGAATATACCACATTTTTTGTATCCATTCCTCCATTGAGGGACATCTGGGTTCTTTCCAGCTTCTGGCTATTATAAATAAGGCTGCTATGAACATAGTGGAGCATGTGTCCTAATTGCATTCCAGGGAATCCTCTGGGTATATGGCCAGGAGTGGTATAGCGGGATCCTCTGGAAGTGTCATGTCCAGTTTTCTGAGGAACCTCCAGACTGATTTCAGAGTGGTTGTACCAACTTGCATTCCCACCAGCAGTGGAGGAGTGTTCCTCTTTCTCCACATCCATTGTTTTTGAAATCTTGCCTGTTATGACTAGGATGAGATGAAATCTCAACCTTGTTTATATTTGCATTTCCCTGATTGTTAAGGATGATAAATACTTTTGATCTCTTTCTTATTTTTATTTGTTCTTCTTAGGACATTCTGTTTGGACTCCTAGACCATTTACTAATCCAAGCTCCAGCTTCCTTGACTATTTTTTTTTGAGTTCTTTGTATATTCTGGTTATTAATCCTCTATTTGATGTATAATTTGCAAAGATTTTTCTCTCATTCTGTATGTTTCTTATTGATTCAATTGATTATTTCCTTAGCTTCTAAGGTGACTTAGTTTTATGAAGTCACACTTGTGCATTATTGCCTTTAATCCTTAGCAAATAGAATCCCTATTAGCAGTTCCATTCTTATACCAGTAACTTGTAGAGCAAACAATAATTTCATTGTGGAATGTAGGTATAAAGTCAGCTTAAGAAATCAATTGCCTTTCTTTACATGACCAACCAAAAGAGATGAATGAGACTATGGATTAAATTGACATTTAAGACAATAAAATATTGTTGAGTAAATCTAACCATGGGAGCAGGTCTCTGTATTAAGAACTTCAAATTTCTTTAAAATACTACATCCACTTTATATTTGATACATAAGGAAAGAACAAACATACTTTGGACAAAATACGGAAATTTCAACAATCAGTACTACAATCGGTACTGGGAAAACTGGATGTCTACATGTAGAATAATGATTTGATACCCATATCTCTCTCTCTACACAAAATAAGATCCAAGTGGATCCAAGAATTCTATTTGGAATCTGAAACACTAACATGAATGGAAGAAAATATGGGAAATACTCTTCTGTGTCTTGATATTCTTTTCATTTCTTCAATTGCATCTCTCAGTATTATCTCACAAAAGCATACATTATACTTTATAGCATCAACCCAAAATAATCATATATCTCTAATCATATTTAAGTCAGAATAACTTGATAAAGCATTTCTAGAATTATCGGATCCTCATCTCTACGGAGTTTATTCATGTAAGATGGTAAGAATAGCCACTAGCCATCCTGTTCTCTGTTAGTGCTCAACCTAAAGGTCTTTCTCTTGGTCATAACTACTTAAGAGTCTCAAGAATTTGATCACAAAACAGATTGTTTAGAAAGAAACACCTGGAGACATTTGGTGCCTTTGATGCCCTCTTTCCTCAGACCTACTCTTTCATTCAGTGTTTACCCATATTTCCTTGCTTTTGAATGCCACAGTGCCATACCATTTTCCATTTTCTTACCATAAGGAATTTTTTTGTTAATTTGTATCCTTCTGTGATTTCATCTGTGTTTCAGAACTAAGGATGTGTCCAGATGTTTAGTCTATTGTTAATCCTATACCCTCATTGGCTATATTAATTTATGAGGTAGAAAAAAATCTAAAAACTCATATAATTTCTTTGTTACACTAGAACAAAACCCTTCTTAGATCAGAACTCCTTATCTGGATCAATATTAATGAAAGTAACTATGACATAATGTGTATAGCATATCATAAACATGAGGTGCATTTGTGGCATGACCTTAATTTTTCCATTTAGGTGAAAGACTTTCTAATGGAATACATTATCTATACGGGAAAATCATAGGTGGTGTATGGTTCTAACCTCTAGGAATAGCTACCAGCGTTTTCATCTGTCATAGAGTTACTGGTAAAAACAGAACAATGCTTCATTTTACTATTTCAATGTGGTAGGAAAAAGAAGATGTTTTACTTGATGCTTTATGCTAATAGGATTTCATTTGCCGCCTAGCTTGAAGTTTCAAAACTCTGAATTAGCAATACTTCACTAGTTGATGATGCCAGCTCCATTTATTGCACTACTCAGAATGAAATATTACTGTTGGGGCCGGTTTATTAACATAGAACACATTACCTAAATCTCAGGTAATTTCGGTTGTTCTTTGTCATTTTTATGGTCTACTCTTGCCACTACTGTAATAACACATTAATTGTGTATATTCTTAAGTACCTGGAATACTTGAAATCCATGAGAAGGATAGTCAAATAACTGACCTGAATAATATACCATAAACAATCATAGTTCTATGAAAATTGTTATAGACATGTTTATAGAGAGTCAAGCCAGGAATGGGGATCTCATCTCAGTGCAGAATTGACATGTAATTTCCAATGCTACTCTATATACTTGAAGCTATATTTTTAATTTTAAATTATTATGCTTTAATTAAGTATCAAAAAAGTTTGAGTAAGCTAAAAAAATCTCAATAGTAGCAAGCTAAAATATAGATTTATTTGTATCTTTTTCAATATTATTCTGTTTGAAAATCAAGATACTACAGAGATATAAGTAAGACATAAAATTTAGCTTTAAGTAACACAATTATTTATTAAGACAAGGGAAAACTGCATTCTTAATCAATTCTGAAGCTGACATGAGAAGTAAAAGGTATATGATTCAGGAAGTGAATTAATGATTTAGTCACCAGATTTTCTTAATGAATTTCTGTTGATGATTTTCAGGATGGCTGAAGCTGACGTAAGAGAAGGGCCACACTCTGGTCAGTAGGGCACCTAGTACAGCACGGGGACTCTTCAGTGGTTTCCCAGTTTTCTTTAGTAGTTTTTAATTATTTTCTGGTTTTCCTAACATAAAAACCTGTGCCTATGATTGCATTTCTATTATTGTTTCATAATTAATGCAACAGTTCAGAAATGTCTTTGAATTTTGTCATATAGCATTATAATATTGTTTCCTAGTATTTTATAATTACCATTGTATCTTTTTAAATTTTGTCACAGTAATTAAGTGTCACAAAACTTGTGGGAGTAGCCAACCAATGACTAGTCCAACTTCAGGTTACATTTGAGGTATAACTTGAGAGGATTCTCACACCTGACGCTGTTTGGATTTTAAGGAAACAAAGGCTGTATAGCACAGAAACCTCTATTAGAACCAAACACTACAGTCCAAAAAAAAAAAAAAAAAAAAAAAAAGAAAGAAAATGGTAGTAAAGTTATTCTGAACAATATTCTGCTATCTTCATAGACCAGATCCTAACCTGATCGTCAGAATGATTGTAGGAATCAGAAGTGGAGGACACTACAAGACATGTCCCACACACTCCACTAAGCAGGGCTCACAGGGGCTCACGGAGTTTGAATCAGCAATCAGGGATTCTGTGTAGGTCTAAGGTAGATCCTCTGCATATATGTTATGATTGGGTAGTTTGCTGTTCTGCAGGACTCTAACAAGTGGAAACTTTCTCTTTTGCTTATTGGGGACACTTTTCCTCTAATTGAGTGGTCTCTCCAAGACGTGATATGAGGGTATGTCCCCAGCTTTATGTAACTTGTTATGCTTTCTACTGATATTCCCTCGTAGGCCTAATCTTTTTGGAAGGAAAATGGAGGAGTAGATTTGACTAGAGGGGACAGATAGGGACACAGAGACTAGGAAAAATGGAGGGAGAGGAGGAAACTGTGATTGGGATTTAATATATGAGAGAAAAATAAATTTAAAATATTTTGCCAAAATGAGTTATTTAACTTCCAATCATATTTACAGTGTTAATGATGTTTTACTTTTGTTTTATCTTAATTAGCAGACAACAGAATCCTAGATATTTATAACTATATCAGAATTGCTTAAATACCTTTGTGACCTAATGTTTCACCTATTTTAGGGAATCTTTTTGTGTGTATCTAATATTAATTTTAATTTCAGTGTCCTTTATTTGTTGTATCTGCATGTCTTGCTTTTGTTGATAATTAAAAACATCCTATACTTGCATTTTGGGAATTACTTTATTGGAATCATATATATTCAAATTTGTTTTTATGTTCTTAGTGGACATTATATAATTATTACATTGTGCTAGGTTTTATGGTCACTATACTTTATGTTTTAAAGTCCATTTAGAAAATGTTAGTATAATTATGCTACCAATGTGTTGCTTAATATTTGCTTATTATTTCTTTTTTTACCACATTTAACTTTCAGTCTTACCATATCCTTATATTTAGTGATGTTTCTTGTATGAAACAGTCAGTTGGCTTTTTTGTTTGTATGTTTTGTTTTGTTTTTGTTGTTGTTGTTATTTTGTTTTTGTTTGTAACCATCCAGGTGAGATGGTAGCTGAGGAGAAAGAGTCTGGTGGGACAAGACTTGTCCTGGGAGAAATTAGGGTGACTTTCTCATTTATTGGTAGCATTTGCCTATCTTGATTCTAAATTACTGTCAAGCCAGAAGCTGCAGGCCTCTGGTGGAATTAACACCTGTCACTTAACAACAGGGATGAACTAAAGAGTTCCTTTATTCATTTCTATACAGGTATTTGAATCTTTTATAGGGGAAAAGATCACATGGTTATTCCAAGCATGCATTATTATTATTTTCACAAAAGTTCACTTAAAGTTTAAATATAAATTCACATCTTAAATGGAATAAGATGTTTATAACAGATATGTTTACAAGTATTTTCATTAAGAATAGTTATCTAGTTATGCATTCATTATCTGTAACTAGCTCCAAAGTTGACTGAAAGTTAAAATATATGTTTTTCATGACTAAGTTAACAGTGATGTTTTATATAGAGAAACCCAGCCAATATTTTTATCTTCCATCTTTGCACATACAATAAATTGTTAGTTCCCTTTTATGACTTAATTAACTGTTTGATAAACTCTTGGAATATGCTCTAAGTTGAAAATGCCTGTTTTCTCACTCAAAAACAATTAACAATTAACAATTAACAAAAACACATGAAGACTGGCAGCGTTCTAATTGCAGTTTTCGTATCAGAGAGGGCTTTAATAGCAATCCTACTATATTAATGATTATTAGTATAGAGCTTAATGATTATTAGTATAATTTTAGGAATTCCTATTGGATCATCATTAAGAATTAAGAAATCATCTATTTATATAGCATCACTACAAGACAGTATATATTGGTAGATGTACAGGAACTTGCCCCAAAGGGTGGGCTAATACCTAGCAATTATTTTACATATATTTAATAACAGGTAATGCATACATATAAAAATAATATTTCCTAAAATGTAGTCCCTTCAGCCTTGATTTGAAGTGTTCATTCATAATGAGTCACAGTCCACTGTGAAAACCTTTTAGGCATAATATCACCTGCTAGATTTTAGACTCCCTTACATGGCTCCTGGTATCTAGGTTATATTCAATAATTATAAGTTTATTGTGTATGTACTTGTATCTTATACATAACAAAAATAAGCTTATATTTAATATTTCCTTCTATGACTTGATCTTTTGTATGAACTTTAAAGTATCAGCCTCCCTCTTATCCCTGTACCCCCTCAGACAGATCCTCCCCCTATTCCGTCCTACTCATCCCCTTACACAATACACCTTTTCCAATACCCCTCGGAAAAAAGTAACTGCAGTGCTAGGCACATCCTCTGTCACTTAAACCAGTCAGGGTACACAGTTAGGGAAACAGGTTTTGCAGGCTGGCCATCAAACAGGCAAGCAGGCAACAGATTCAGGGATAGCCCCCACTCCAGTTGTTGGGGGACCTGCATAAAAACCAAATTTGTTACATATGTGCAAATTGACCTTGGCCCATCCCATGTTTACTCTTTGGTTTGAGGTTGAGTCTCTGTGATTCCCCAAGGGTCCAGGTTAGTTTGTCTTCCTGTGGAAGCCCTGTACCCTTTGAGTCCTTCAATCCTTTTCCCTATTCTTCCATAAGATTCCCCAACTTCCATCTAATGTTTGGCTGTGGATTACTGTATCTCATTCCAATGGATTTTAGGTGTAGCCTTTCAGGGGGCAGTTATGCTAAACTCATAGAATGATAACAGAGAATCATTAATAATGTCAGGGGTTGGTTCTTGTCTATGGAATGGATCTCAGTTTGGGGCAGTCATTGGTTGGTCATTCCTCCATCTATGTTCTTTGTCGCTGCACATCGTATAGGCAGGACACATTTTAGGTGGAAGATTGTGTGCCTTATCCCTCTACTGGGAGCCCTGCCTGCTACAGGAATTGGTCACTTCAGGATCTCCAAATGCAATGGGAACCTCATCTTTAAAAGAAAAAGACAGCATTTTATTTCAATCTTGTTTCACAGTTTTTGTCTTTTCATTAAAATTATTAGTTTCTTCACCCTTCTTTTTTATCATTTACTTTTTCTTATTTTACTTCTAGTCCAAAAAGAGTATCAGAAATTATTTTTGTAAAGTTGCTTCATTATTTTTCCTAAGGTATTATTCTCACATTTTTAATTTTATGACGTTTCATGTAACAAAGAATAATTTTACATATTTATGTTATATGGTAAGATAGTAAAATAGGTACCAATTTTCCAGAAGCTTGAAGTTTCATGATGTAACTATTATGGTAATAGTTATAACTGTCTTATTTTTCACTCTACTTAATTATAGACATATGACAAATATTCAGAAGAAACACTGATAATCATTAAGGCAAGTCCACCATTTGGATTCTACCATAAATTCTTTCTCTACTTGATGTATTACAGATTTAATTATTCTATCCACCATCAATCTAGTCAGTTTTATTTTTAATATGTTTTTGCTCTCTTTCTGAGATTCAGTGTTTGAATGTGGAAGGCTTGTTGGCAATGTCTTAGAGTGACATATATTTATATAGGATTAATTTCATTTAGCCATTTGTTTAATGTTACCTACATTGTAATGATGGCGAAGTGGGAATTTACAGTCTAAGAATCATTCTCCTACACTCTATTTTCTCACAATGAATGTCATTAGTATGTAATGAAAATGGTGAGAGGTAAAAATCAAGATGGGAAAACTGGAAGATGAAAAGAATGTGGAGCACTGAAAGAGAAAGACCTGGGATCTTTGAAGAAAAGCAGCTACAGAATGTTGACTGATGTTGGGGAAAAGGCCAATCAAGAAGAACAATGGGTCTGAGTACTCTATTATCTTTCTAATATAGATTAACACTCTACTCTTTTTTCTTAAGATTTTATTTATTTTAGGTATTTGAGAACATTGTAGCTATCTTCAAAATTGCCAGAAGAGGACATTGGATCCCATTAGACAGTTGTGAACCACTATGTGGTTGCTGGGAATTGAACTCAGGACATCTAGAAGAATAATAAGTGCTCTTAACCACTGATCCATCTCTTCTATTTTCTTTCTGGAAATAGTTATATATTTTAAGACTGTACATTGTAATTCATCTTTCTTGAAAATTTTTGGCTGATCAAAAAATAGAACTGTTCACACAATGTTGCACTGTGATCAAAGAGTGGTTAGACTTCCCGTTATATATTGTGTTTCAATAAAAGTTGAAGTGTCAAAATTCTTTTGCATACTAACAACCATTGCAATTGTGCCTTAGATTTAAATTTAATGAGTGCTTAAATGAAAATAATAAATACATTTATAATAAAGAAAGCAGGAATTTAACACGGAAATAATTTAATGAAAATGAAAATATTTTGTAGGCAAATAGTGCATGAAATAAACATTTGAATATGATCAATTTGTAATATATTTTACATTTATATAAAACCCTACAATCTTCATGAATACCTAAGAAATTCATTAATAGAAATTAGAAACTCAAGAATAAGGGACTGGGAATATATTGGAGATTTAGTAATATAATGGACTTGAAAGTAAATGGCCTCAGATTGGTCCATACAAGCAATATAACAAAATGCCAACCCGGCACAGTAGCCTGCACATGTAATGCCACTACTTTATATTCTGCAAAGGCAGCCTGATAACTATAGTCTGCTATCCAATGCTCCCAGTCAACTTGGGAATTTCCGGGCTACTGAGAGAACTGATTTAAAACAAAGGCATTTACAAAGGCCTTCTGGCTTGCACACTTATATCCACATGTACATATTCACAGATATACAACTCACACTCTGAAACAGACAGAAAAATGTACCTCATGTAGACAATTTTAAAAATTAAGTGGAGTATTATATATAAATTTGAATATATACATGCATCTTAATAATTATATATTTGATATATATGCATATATCTATATAGGGTCATTAAGTTCTAGAATTCTTTACGAGTTCCAGATTCCTGATTCAGTGGAGTAAGTTAGCTCACTGTTGAGCCTAATGATTAGGAATCCTGGAACCCACATAATAGAAGGAGAAAACTGGGTCCTGAAAGTTGTTCCCTTCCCTGCACATGCATGTCTTAGCATACACAAATGCACTAATACAAACGTGTATGTGTGTGTGTGTGTGTGTGTGTGTGAGAGAGAGAGAGAGAGAGAGAGAGAGAGAGAGACAGAGAGAGAGAGAGAGAGAGAGAGAGAGAGAGGTGGGATGTTTTTATGTACAGTTAAGTTTATTAGATAATTAATTATTAATTCATTAGTTGATAATTTATTAAAGAGGGGGATGCGTTTTATGTACAGTTCAGTTCATCAGACAACTGTTCACCTGTTTTACTTTTTATTAGATATTTTCTTTATTTACATTTCAAGTATTATCCCCTTTCCTCATTTTTCCCTCCCAAAACCCCATATGCCATTCCCACTCCCTCTGCTCACTAACCCACTCACTCCCACTTCCCTGTCCTGGCATTCCCCTACACTGGGGCAATGAGCCTTCATAGAACCAAGGCCCTCTCCTCTCATTGATGTCGGACAAGTCCATCCTCTGCTATATATGTGACTGAAGCCATGGGTCCCTTCATGTGTACTCTTTGGTTGGTGGTTTAGTCCCTGGGAGTACTGGTTGGTTTATATTGTTGTTCCTTCTATGGGGCTGCAAACACCTTCAGCTCCTTAGGTTGTTCTCCAGCTCCTCCACTGCTCAGTGCAATGGTTGGCTGAGAACATCCACCTCTATATTTGCCAGGCACTGGCAGAGCCTCTTAGGAGACAGCTATCTCAGGTTCCTGTCAGCAAACATTTGTTGGCATCCACAGTAGTGTCTGAGTTTGGTAAATTTATAAGGTATGGATCCTCAGGTGGGGCAGTCTCTGGATAGCCTTTGCTTCAGTCTCTGCTACACACTCTATCTCTGTATCTCCTCCCATGGGTATTTTGTTCCCCCTTCTAGGAAGGATCGAAGTATCCACACTTTGATCTTCCTTCTTCTTGAACTTCATGTGATCTGCGAATAATATCTCGGGGATTCTAAGCTTCTGGCCTAATATCCACTTATCAGTGCATTCCATGTGTATTCTTTTGTGATTGGATAACCTCACTCAGACTGATATTTTCTAGTTCCATCCATTTGCCTAAGAATTTCATGAATTCATTGTTTATAATAACTGAGTAGTACTTCATTGTGTAAATGTACCAAATTTATGTATCCATTCCTCTGTTGAGGCACATCTGGGTTCTTCCCAGCAATTATTCATCTGGTGTGTGTGTGTGTGTGTGTGTGCGCGTGTGTGTATTTATCATCTGTCAGTCTGTCTGACTGTTTATCATCTCTCTATATAAATCCATTTTAAAGAGTTAATGTTTATTGTGTCTTAGTTAAACATATCTAATCCTAAGGCAATGTAACGGGTATTCTCCATAGTCTTCATTCGAATGGTTTATGGATATATATTTTATTTCTAGGTCTCTACCACAAGATTTTTTCAAGTGTTAGCTATTATAGAAATTTGTTTCAGAGAACTGATGACCTAAAATTGAAAAATAAACATGTCTGTCAAGTTTGTTGGAGACTTGCTGTATGTCAACTGATTAACTTGTTTAACAATGTCCTTCATATATTCCATATTTTCTTATTTCCCCAAATTTTGTAGTTTTTATTGAGAATATATGACAAGTATTGTTTATTACTTGTTCCATATGTCTTATCTATTTATCTATACTGTATAGTCAGAATATATTTTGTTCCTTTTTTGTCTTGGATGTGTAAGCCTCGGCCAGTACCTTCTTTAATATCAGTGACTATATTTTCATACAGTGTCTTATTTTATAAAAATATAAAAGTCAAGTAAAGTGGACTTGGAAAAACTATTCAAATGAGAGCAGTAATATCCTATTTGACAATTTGATTTTTTACAACATTTATAAATAAATGCTAAATAGATCAAATGGCAAATGAAACAATATAGATAAAACTTTTAATAATCTTTAAAGCATTATTTAAAAATATTAGTGATGAGAGCAATCTGTCTCTATGATATTCTTCTGTCCCTTTGATTCAGTGAAATATCCAAGCTTTCATCTAAATCAAAGAATAGCTTTTTTAGCTTTGTTTGATTTTAAAGGAGAAATGCATGGTCCAATTTTCTATAATTATACTTCTTGAAACTCACATCAAATTGCACAAGCACATTTCATAATGCAAGCTGATCACTGAATCTACACTAATGTATGTAGTAGATTGCTGAGTGAAAATCAGATACCAAATTCAGAGCACAAGCTTGGTTTGCATCTTATCATCTATACTTTCCCTCTTTCTTTGTTCTTAATGAAATTGTTTATGACTTGAAAATCTTCAGTGGAATAAAGCTAAATAAAAACTGTAGGAACAGGTCATCTAATAATTGTCCCATTTAATGAGCGCATTTGGATTTGGTTCTGTGGTTTAGACATGTGGTTGCATTAAATCTACATTTGATAATATCTGAATCAGTTGCTAGTCTTTAACCTCTTTAACTGAAACAGTCATCAAATCTTTCATTTGGCTTCCTTACATATTAATATAGGTCAAATTCATTGGCATTATTTTATAAAATTATATATTTACTATAAACTCATTATCAGAAGCATCTCATCATGACTCAGTTTTTTGGTCTTGTACTAGGGTGTTCTTTCTTATTTCAGGGTGTTCATCATTCTTTCTGCATGTACTGAAATGAAAAATATCTCAGGTGACAGTAACATTGAGTAGCACTATTCTACTTGTACATGGATATTGGAAATACTACTGTAGATCATGGGCAGAAAAAAAAGTAGACTTGATTTGCATCAGATAATGTATCAAGATTAAATGTATCAATGATGCAAATACATGATTAGGATTCAACTACTAATGTTTAAGGAATTGTTTTATTGCTAACAAATTAAGTCATTGCTCCTATTTAAGAAAGTATGCCAGTGGCTCCCCAGCAGAACTTTTTGACTTCTGTCCAAACATTGCTACTTTGGATTAATGTTAAACATGTAAAATACAGATCAAGGCCATTGGTTTTTTTTCCCCCTCTGAGTTATGTTAGAAGTAAGCTTGGCATTTTTCTGTGTTTGAGTTTCTTAGTGTCATAAATATTTTTTATCTTCTGAGAGTTTGAAAATGGTAAAACTGTGTGCTGGTTACTTTCTGTTGTAAATTTTATTGGACTAAGGGAAGACCTTTGTATGAGATATATACATGGCAGGAAGTGTCTAACTAGGATCTACTAAGAAGAAAGATCTTGCCTGTATGTAAATGTCCATATCTAGTGAGGTGGAAACAAGGACTGAATAAACAAAGACAGAAGACTAACTTATTGAACACTGGCATGGCTTGTCTCTGCTCTCCCTATGCTAGTTATGAGCATACAGTCCCATCTGTATAGTCCTGTAACCGTGAGTTCCGTCTAATGACCAAACAGTATGTGTCATGCCATGAGACAAAATAATTCTTCTTAATAAAAGATGATTCATTTTCAATTTTGGGTTACAATATATCAACAATAACTAGTACATATTGATTTAAACACTATTTTCTTAAAACTAAGTAAACAGATCTTATCATCCACATTTTAATATGTTATTGATTAGGTATTTTTCATTTGTTGAAGGTCTGTTACATTTAAAAAGTATGAATGTTTTCTGTAAGCATTGAATACATCTAATTATTTTTCTTCTTATTATTTTTATTTATATGAGTGTGTCTTCAGACACACCAGAAAGTGGCATTGATCCATTTACATGATACCATGTGGCTTCTAGTAATTGAACTTAGGATCTCTGGAAGAGCAGTCAGTGCTCCACTTAGCCATATTCCAGCCCCCTTATTTTTCTTAAAATGTTTTTGATGATACCAAGAACAATTCTTCCACTTTGAAACTATTACATTTCTGTTATAACTAAATAAAAAACCATGATGAGGGGGTGTGCAGGAGGACAAACAAACAAAACTGGAGAGATCTCATACTAGCAGCTTAACAGGACACTTGAAAGCTCTTAACAAAAAAGAAGTAGTCATAGTGAAGAAGAAAAGATAGCCAAAAAATAATTAAACTTAGGGCTAAAGTCAATAAAATAGAAACAAAGAGAATATCACAATAAATGGATGAAACCAGGGGATGGTTCTTTGAGAAAGTAAGCAAGATTGAAAAATCCTTATCCAAACTAACTAAAAGGAATAAAAAGAATATCAAATTAAGAATGGAGAGGTGTTATTTGAAAAAAAATCAACACTGAGAAAATTTAGCCACATTATCCAAAAAAAATAGAAGAAAAGATCCAAATTAATAAAATTAGAAATGAAAAAGCAATAGATAACAACAGATACTATGGAAATACAGAAAATCAAAATAAACAAAATTTTATAAAAATAAAAAATAAATCTAGATATACAAAATTAAACATGCTAAACAAAATGGATAATTACTGGATCAGTACCAGTTAGCAGAGTTAAATCAAGATCTAATAAACAGTTTAAATAGACCTATAAGCCCTGAAATAGAAGCAGTCACAACTATCCCCTCAAAGCTTAGTGCTAGATGCACTTATCAGAGAATTCTATCAGATTTTCAAAAAAGGAGCTAATGCCATTCCTCCTCAAATTATTTCACAAAATAGAAACAAAAAAGAGACATTGAACTATTTAATTTATGAAGCCACAGTTACCCTCATACCCAAACCACATAAAATCCAACAAAGAAAGAAAATTATAAACCACATCAAAGAACACATTAAATCATCATCCACTGTGATCAAAATGGCTTCATCCCAAAATGAAGTGAAGGTTCAATATATAAAAATCAATAAAATTAGATACCTGACCTAGCCAGAGACCAGAGCTCTTTAGGGTGTGCACCTGTGCTGATAGCAGAACTTCTGCTCTGGATCTCAAGCCTTTCAGCACACACCCCAGTTGCAGCTTTACTCCCCAGGAATTATGCCACATCCAGGATCACAGGTGAGACCCAAAATCCTGCCTCAACACCTGGTGTAACCAGAACCACTAGGACCCCTGACACCCCAAGAGTCAGATACCCTGTCCAGCTAGAGACCCTTACTCCTTCTGGTTTGCACCTGTGGGGAAGCATAGCCTCTGCTCTGGATCCCTACCCACTTGGCCCACACCCGACTTTCACCTCACCTTCCCAGGAGTTCTGAAACCTACAGGCTCACAGGCTCACAGGAGAGACAAGCTCCAGTCAGAGACTGTGAGTCCAGTTAACACCAGAGATAACCAGATGGCAAGAGGAAAGCACAAAAACATTAGAAACAGAATCCAATACTATGTGGCAACATTAGAGCCTAATACTCGCACCATAACAAGCCCTGGATACCATAACACACATGTAAAGCAATATTCACATCTCTCTTTTCATCTAATAGAAGACTTTAAGGACAGAAATAACTCACTTAAAGAAATACAGAAGAACACAGGTAAACAAGTAGAAGCCCTTAAAGAAGAAACACATAAATCCCTTAAATACAGAAAAAGTAATCAAACAGATGATGGAATTTTATAAAATCATCTAGGATCTAAAAATGAAAATAGAAACATTAAAGAAAACACAAAGAGAGACAAAGAAAACAACTCTGAAGATTGAAAAACCTAGAAAAGATAGCAGAAATCACAGATGCAAGCATCACCAACAGAATACAAGAGAAAAAGAGAATCTTAGGTAGAGAAGATACCATAGAAGACACTGACACAACAGACAGGGAAAATACAAAAAGCAAAAACAAACAAACAAACAAACAAACAAACAAACAAAAAACCCAAAAAACTCCTAACTCAAAACATTCAAGAAATCCAGGATGCAATGAAAAGAAAGAATCTGAGAATAGGCATAGAAGAGAGTGTAGTTTCCCAACTCAAAGGGCCAGCAATCATCCTCAACAAAATTATAGAAAAAATCTTCCCTAACCCAAAGTAAGAGATGTCCAATAACCATACAAGAAGCCTGAAGATCTCCAATCAAATTGGACCAGAAAAGGAATTCCTCCCATCACACAAAAATTAAAACATCAAATGCACAGAACAACGACCGAATCTTGAAAAGGGTAAGGGAAAAATGTCAAGTAACATATGAAGGCAGACCTATCAGAATTATACCAGACTTTCCAACAGAGACTCTAAAAGCCAGAAGATCTTGGGTAGCTGTCATACAGATCCTAAGAAAACAAAAATACCAGCCAAGGCTACTATATCCAGCAGAAATCTCAGTTACCATAGATAGAAAAACCAAGGAATTCCATGTCCAAACCAAATTTCAACAATATCTTTCTATTAATCCAGCCCTATACAAGATAATAGAAGGAAAACTCCAATACAAGGAGAGAAACTATGCCCAAGTAAAAGCAAGAAAGTAATCTTTTCACAACAAACCAAAAAGAAGTGAAACACACAAACATAATTCCACCTCTAAGGACAAAAATAACAGGAAACAACAGTCATTGATACCTAATATTTCTCATTAACAATGGACTCAATTCACCAATAAAGAGATAGGCTAACAGACTGGATATGTAAACAGGACCCAGTATTTTGCTGAATACAGGAAACACAGCCCAGTGACAAAGGCACACACTTTCTCAAAGTAGAAGGCTAGAAAAATACTTCCAAGCAGATGGTCCAAAGAAATGAGCTGGAGTAGAAACATTACTGAAGCTCGAGTCAAACATTGAACCTCACACAACAGGAGATTTCAATACAGCACTCTCATCAATGAACAGATCAAGGAAATGGAAACTAAACAGTGACATAGTAAAACTAAAAGAAATTATGAATCAAATAGATTTAAAAATATCTAAAAAACATTTCACCCTAAAAAGAAGAATATACCTTCTTCTAGGACCTCGTGGTATCTTCTCAAAAATAGACCATATAATCTGATAAATAAAACAAAAAACCAAAAAACTCAGCAGACACAAGAACAGTGAACTAATCCCATTTATTATATTAGACCACCATGGACTAAGGCTAGTCATCATTCAATAAGTCTTCATTTAATAACAACAACAAAAACAATAACAACAACAACAAAACCAGAAACTCCACATACATGTAGAAGCTGAACAACTCTCTACTCAATAATAGCTTGGTCAGGGAAGAAATAAAGAAATAAAAGACTTTCTAGAATTTAATGAAAATGAAAGAAAAACATATTCAAACTTATAGGACACAATGAAAGCAGTGGTAAGAAAATAACTCATAGACCTAAGTGCCTGCATAAAGAAATTGGAGAGATAATATACGAGCAGTTTAACAGCACATCTGAAAGCTCTAGAACAAAAAGAATCAAATACATCCAAGAGGAGTAGATGGCAGAAAATAATCAAACTCAGGTCTGAAATCAAACAAGTAGGAACGAAGAGAACGTATACAAAGAATCGACAAAACTAGAAACTGGTTCTTTGAGAAAATCTATAAGATAGATAAACCATTAGCTAAACTAGAAGGTACAGAGACAGTTTCCAAAATGAAGAAAATCAGGAAAGGGGATATATAACAACAGAAACTGAATAAATTAAAAAAAAATGCTTCTACAACAAAAGTCTATCTTCAACAAAACTGGAAAATCTAAAAGAAATGGATGATTTTCTAGACAGAAGGTAACAAAGTTAAATCAGGATCAGAAAAACAATCTAACAGTCCCTTAATCCTAAGGAAATAGAAGCAGTCATTAGAGGTATCCAAATAAGTCTATGGCCAGATGGTTTTAGTAAAGAATTTTATCAGACTATTACAGAAGACCTAATACCAATACTTCTCAAACTGTTCCATAAAATAGAAAAAGAAAGTCATTACCAAATTCTTTCTATGAACCCATAGTTATACTGATACCCAAACCACAAAAAAAACCTAACTTCAGAACAAACTTCCATATGAATATAGATGCAAAAGTACTCACGACAACTCTCAAACTCTATCCAAGATTACATCAAAATGATCACTCACTATGGATCGGGTAGGCTTCATCACAGGAATGCAAGGATGTTTCAATATATGGAAACCCATCAATGCAATCCACAATATTAATGAACTCAAAGAAAACAATCACATGATCATCTCATTTAGATACTGAAAGAGCCTTTGACAAAATACAATACCTGTTCATGTTAAAAGTATTGGAGAAACCAGGAATTCAAGGTCCATACCCAAATATAATAAAAGCAATATACAACAAACCAGTAACCAACATCAAACAAAATGGAGAGAAACTTGAAACAATTCCTCTAAAATTGGTGGCTAGATAAGGCTGCCCAATCAGTCCCTATCCAATATGGTACTTGAAGTTCTAGCCTGAGCAATTAGACAAAAAAAAGGAGATCAAAGGGATGCAAATTGGTAAGGAAGAAGTCAAACTATCACTATTCACAGATAGTATACATAAGCAAACCAAAAAATTCTATCAGAGAGCTCCTATAATTGATAAATAACTTCAACAAAATGACTGGATATCAAATTAACTCTAACCAATCAGTAGCTTTTCTCTACTCAAATGATGAACACGCTAATAAAGAAATTATGGAAACAACACCCTTTAGAATAGTCACAAATAATATAAAATATCTTGGAGTGACTCTAACCAAGCAAGTGAAAGATCTGTATGACATGAACGTCAACTCTCTGAAGAAAGAAATTGAAGAAGACCTCGGAAGATGGAAACATCTCCCATTCTCATGGGTTGGCAGGGTTAATATAGTAAAAATGGATGTCTTACTGAATGCTATTTACAGATTCAGTGCAACCTCATTAAAATTCCACCTCAAGTCAGTAAGAGTTAGAAAGAGCAATTCTCAAATTCATTTGGAATAACAAAAAAACCGGAATAGCAAAAACTATTAACAACAAAAGAAATTTTCCTACCTGACCTTCTTCTGGTCCTATACATTTAAGCCATCTTGTACTTTGCTTTATTTGGAATAAGGTCCCAACTCCTTGAAATTGTATGTCTACTTCTTGAACAGACCCACTTACAGGCCAAGATTTGGAGAGATAATGGTGACATCTATTCCAGTGTCAACCCTTCCTTCAATCTCAATATTGTTTAGTAATATTCTTAGTTTTGGCTTGTGGTTCTCTATAGAAGTTTGCCAAAATATTTGTTTTTGGGTCCCTTTAAGGCTTTCTGAATTGTCTATAGAACTTGCCTTAGCCTTATCTGGTCTCAGAACATCTGTTTTTGAAGCAATGACACTTAATTGTCCTGAGGAAGAAAACTCTCCCTGCCTGGCACTGGGGCCTGTGAGAGGTCCCTCTGGGAAGTTTTGGCAGGATGTTGCACCATTTGTCTGTTGTTGCTCTACATTCCCTAGCCAAATGTTGGCCTTTACCACACCTTTGACATATTCCAAAAGGCATAGGTCCCCTTTTGGTATTACGTTTCCCCTACGGTCATTTCTGAGATGACTCCACTCACCACAATTAAAACATTTGAAATCTCCGGTCATTTCTAGACAGCTTCTCCTGTTACAGTCATATCAGGTGAGTGAGATACAACATCAGTTGTGTATCTAATCCACTCGTCTATTGATGCTGACCTTGCCCTCAGTGTTCTGATTACTTCCCTGCATTCAGTATTTGCATTCTCAAAGGCTAAAGACTCAATTATTGCCTTCCTTGCTGCAGAATCTGATATTCTCCTTTCCACAGCTGAGGTTAGTCTTTGTAAAAAGTCAGGCAAGGTTTCTTTTGGACCTTGTATGACTTGAGTAAATGGTTCAAGTCTTTTCCCTGATTCTGCAACTTTGTCCCAGGCCTTTAAGGCTGACAATCAACACAAGACTAGAGCTTCTTCGTCATATATAGCCGGCACCTCTACCTCAGCAAATCAACCCTCACCAAGCAGCTGGTTTGTGGAAATCTCTCTACACCTGGCTCTATTTTGTCGTGCTATCTCCCTCGGCCTCTTCTCTCCACCATGTGACCCATTGTAAATTAGCAGCAGGTTCTAATATTGCTCTTGCCATGTCCTTTCAGTCTTGTGGGATATTCTATTTTTAATAGCCCAAGAAGCTAGAATTTGCTTTACAAATGGCAAATTCATTCCAAAATTAGTGTTACTTTCCTTAAATTTTCTTAGATTTAACACATCCACAGGTTGCCATTCGAATTCCTGATAACCCTGTGGATGATCATCATCTTTGATCATTGTTGTATATTGACCAGATAGACTAAAGTTTGTTTTTTAGTAACATTTGGTTGGCTTTCTCTTCTTTTATCTTCTATCTCTATGTGAGAATTTTCCTTTTCATTGAGTTCCTGTATTTTCTGTTCAAGGTTCTGCCTCCACATTTTGTTCTTTTCTTTATATTGCAATTCTGATAGTCTGCTGTCCACTTTATATTGATTGATTAATTTTAAAAGGTTATTCTCCAAGTCTAGCTTTCAATCCTCGTTATTTTCTCTCTGCTGCTCAGTCTGATCTGTGAACTGCTGCATCTTGTTTGCATCTTTTCTAACGCCTGTCTCCCATCTTCATTCTCCTCTGTCTCTTACTCTGTTCTATAATTTCCTGGGTCTTCAATTCTAGTGTTTCCTCTCGGCCACATTGCCAAGTCTTATATTTCTCTTTCTGCTGTTCATGCTGCTCTATAATTTCCTGTATCTTCTGTACTAAGCCCTGCTTCCAGAATCTTAGCTTCTCCTTATGTTGTAATTCTAATATTGCAGAATCTGCCCTTTTTTGACCTATGAAATCCTGAACCTTTAGTTCTAATGTTACTTGTCTCTTTTCTAAGACTAGGAAGTTTTTGTCTAGGGCCCTGTCTTTTGAGATGACATAGTAAATCAAGAGAATAAGTATTGCAATAACAATGACTTTTTCCTATAAATCCATCCCTGTCAAACCATTCAAAATATCATCACATAAAGCCAACAAGACATTTATTGTTGTTTCCATCTTTAAGTATCAAGATCCTATATATCTCTCTTATATCAATGAATTACCCAGTCTGGAGCCCTTGGTAACTTTGTTCCCCTCTTTATTTGTGGGGAGGAGCCTCTCAGACCTAGTCAGTTTCCAATCCACACTGCTGCAGCCTATATCACTGCCCTGGCCATTCTGGGCTTCAAACCTGTTATCTCAGGTTTGTTAGGTTCTAAATAACACCTTGGGCACCATTTTGTTGATACTTTGTTTCTGAACCCCTATAAAAGAAATTTCAACTCAATCAGTTAACACAACAAGCTATAAGCCTAGATTGGGCAGATCTCCCACTACACTACTCTATTTCCATCTGTATTATCCCATATAACTTGTGCTTTCTCCAAGCCACAAGCTTCTCTCTCTGCAGTCTCTCTGTGAATTCCACATAGTTCCTCTCCTTCCTGTTGATCTCCCTTCACTCCTCCCCTTAAATTTTCAGCTCCCCCCCTTCCTCCTGCCCAATCATTGGCTCAAGCCTTTATTTGAAAAGTTAAGGTGGAGAGAAAGTTCACAAGGCAACTCCTCATCTGCAGCTCCTCTGAGGAGTGGAATTAGCATGAAAATACAAGCCCAGGGCTATCCACAACAGAAACCCAGGTAATAGAAGAAAAATCAGAGTAGAATTAAGAGAAATAGAATCAAGTCAAGACCTGTTTCAATGTATTTAAGAGCTGGTTTGTTGGAAAGACATAGAAGTATAAAGAGAAGACTGAAATTAGCAAAATTAGAAATGAACAGAAAGTATTACAACCAAAGATCAGCGTAGAAATTCAGCCTATTAGAAAATAGTTTAAAACCCTAAGTTGGAAAAACAAGAAAGAATATATGAATATCTGGGTTCAGCCAAACAAAGAGGAAACCAACAACTTAAAAATTCTCCAAGCTAAAAAAATGACCAGAATTCTACAGGCATTCATGAAGCTCTACCTCCAATCAGTCCTTCTTAAACTCCTCAAAATAATAGAAACACAAATCATATTCCAAAATTCCTTTTATGACTCAAGTATTATTTTAGTATCTGAACTAAACTCTAAAGACAGACAATGATATCAAAAAGAAAAGGAAAGGTTAGAAGGATGATAGCATGAACTTGAGAAAACTACAGATAATTATAGATGAATATCTCTGATGAACACACTCAAATTATACTATAAAATTATTGCACACTGAATACAGATATACATCAAGAAGATGATGAGACAGGAATAATTTGGCTTTATCTTAGAAATGCTGGTGTGTATCTACATAAGCAAGTCAATAAATATAATGACTCATAAACAGACTTAAGATAAGAGTAACATAATTCAATAGATACAGAAAATCATTAAAAATTTAATACACATTCATGAAAATATCCTAGAGAATATAGGGAATATGTGCCAACATAATAAAAGCTGTATATAAGAAACCCACAGACAACTTCATCCTAAATGGATAAAAGGTTAAACAGTGTTACTGAAGTCAGAGATGAGAAAAGGATATCTGATCTCCCACACCTTTTCAGAACTGTGATCAAAAGTCTTACATTCAGCAATAAGGCAAGTGCAGGAAATTTCACTTTAAGGAATACAAATAGGGAAAGAAGTCAAATCATCTCTATTTGCACATGATATCGTATTATAGATTATAGATTACAAAAAGATTCAGAAACTTCTGAAAATGTTAATAAAACTCACAGATGGAACAGGATAGATGATAACCTTGGACAAATCAAAAGCTTCTCTAGAGATCAACAGCAAACATACAGAGTATACGATGAGGGAAACACTCCCATACATAACTAGAAATACACAATTTCTATACATATAGAAATACACTATAGAGGTCTGAACTGAAGGACCTCTATAATAGAGACTTTAAAGCTGTGATGATAGGGAAAGAAAACATTAGAAGATGAAAAGACATCTCATGAGCATAGATTGTTGAAACTAATATTGTGAAATGAGCACTGTACTAAAAGCTATTTATAGATTCAGTACAAAGCCACTGAATTTCCCTATTTCATTCTTCACATAAATAGAAAAAATGCTAAAATTTATATGGAGTCACAAAAAAAAGAAAAAAGAAAAAAGAAAGAAAGAAAGAACCCTGATAACAAAAAAAAAATCTTAGAAAAATGAAGAATACTAGAAATCTTACTACTATAGAATATAGTATATATTATAGAATATATAATAGAATATAAGATATATTATAAACCAATTTATCAAGAGGTATTTAATAAAACTAAAAATTTAATACTCAGAGAAACAACCAACTAGTTAAAAGTCTATAAAGTCTATAGAATTGGAAAAAAAATTTGGCAGCAGTACACCTAACAGAGATTTAACACATTGAATATCTAAAGAAGTAAAAAGAAAATGCTCTGCAATACAACCAGGACATTTGCTCAACTCTGTGTATGAAATTTTATTCATAATAGACAGAAAACAGCCAGAAACTGGAAACAACCGCAATACCCCTCAATTGAAGAATGGATTAAAAAAAAAAAAAACAAAAACTGTGGTACATTAACTTAATAGAGGATTACTCAGTTATTAAAACAATGACATGAAATTTTCAGGCCAATAGATGGAAGTAGAAAATATCATCTTGAGTGAGGGTACTTAGACCAGGAAAAACAAACGTAGTATTTACCCCCTTATAAATAGATATTGGGAATAAAGTCAAGGATAAACGTTCTATAATACACAGATTCAAAGAAGCAAATCTTCAAGGAAGGCTCAAGGTGATAGTGATAGGGGCTCTGGATTCTCACTGAAAATGGGACATAGAATAGTGGCAAGAAGATGATGTGAGGGCATTAGATGGGGGGTAGGAGTGGGCATGGGAACTGGAGGGATCAGGTGGAGGGAGGATGGAGGGAGTACTATGAGAGACAACTGAAATGGGAGGTGCTTCTCTGGGATGCACTAAAATGCTAGGACAATGGAAACATCCAGGAATTTATGAAGGTAACCTTAGCTAAGACTCCTACAAATGGGGGATACAAAGCCTGAACTGGCCATCTTCTGTAACCAGACAAGACTACCAATGGACACCAACTCAGCCACAAAACTTCCAACTTATAATTTGCCTGCCTTCAGGATATGCAGGAATAAAAATGAAGCAGAAATTGAAGGAAATGACAACCAATGACTGGTCCATCCTATGACCCGTGCAATGAGGAGGAGGACATCCTTGACACTTATGATATTCTGCTGTACTTGCAGAAAGGAACCTAGTATAACTGTCATCAGAGAACTTTCACCTAGCAACTAATAGAAACAGATCCTGAAACACACACCCAAATATTAGATGAAACTTGTGGAGCCTCCCAGAAAATAGGGAGGAAGGATTATAGGGTCTAGAGGAGTGAAGAACGCCAGAAGAAAAACCTACAGACTCAACTCACCTAGGTTCATAGGGTCCTACAGAGAAAAACCCATAATGAAGAAACATGTATGTGACTGACCTGGGCCCTATGCATGTATGTAACTGTTCTGCAGCTTGGTCTTCATGTGGGACCCCTAACAGCAGGAGCAGGAACATTCTCTGACTCTGTTGCCTGCCTTGGCAACCCTTTCTCAGTACTGGGCTACCTCTTCTATTGTCAATAGAAGATGCATCTAGTCATACTGCAATTTGTTATGCTAAGGCTGGTTGATATCCACAGGAGGCCTCTCCTTTCCTGAAGAGACAGGGAAGAGCAGGGAATGGCAGAAGGGAAAGCTGCAGTTGAGATGTGAAATAAATAAGCAAATCACATAAATAAACAATCATAGATGATAGAGAAATGATAGGTAGACTGACAGAAAGACAGACAATAGACAAATAGAATGATTAGATGATTGCTAGATAGATAGATAGATAGATAGATAGATAGATAGATAGATAGATAGACAGACAGATAGATAAAAGTAAATGACACATTAAAAATCACCTTAAGACCTGGACAAATACTTCGCAAAATAATAAAAATAATGGATAAGAAATAGCTCAAAATGTACACTGTTCATAACTGTTAGGGAAATACAAATCAAAATCATCTTTGAGATTTAATCTTACTCCAGTCAAATAGCAAAATCAACAAAATACCAGACAACAAATACTGATAGAGTTGTTAAGAAAATAAAACTTTCATCCATTCTTGGTCAGAATGCAAAATGATATGGCCACTCTAGAAAACAGTTTGGAGGATACTCAAAAAATTAAAAATAAATACAACATATGGGCCAACTACATCAATTGTTGGATATGCCAAAGGATTCAACATCCCATTGTGCTGATACTCTTTCAATCATGATCACACCTGCTCTATTCACAAAAGCTAGTTAATGGAAACCATCTAAACATCCTACAAATGATGAGTGGCTGATGCAAATGTAGTATTACACACCTTGGAATACTATTCCAATGTAAAACAATGAAATCATAAATGAATGAAACATGAGAGATCATCCTGAGTGAGGTGACCCAGACCCAGTAAGACAAATGTTATGTATGCTTCCTCATTGTTGTCTCCTAGATCCAAATCTTCAGATGTGAGTTATGTCCAGAAATAACTTCAGAAATCAGAAAATTGAAATGGGAAGATTGTCATGCTAAGGTAGTAGAGTATGGCAGGAAGGAAGATGGCAGGAGCAGGAAACAAATGGGACTCTTTAGGGAGAAATAAATGAGAAACATAAATACTGATAGTATGAATAACAGTAAGGGTGTTTGCAATGATATAAGGAATCACACAATTAACCTTTGTCTAAATAAAATGTATACTACAAACAATTATTTTTTAATTCTCTCTATATTTTGTATTTATTCACACACACACACACACACACACACACACACACACACACACACACACCAATACTTCTTATCTGGGCTGACAATACTCCCTCCAAGAAGATAATAAAAATCCTACTACCAGGTCTGAGAAATTGTCTTTTAAATTACTGACCAGGTTAGCACTCCAGAAGTGGATGGTAAATCCATATTGTTGAAGACAACATTCATTTCAGACACAGAGACTAGAGGACCCCGATCTGGAAACGGCTTGAAGGCCTCCTCCCTGAGTACGAGGTCTTGTGGTACAAAAGTTCCATCGGAGGGAAGTCATCAAGAGTCCTACTCAGTTTCAATGAACTACGCTGCCAAGAAGTGCGAGATCGTTCTAATGGATAAGTAATGTTGTACGTACCTCCATGGCAAATAGTAAAACAAAACCAAAAACAAATGAAAAACAAAACTTTCTAAACAAAACTTGCTCAATGGAAGAGAAAGCATGCCTGGTACTGGAAACCTAACCAACTATCCGGAGTGAGAGAAATGCTGAACCTTGGAGTAGAACCTAAAACTAGCAATTACTACTAAATCATTTAATCCACATCCCTTATCAGGAACACCTCTTTGCAACAGATGGAGACCACTACAGAAATCTACAACCAATGAAAATACAGGGTTGTGGAGCTCTGTCCCAGTGGATATAGCTACAATATACTCTTGCACCAAAGGCTCAAGGAACGCTTGGGACAAAATGCTATACAAGATATTTCTTGTTTAAATAAAGTGTCTTGTTAAATCTAATATATAATGATACAACTGATTAATTATTTTACATAAAAATAAATTAGTAGGTGAAGATTGTTTCCTTAGTATCTGACCAACCTTCTGTGAAATGTCAACTTAAAAATGCATTTTTAAATATTCATGAATATGTTTGTGAGAGTACAAGTTACAAAGAGAATAGGAATACAGAAACAGAATCTCAATGAGATTTAAATACAGGGAAAATTCTGACACATTTTCACTAAAATCTTACCATATGCCCCTCCATTCTCTTCAAAGTCATGGTTTTATTTCATGTGTGTATATATACATATGTGTGTGTGTATGTGTATGTGTGCATGTGTGTGTGTATGTATATATTGACATTCCTACATATAACCTACTCATTTTGTATAATGTTTCTTGTATGGTTGTATGTCTAGTGCTGCAGCCAGGATCTCAAAGGAGATAAGGTTGTTGTCTGTGAAACTTGACTCTTCCCTCTGGTCCATGATTATCAGTCCTAAGGCAGCTGTGACTGTGGTATCCTGGGTTCTTTCCAAACATTGGTTAATTATCTTTCTGATGAGTCTGTCCCATTTTCCTCCATAAATAATTGCATGGTGTTATTCTTAAACTTCCATAAGCCATAAACCATTAAATTGTGCATGATTTTCTATAAGAAACTTTCATATCTCTATTCCTTCATCCTCTGGCTCTCTTTGTGCACTTCACTGTTCACGACCCTCTCTGTGGGTTGGGATCAATCTGTTCCGCACAGGACAATGAACTTCGCTTTGACTCCAGTCTCTACAACCTCAGTGATGCAAACATTCTACCTCTGCCTATGTCAGCTTGTTTATTTACTTATTTTTGAGATATAGTATCACGAGACCAAGAGTGGCTTTAAATTCTGTATACCTGAGCCATGCTCCTCTTGATAGTTCCTATATTTTGGAATCCATTTTTGTGCTTACTCTGAGAAACTGAGTACATAGGGAACAGGAAACATGTCTGGTCACTCTGCTCAGAGCACTTCCATCCCTGCATCCACTAGCTCCCCCAAATTATTCAGTGTCTCGGCCAAGCTTTGCATATTCCTCTTTATAAAACATCTAGGAAATCAGAGATGACATTTTATGAGCAAATTTAGTAGTGCTGAATAAGCTTTGGTTTTTAGAAAGAAGATCCTGAATGGCATGCATTTTGACTTGATCCCTTTAAAAATCATACATTATACTTCTTTTAATGTATGCACTGAAAGATGTGATTCTTGTTGACACAACTTGTTCTTTTTTTAGGAAATGTTACATTTTATAAATGCTGTCTCTTGACACTTGCATACATTCACAGTCCTTAGTTGGCAATTGGCTTTCCAGATTGGGGGGAGGAAACTTTCCTATAACTCTTCAAGCATCAAAATATCCTGTTACAGATCTAGCTATGTCTAACACAATAAGAAAATGTGTGACATTTCGTGCCAGGTTAAAATAAATGAGAAAGAATCAATAATGGAAAAAAGGAAGGAAGACTCCTTTTGTATATTTCTAAGCTAAATCTGGACTTTAAGACAGTTGGATATGTCAGACCTATTATCTGAGTCCTATCTCACTTCGTGGGGAATGAAGGAGAGCAGCTGGGGAACAAAGCGTCAGTAAATATGTCACAGTGCACAAAGCTTGACCTCAGACAAGTGGTGTGTTCTCTTTTCACCCTATTCATCACACCTCAGTCTGAGGACTACATTTCAAAAAACTTTCTGAGGGATGCAGTATAATTAGGTGACAATGACCTTGAGGTTTACACTGCTCTTAAAACAGCCACTTGGCAAATTTTTGCAAGCATGACTGTTAGTTTAAGATGGATGTTTATAAGAAAACCCTGAAATGCACTATATGGAGAATTTGTCTTCTCATTATGAACAATATTTTTCATTACTGAAACATGCTTGTCACCTCCTATGCTGACAAGGCATAGAAATAAGTTTATATAAATTAATAGTAGTCCATTTAAAGAACTAGTTCACAGTTTTGTCTTAAGAGAATTCAAAATTTAAAAAGTATATTCTTAAGTATAAATTTCATACCATAACTTGACTCCTATGTGCATTTCATTTTGTACTTGCACAGATAAAATATATATCCCTCAATCCTCAATATTTCTAGTGTATAAGTTTAGGGCATAATATTGTCACTTTAAGGTAGTAATTTTAAACTAAGAGTAGTAATTAGTGTCTAAACAGCAACACTTTCTTGAATATCATAGTGTTTACCTCACATCACCAACCTAACATTTATATTTTAGAGGGAGATGTGACAGGTGTTTCTCATATTAAATGTAACTTTCCCAATCTGATTTAAGTGTTAAGAAACAATCTCCTTGGCAACTGAAATATCCAAACACTTGATAATTAAAACAGGATTTTTTTTATAGTGAATACAAAATGGATTGAAATGTCAGTAATTTAACCTACTGCACACATTGTACTTGTAGTCTTATATCAAATTTGTCACTAGAACCTGACAGGCAAATGCATGCATTTATTGTATAAAAGTCAAGAGCAATCCTTTGCTGGTTATTAACCACAGCATGCTCAAAAAATGAGTCTGAAAAGTGACAAAAATCATTTTTTTCTGAAAAAAGGGTAATGTGAGAATCATTTCCAATTTCAGTCTAAAATCTAAATACTGGTTGTGTGCACCACAATATTACCCCTTTTCAAAGCCTCACCAAGGCCAGCCTGTGTGCAGTGTGTGCAGAGTGAATGCCATTTGAAAACAAAGGAATTGAAGAAAGCAAAGCTTCATCGATATTTGGCAAATCCTGATGGAAGCAGAGATGATCACTGATGAAGTTTACACAACAGTTGCCTTAATCAATCCAATTTAGCAGCTCCTTTTAGGAAACAGTACTTCTTTGGTAAGTTCTGGAAATGCACTTATTCTGGTCACTCCAAGCATTTCACATCCATTATAAAGACATTGGAAGACATTTTGAATGTGAGAAGACCAAACACCAGCATTGGAGAGATGTTTGAATAATTAAGAGTACCTGGATTTTGTCTCCTCACCTACAATCAGGGATCACAAGAGACTGTTACTTCAGCTCCAGGTGATCTGATGCCCTCTTTTGGACTTCATGAGATATGGACTCAAAAATGCACATCCTCATACAGAGACATACACACCCTACTAAAAATTATAAAAGGAATATTTTCAAAAAGCATGTATATAATTTTCCATTATATTTTATGCAATATTTAGACTCAACACCATCAAATATTACAAAAAATTGAAAGTCCCTTCTTCCTGTTCATGTTCACATAGACTCCTTCACTGTAAGCTTATTACTATTTTATCTTTTGTAAAGTAAAACTGTAAAAAATATACGTTTGTATATGTATGTTTCTGAGTTTGGGTTTTGTTGTATGTGCAGTTGTGCAGTGTTTGTGAAGACCAGAAGAAATCATTTGCCCAACTAATAAATGTAGTTGCAGTTAGTTGTGAACCGCCTGAAGTGTGGATGATATGACTGAAACGTGGCTCCTCAGCAAGAACACAGCACGCAGTTATCAATGGAGCCACCTATCCAGCCCCACAATTAATCTCAAATTCCTAAATTAGTGTCATGTAGTCTTTCCTGGTTTTATAGAATCAGTGCTTCCAAATCAACAATATAAATTGCTCAGACATGCATGCAATCCAGGAAGAGTTGTCTGAATAATGATGGCATTTTCAGAATAGTATAATATGGTCCATTCACATTTATTGGTAGCATGGTAAATATATATATATATATATATATATATATATATATATATATATATATATATATATATATATATTTACAACTAATCTTATCTATTGAATTAATTAGGTTACTTCCAGTTTGGGTCTATTAAGAATAATTACCATTTCATTATATTATGCATTCCATTTGATATACATATGGAAAGATTGTATATTTGCATGTGTGTACATTTACATACATTTACCACTATACTACACAAATATGGATATATGCAATTGTATGCAGGTGTGCACACACACAAACATACCCACATATACAAACATATGAATGAAAACAACTTATTCATATAATATAAAAATAAATGTATGGTTTTCAAAAAGTATCTTTGCTGTTTAGAAACTGAAATATCAATGTATTTAGAAGACCTAGATAATTCTGTAATAATTGACTCATTTTAAGTAAGATCATCATATGAATGACAAAATATTAAGAAGGTATCCTAATGAGTAATAGATACATAATTATAAGTAGAAATTTTAGAAATTTTATGTAATCTGTAATATCAATAGACTCTATGTATATAATCCACAGACTTCCATCATTTTTGCATAATGCATTATAAAATGTGTGTACTTTAAGTGGAATATTATATTTGTTGTTACTTTCTTTTTTTTTTCTTTTTTCTTTTTATTATTCGATATAATTTATTTACATTTCAAATGATTTCCCCTTTTCTAGCCCCCCAACTCCCCGAAAGTCCCGCAAGCCCCCTTCTCTTCCCCTGTCCTCCCACCCACCCCTTCCCACTTCCCCGTTCTGGTTTTGCTGAATACCGTTTCACTGAGTCTTTCCAGAACCAGGGGCCACTCCTCCTTTCTTCTTGTACCTCATTTGATGTGTGGATTATGTTTTGGGTATTCCAGTTTTCTAGGTTAATATCCACTTATTAGTGAGTGCATACCATGATTCACCTTTTGAGTCTGGGTTACCTCACTTAGTATGATATTCTCTAGCTCCATCCATTTGCCTAAGAATTTCATGAATTCATTGTTTCTAATGGCTGAATAGTACTCCATTGTGTAGATATACCACATTTTTTGCATCCACTCTTCTGTTGAGGGATACCTGGGTTCTTTCCAGCATCTGGCAATTACAAATAGGGCTGCTATGAACATAGTAGAACATGTATCCTTATTACATGGTGGGGAGTCTTCTGGGTATATGCCCAGGAGTGGTATAGCAGGATCTTCTGGAAGTAAGGTGCCCAGTTTTCGGAGGAACCGCCAGACTGATTTCCAGAGTGGTTGTACCAATTTGCAACCCCACCAGCAGTGGAGGAGTGTTCCTCTTTCTCCACACCCTCTCCAACACCTGCTGTCTCCTGAATTTTTAATCTTAGCCATTCTGACTGGTGTAAGATGAAATCTTAGGGTTGTTTTGATTTGCATTTCCCTAATGACTAATGAAGTTGAGCATTTTTTAAGATGCTTCTCCGCCATCCGAAGTTCTTCAGGTGAGAATTCTTTGTTTAACTCTGTACCCCATTTTTTAATAGGGTTGTTTGGTTTTCTGGAGTCTAACTTCTTGAGTTCTTTATATATATTGGATATTATCCCTCTATCTGATGTAGGATTAGTGAAGATCTTTTCCCAATTTGTTGGTTGCCGATTTGTCCTCTTGATGGTGTCCTTTGCCTTACAGAAACTTTGTAATTTTATGAGGTCCCATTTGTCAATTCTTGCTCTTAGAGCATATGCTATTGGTGTTCTGTTCAGAAACTTTCTCCCTGTACCGATGTCCTCAAGGGTCTTCCCCAGTTTTTTTTCTAATAGCTTCAGAGTATCTGGCTTTATGTGGAGGTCCTTGATCCATTTGGATTTGAGCTTAGTACAAGGAGACAAGGATGGATCAATTCGCATTCTTCTGCATGCTGAACTCCAGTTGAACCAGCACCATTTGTTGAAAAGGCTATCTTTTTTTCCATTGGATGTTTTCAGCCTCTTTGTCGAGGATCAAGTGGCCATAGGTGTGTGGGTTCATTTCTGGATCTTCAATCCTGTTCCATTGATCCTCCTGCCTGTCACTGTACCAATACCATGCAGTTTTTAACACTATTGCTCTGTAGTATTGCTTGAGGTCAGGGATACTGATTCCCCCAGATTTCCTTTTGTTGCTGAGAATAGTTTTAGCTATCCTGGGTTTTTTGTTGTTCCAGATGAATTTGATAATTGCTCTTTCTAACTCTGTGAAGAATTGAGTGGGGATTTTGATGGGTATTGTATTGAATCTGTATAGTGCTTTAGGCAAAATGGCCATTTTAACTATATTGATTCTACCGATCCATGAGCATGGGAGGTTTTCCCATTTTTTGAGGTCTTCTTCCATTTCCTTCTTCAGAGTCTTGAAGTTCTTGTCATACAGATCTTTCACATGTTTGGTAAGAGTCACCCCAAGATACTTTATACTGTTTGTGGCTATTGTGAAGGGGGTCATTTCCCTAATTTCTTTCTCAGCCTGCTTATCCTTTGAGTATAGGAAGGCCACTGATTTGCTTGAGTTGACTTTATAACCTGCCACTTTGCTGAAGTTGTTTATCAGCTGTAGGAGCTCTCTAGTGGAGTTCTTTGGGTCACTTAGGTAGACGATCATGTCGTCTGCAAATAATGATAGTTTGACTTCTTCCTTTCCAATTTGTATCCCTTTGACCTCCTTATGTTGTCGAATTGCCCAAGCTAGTACCTCAAGTACAATATTGAAAAGATAAGGAGAAAGGGGGCAGCCTTGTCTGGTCCCTGATTTCAGTGGGATTGCTTCAAGTTTCTCTCCATTTAGTTTGATGCTGGCTACCGGTTTGCTGTATATTGCTTTTACTATGTTTAGGTATGGGCCTTGAATTCCTGTTCTCTCCAAGACTTTAAGCATGAAAGGATGCTGAATTTTGTCAAATGCTTTTTCAGCATCCAATGAAATGACCATGTGGTTTTGTTCTTTGAGTTTGTTTATGTAGTGGATTGTATTGATGGATTTCCGTATATTGAACCAACCCTGCATTCCCGGGATAAAGCCTACTTGATCATGGTGGATGATCGTTTTGATGTGTTCTTGGATTCGGTTGGCAAGAATTTTATTGAGTATTTTTGCATCGATGTTCATAAGGGAAATTGGTCTGAAGTTCTCTTTCTTTGTTGGATCTTTGTGTGGCTTTGGTATCAGCGTAATTGTGGCTTCGTAGAAGGAATTGGGTAGTGTTCCTTCTGTTTCTATTTTGTGGAATAGTTTGAAGAGTATTGGTGTTAACTCTTCTTTGACTTTCTCATATAAACACTAGCACAGACAAAAACAAAACTATCATTTTCCTGTGTAATTTTCTTGTATTTTATTCTCTGTCTCTTCTAACCATATGACAACCTTAGGTGATGACCATCTCCTACTATATATTTGCCCTTCCTTTTTGATAATTTCTTATATCTGGCTTCATGTGTTTGGACATGTGTCTCTGGTTTTATTTTGCAAGACAATGGTGAAAGGATTCAAAGAAGGCTTCACAGCCAATTAGATTTATTGCAGACACAACTTCTGCTTCTCTCAGGTAAATATCTAGAAGGGGAATCAATAGATCATATGAGAAGGCAATGTTGAAATTCTGAAGAACAGTAAGAACATATTCTAAGGGAATTAATAATTTATATACTTTCTATTAAATGATGAGATTTCAACTCCACCTTCTCTGTTATGGTATGTTTATATGTTCTGCTGGTGATCAGACACTTGTTTTGACTGAGGTTTTGTTACATTTCTTTGATCTAAGTGATATTAGGACTTTTACTTATTGGATATTGTTTAAGTTTACTTTAGAAAAACGTGTTTTCAAATTCAATGGTCAATAGATTGAAAATATTTTGCCTTTTGGGGGGGAACTTGAATATTATATATTCTAAATATTTATGTGTGAATAAGTAGAAATACATCTAGCTATAAATATTATAAATAGAGATATAGTTTCTTATATGTAACAGCTATATTTTCTTGTCAAAAGGATGCCTAAAGTGTAGACAAATTACATTTGTAGTGCTAGCTATATCTTCAGATTTCTTTATATTTTTATATATTTTATATATATATATATTATATAGTATTTAAAATGTCATTCTTACTTTAAAGAAAATTTTTTTTTAGGATTTCTACTGAACTGCCTATGTGTTAGATAAGAATCAATGTATAAAAAAACATTATTTTTGTAGTAATTGGGATTTTAGCTTAAGGTTTTTGTGGGAGTCCTAATAAGAGTGGGGTTATTTCTGACACTTGTGTTAGCTCTTGGGAAGCTACTGGGTTGCCTCATACTTCCATGAACTGAGAGTTGGTGTCTAGCTTTCTCTCATCTTGTTTGCTGTATCAGATTGATATCACTGGGAGACCTGCTCATTCCTGAAGGGAAATGATGGAACAGTGGATCTGGAAGAGAGGGGAGGTTGGTGGCAGACTAAGGAAATTGTAGGGAGGGAAAGTAAGAAAATGTGCATGTGAAACCCATCACTCTGCCCAATAAGAAAAGCATCAATTATTTACTTTCTGTTTAGATGATAAAGTTGTGAAAAAAACGTTCATGTTTGAAAATGTTACTAAAATGATATATTAATTTACATCGTTCTTAAAACATTAGAAATATTTCAATACATTTAAAGGATTGAAACTATTAGAAGGAATAAATATGTGAAAGACAATTAATTACAAAAGCACCTTTTTGCTGAAATTCATTTCATCAGAAAAAAGTCTGTTGAATATCCCTGTAGTGTATAAAAGCATTTACTGATGGAATACGAAGGGGGAAAAAAAATCTAGGCTTAACTGAACACATTGGTTAAATCAGATATTTCTGCTGTAAACAACCAGCCTTTAGACTTTTATGAAACATTTGAATAAAATTTTTTTTGAAAAAATTATCTTCAGATTCTCTTAGGTTGAATCTGTGATTCTTTTTATATTTTTCATTTATTAATTGATATATTTTCTATTCTACTGCTGGATTATACAAAATTATTTATTCATTAACTATTGAATATGTATTTTATGTTTGTTTATGTATTTGAAAGTACAGGTGCACTTTCATTTTTCCAGGTGACTCTGGGATCAAAGGTCAACTTCTGGCATGCTTCCTCCGGAGCCATCCACCTGGATTTCTGCATATGGATATTTATTAGCTGAAAGTTCTTCCAGTAGACAGGCTAATTTTAGACAAACTGCAGAGGTCAGTTTGTCTCTGTCTCCCCATTTATGGGCTTCAATGTGCACAACTTCTGAGATATGAATTTATTTCATCATTTCTAATTTGACTTCATGCACAGAAAATCAACCCCTGGTTTATGTGTACAAAAATATCACATAAGTTTTGGAATAATCTTTGAGTGGTCATAAAATTACTTTAGTAAGATCAAAACAATAATTTCGTGATTTATTTAATATTTAATGTAATCCTTTTATGGGAGAATATTTTTTATTCTGTATATTCTTTATTTACATTTCAAATGATTTCCCCTTTCCAGGATCCCCCCTCCCCGAAAGTCCCATAAGTCCTCTTCCCTGCCCCTGTTCCCCAATCCACCCCTTCCAGCTTCCCTGTTCTGCTATTCCCCTACACTGAGTCTTTCTAGGAACAAGGGCCTCTCCTTCTTTCTTCTGGGGCATCATTTGATATGTGAATTTTTCTTGGGTATTCCAAGTTTCTGAGTTAATATCCACTTATCAGTGACTACATTCCATGTGTGTTCTTTTGTGACTGGGCCACCTCAGTCAGGATGACATTCTCCACTTCCACCCACTTTCCTAAGAATTTCATGAATTGTTTTTAATAGCTGAGTAGTATTCCATTGTGTAAATATACCATATTTCTGTATCCATTCCTCCGTTGAGGGACATCTGGGTTCTTTCCAGCTTCTGGCTATTATTTGGAGAATATTTATTTCATGCAGTGATGAACTCATAAATATTTGCTTTTTACCATTGTACCATATACATCGAGTATCCATCTCTGATTCTCCCATTCTTTTTCTCTTCTCAGTCTTTCCTTTCTGTCCTCATGCTTAAATCATTAAGACAGTCTAGATTCTAGTTCCTAGTATTCATAAGGAGGGAAAAGGCAATATTTATCCTTCTGAGTCTGGCTATTCAAGGCTATGCATGTTTTACTTTAATGGGTCATAGAAAATAAAAACTCTATATAAGTAGATCTTTTCAGTTTTTGAAATTGTTCTTTGATTTTAATATATTTGCTCTTTGCTCACTCATTTCTTATCTTGTTTTTATTTACTAAATAACTGTTACAACTTTGGTGCTGGAACTGAAGGAATGGAGAGTTGAGTTTAGCTACACTGCTTTTTCTTCCAGTGGGTCCCGTGCTTCCAGCCACTCACCCAGGAACTCTTTGGATTCTCAAGTGGAACACACACACACACACACACACACACACACACAACTTAATTTTAAAATGTCTTGGCTATCTCAAAGGCTGGGCCCTCCTAAACCTCCCCCTGCTACCCTCAGGTCTGATCAGAAAAGTGGCCAGTGGCGACCAACACAAATTCTTACATGGTAGGTTGGCTTTCTTTCCTGAAGCTCCTATGTCCCATCCTTCTCAACTGAGTCATAGTGATCCTCTGTTCCCTTTTATCCAGTTCCTAGTCCACACAAAAAGAAATGCCCCAATGTGTCTCCCTCTGCCCAGCCATTGGCTGCTGGCATCTTTATTGATCTATCAAAAACCAACTGGGGACAAATACATTCAGCAATTGAACATACAACTACCCAACTAAATCAAAGCATTAGAACCAATATCCAACAAAGATATAATTCTCTATCTTCTTTAGCAGACCAAAATAAGGAGTCAGATAATCAGAGATAAGCTGTGAATTTGTATATACCTATATGTATGTGTATATATATATATGTATATACATATATACATATATATATATATATATATATATATATATATATATATATATATATACATGCAGGCACATGAACATTGCGACATAAACACACAGATATGCAGACACATATGAACATAGCATCTGAATTTTAAGGCAGAGCAAGTTTATTATAGGCTGTATTATATTATGTCACATAATGTTAATCTCTGCACTTTAGAGGAAAAGTCATGAGATCTATATATAGATCCAGGCCAGGCAGAGCTGTGCATTATTGGTATCCCTCCTTCTTCCCCTCTCAAATTATCTTGTCTTTATTATGAGAGATATCTCATTAGCTTTTCACTGGTTATCATACTATATATACATAAAATGATGCTATGTCATTGTTGTGGAAATATCTAAATGATCATCATTTGAGGAAATAACCTTAAGGAGAAAACATTTTTTGGCTGCAGTGCAAACCCAAAATTTCTTTGTAGGTGTTTGGTGATAAAATTTGAGGTATGTAGGACACCACCAACATAGATTTTAAGGAAAGGCACATGCTATGTGAGGAATGTTGTTAGTGAATTGTTACAACAGGGGGAAAGACATCCTTGAGGGAGGGTGACTGGCATTTCCAAAACGGCTGAGTCAACTGGTGACATTTTGCTTAGATGAACACAAGCAGGGCCAGTGTTACGAGTCAAGAGGCATGGTCATGAGAAGGATCATCTGACAAGTTAATGGCAAGTAGCTGCATTTATACCAATAATGATAATATTATTATACATTCAATATTATCAATTATCAATATTGAGTGAGCTCAAACATCTTCAGCTAAGAAATGCATCTGTGAAATGAGTGAGTTTATTGGGAGGTAATTCCAGAAGAAAACAAAACAAAACAAAATGTCTATAGTTTAGGATATTTTAACTTCCTAATGTTTCAGCTACTTAATATAGTTTTTCATGTTGGGTTGACCCTAATCTTTAAACTTGTTTGTTTCTACTCTATTACTCTAATTTTGCTACTTTTATAGATCATAATGAAAATAACTGATATGTAAGATGCCTGTGTCCCTGTAAAAGGGTTTGTGACACACAGGTTGACATTTACTACTCTAGGATGTTGCAGCAGGTTTTTGTAATTTTGAGAGTAATAATGAGCTTTAAATTTGTCCTCTGAAAAACATAGGCTGGGTGAGAAGACAGAGTAGAGAGCAGCACCGTTCAGTAAATCCAAACTCTGCCAATTTGCTTTTAGCTAATTGTCTCAGATGAGAAAAAAAGCAAAAACAAAAACTGCACTTATTTATAGTGGCTTAGCTACTTTGGAAAACAACAATAACAAATACTCAATTATATTTCTAATGTCACATGCATTTATTTATTAGTTCATTTGTGCCTAAAGAATATAAACATTCACCAATCTTTATAATATCTACTCTTTGTCTGATAGTCTTCAATAGTGTTGAAGAAAGCAGACATCTATCGTTATTTTGAATACTGGTAGAGGAATTTTGAAGACTTATATAAAGTTGCCAGAAGTCTTAACATATTTTAAAGAATTTGTATTTTAAAAAGTTAAAAATTTCTCTGTTTTTTTGTTTTCCTTGTCTTAGATTTGGTAACTGTATTTGTGTGTGTGTGTGTGTGTGTGTGTGTGTTTACAAAAAATACCATAATGTTCCTGATAAGTATACTTGATTTCCTCCCTCAAGTTATTCTTACCAGAAAAGAAACAGTGGCCATTGTCAGTTGTGGCTGTTTCAGCCATTTGAATGTAGCAAGGGTTAAATCTGAGCTGGTTCCTTAAGAGTGAGATCCTGGTAATCAACTTTCAGACCAGTGCATTTTCAAGTGTTATGTTCTCTGAAAAGCAGGGAACCAAAGAAAACTCTAGACTATTCACAAAGTATAGTTGCTTTTGTAAATGCCATCTGCTTCATCTGTTCAGAAAAATCACTTTCATTATATTTCAAGTCCGAAGTCTCTTTGCTTTGTCTGTGGCACTTTTTTTTTCTTTCCCACTGAAAGAATCCACACCAATTTTGTGGTGTTTTTTATTATTTTTTTTGCTTGTCACTCTTACAGAATTTTTCATCTTGCCTTGTGGAAAGCAGCACAAGAATTACTGGTCAATTGACAATTCATTCAATTTTATAAGGCACATTTCACTTTGTCTTTTGTGACTTGAAAGATTTTTCTGTAAGGGGAGACTACTTCTATTCAAAATCAGTATGGCTTTGTTTGAGCTAAGATTTCTACCTTATAAAATGTCTTTGTTGAAAGGTAATGAATAGCATTAGTAATATGTTATACTGCAGCTAGGAAATTATTGAACTCTCAATAATTAATAGGAAAGTTTGCTTTTAACTGAATGGCTGCAGTTCCCCATTTATTAGTATTGGCAAAAAAAAAAAAAAAACAACAACAACAAAAAAAAAACAAGATTCTGAATGTGGTACTCACCCACTTCAAACTACACAGTTAATCTCTACTTAATGGATAAAAATGAATAATATTGATGTGATACACAAGGATGGTATAGCCATACTATTTCTTAGGTATATGTGTTGTTAATACTTGCATGACATTTTGGAGCAGGTATTCATAAGGAAGTTTCTGTGCATGCATGCACACATCTACACATCAACGCTAACACTTTTAAATACAGCACAGAGGAACAAAACAACATAGCTTTATCACTGCATTCAAGTCCCACTTCATTTGGTTCTTCCTCCTTTAACAAAATGAGGTTTGCATTTGGTGCTACAAAAATGGCTCAATGTTTAAGAGCACTTATTGCTCTTGCAGAGAGCATTTGAGTCTATTTGTCAGCACCAGCAAGACAGATCCCAAAAGCTGTAACTCAGCTTTCATATGATCTGATAGCAGTGTGACCCTAGTGGTGACTAAGTTACATGTTCCCTGCCCCTGGGACAGGGCCTTGGTGTGAACCTCCAGGAGTACCAGAGAATGCTGTGGGCTTGTGTAATAATGTACATATTCTCCTCTGAGGAATGTCCTACCTGTTAATGTTAATGACTTCTTGAGAATTAAAAACAACAGGAGTCCAGGAATCCAGGGTATGGCTAATGTCTCTACAAAATGGTAAATGCTGGGCCCTCAAAGCAACCCTTAAGTCTATGGGAAAGAGCTATAAATACATGAGTTTGAAAATATACAATTTCTCAATTGTGCAAAAGTATAAAGATGCAATATGAATTATGAGGGTCTTCATGAATATAAAGGGGCAAAGGAGCTACACTATAAGCCAACCTGTTAGAGAAAACAAAGGCACTCAAATTCCTGAGTTCAAGGTCATTCTAAGCAGAGTGAAGTAGAAATACAGCCTGATGTGATAGAAATGGTAATTTCAGGACAGGGTCCCACCCAATTAGTTTATCATTTGTGCTTAACATATGCAGACCAACTTTGAATTCTTTTGCAATGTTAACTGCCCCACCTGAGGATCCAATCTGCATGCAGACACCAAACCTGGACACTATTGTTGCTGCCAAGAAGTGCTTGCTGACAGAAGACTGAAAGGCTCTGCCAAATCCTGACCAATACAGATGCCAGGGCTCTCAGGCAACCATTGGACTGAACACAGGGAGGAGTTAGGGGGAAGGACTGAAAGAACTGAAGGAGCCTTATCTGCCATCAATAGGAGGGCACCCACATTCAAAAAAGAAAGTTTACTAAAGCTCAAAGCACACATCACACCCCACACAATAATAGTGGGAGATTTCAACACCCCACTCTCAACAATGGACAGATCATGGAAACAGAAACTAAAAAAAGACACAGTGAAACTAACAGAAATTATGAACCAAATGGATCTAACAGATATTTACAGAACACTTTATCCTAAAGCAAAAGAATATACTGTCTTGTCAGCACCTCATGGTACCTTCTCCAAAACTGACCATATAATTGATCACAAATCAGGCCTCAAAATATACAAGAAGATAATTCCATGCACCCTATCAGATCACCAAGGTCTAAGGCTGGTCATAATTTCCAACCAAAACAAGAGAAAACACAAATACACATAGAAGTTGAACAATGCTCTATGCAATGACAACTTGGTTAAGGAAGAAATAAAGAAATTAAAGACTTTTTAGGATTTAATGAAACTGAAGACACATCATACCAAAACTTATGGGCACAATGAAAGCAGTGCTAAGAGGAAAACTCATAGCTCTAAGTGCCTCCAAAATGAAAATGGAGAGAGCATACATGAGCAGCTTGACAGCACACCTGAAAGCTCTAGAACAAAAAGAAGCAAATATACCCAAGAGGAGTAAGTAGATGGCAGGAAATAATCAAACTCAGGGCTGAAAGCAACAAAATAGAAACAAAAAGAAATATACAATGAATCAACAAAATCAGGAGCTAGTTCTTTGATAAAATCAACAAGATAGATTTTTCTGTCTTTTCAAGATAGGACTTTTCTGTGTAGTCTCAGTTCTCCAGGAACTAGGTCTGTAGATAGACTGGCCTTGAATTATAGAAATCCACCTGCCAGTGCCCCCAGAGTGCTGCAATTAATGGTATGTGCTCTCACTGCTCAGCCAAGCATTCTGGCTCTTTATACTTAGTCACAACCCAAGAAACAGGAAGTTGATAACTATCAATTAAAATAAATATTTATAATTTACTACTTATTGATGATATGACCAGGAATTAATGAATACATACTAAATTTCATTTATCTAAATATCTTCTGAGTTAAACAAGAGAAAAATCTCCACAAAATTATATCTAAAAAAAACGAAGATGGCAGGAGTCTGAAACTTATCATCATTAACCATTCTTAAACTGTATTTTAATTAAATTTAATGATTCTGAGAGACATAAGGAATAATCATTAAAGTAAATTTTCTAAATTAAAAAATTTGCTCTCAAATGATATTTCTATCTCATAAATTTTCAAATAAAATTTTCATGAAGTGTAATCTGATTTTACAAACAAGGATTAATGAATACTACAGGAACTATGTGAGGCATTAACATGTCTAGCACCACAGGAAAAGTCTCAAAAGTCAGCAGAAAACCTGAATATTTAACAGGGGAGTGTGATAAATTTGAGTGAAATAATATCCTAGTTTAGTTTTCATAGTGAATTTCAAGTTTAATCAATAGTCATGTCTGTATGCAAAATTCTCACTATGCAGCATCCAGCAGACTGTGCTAACACCGTCAAAGGAACAGCTCAGCTGACACAATATGACACAAGTACTTTATTTCCTACATAACCCAGTCCTGCAAATGATTGCACAATGTACAGACCCAAATGTTTGGGGAGTAAATCAGTGAGAAGATTGTTCAAAATTTCCTTTCCTTCCTCTTGAATAAAATATTCTTGTTAAATTGTTTCTTGGAAGTTCTCAAAATTAAAAGAAAATCTTTTATTTTCTACAAATTAACTGTTATCTGTCAAATTTATTGCAACTTTTAAGGAATGAAGTAAAACACATTTCATGTTCTAAATGGGGAAATAATTCACCAGGTATTGCAGACTACTGAATTGTCATTCTCAAGATTAACCAACCAAGTAGCTGACTTAAAGGAAATCAAAAGAGTAAGTTCCCCATGAGCCTGAAAAAGGTACAGTAACAAATATTGAGTGAATTCAGCGTGCACTGCAGATTTCCAGTCTCCCTACAGTGACACTGTTTACATACCTATTCAGAAATATGATAAGGTTTGGATGAAATATTCTGGAGTGAAATTGTGATATTTAATTTAATCTATTTCAGACAGTGAAAAGTGTACTTAGCACTGTGAATCTGGTTGAGAAAAGAGAGGCTCCAGATGATAAAATTAGAGAGTTTAACAACAAATAACAAAGTATTCTTTAAACATGTTGATTAAACTTTACTAAGCTTAAAATTTTATCTTTATTAGAATAGAGTAAAAAAAAGAGTTTAAAGTGTCAGCTATTAGGTACTCTATCTTAAAAAATCTACTACTCAAAAAATATTAAAGAGTTTCTTATAATATTAATTTATTAATTTGTGATTTTTATCAGATTATATCACTTTGATAATATTTTTTTAATTATCTATGATGAACAACAATGAGTTAAGTTTTATTAATTTATTAATTCTTATGAACTTCTAGCAAAAAAAAAAAATGTCTCTTGGAACACTCCACAGTATCTAACGGAAAATAGTCTACAGATAACAAAGTATTTTGGGGCAGGAGTTTAAAATGGGCAACTACTTCAAATGAATTTTGATTATCACATTTTATCTTTAAAAAATCTACCTCAATGACTTGATCTAGGCACTACATTTGTTGTGGCTGTTTGTTAGGATCCGTTAGCATTTTCTTTGTTACTCCTTACATACTCTAAGTTTTGATTGTGTTCTTCAAATTATTAAATATTTCCATGCCTAAGTAAATGTTGGATGAGCTATCTTCTGTTAAAATTTTAGAAACAATATTTCCTACTTTCAGCCACGTTTGGGTAAGTGGCTACTGTGGCAACCCTAACCAGATGGAGCTAAAGGACTACTCAAGCTTTGCATCTGGAACTCGATCCTAAGAATAATGCACACCTAAAATAAACACCAAACGGTTATCCTAACACCCTGTTCTTTTGCAGCAATCACAAGAGAGTTGTGAAACTAAAAAGGGAAATGATTCTACATTTGTTTCAGTGTCCTGATTAAAGTGTTGTCAGATGTGTGAAGCCTTCGTTTCTGCAAGGACCAAAATATAATCTTGCACCTTTTCTCTCTGGACTGATCTGGAATTGCACATATGAGCATGTCAGTATGGTAGCTAAGCAGTGGGACAATACAGGCTTTGTTGATGTCAGAAACCCTAACAATTATTTAAGTGATTGATTTCTAGTGAACTTGCCCTGATTCATAACCACATTTTCACTTCACAAAAATGCTAGTCTTTAATTTGTACTGACAAGTCATTAAGCCAATCTTTGAAATAACTTCATCTAACAAAACCATAGAAAAATTAAAATAAACACAACTTTTTGCTTTCAAAGATATATTGAAAAACTTGAACTACCTTTTTGATATAAGTATTGAATAATGTATGAGACCTAATAAGGAGCAAACAACTCTCACTTAAAGTGTATTCTCTGCTTTAAATAAACATACATGAACTCCCACCCTGTGTAGAGTTTGAGGAATATCTCTCTTCCTTAGGAGTATCTGGCCTAATCTCTCCCTCCCATTCATTGGACTCTGTTCTGAGCTTTCAGGTATTTGTTTTTTGAACCATTAGCCGTGTTTTGCAAGGAAACTATTCAATAGTGTGAGTCAAGTAACACTTTCTATTTGAGATAACAAGTTTTTAATCCAAAGTGTTTGCTTTATTGCCTCAGAAAAGTTTTACCGGCAGTTCTTCTGAATCTAGTTGTGATTTCACCCTCTCCTTCTCAATGAGTTGTCTGCCTGAATTGGATACCAAGCCTATCTCTTATATGCTAAGTGTCACAGTCAGAGCATCTGAGTTCTTTCTGGAATGACTGTCAAATGTGGAACTCTCGAACAGGCACTTGATATTTAGGACAGTTTTTAGAATGAAGAAGCTATATCACTTGAAGCAAACCACTTAGAAGTGGAGGGTTTTTTCATTATCAAGGTGTCCTCCAGGAAACCACCCAAACTGCAGATTAAGGCTACAGAACCACATAAATCCTTAATATTATAAACTCTAAGAGAAAAGGAGTATTTAAACAAAGGCATGGTAAATTGAGCAGATGATTTTAGAATAATAGGAAAACAATAAATATGACTAAAACATTTTGAGTAATATTCATTCAGTTTTCTCTATGCTGCAGTGTGGGCATGTGGTTGTAGCTTTTGTTTTGATTTTATATGGACTCTATAGTTCTTTATACAATTATGTAGGTATTCCATGATATGAATAAAGTAATATCTTTATAGAGTCACATGCACACCATATACCCATGGAAGTTCTCTACTCAATCTATTCAGGAAAGAAATAAAGAAAGAAGTTAAAGGTTTGCTGGAATTTAATGAAAATGATGACAAAGTAAACCCAAACTTATGAGACACACAGGAAGCAGTGCTAAGAGGAAAATTCATAGCTATGAGGGCCCTCCTGAAGAAACTGGAAAATAGTACATTAGCAACTTAACTGTAAACCTGAAAGCCCTAGAAAAAAAGAAGCAAAAATAAGAAAGAGAAGACAGCAGGAAATAGACCTCGGGACCTAAATCAACCAAACAGAAATAAAGAAAGTGATAAAAATATCAAGAAAACAAAGAGCTGATTCTTTGAGAAATTCAACAGGATAGATAAACCCATAGACAAACTGACTGAAGGGCACAGAGACAAACAACAAATTAACAAAATCAGAAATGAAAAGACGAATAACAACAAATACTGAGGAATTTCAAAAAATCATCAGATCCTACTACAAAAGCCTATATTCAACTAACTGGAAAATCTAGTTGAAATGGAGGGTTTTCTAGGTAGATATCATATATCAAAGTTAAGTAAAGAGCTGGTAAGCTATCTAAACAGGCCCATATTTCCCATGGAAATAGAAAAAGTCATTTAAAAACTCCCACACAAACAAACAAACAAACAAACAAAAAACCCAGTGACAGACATATTTAGTAAAGAATTAAACTAGACCATCAAAGATGACATAATAACAATATTCCTCAAACTATTCCATAAAATGGAAACAAAGGAAACACTATCTAATTCATTCTATGAAGCCACAATTACTCTGATACCTATAACAAAAAACAAAAAACAAGTATGCAACCAAAAAAGAGAACTTCAGAACAATTTTGCTAATGAATATCAATAAAATTCTCATAAACTGAATCAAAAAACATATCAAAATAATCATTTACCATAATCAAGTAGGCTTCATCCCAATGATAGAAGGTTGGTTAAATATACAAAAATCCATTAATATAATCCACTAAAGAAACAAACTCAAAGAAAATTATCACAAATCATCTCCTGAGATGCTGAAAAAGCATTTGACAAAATACAACACCCTCACATGTTAAAAGTATTGAAGAGATCAGGAATTCAAGGCCCATAACCAAAAATAATAATATAGCAAACCAATATCCAATATCAAATTAAATGAAGAGATAAGCAATCCCACTAAAATCTGGGAGAAGACAAGGATGCTCACTCTCCCCATATCTACTCAGTACAGTACTTGACTAGCTAGAACAATAAGACAGCAAACGTAAATCAAAGTATACAAATTGTCAAGGAAGAAATAAAGGTATCACTATTTGCAGATGATATGATAGTATACATCAGCAACCACAAAATCTCTACCATAGAACTTCTCCAGCTGATAAACAGCTTCAGCAAAGTGGCTGGATATAAACTTAACTCAAATAAATCAGTAGATTTTCTTTATACAAATGATAAAAAGGCTGAGAAACAAATAAGCAAAAAATACCTTTCACAATAGACACAACTAATATAAAATATCTTTGGTTAATTTAAACAAGTGAAAGATATGTACGACAATAACTTCAAGTCTCTCAAGAAATAAATCAAAGATCTCAAAAAATGGACAGGTCTCCCATGCTCCTAGATTGGCAGAAATAGCAAGTAAAAATGGCCGTACTACCAAAGGCAATCTATAGATTCAATACAATCCCCATAAAAATGCCAACAAAATTCTTCAAAGACATGGAAAGAGCAACTCTCAAATTCATCTGATAAAGGAAAAAAACCCAGAGTAATGAAAACAATTCTTAGCAATAAAAGAATGGCCGGGAGAAACACCTTCCCTGACAAAGCAGATAAACATAGAATGAATAAAAGAAAGTATCTTCAATAAATGATGCTGCTCTATTGGGCAATCAACATGCAGAAAAGTGAAAATAGATACATATTTGTCACCTTGCCCAAAGCTCAAGTCTAAGTTGATCAAGGATGTCAACATAAAATCTGATATACTGAATCTAATAGAAAAGAATGTGGCAGAGAGCCTCAAATTCATTGGCATGCAGGAATGGCTCAGGCTCTGAGATCAAGAATTGATAAATAGTACCTCATGAAACTGAAAAGCTTTTCTACTGCAAAGGACATAGTCAATAGGACAGATTGACAACCTACAGATTGGGAAAAAAAATCTTCACTAACCCTATATTCAATAGAGGGTTAATGTCCAAAATAAAGATCTCAAAATGCTAACCTCCAAAAACCCAAACAACCCAATCAAAAAATGAGTTATAGACCTAAACTGAGAATTCACAACAGAGGAATCTTGAATGTCTGAGAAGCACCTAAAGAAATGTTTAAAGTCCTTAGTGATCAGAGAAATGAAAATTAAAACACTGAGATACCACCTTATACAAATCAGAATGGCTAAGATTAAAAACTCAGGTAATAGCACATGTTGGCAAGGATGTGGAGAAAGAAGAATGCTCTTAGAACCACTCTGGAAATCAATCTGGAGATTCCTCAGAAAGTTGGAAGACCCAACTAAAGACTCAGCTATACCACTCTTAGGCATATACCCAAAGATGTCCCACCATGCAATAGGGACATGGTTTCCAATATATTCTAGGAGGCCTTATCTGTGATAGCCAGAAGCTGGAAACAACTCAGATGTCCCACAAGCAAAGAAAGGATACAGAAAAGGTTGCTCATTTACACAATAGAGTATGATTTTTCTCTTAAAAGAAGACATCATGAGCTTTGCAGGCAAATGGGTGGAACTTGAAAATATCACCCTGAGTGAGGTAACTCAGATTCAAAAGACATTCACATTATATATTCTCTAAAAAGTGGATATTAGCCAACAAAGTACAGAATACCCAGGATATATTCCAAAAAAACTCAAGAATGTTAAAAAGCTTAATGTCCCAATTGAGGATGCTTCAATCCCACTTGGGAGGGGGAAGAAAGTACTCATGGGAAGCAGATGGAGGGAGGCCACTAGGTCATAGAGGGGATGGGGAGGGGAAAAGGGGAACATGATCAGTTATTGAGGAAGGGGAGGGAAGGAAAACTTCTAGAATGTACCAGATACCTGGGAGGCAAGAGACTCTCATGACTCAAAGGGAGGGACCTTAGATGAAATGTCCAACCATTGCAGCAGGATACTTGTAGAGTCTGCCTCGAGTAGAAAGACAGGGCACCAAGTGGAGCGATGGGGTTGCCTTTCTACAGGGGAAATCTCTGACACCCAGTATTGTTCCTGTCTAAAAGAACTGCAGGAATACACACACACACACACACACACACACACACACACACACACAAAATGGAGAAAAGGCTGAGGGAAAGGAGGTTGAGTGACAGGCCCAGACTGGTATCCATCTCAAAGGGAGACTCCAAGGCCTGGCACTCTGATTGATGCTGTGGTGTGCTTACAGCCAGGAGCTTAGCATATCTGTCCTCTTACAGTCCCTTCAAGCAGAGGACTGAGACAGATACAGATATTTAAACCCAGCCAATGGACTAAACCTGGGAACCTCTGTGGTTAAATCGGGAAAGGCTGGAAGAAGCTGAGGAGGAGGGCTATCACATAAAAAGAGCAGCAGTCTCTACTAACCTGGACCCTGAGATCTCTCAGGCATTGAGTCACATCCAGGGAGCATCCAAAAGCTGGACCGAGGCCGCCCAACACATATATAGCCGAGGACTACCTGGTCTGACCTCAGTGATAGGAGCTGTGCCTAACCTTGATTGACCTGAGGTCCCAGGGAGGGGGTGGTCTGGTGGGGCAGGGACCTCCTCTTAGAGACAGGGCCTCTGAGGTTGGAATGAAGAACTGTGGGAGGGCAGACTGGGACAGTAGTAAAGCCTGGGTTGCAAAAAATTAAAAGTGGTAAAAAAAAAATGGATTGCCTTGATTTGGTGTTTTAAAGCTTCCAGAAAGTCAGCAAATTGTTGTCATTGTATTCTTGATTCAACTATGCATGATAAACAAGAAGGGCAAAATCTGAAAGGACAAGTGAATGCCTGCTCTTGAGACGCCATCCAGTTCATGGGATTTTGCTATTTCAACCCAAAACTCTATACAGATCCCATCCATCAACCTACTATAAGTGGAAACATTCTAATTAAAATTCCCAACAAATAATTTTACTGTGAAAGCTATCATGTTTGAAATGTATGTCTATCCCAAACAAATTAATGATTATTTTTAATTCAAGTAAATATTACTATGGAAAGATCTCACATTACATGTTTAATGTATTTGTATTTTAATTGCACATTTTAGAATTTAAATGAATAAAGTACAGCTTCTGAAGGAAGAAGCAGACATCAGTAATAACCCAGAAAAATTGGACCTATGTTATTGTTATGTGTTGGGTAATATGACAATAGCCACTCATAACGCAATGCTTTGCCCAAGCCTATTTGAGCTGCAGAAACAATATACCCAGGTATCAAAAATAACCCACCCTGCTTTCAATAAAACAATAGAGCTGTAACTTCCTGTTAGTTACTTATGTGCATGTGTGTAAGTAGGGGTACACCAGCCCCTCTAATAGCAAGCACTCAGCATTCATTCCACATGAGGCTGAGGCCTTTCACTGTTCCAGTAAACAGTCTCAGCTTGTTGAGCTAGGTCTACCTGTTTCTCTGACTCATTTTTCTTACAACATGTGAACAAAACACATATTGGAGAGTCATCAGTAGGGCTTGAGAAGTGAGTATTTGTTTTAATATTTGCCTACAGGCATAATTCATTGTCAGGGTATTGATGTCATTTTATGTTAAAACTTAGGGGTCAGAGAAATGGTTCAGCAGGCAAAGGCACTTGCTACCACACTTGATAAGAGAAATTTACATGTCCTTTATCATGATTGTGTACCTCCTCCAACACACGCACAATGTTTGTGCACATGTTGCCACACATACCCACACTGAAATATAATAAAAATATAAGAATAAAGGTTATTTGTTAAATGAATGTTATTTAACAAAAAACTACACTGAATATATTCTACATACTAATTTTTATTATTCATTCAGAAAAGGCATTTTAAAATTGTAGTTGATTTATTCTGTTTTGAAGTTTTATTTTATACTTTATATATTACTTATTTTATGGACAAGGCTTTAGTGCATTTTTTTAATTCTACAAATAAGCAGAAAATATGTACTCACTAATTAGATATTTAATTCTTTCAGGGGTAGTTCAAGGTTTATGGGATTCTTTCTAGGAGTTAAAATTGGTTCTGTGACTTCAATAAACATATTTTAAAATCTTGGTTTCATTTATATGTAAAATAGAGAAGCCTTTCTCCTGTCTTTTGCCAATCTGTGCTTTTTCCGCTCAAGCAACCCTGTATTTACTCTGTAAGAAAATACCTATTCATCTGAAAAAAATCTTGTTCTTCCAATTTTCATTTAATTTGCATTGCTATCTTGGAGTTACTCTGAAATCTATTTGCCTCCTCACTAAAAAATGTCATTTTTTTGTACGCTGCTTGTATTGTAAGCCATGTTAGAAGTGTGATGCACACACAGGAAGGTGAAGAAATATTTCTTTTGTCTACAATTTGAGTTTAGAAGCAAAAGCATATATCAGCTTGACTAAACGATAAAACCAAACAGGAAAGAACAAAGGGGCAGAAGGGAAGGAGGACATTTCTACTTGTTGTATTAGAAAAGAAACAAAGGCTTATGAGAATCCAGAAATGCTAATTCAGGTGCAAAATTCTGAAAGTGTTCTTCATTTCTAATTCACAGTGAGAGAACAAGCTAGGAGCTATTATCTCCATGCAGAAAGCAGCAATATACAATATTCTTTGGAAATCATGTTAGTAGCAACACATCAACCATAAAAGCTCATGTATTTCTGTTCTAACAATAAATGATTTGGGGTCTAATATCAAATCAAACTTACTATATTTCATTTATATTTAAGATCAACTACAAGTTTATTCTCTTTTGTCAACTTTTGATTACTGCCTGTGCCTGCAAAGTTAGCCCTGTTTATTTTTGTGCTTCTTTTCTTTCTTTTTAAACTGTATTTATTTTAAGTGAAGTGTCACCAGAAGATGGCATCAGATCCCATTACAGATGGTAATATGAGCCACCATGTGGTTGCTGGGATTTGAACTCAGGTCCTCCAGAAGAACAGTCGAGACTCTCAACCTCTGAGCCATCTCTCCAGCCCATTGTGCTTCTTTTTCAAATTCATGTTTTTTATGTGAAATAAATAAATATGAGGTTCAATTAACTTTAGATAATAGGTTGGTGCTGCAAGATTTTCAGATCTGCAGGGACAAAAATCGTTAGTAAGTGACAAGAAATAGCAAGAGGAGTAGAGGGACAAGGATGAAGGAGAGAGAAGAGGGCCAAATGGAGCAACCAATAATCATTGGTACCCAGCATCATGAGATTCTATTATAGTCAACACGTATAATTGAAACTTACACAATAAAATTATAAAGTAAGTTATTTGCTGTTCTTTCCTCCTCAATTTGGCCATTACCCAATTAATATATTAAAAGTGTTCCAAACACATGCCATAGTTACTACTGGTTTGTAAATACCTGAAGGAGATGAATACAATGTCAAAGTAATTTTCTAATTTTTAAAAAGACGCTACATGAACAATACAATTGATTGCTAACTGACAAACTAAATGAAATGGAATAGTAAATTATTTTACAGTTAGTAAATGTGGAAATTATATTTTCCTATAGCATTATGTGTATTTTATTATTTATGCATGACTATGTACAATTTTCTACTTAAATCATTTTAAGCACATACATATTTCAATGACATTAAAATAAGTTGTTTTGACACCAGTCTCCAGAATACTTTGAACTTATTCTGTATTATTCTACCATTCTTATCTATCCATTTCAGTTGTAATTTTCCATTTATTTATTCATTTTTCATTGCAGCCACCTCTCCTTCTAGAACCTCCTCACATTGCTCCTCCCTCCAGCCTTCCTCTCCCCTTCTCCTCTGATAAAACGGAGGCTTACATACAGTACCAATCTGTCCTGGTACCTCAAGTCACTGCAGGTCTAAGCACTTCCACTTCCTATGCAGGTTAGACAAAGCAGCCTAGTTAGGGGAGCAAGATATATAGACAGGGAAAAAGTCAGGGACAAGCCTGCTCCAGCTGTTGTGAGAATTGCATGAGGACCAAGCTGCACATCTGCTACATGTGTGGCAGATGAAAGTGAGATAGGTCTAGCCCTTCATTGTGTGTTCCTTGGTTGGTGTTTCATTCTCTGATAGCCTATACATACCCAGGTTTGTTGATTCTGCTGTTCTTCCCGTGGGTTACTCAAGCCTTCAATGAACTGCCCCATAAGATTCCCTGAGCTCGATATAATTTTGGGCTGCAGGTCTCACTTTCATCAGTTGCTGGAGAGTGCCTTTCAGAGAACAGCTATGCTAGTCAGTTATTATTTAATTTTCTATATCCACCCATTCATATAACGTATCTCTTCACAGCTCTGAGTAATAATCTTTCTCATATTCACATCTATGAATATAGGTATTCTATGAACAACTCCTAATTGAACTCACATAGCATTTACTCTTTTGAGATCAGGATATTTTCACTTAGTATAAAATTTTTAAGTTGGAGCTGGAGAGATGACTCAGTGGTTAAGAGCACTGATTGTTCTCCCAGAGGTTCTGAGTTTGATTTCCACATGGGGGCTTACAACCATCTATAATGGGATCCGATGGCCTCTTCTGGTGAGTCTAAAGAGAGTGGCAGTCTACTCACATACATAAAATAGATTAATGAACCTTTAAGGTTAATGTATGTTGAAACCTGAAGGAACTCCATAAACCTTTAAGGCTAATTTATATTCCATTGTTTATGTAAGTCTCTTTCACACTTTATCCATTTATTGAAACTTATTTGTTTGAATTCCTTCTTGGACTTTGAATGTTTATAAAGTGTATAAAATAACTGCTTAATGGCTACCCTAATTCATGTGACGGCATTGGTTGCCATTTCATAGTTAATCCAGAGTATCGAATTTTTCATATATTTATTAGGTATGTATTTACCTTATTTGAGAAATAGCTATTTAATGTATATTTGTCTTTTAAAAACTAGGCTGTATTCCAATTATTATTGTCATCGCTATTTTGATTTCACTAATTTTTTTATTTTATTTATTACTTGGCTACTTATTATAGTCATTTTTTTTTATTTGGTTTTTTGACATAGGATTTCTCTGTGTAGCCCCTGGCTGTCCTGGAACTCACTCTGTAGACCAGGCTGGCCTCAAACTCAGAAATCTGCCTGCCTCTGCCTCCCAGAGTGCTGGGATTACAGGAGTGTGCCACCACTGCCCAGCGACTATAGTCATTGTTTACCTATTACTATTTAATAATGTTATAGCTATTGTATTGTTGTTTCCGTTTCTGTCTTTTTTTATTACTATCATCTCACAAGGGATCTTGTATTCCTTGGATCTCTCATCAAGAATTAGACTGATAGATATTTAAAACTATATTGTTATCATACTACATTTATTTTTCCATAATGATAAAATGAGATTAATAGGATGGAATTATGAGTGGGAGATATTTTAGAAACAGTTATTTCTTTGATAATCTCAAAAATAAAATAGTATTTCTCATAAGTATGCAATGTTGATTTTATTTTCAATAAGAAAAATCATTTGTATGTCAAAGAGCTGTTTTAAAATAAACATCATTAAAAACATATTTAAATAATTATATATTCATTAATCAACCCTAAAAACATATATATGTGTGTGTGTATGTGTGCATGCATGTACATATATATGTTTTTCCCTGTGTGTATGTATATATTTACATACTGAGCAAGTTGTATTTATGTAATTTTGAATATATATGAATACATACACATTTATTTATATGATTGAAGTAACAATGGAAAAAAGGCATGAGTTTAACAGATGGGAGGGACACATGGCAATTTGGAGGGATAATAGGAAGGGAGAAGTGATATAATTTTGTTATTAACTCAATAAAAATAAAGTATTTTTAATAAAGAATTAAAGAATTTAAAATTAGATCCAGGTCTTATGTCATGTTTACTTTTGGTCTTATCAATCTAGATCTATAATTCCATGAAAATTTCAGACTTAGAATTTATTCATTTATTCCTAATGAAGTACAGTAAGAAGAGATATTTAAATTCTTTAATATATATCATATACCATGAACCAATAAATCTTGGTTGATTTCTGACTTGTCAAATCACAATATATGGTGGAGTAAAAAATAATGACCTGCATAAGCTTATGTATCTGCATAATTAATCTTTCTTTATAAACTCTACGGAGATTAGAAGATGTGGTCTTGTTGAGGATGTGTGTCTCAGAAGTGGGCTGTGAGGTTTTTAAACCCCAAGCCATGCCAAGTGTCTTGCTCTATGCTGCCTCTGGACAGGATGTAAAGCTCTCAGCTACCTATGCCATGCTAAACCTGTTTCCTGGTCTAAGGGATCAGTATTAGTTGTAAGAAAGCTCTGACTTAAATTCTTTTATTGTAATTAATGGATTGATTGATTGATTGATTGATTGATTGATTTAAATCTCAAATTTTGCTCTTGATCCTGGTCCCTGCTCTCAGAATACTTTCCCCTGTCCTCTCTCCCCTTCAAAACTGAGAGCATGTCCCACCCCTGGTGCCTTGAGTCAGGTTTAGGGATGGAGCCAAGAGTGAGAGAAAGAAAGTGACTTTGACTCCTTGACTTGGCAGATCAAGTTACACTAATATTTTTCATAGTAACAATGAACAAATATAAAGCGAAAAGGATCAAATTCATTCACACACACACTCTCTCACCTCTGGTCTGGTAAGTACTGTAGCCTACTTCAGAAGGAAGCTCAGGCAGAGCCCACAGAGGAGCCTCAGTCCAGAGTTGGGGTGCTTGGAATCTGTGGGCTGGCTCCAGGAATGAGTCAGCCTCAACACGAAGAGTCTCCATTGGAGCTCTTGGGAATGAGCCCAAACCTTAGCCACCAGACCAGGGTTTTTAAGTCTCTTTCAGCTCAGGACTGCAACATCACCTTATCTAACACTAGGCTTACCAATCTCCACACACACACTCTCAAGATAGGAATGGTCTTCATGGTATCTTTTTAGTCTATTAAAACTGAAGAGTTCATCTAGTCAGGGCATTTCTTTATCACATTCCACAGTCTCACTCTGGGCTGGGATACATTTGTAATTTCTTTTATATTGCTTACATTTATTCCTTATACCTGGGCATCACTTTTCCTGGGCTCATCAAGTCTCTGCAGGATTAGGTTCATCCTCTCCCACTGAGGCCAGACAAGGTGTCTGCTACATACATGCCTCAGGTCTCAGACCAGCTCCTGTATCATCTTTGGTTGGAGGCTTAATCTAGGGAGCTCCAGGTGTCCAGGTTAGTTGACACTGTTGGTTTTCCTACAGTGTTGCAATACCCTTCAGTTTCTCCAATCCTTCCTCTACCTCTTCCAAATGGGCCCTTTACCTTAGTATCAGCAGCTATTTCAGTAAGCTGCTGGTAGAGCCTCTCAGAGGACAGCCATGTGAGGCTCTAGTCTGAAAGTACAACATAGATGGCCTTTCCTTCCATCTCTGCTCTACTTTTGTCCCTACATTTCTTTTAAACAGGAACAGTTCTGGGTCAAACATTTTGAAGATGGGTTGGTGTTCCCATTCCTCCATTGGGTAGCCTATCTACTGTAGGGTGGTCTCTTCAGGTTCCATTTCTATACTGTTCTGGCTAAGGTCACCCACAATAAGGCCTAGGAGCCAACCACCATCCAGTTCTTTGGGACATTGTAGAAATTTTCTGAGCCTCCAACCCTGACAGTTGCATATTTTCCTTTATTCTTCTTGTTTTCTGTGTTTCTCTCCTGACCACCCCATACCTCATCCTGTCCCCCTTTTCTCCTTTTTAATGTTTAAAAAATGAGCTATAGTTTAGATCAGTACATCTGCCAAAGTCCTCTGTAGTAAGTAAGACATTGTCCTTCTTTTGGGTTTATTGAGAATTTCAGGATTATACTAATGCAGGGCTTTATTCACTTGGGTAAATCACTTAGAGAGAATTTGGGGCACTTATCTCTTTCTGTTTTGGCTTTTAGCACTCTGTGACATGAGCACATTCATCCAGGTTCCTCTCTTCCTTGGCCTCCCATTGTTACTTTGTTCCCCCTACTAAGAGGGACCGAAGCATCTTTATTTGAGCTCTCCTTCTTGTTTAACTTTTTAAGGTCTGGAGAGTATCATCGGTAATCTGTACTTTTTGGCTAATATCCACTTGTCAGTGAGTATATACCATGTGTGTCATTTGTGGTCTGGGTTGCCTCATTAAGGATGGTATTTTCTAGTTCCATCCATTTTCCTGAAAATTCCATGATGTCCTTGTTTTAAATTATAGACTAGTAATTCACTGTGTAGTTAAACTACTTTTTCTGTATATATTCTTCAGTTTAGTGATCTCTGGATTGTTTTCAGTTTCTGGCTATTATGAATAAAGCTACTATGAACATGTGTCTTTGGGGTATGGTGGACTATCTTTTGGGTATATGCCCAAGAGCTATGGTATAGCTGGTTCTTCAGGTAGAACTAATTCCACTTATCTGAGAATTGCCTAGGTCATTTTGTCCCTTCTCAATAAAAGAATAGCAACTAGGAAAGAAAAAAGATTTGCCAACCAGAAAGCTGACATCTTGTGACAGTGGAGATAATTCCTGAACTATCATTGTTATCTTCTCTGAGGAAAATAAGAGTCCTTCAGCTCAATGGTTGAAAGCAATAATATCTTAAAAATTCAAACTCTAAAATTTAGAAAGAAGTTAAATTTAGTAGAGATTAAATAATAACTTGACTTAATGATATATTTCAAAAAAACTAGGTCATACTGATAATTAATTATTTAAAAAGTAACAAGAGTTTTAATAATGTCTTAAATAAATTTCCCAGGCTATTTCAAGCAAGATTAAAAGAAAAGAAGTATGTAAATAACTAAAACAATTCTTACTTTTTAATGTTCAAAAAATGAGCTATAGTTTAGATCAGTACATCTGCCAAAGTCCTCTGTAGTACATAAGACATTGCCCTTCTTCTGGGTCCATTGAGAATTTCAGGATTATACTAATGCAGGGCTTTATTCACTTAGAGAGAATTTGGGGCACTTATCTCTTTCTGTTTTGGTTTTTACCACTCTGTGACATGAGCACTCCAGTATATCATGTGTTCCCAGTGTGTCATACTGTTTCTACTAAAGTCAAAATCAATGGACCAATCCATCACACTGTGGTCTAAAATATATAAAATTGAATTCTAAATAAAACTTTTATCTCAGAGTTGTCTATCATATGATGGTATAGTAATGGTGAGTTGACTCACACAATGTGCCTGTGTCTTTATGTTTGTGTGCAAATGAACATTTACTTTAATATTTTTAATATTTTTATGGAATCTGTTTTTATATAAAAACACTTCTGATATTCCCTTATTTGTTTTATCTAATATAACATAGTCCACAGAAAGTAATCAAATGATTATTTCTTTTTTATTTAGAGTTTTGCAAGATATAAATTCAAGCTATCAGAGGAATAAAGAAGCCATTAGTAATAGGCAACTCTGAACTTTGTGAGTTACAGTAACAACAGATCTAGCAAGATGTATCCACCAGTGCAATTAATGACACAAATATGGAGTCTTTAATCAATTGGATTGGACCTCTTAAATACTTTTTGATCGGATAAATCCATACTTCATACAAATAGTAAGGTAAAAACTTATGGCTAAACAGCATATAAATTCTAGTGAAGAAACTAGTACTACTAGGCTTTTAAATGGATGCAGTTTTAAACCAACTATTAATGATCTATTATTGTATCAATATTGATCTGTCTTCTTTTCTGAGACTTTTCTCCTTGTGGTAGATGGTGATCAACAGAGTAACACAAAACTGGCTAGATGCAGAATGCAAGATATCACAGAATGCTTAGCCCTGGGGGGGGGGGCATATATACTTCATCTGCCTTTTCCACACAGGCATAGAGATACTTGTGAAAGAGTAGAGAAAGTATGGAAAGAAGAGACAGTAGAAATCTACAAGTAAGACATCACCTTCTAGAAAACTGTACAAATTTGAAATACAGGTTAAAAGCACTTTTCAGCATGTCCCTTTTCTTCCTGTGACTTCAATTAGCAGACTAATAGTTAGAATTTGCAGAAGTAGAACAAAGCCTCCTTTATTTAATCCCCTGTAGGGAAATGTCATACTTCACACTAGTCATAAAAAGTATAAAATATCTGGGTATGACTCTAACCAAACAAGAGAAAGATCTGTTTGACAAGAACTTCAAGTCTATGAGGAAAGAAATAGGAGAAAATCTAAAAAGATGGAAAGATCTCCTACGCTCATGGATTGCCAAGATTAATATAGTAAAATTGGCCATCTCACTGAAAGCAATCTACATATTCAATGCAATCCCCATCAAAATTCCAAATCAATTCTTCATAGAGTCAGAAAGAGCAATTTGCAAATTCATTTGGAATAACAAAAAAACCATGATCATAAAAACTATTCTTAACAATTAAAGAACTTCTGGGGTAATGACTATCCTGGACTTCAAGCTGCATTACAGAGCAATAATGATCAAAACTGCACAGTATTGGTATAGAGACAGGCAGGTGCATAAATGCAACAGAATTGAAGACCCAGAAATAAACCCACACACTTATGGTCACTTGATATATGACAAAGAACCTAAAACCATCAAGTGGAAAAAAGACAGCATTTTCATCAAATGGTGGTGGTTCAACTGGAGGTCAGCATGGAGAAGAATTCAAATTGATTCATTATTATCTTCCTATACAAAGCTCAATTCCAAGTGGATCAAGGACCTCCACAAAATAATCAGACAAACTGAAACTAAGAGAAAGTAGGGAAGAGTCTTGAACACATGGGCACAGGGGAAGTTTTCCTGAACAGCACACCAATGGCTTATGCTATAAGATCAAGAATTGACAAATGAGATCTCATAAAATGTCAAAGCTTCTGTAAGGCAAAGGACACTGTCAATAGGACAAAATTGCAACCAACAGATTGGGAAAAGATCTTTGCCAAACCTCCATCTAATAGAGGGCTAATATCCAATATATACAAAGAACTCAATAAGTTAGACTCAAGAGAACAAAATAACCCTATTAAAAATAGGATATAGAGCTAAACAAAGAATTCTTAACTGAGGAATATTGAATGGCCAAAAGCACCTAAAGAAATGTTCAACATCCTTAATCATCAGGAAAATTCAAATCAAAACAACCCTGAGATTCCACCTCAAACTATTCAGAATGGCTATGATCAAAAACTTAAGTGACAGTAGATGCTGGCGAGGATGGGGAGAAAGTGGAAAACTCCTCCTTCTTTAGTGGGATTACAACATGGTACAACCAGTCTGGAAATCAATTTTCTGGGGTTTCCTCAGAAAATTGGACAATGTATTACCTGAGGACCCAACTATACGACTCCTGGGCATATACCCAGAAGATGCTCCAACATATAACAATAAGGACACATGCTCCACTATGTTCACAGCAGTCTTATTTATAATAGCCAGAATCTGGAAACAACTGAGATATCTCTCAACAGAGGAACGGATACAGAAAATGTGGTACATTTACATAATTGAGTATTACTCAACTATTAAAAACAATGACTTCATGAAATTCTTAGGCAAATGGATGGAACTAGAAAATATCATCTTGAGTGATGTAACCCAATCACAAAATACATACGTGGTATGCCTTCACTGATAAGTGGATACTAGCCCCAAAACTCTGAATACCCAAGATACAAGACCACAATTCACAGACCACATGAAGATCAAGAAGGAAGACTAAAGTCTAAATACTTTGGTCCTTCTCAGAAGTGGGAACAAAATACCCATGGAAAGTAATACAGAGATGAAGTGTGGAACAGAGATTGAAGGAAAGCCATTCAGAGACTGTTCCACCTGGGAATCTATTTCTTATATAGTTATCAAACCTAGACACCATTGTAGATGCCAAGAAGTACTTGCTGACAGTAACCTGATATGACTGTTTCCTGAGAGGCTCTGTCAGAGTCTGACAAATACAGAGGCAGATGCTAGCAGCCAGCCATTGGACTGAGCATGGGGTCCCCAATGGAGAAGTCAGAGAAAGGACTGAAGGAGGTGAAGGGGTTTGCAACCCCATAGGATGAAAAACAAAATCAAACAACAAGACCATCCAGAGCTCTCAGGGACTAAACTGTCAAAGAGTACATATGGAGGGTCGCACCCCTCCAGCGGCATGTGTAGCAGAGGATAGACTTGTCAGACATCATTGGGAGGAGAGGCCCTTGGTCCTGTGAAGGCTCAATGTCCTAGTGTGGTGGAATATCATGAGGGGAAAGTTTGATTGGGTGGGTGGGTGGGGGAACATTGTCATAGATGTTGGGGGAGGGGAATAGGATAAAGGATTTCCAGAGGCAAAACCAGGAAAGAGGAAAACATTTGAAATGCATAAAAAGGAAATATCTAATGAAAAAGATCTTAAAAATTGCCAATTATTTTAGGAATTCTTGTAGGATCATCATTAAGAATTTAGAAATCATCTATTTGTCCATATAGCATCATTATTTACTCATTGTTTTGCAGAGATATATTTAATAATATATATTTAATAATAACAGTTAAGTTGTATTAATAGCAGGAATCTTTCTAAAATGAAATTCTCTCCAGTCTACCTAAAGAAGCAATTCCATTATTAACTTTAACATTCTATGATGGAAACATTTCAGGAAATCACCTGCTAGGTTTTAGCTTCTCCATGGGGTCTTCTGACATATTTTACTGACTGAATATGCAGTATAGTTTTCTGTAGAATATTACCTGCCACATGTTATGTGTTCAAGATAAATACTGGTAATAAGATGTCACATGATTTCACACAGTTGTTTCAGCATGTGACAGATATGAAAAATTTTGGCACAGCATAAGCTCTTGTTTAATTCATACAAATGTGACATTACCAATTTTAATTGTTTGTATTTTAACACATTTATCTATGGAAGAATATGAAGTAGATTCATAATGTCTAGCTAATTACTTTTTAATTTTTTGTTTCATTTTTAAGATAGTAGTGTAATTACAGAATCATGACTTTTCCCTTCCCTTTCTTATATCCAAATTAACCAATATACTCCTCCTCATTCTCTTTGAAATCTATGTTCTCATTTTTATTAATTGTTTTTATATCCACATTACATAAACCCACACTTAAACACACACATCCACATATTCAGACAAGTAATATTATACACACACACACACACACACACACACACACACACACACACACATATATATATATATATATATATATATATATACATATACACATACACATACATATACACATAAATATACATGAACTAACAATTTATTATAGGTACAAGGAACGAAGATAAAACACTGACTGGCTTTATCTATACAAAACTTTAGTAATATCTTAGTCACAAAAGTTAAGACTTTCAACTTTTTTATGAACCTATTGAGTTTATAACAGATAAAGAATGTTTAACAAGATAATTACTCTCTCTGTCTCTCTATCTCTAGCTCTCTATATCTATCATCTGTCTATCTATCTATCTATCTATCTATCTATCTATCTATCCTCAATAACACTTAGCCAACTGTGGTTTGTGTTTTCTTAGTTCTCCCAGGATTTTCCTGATTATCATATCTACTGTTTATACACAATTTTTCTCTAATCCTTTAGAAGGGTTTGTCATTTAATGTTTCCCTTAGGCAGAGAAGAGATTTGGCTTTTCCAATGAATATATTTTAATTTTCTCTTATTTTTGTTCACTTTTATTTTTAACTTATTCACTCTACATTCGACTCACTGTCCCCTCCCAGTGACCCCTCCCACAATCCCTGTCCCATCCTCCTTCCCCTTCTCCTCTGGATGGGTGGGGGGGTCTCTGGGTATTCTTCCACCATGACACTTCAAGTCTGTGAAAGGCTAGGTACATTCTCTCCCACTAAGGGCAGACAAGATAGCCCAGCTACAAGAAAATATCCCATATACAGGCAACAGCTTTTGGGATAGCTTGTGTTCCAGTTGTTTGGGACCCATGGATATGGGTATGTAAGATTAATATAGTGAAAATTGCTGTCTTATTAAAAGCAATATATAGATTCAATGCAACCCCCATCAAATTTCCAACACAATTTTTATAGACCTTGAAAGATAAATTCTCAACTTCACATGGAAAAACAAAAAACTCAGAATATCCAAAATAATCCTGAACAATAAAAGAACTTTGGGAGCTTGCCATCCCTGACCTAAAGCTGTACTACACATCAATAATGATAAAAACATGACTGTATTGGTACAGAAACAGACATCTTATCAATGGAATAGATTTGAAGTGCCAGAAATAAACACATACACCTATTGATACTTGATTTTTGGTAAAGAAATCAAAGGTATTCAAAGGAAAAATGAAAGTGTCTTCAACAACTGGTGCTGGTCTAACTACATGTATTCATGTAGAAGAATGAAAAATAGATCCATACTTGTTATACTGTAAAAACTCAAGTCCAAGTGGACCAAGGACCTCAACATAAAACTATATACACTAAATCTCATATTAGAGAAAATGAAAATACCCTTGAATACATTGCAAGAGGAGACAATTAACTGAACAGATTACCAGTAACTCAAGTTCTAAAACTAACAATTGATAAATGGGACCTCATGAAACTGAAAAACTTTTAAAAGGTAAAGTACACTACCAGTAGGGCAAATGGGCAGCCTATAGATAGAAAGGATCTTTAATTACTCTTTATTTCAGTAACTAAAATTTTTCTTTTCCTTTCTTTCTTTTTCTTTCTTTTCTTTCTTTCTTTCTTCTTCTTCTTCTTCTTTTTTTTTTTTTTTTTTTTTTACAATTTCTGGTATTTATTTTTTTCTTTTTTTATTGAATATCACCTTCATTTACATTGCCAATGGTAAAACCTTTCCCCATAGATATGCCCCCTCCCCTAACTCCCAACCTCTCCCCTTCCTCCCTTCTCCGGCCTCCATGTATATGCCCCTCCACCCCGTTAACACTCAGGACTCTGAAGTTTTTTATTGGAATGTAGGTCCTATATTGTTCTCAATTACTCTTTCTAAAAATTGTTTGAGAATTTTCATTTATACATAGAGTATGTTTTGATCAAATCTAGTCATTTTCTTCTTCTCTACTTTCTGCCCTAACTTTGTGTTCTTTTTCTTTTTTCAAGCCTAATGAAACCAACTGAGTACTGACTTAATAAGTTCCTCCTTTTGCATTGCTCAGATTGCATTGTCTGGTTAGATATTGTGAAGGTTTTGTGTAAATCTTTATGTGCATGAAATACCGTTCCCTCAGTGGTCACTTCCAACTCTCAAAACAATATCAAGTTAGTACACTAGAGTAGATTTCATAGAGTACCTAAGGCCATAAAGTATTTGCAGTACACACTTAAAAATGTGATTTGCAGTCTTCGATTTAGAAACAGGAAGTAAAGGGCCTAAGTGATGAAGTAAACCAAGAGTTGAGAAGTGATATAAACAATCCACCTACATTTCTCACCAAGCATCTATCTACAGGGAAAGGCATGCTATCATAAAGCAAGATATGCAGAAGCCATTAGGCCTGGACCATGTTAAACATTCCAAGCCAGAGTAAAGATCTTCAAAGAGATTCTACCAAAACTACCACCACTTGAATAAAATTTGACAGAAAAACTGTGGGTATTACATTTGTAATCCTGTAATTTAAATTCTTTTATTTGCAGCTTGAGGAACACACAAGGGTTTTGAAGCAGCAGATTTTAAACTAGTAAAGATAATGACCCAAAGCAAGTGATCAATGTGTTCATTCTGTAGTAGAGATGTTCTCACAAGTGCATGAGCATGGATTCACTTTTTGTATAGTTACCAATTCAGTTGTATAGTGGTGGCTTATGTTGATCAGTCCAAGGTGTGGCTAAACCTATCTTGAAACTTATTCTGTGCATTTTGGTTATAAGGTTACTTGTTGTTTTTAAGAACAAAATCCACATTGTTCACTTTTACCAAATAAATTCTCAGGTGTCAGACACTGAGATGAAAGCCTACTACTAGCTCAGACAGGCAGAGAAAGTACCCATTTGACCTTTCCCCTCAACAGACATCCTTGAAGGAACAAGAGTTATTTTCCACATTTTCTTATAAACCCTTCCAACTAAAAGTCCCTCCTTTCTACTTTCAGTATGTCTATTTGTGCGCCTGATTTCCTCTCCCTCTCTATATTTATTTTTCCTATGTTTACTCCTTGTCTAGTGTTGCTTGCTCTACCTCTTGACCTATATTAGACAGGTTAGGGTTCACAGTATGATAAAATATCCTGCAACTGTTACTTTCCTTAAATTGTCAGTCTCTTACTACGTAGTTCATAATCCTCTTGTGTTACCTTCTGCAGTGTTCAAGTCATAGATGAGCATTAATAAATCTGTATATATTTACTTAAAATTTGAAGATCTCAATAAATAAGAAAACTGTAATGATTTAAATAGGCTTACCTATACTCTATGCGTAGTATTTTGATACTTAAGATTTTAGACCAGAGTGACACTCTAATTCTTAATTTAATCATAATCTCTGATTATAATTAATAACATTTTACATTTTATTCAGATTCCATTTGTTTTTCTTCTAGTTTTTGTCTGTAACATTAACATGCATTTAGTTTTCATGTTTGTAAGACTTCTCAAGAACCTGATTGTTCCTCATAATTTCTTAGTTTAATATGACCCTGGTAATTTTTAAAATAAAAGGACAAATATTAGTAGTCTTAGATACCTGTAAGAATAAGTCTATTGCTTTAGGAACAATTAGGTTTATGACATTAATAAGTGGGGTATCACAAAACAAGCTATAGTTTCTATATTATGTTAAAGCTACACACTTCTTATTCCATAGTGACTGGTCACTATGTTAATTTCCGTTGCCTGATTGAGGCAAATTTACAAATTAGTTTGTTGAAATTTTTTCTCTCCACCAACACTGTGTTATTAGGAAGGAAGCCAGTACAGTACTCCACACTGAAGGAATGCTGAGAAAAATTCCATCTCTTAAAGACAAATTATCTTCGTAACATATTTGTAGTTTTTCTGAAATGGTATTTTATTATTCAGTAGATAACACATATGGATATTTATTGCATTATTTAAGCCTTTATATAATACTATATTTTGTTGGTTTTCCTTTTATATTCTTTTAGCTCTAGTCATCAAGACTTCTTTTTTACTGTTATTATTTATTTATTTATTTATTTATTTATTTATTTATTTTAAATTTCAGATTTTTTAAATATTTATCTATTGGATATTTTCTCTTTTTTTTATTCGATATATTTTTTATTTACATTTCAAATGATTTCCCCTTTTCTAGGCCCCAACTCCCGTAAAGTCCCATAAGCCCCCTTCTCTCCCCCTGTCCTCCCACCCACCCCTTCCCAATTTCCCATTCTGGTTTTGCCGAAAAATGCTTCACTGCGTCTTTCCAGAACAAGGGGCCACTCTTCCTTTCTTCTTGTACCTCATTTGATGTGTGGATTATGTTTTGGGTATTCCAGTTTTCTAGGTTAATATCCACTTATTAGTGAGTGCATACCATGATTCACCTTTTGAGTCTGGGTTACCTCACTTAGTATGATGTTCTCTAGCTCCATCCATTTGCCTAAGAATTTCATGAATTCATTGTTTCTAATGGCTGAATAGTACTCCATTGTGTGGATATACCACATTTTTTGCATCCACTCTTCTGTTGAGGGATACCTGGGTTCTTTCCAGCATCTGGCAATTATAAATAGGGCTTCTATGAACATAGTAGAGCATGTATCCTTATTACATGGTAGAGAATCCTCTGGGTATATGCCCAGGAGTGGTATAGCAGGATCTTCTGGAAGTGAGGTGCCCAGTTCTTGGAGGAACCACCAGACTGATTTCCAGAGTGGTTGTACCAATTTGCAACCCCACCAGCAGTGGAGGAGTGTTCCTCTTTCTCCACACCCTCTCCAACACCTGCTGTCTCCTGAATTTTTAATCTTAGCCATTCTGACTGGTGTAAGGTGAAGTCTCAGGGTTGTTTTAATTTGCATTTCCCTAATGACTAATGAAGTTGAGCATTTTTTAAGATGCTTCTCTGCCATCCGAAGTTCTGCAGGTGAGAATTCTTTGTTTAACTCTGTACCCCATTTTTTAATAGGGTTGTTTGGTTTTCTGGAGTCTAACTTCTTGAGTTCTTTATATATATTGGATATTAGCCCTCTATCTGATGTAGGATTGGTGAAGATCTTTTCCCAATTTGTTGGTTGCCCATCTGTCCTCTTGATGGTGTCCTTTGCCTTACAGAAACTTTGAAATTTTATGAGGTCTCATTTGTCAATTCTGGATCTTAGAGCATACACTATTGGTGTTCTGTTCAGAAACTTTCTCCCTGTCCTCAAGGGTCTTCCCCAGTTTCTTTTCTATTAGCTTCAGAGTGTCTGGCTTTATGTGGAGGTCCTTGATCCATTTGATTTGAGCTTAGTACAAGGAGGCAAGGATGGATCAATTCGCATTCTTCTGCATGCTGACCTCCAGTTGAACCAGCACCATTTGTTGAAAAGGCTATCTTTTTTCCATTGGATGTTTTCAGCCTCTTTGTCGAGGATCAAGTGGCCATAGGTGTGTGGGTTCATTTCTGGATCTTCAATCCTGTTCCATTGATCCTCCTGCCTGTCACTGTACCAATACCATGCAGTTTTTAACACTATTGCTCTGTAGTATTGCTTGAGGTCAGGGATACTGATTCCCCCAGACTTTCTTTTGTTGCTGAGAATAGTTTTAGCTATCCTGGCTTTTTTGTTGTTCCAGATGAATTTGATAATTGCTCTTTCTAACTCTGTGAAGAATTGAGTGGGGATTTTGATGGGTATTGTATTGAATCTGTATATTGCTTTTGGCAAAATGGCCATTTTAACAATATTGATTCTACCGATCAATGAGCATGAGAGGTTTTCTCATTTTTTGAGGTCTTCTTCCATTTCCTTCTTCAGCGTCTTGAAGTTCTTGTCTTACAGATTTTTCACATGTTTGGTAAGAGTCACCCCAAGATACTTTATACTGTTTGTGGCTATTGTGAAGGGGGTCATTTCCCTAATTTCTTTCTCAGCCTGTTTATCCTTTGAGTATAGGAAGGCCACTGATTTGCTTGAGTTGATTTTATAACCTGCCACTTTGCTGAAGTTGTTTATCAGCTGTAGGAGTTCTCTAGTGGAGTTTTTTGGGTCACTTAGGTAGACTATCATATCATCTGCAAATAATGATAGTTTGACTTCCTCCTTTCCAATTTGTATCCCTTTGACCTCCTTATGTTGTCGAATTGCCCGAGCTAGTACCTCAAGTACAATATTGAAAAGATAAGGAGAAAGGGGGCAGCCCTGTCTATTCCCTGATTTTAGTGGGATTGCTTCAAGTTTCTCTCCATGTAGTTTGATGCTGGCTACCGGTTTGCTGTATATTGATTTTACTATGTTTAGGTATGGGCCTTGAATTCTTGTTCTTTCCAAAACTTTAAGCATGAAAGGATGCTGAATTTTGTCAAATGCTTTTTCAGCATACAATGAAATGGCCATGTGGTTTTTTCTTTGCATTTGCTTGTGTAGTGGATTGCATTGATGAATTTCCGTATATTGAACCAACCCTGCATTCCCGGTATAAAGTCTACTTGATCATGGTCGATGATCCTTTTGATGTGTTCTTGGATTCAGCTGGCAAGAATATTATTGAGTATTTTTGCATCGATGTTCATAAGGGAAATTGGTCTGAAGTTCTCTTCCTTTGTTGGTTCTTTGTGTGGTTTTGGTACCAGCTTAATTGTGGCTTCGTAGAAGGAATTGGGTAGTGTTCCTTCTGTTTCTATTTTGTGGAATAGTTTGAAGAGTATTGGTGTTAACTCTTCTTTGAAGGGCTGATAGAATTCTGCACTGAAACCATCTGGTCCTGTGCTTTTTTTGGTTGGAAGACTGTCTGTGACTCCTGCTATTTCTTTAGGCATTATGGGACTGTTTAGATGATCTATTTGGTCCCGATTTAATTTTGGTATTTGGTATCTCTCAAGGAGTTTCTTTTATGAATGAGGGTGCCCTTGCATTTGGAGCATAGATGTTCAGGATTCAGAGTTCTTCTTGTTGTATTTTTCCTTTGACCAGCAAGAAGTGTCCCTCAGAGTCTCTTTTGATGACTTTGGGTTGAAAGTCAATTTTATCTGATATTAAAATGGCTACTCCAGCTTGTTTCCTGAGGCCATTTGCTTGTAAAATTGTCTTCCAGCCTTTTACTCTAAGGTAGTGTTTGTCTTTGACCCTTAAGTGTGTTTCCTGTAAGCAGCAAAATGTAGGGTCCTGTTTACGCATCCAGTCAGTTCGTCTATGTCTTTTTATTGGGGCATTGAGTCCATTGATGTTAAGAGATATTAAGGAATAGTGATTGTTACTTCCTGTCGTTTTTGACATTATTTTTTAAATTTGATTGGTTAACTTCTTTTGGGTTTGATGAAAGGTTACTATCTTGCTTTTTCCAGGGTGAAGTTTCCCTCCTTGTATTGGTGTTTTCCTCCTATTATCCTTTGTAGGACTGGGTTTGTGGATAGATATTGGGTAAACTTGGTTTTGTCATGGAATATCTTAGTTTCTCCATCTAGAGTGATTGAGAGTTTTGCTGGATATAGTAGTTTTGGCTGGCATTTGTGTTCTCTTAGAGTCTGCATGAGATCAGCCCAGGATCTTCTAGCCTTCATAGTCTCAGGTGAAAAGTCTGCTGTCATTCTGATAGGTCTCCCTTTATATGTTACTTGGCCTTTTTCTCTTACTGCCTTTAATATTCTTTCTTTGTTTAGTACATTTGTTGTTTTGATTATTATGTGACGTTAAGTATTTCTGTTCTGGTCCAGTCTGTTTGGAGTTCTGTAGGCTTCTTGTATATTCATGGGCATCTCTCTCTTTAGGTTAGGGACGTTTTCTTCCATAATTTTATTGAAGATATTTGCTGGCCCTTTAATTTGTAAATCTTCACTCTCATCTATGCCTATAATCCTTAGGTTTGGTCTTCTCATTGTGTCCTGGATTTCCTGGATATTTTGGGTTACAAGCTTTTTGCATTTTGCATTTTCTTTAACTGTTGATTCCATGGTTTCTATGGTATCTTCAGCATCTGAGATTCTTTCTTCTATCTCTTGTATTCTGTTGTTGATATTTGCATCTCTGTCCCCTGATTTCTACCCAAGGCTTTCTATCTCCAAAGTTGTCTCTCTTTGAGTTTTCTTAGTTGTTTCTACTTCTGATTTTAGATCCTGGATGGTTTTGCTTAGCTCCTTCACTTGCTTGTATGTGCTTTCCTCTAATTCTTTAAGAGATTTTTGTGTTTCCTCTTTTATGACCTCAACCTGTTGACCAAAGTTCTCCTGTATTTCCTTAAGTGTTTTTTGTGTTTCCTCATTATTGGCTTTTGTATTCTCCTTGATTTCTTTCAATGATTTTTGTGTTTCCCTTGCAAGGGCTTCTAACCTTTGATCCATTTTCTCCTGAATTTCTTTAAGTATGTCCTTCATGTGTTCCTGTACCAGCAACATGACCAGTGAGTTTAAATCCAAATCTTGTTTTACTGGTGTGATGGGGTATCCAGGACATGCTGGTAAAGGAAAATTGGGTTCAGATGTTGCCATATTGCCTTGATTTCTGTTAGTGATGTTCCTGTGTTTGCCTTTTGCCATCTATTTCTCACTGGTGTTAGTTGGTCTTGTCAATGCTGGACTCACCAGTGCAAGCTGCCCCTTCCCAGGTGGCCTCTGGTGCACAGCTTACCTCCTGCACTGCCTGGAGACAGGGTGCTGTTGTCCAGGCTGTTCAGATCCTGAAGCAGACACCTGAAGGCTCCCGCTGGGGCCTGCTGGATTCACCGGAGCACACCGACTTCTCCCCGCTTGCTGCCCGGAAGCCCCTCTTGCCTCTTGTAGGACCTGGAGATGTGGTGTTGCCGCTCAGCCTGATCTGGATCCGGAAGCCGAGAGATCTGAGGGCTCCCACCAGAGGCCTCAGGACTGGAACCTAAGCTTAGTGCCACAGGAGCAAGCTGTGCTGTGAGCTCCCAGACTGCCTCTGGGTGCACACCAGGTCTCCTGCACTTCCTGGAGACTGAGTGCTGTGGCCCAGGCTGTTCAGATCCCAAAGCGGGCACTGGAAGGCTCCTGCTGGGGCCAGCTGGATTCACTGGAGCACACTGACTTCTCCCTGCTGGCAGCCCGGAAGCCCCTCTTGCCTCTTGCAGGACCTGGAGATGTGGTCCTATTGGATATTTTCTTTATTTACATTTCAAATGTTATCCCCTTTCCTGGTCCTCTCTGGAAACTTCCTACCCTATATTCCTTCCCCCTGTTTCTATGAGGTGTTCTTCCACCCAAGACATTCCCACCTCCCTGCCATTGATTGCCCTACACTAGGGCATCTATCAAGCCTTCATAGGACCAAGAACCTCTCCTCCTGACAAGGCAATCCTCTGCTACATATTCAGCTGGAGCCATGTTTACTCCTTGGTTGATGGCTTAGTCCCTGGGAGCTCTGAGGTGGTCTGGTTGGTTGATATTGTTGTTCTTTGAGGTTGCAAACCTGTTCTGCTCCTTCAGTCCTTCCTCTAACTCCTCCATTTGGGACCCTGCTTAGTTCAGTGGTTAACTGTGAGCATCCTCCTCTGTTTTTGTTAGGCTCTGACTGGGCCTCTCAAGAGACAACCATATCAGGCTCCTTTCAGCTAGCATTTCTTAGCGTCTATAATAGTGTCTGAATTTGGTGACTGTACGTGGGATAAATCCCCAGGTGGGACAGTCTTTGGGTGGCCTTATGTCCAGCCTCTGCCCCACACTTTAGCTCTATATTTGCTCCTGTGAGTATTTTTTTCCCCTTCTCAGAAGAAACAAAGTACCCACACTTTGGTCTTTTTTCTTCTTGAGCTTCATGTGTTCTGTGAATTGTATCTTGGGAATTTGGAAATTTTGGGCTAATATCCACTTACCAAGGAGTACATGCCATGTGTGTTCTTTTGTGATTGGGTTAGTTCACTCAGGATGATACTTTCTACTTTCATCTATTTGCCTGTGAAGTTCATGAATTCATGCTTTCTAATAGCAGCGTAGTACTCCATTGTGTAAGTATACCAAGTTTTCTCTATCCATTCCTCTGTTGAAGGGCATCTGGATTCCAGTGTCTGGCTATTATAAATAAGGCTACAATGAACATAGTGGAGCATGTGTCCTTATTACATGTTGGGACATCTTCTGGGTATATACCCAGGTGTAGTATAGCTGGGTTTTCCAGTAGTACTATGTACAATTTTCTGAGGATTCTCCAGACTGATTTCCAGCATGGTTGTACAAGCTTGCTACCCACCAGCAATGGAGCAGTGGCAAGGAGTTGTTCACATCCATGCCAGCATCTGCTGTCACCTGAGTTTTTGATTTTAGCCTTTCTGACTAGTGTGGGGTGGAAATCTCCAGGTTGTTTTGATTTGCATTTCCCTGATAACTAAGGACGTTGAACATTTCTTTAGGTGCTACTTGGCCATTGGATATTCCTTAGTTGAAAATTCTTTGTTTAGCTCTTTACCCCATTTTTAATAGGGTTATTTGATTCTCTGGAGTCTAACTTCTTGAGTTCTTTGTATATATTGAATATTAGCCCTCTATTAGATATTGGATTGGTAAAGATCTTTTCCCAATCTGTTGGTTGCCTTTTTGTCCTATTGGTAGTGTAGTGTCCTTTGCCTTACAGAAACTTTGCAGTTTTAAGTGGTCCCATTTGTCGATTCTTGATCTTAGAGCATATGCCATTGATATTCTGTTCAGTAAATTTTCCCCTGTGCCCATGTGTTCTAGGCTTTTCCCCACTTTCTCCTCTATAAATTTCAGTGTATCTGGTTTTATGTGGAGGTCCTTGATCCACTTGGAATTGTGCGAGGAGAAAAGAATGGGTCTATTTGCATTTTTCTGTATGCAGACCACTGCCAGTTGAACCAGCACCTTTTATTTACAATGTTGTCTCTCCCCCGCCCCACCATGGGATGGTTTTAGCTCCTTTGTCAAATATCAAGTGACCATAGATGTGTTCATTTCTGGATCTTCAGTTCTATTCCATTGATCTTCCTGCATGTCTCTGCACCAATACCATACAGATTTTTATCACTATTGCTCTGTAATACAGCTTGATGTCAGGGATGATGATTCCCCAGAAGTTCTTTTATTGTTGAGAATAGTTTTCATATTCCTGGGTGTTTTGTTATACCAAATGAATTTGTTCTTTGTAGCTCTATGAAGAATCAATTTAGAATTTTGATGGGGACTGAACTGAATGTGTAGATTGCTTTAGGCTATTTTGCCAATCCAGGTGCATGAGAAATCTTTCCATCTTCTGAGATCTTCTTCGATTTCTTTCTTTAGCGACTTGAAGTTCTTGTCATACAGATCTTTCACTTCTTTGGTTAGAGTCACACCAAGGTATTTGATATTATTTGTGACTATTGTGAAGGATGTTATTTCACTAATTTAGCCTGTTTATCCTTTGAGTAGAGGAACAGTACTGATTTGTTTGAGTTTATTTTATATCCAGCCACTTTGCTGAAGTTGTTTATCTGCTTTAGGAGTTTAGTGGAATTTTTGAGCTCAGTTACATATTTGGTCATATCTTCTGCAAATAGTGATATTTTGACTTCTTCCTTTTCAATTTGTATCCCTTTGAACTCCTTTTGTTGTCTAATTGTTCTAGCTAGAACTTCAAGCACTATGTTGAATAGATAGGGAGAAAGAGGGCAGCCTTATCTAGTTCCTGATTTTAGTGAGATTGCTTCAAATTTCTCTCTATTTAGTTTGATGTTGGCTACTGGTTGGCTGTATATTGCTTTTACTATGTTTACATATAGGCCTTGAATTCCTGATCTTTCCAAGGCTTTTATCATGAACATGTGTTGGATTTTGTCAAATGCATTCTCAGCATCTAAGGAAATGATCATGTGTTTTTTTTTCCTTGAATTTGTTTATGTAGTACATTAAATTAATATATTTCCATATATTGTACCATCCCTACATCTCTGGGATGAAGCCTACTTGACCGTGGTGAATGATCACTTTGATGTGTTCTTGGATTCAGTTTGCAAGAATTTTATTGAGTAATTTTGCATCAATATTCATATCAGAAATTGGTCTGAAGTTCTCACTCTTTGCTTGGTCTTTGTGTGGCTTATGTATAAATATAATTGTGGCTTCATAGAAGGCCTTCTGTCTTCTGTCTGTTTTTATTTTCTGCAATATTATCAAGAATATTGGTATTAGGTCTTCTATGCAGGTCTGGTAAAATTCTGCACTAAACCCATATGGTCCTGGACTTATTTTGATTGGGACACTATTAATGACTGCTTCTATTTCATTATGGGTTATGAGATAGTATAGATGTTTTTTCTAATCCTGTTTTAACTTTGGAGCATAGTATATGTCTAGAAAATTGTCCATTCCATCCACATTTTCCAATTTTGTTGAATAAAGTTTTTGTAGTATGATATGATGATTCTTGAATTTCCTCAGTTTCTGTTGTTATATCTCCTCTTTCATTTCTGATTTGGTTAATTTGGATACTGTCTTTGTACCCTCTGGCTAGTCTGGTTAAGTGTTTATCTATCCCGGTGATTTTTACAAAATCACTGCCTGGTTTTGTTGATTCTTTGTATAGTTCTCTTTGTTTCTATTTGGTTGAATTCAGCCCTGTGTTTGATTATTCCCTGCCATCTATTCCTCTTCTGTGTATTTGCTTCTTTTTGTTCTAGAGCCTTCAGGTGTGTTGTCAAGCTGCTAATGTAAAAGGTTGGAAACCAATTTTCTAAGCAAATAGTCCCAAGAAACAAGCTGTAGTAGCCATTCTAATATTGAATAAAATTGACTTTCAACCAAAAGTTATAAAAAAAAAGATAAGGAAGGACACTTCATAATGAACAAAGGAAAAATCAACCACCATGAACTCTCAGTTCTGCTTAGAAAATTGGTTTCCAACCTTTTACTCTGAGGTAGTTTTTGTCTTTGTCATTGAGGTATATTTCCTGTGTACAGCAAAATGCTGGGTCCTGTTTATGTATCCAGTCTGATAGTCTGTGCCTTTTTATTAGGGAAGTGATTTCATTGATATTAAGGAAAAAGATGTTAAGAGATATTAAGGAAAAGTGATTATTACTTCCTGTTATTTTTTGTTGCTAGAGGTGGAATTACATTTATGTGTCTATCTTCTTTTGGGTTTATTTAAAGATTACCTTCTTGTTTTTTTCTAGCATGTAGTTTCCCTCCTTGTCTTGGTGTTTTCCATCTACTATCCTTTGTAGAGTTGCATCTGTGGAAAAATATTCTGTAAATTTGGTTTTGTCATGGAATATCTTGTTTTCTCCACCTATGGCAATTGAGAGTTTTGCTGGATATAGTAGCCTGGGTTGGCATCTGTGTTTTCTTAGGGTCTGTATGACATCTGCCCAGGATCTTCTGGCTTTTATAGTCTCTGGTGAGAAGTCTGTTGTAATTCTGATAGGTCTACCTTTATATGTTACTTGAACTTTTTCCTTTACTACTTAATATTCTTTCTTTGTTTAGTGCATTCGTTGTTTTGATTATTATATGATGGGAGCAATCTCTTTTCTGGCCCAGTCTATTTGGAGTTCTGTAACCTTCTTGTATGTTCATGGGCATCTCTTTCTTTGGGTTAGGGAAGTTTTCTTCTATAATTTTGTTTTCTTTAATATTTACTTGCCCTTTATCTTGGGAAACTTTGCTCTCTTCTATACATGTTAGCCTTAGGTTTGATCTTCTCATTGTGTTCTGGATATTATAGATATCATTTTGGGTTAGGTACTTTTTGCCTTTTTCATTTTCTTTGACTGTGTTGATGTTTTCTATGTTATCTTCTGCACCTGAAATTCTCTCTTCCATCTCTTGTATTCTTTCTGTGATGCTTGCATCTATGACTCCTGATCACTTTCCCAGGGTTTCTAACTCCAGGGTTGTCTCCCTTTCTGATTTCTTTACTGTTTCTAGTTCCATTTTTAAATCTTGGATGGTTTTATTCATTTCCTTCACCTGTTTGATTGTGCTATCCTGTAATTCTTTAAGGGATTTTTGTGTTATCTTTTTAAGGGCATGTTCCTGTTCACGTGTGTTCTCCTGTATTTCTTTAAGGGAGTTATTTATGTCCTTTTTAAAGTCCTCTATCATTTTCATGAGAAGCGATTTTAAATCTGAATCTTGCTTCTTGGTGTGATGGTACATCCACAACTTGCTATTGTGGGAGAATTGGGTTCTGATGATGTCAAGTTACTTTGGTTTCTGCTGCTTATGTTCTCTTCCAATATTCTGTTGCTATGAAATGTTTCTCTTGTATGTTTTCTCTCACAGTCTTTGATCAAGCATTTCTCCAGGGAACCCTGCTTTCTTTTATTGGAGAATGCTATTAAAAGGCAATATCTGAGCATCAGTGTCCTGTGTGCTATTTTCTGCAGTTTCTTCTAGTTCTTCTAAGTTGAAATGGCAAATGAATATATGAAAATCTATTAAATACATAGATACATATACATACACATACATATACATCCACAAAATTTTTATTGCAATTATCTGCATCACTGTTATCCTAGATAGGAGTTCATAGGGAAGTTGCTAACTCTTTCTTATTACCTATAAATAATTATAGCCTCTGTAAATTTGCCATAAAGAAGGAAATATAGCCCATACCCTGTCCATTTACTTATTTGTTGTACTTTAGTCTAAATGGACAGTAAGTTCAAAATTATGAACCCTTATCCTCCAAATTCAACAAGTATAATATATGATCAGCTATAACCATTGCTTTGATTCGATCAAACTTATCAAAATTTACTGAGGTCAGGATATTTCCTCCTACTCATTTAAAGAGCTATTTCACTCAATTAGATTGCAATTAGATTCTGCTTGCATGTCTTACACTTCATCCTGAGACTTTCCTGTCAAAACAGTTTTTTAAAATATGCACATGTATCTGTTTTGCTTTTCTGTTGACAGTAATGATTTTTCAAATCTAAAGCTACATTTCCACTTTAAGAATAGTATAATCAATTTCACAGTCCTAAAATATTGTGTTCAGTTATCATACAAAATGTTCTAACCCCCAAACTACTGATAGACACTTTCCTGTTTTATTTACTGAGAATTGTCTCTCAATTTTGTCACAATTATATATGATAGAAGGTGTAGGTTTTTACCTTATGCTCATGGAGAAAGAGATAGATAGATAGATAGATAGATAGATAGATAGATAGATAGATAGATAGATACATAAAGAGGCTTACTGCATATTCCTATTGCATATTCCCATTGGAAAATTTAAAGCCATATATATACACACACACATATATATGTTTTTTCAATTATTTTCTATTTTAACTTAGTGAAAACATAGATTAACATGCCCCCCCAGCTCTGCCTAGTCCATGTGTTCATATTTCTCAGTTCATTGTTGTTGAAGGTGAACATCCATTTTTAAAACTAGAATCACTATTTTAAGTTTGTTTGTTTGTCTATTTATTTATTTATCTATTAGATATTACTGGATCTAATTTTCAAAAATTTATTGAGCATACTTCTAGTTATATTTGTGAAAGATCTAGTCATGGAGTGTTTTCTTTGGGATATTTTAACCTGATTATTGTTGAAGTTAGTTTTACCTCACCTTTCACTTTAGAAAGAAATGGTATTATTTCATTTTAAAAACTACATAGCACTAACCAGTGTAAACTTAGAGAAGTATTTATTTTGATTCATTTTGTTTAAAAGGCTGATATGTATTTTGATAGTCTTTTCCATTTGTAAATTGTGATATCTTTGTATTATTACACATAAGATAAATGTGTGTACAAAACTTTTCATATTACATTGCTTTCTACATCCATTATTGGTTCTTAATATTTTGTGTGATTTACATTTCAGGGTTTGTTAATAGTTTTAAAACTTCCCTTTTGTTAGTTTAAACATCTTCATTTTATTCTGATTTGTATTATCCATTCATTTATTTTTAGTTTCTGAGATAGTGATTCTCTGAATAACAGGGCTGCTTGTCCTGAACTTGCTTTGTAGATCAGGGTACAATCAGCACCTGCCTGGCCTGCCCTCAGAAACATTAGTTTTCTAAGAATAAGAACATTTATATTGTTCTTATTTTTAAAAAGTGATATCTCCAAAGAATTCCTAAAATTATTAATTTTAAATGTTCTCAAATTATTTTTATTGTTTCTCCCTTCATCTGTAACAAGTTTGCCCATTTTCACATCGAAGGAACTATTTCAGATGCATTGTTCTATAACAGTTTGATTTCTCATACTGTTTTTTAAATTTTACCACAGTTGTTACTTCTATTATTTTATTGGATCCAATTATTAGATTCAGTACGGTGGAATCCATAAGTCAGCTAATAAATTATATGAACATTGATCTCAGTCATTCAGCAAATGGCCCAGAGCTGATTGATCAGGGCCACAGTTCAGGCTCAGGAGCTGAACTCTGAAGATGAGTTAAGGTCCTACAGGGTTTTGAAGCCTAAAATCCACAAACATCCTTGCCAAGTTATTCCAATAATTAGGATTAAGGAATAGGGATTTCTTTAGGAACACTTTGTTGTTGTTGTTGTTGTACACTTATCCTCTTCCCATTGGTTGGAGATTCAACTATTACAGAGGACTTGGCTTGTCTAATATTCATGTCTTAACTTGCCAACTAGGTTGTCAGTTATGCATGTACTCATCTCTTTCTACCAAGGAGGATATCAGTTTCCAGGGAGGTCTTGAGAACTTAAACTTTTAAATGGAAGTCTTTTATCAAATGGTTTCTGATATTAGTACAGATGTCTCTCTTATGCTGTGGTTCATCCCTGGGCCAGCTTATAAAATCAAATACCATAAAAGCTCATACACCAGTGCATGTAGTACTGCTTCATGGTTGGGTTGTGTCCAAACTTATTGTGGACAACTACAAAGTAGTTCTACCGACATATCAAGATTGGTTTCCAAGGGCACAGAATATAATATGTACTCAAGTTGGGCATGAGAAGGTTTCCTAGTTTTCTATGAGGCAGTTTTCTTATATTAGTAACAGCCCACAGTGGAAGGCCATCCCAGTTACAGTTATCTAAGTCTTAAAATTTTACTTAGGCCTTAATATTTTACCTAGACCTTAACAATTATAATAACTAGATTATATACTAGTTGCCTAGGAGTATGGATAGCTTTATGTTTTGTGTCTGTCAGTTATGAAAGACTCAAATTTCTCTAATACTTTTTATAGTTTTTTCTGTGTTTTCATGAGATCTCAAGGAATTACTTCTCAGAACAAATCTACATCTCAGTAGTTGTTAGGAATGAGGCTCTGTGGGTTGTGTGGAAGGAACAAAATATGTCAGAAATTTTTCATTTTATATGTTACTATTATTTGCATGATTCTGGTTTACAGCTTTCAGCAGTGCCTCTTAAATTTATTTTTCTTCAGTATGTGAAAGATGAAGGTAGATGTACTGATACTCACAAAATGTTGTTGTCAGGTCTAATAATTTGATATTTCCCTCTAGAAATCAGTTTCTGGCCTTGAAGACTACTCTAGTAGCATACATAATGATCCACCCATCCTCTTCTCATCTGACAGGAGCTATAGTAGGGACTTTCTATAATCTTTCCGATGAAATATGCTGCCATATTTTGGGGGCATTCATTTGAAAGTACAAAGACAGCATCGGTTAGTTTTATCTTTGTGTTACTTGACAAAATTTAGGCATATCTGAGAGGAGGAGATGTTAGTTGAAAAATTGCCTTCATCTTATGGGCCTGTAGTTATGACTGTCAGACTTGTTAATGATTAGTGGTTGATTTGGAAGACCCTGCCCACTGGGGGATGTGCCTTGTGATCTTGGAATATATGAAGTCACAAGCTGAGCAAGATATGCTAAGAAACTCTATTCGTCCGTGTTCTCTGCTTCAGTTCTTGCTTCTAGTTTCCTTGAGTTACTATCCTGAATTTCTTCAATGTTGATATCTACTCAAATATGAAAGCTCCCCCAAACAAAAAACAAAAAAAGGAAACAAAAAAATTAAAGCCTTCCTTTCATAAGTTGCTTTTGTTAATGGTGTTTATCAAATAAATAGAAGGCCAAGTGGGACAGGTACCACTAAAGAACCTCTCTCTTTATATATTTTACTATCTCATCAAGAAACATGCCTTGCAGGATTCATACCAATTTACGGATGCTTCATTTGATTTTATGCAATAGCTTTACTGTAGTTTTGCCTGCTATGCCAATTTTATGATACTTTCTGGAAAATTTATAGATTTGCTACTTGCTCATGATTTTTATTGTGAATATAAGAGCTGAGTCCACAAATCTTCAGTCATTGACTCGTTTCAACTGAAAAAGCAGTATTGGCTCTTTTACTAGATGTGAGTCACAATAGAAGTTGTCTCTGTGTATGCATGTGTGCATGAATACTGTGTGTGCGTCTGTGTGTGGGTGTATTTATGTGTGTGTATGTGTATATATGTTTTGGCATAAATATATATCTGTATATTTTATGTATAAAGATAGATATGTGCATGTGTTTGAGTGTATATGATTTTGTGTGTATGTCTATATGTGAGTCTTGTGGTGGTCTGAATATATTTGGCCCTCATAAACTCATGTGTTTGAATGTTTGGCCATAGGTAGAGACATTATCAGGAGATGTGCCCTTGGTGGTGGACATGTATAAATGTGTAGGTGGGCTTTGAGACCTCTTCTCCTCAGTCTCTACCCAGTGTAGAAGAGAGTCTTCCTCTGGGTGCTTTCAGATCAAGATGTAGAACTTCTAGATCCTCGAAAACTAAGTTTGCCTGCATGAGTTCCAGTGATTCCACCATGATGATGACGGACTAACCCTCTTTAACTGTGAACCAGCCCCAGTTAAAAGAACTGACTAGGTCATGGTGTGTCTTTACATTAGTGAAAAAACAAAGAAAGACAAATATGTGTATCATTGTGATCTTGTTTCTAAAGAATTCTTGTTGGTAAATATACATTAAAAGATTAATGTAAAAATAGCTCAATCATTATGTAATGCCTAGCCAATTTGAAATATTAGAATTTGACTGAATATTTTCAAAGACAACAACCCATGGTTTTTCACCTGGTTTGTCTGCTCTAAAAACTACATATTTTTGTGGCTAAACTTACTCTTCAATCTCTCCTATCCCATGAGAAATATTCTGGTCATTGTCCTCAGTTCCAGGTGCTTCTCTACATGTGAAAAACTTTAGTTTGTTTTTGTTATGATATTCTGTTTTCGTATTTGATTCTGATCTTTCAATAATATTAGGTAACTAATCTTCCTTATCAAAATAAAACATTCAGATTATCTTTATTTTAATTGTTAAGATGGTGTCTTTGTTCATTTTTATTGGCTAAGTTTTCACTTCCCATCATAAGCATTTTGCACATTTCTTTTCTTCTAAGAGTGAAATTAGTATTTATTTATTTATTTTAAAAGGGGATATATCTGCAACCATTTATGCAAGTACATATGTATAGATATTGTCTTTTTATTTTTTATTACATATTTCCTTTATTTACATTTCCACTTTCCTTGTTTCCCCTCCAAAGACCCCCATTCCCATCCCCCCTACCTCTGCTCACTAACCCACCCACACCCATTTCCCTGAATTGGCATTCCCCTACACTGGAGCAATGAGCCTTCATGGGACCAAAGGTCTCTAGTCTCATTGATGTCCAATCAGGCAATCCTCTGCTACCCCTGTGGCTGGAGACATGGGTCCCTCCATGTGTACTCTTTGGTTGGTGGTTAAGTCTCTGGGAGCTCTGGTGGTACTGGATGATTTTTGTTCCTCCTATAGGGTTGTAAACCCTTTTAGCTCCTTCAGTCCTTTCTCTAGCTCTGCTGTTGGAGACTCTATGTTCAGTTAAATGGTTAGCTGAGAGCATCTTCCCTCAGTATTTGTCAGGCACTGGCAGGGCCTCCCTGGAAACAGCTATATCAGGCTCCTGTAAGCAATCAACTCTTGGAATCTACAATAGTGTCTGAGTTTGGTAACTGTATATGGGAGGGATCCCCAGGTGGGGCAGTTTCTGGATGTTCTTTCCTCCAGTCTCTTGGCTTCACATTTTGCCTGTGTATTTCCTCCCATAGGCATTTTGTACCCTATCTAAGAAGGACCAACATATGCACACTTTAGTCTTCCTTCATAAGCTTCATGTGGTCTGTGAATTATATCTTGGGTATTCCAAGCTTCTGGTCTAATATCTACTTATCAGGAAGTACATAACATGTGTTTTCTTTTGTGATTGGGTTATCTCACTAAGGGTGATACTTTCTAGTTCCATCCATTTGCCTAAGAATTTCATGAATTCATTGTTTTTAATTGCTGGGTAGTATTCTATTGTGTAATTGCATCACATTTTCTGTATCCATTCCTCTGCTGAGGACCATCTGGGTTCTTTCCAACTTCTGGCTATTATAAATAAGGCTGCTAATGAACATAGTGGAGCATGTGTCCTTATTACATGTTGGAGCATCTTCTGGGTATATGCCCAGGAGCTGGGTCCTCAGGTAGTGCTATGTCCAATTTTCTGAGGAGCTGCCAAACTGATTTCCAGAGTGGTTTTACCAGTTTGCAATCCACCAGCAATGGGGTAGTGTTCCTCTTTCTCCACATCCTCTCCAGAATCTACTGTCACCTGAGTTTTTTGATCCTAGCCATTCTGATTGTTATGAGGTGGAATCTCAAGGCTGTTTTGATTTGAATTTTCCTGATAATGATATGATAGTATACATAAGTGACCAAAATTCCACCAGAGAACTTCTAAACCAGATAAACAATGTCAGCAAAGTGGCTGGATATAAAATTAATTCAAAAAAAAATCAGTGGCCTTCCTATACAAAAGGATAAAGAGGCTGAGAAGAAATTAGGGAATCAACACCCTTCACAATAGTCACAAATAATATAAAATACCTTGATGTGACTCTAATTAAACAAGGGAAAGATCTGAATGACAAGAATTTCATGTCTCTGAAGAAAGAAATTGAAGAAGACCTCAGAAGATGGAAAGATTTCCCATGCTAATTGATTGGCAGGATTAATATAGTAAAAAATGGCCATCTTGCCAAAAGTAATTTACAGATTCAGTGCAATCCCCATCAAAATTTCAATTCAATTCTTCATAGAGTTAGAAAGAGTAATTTGAAAATTCATCTAGAATAAAAAAAAAACAGGATAACAAAGACTATTCTTAACAATAAAAGAACTTCTGGAGTGATCACCATCCCTGACCTCAAGCTGTACTATAGAGTAATCTTGATAAAAACAAAACAAAACTGCATGGTATTGGTACAGTGACAGGCAGGTAGATCAATGGACTAGAATTGAAGGCCAAGAAACAAATCCACACACTTATGGTCACTTGATTTTTGACAAAGGAGCAAAACCATCCAGTGGAAAGAAGACAGCATTTTCAACAAATGGTGCTAGTTCAAGTGGCAGTTAGCATGTAGAAGAATGCATATTGACCCATTTTTATCCCCTAGTACAATGCTCAAGTCCAAGTGGTTCAAGGACCTCCACGTGAAACTAAATACACTGAAACTAATAGGAAAGAAAGTAGGGAAAACCCTGGAGCACATGGGCACCAGGGAAGTTTTCTTGAACAGAACACCAATAGCTTATGCTCTAACATCAAGAATGACAAATGGGACCTCATAAAATTACAAAACTTCTGTAAGGTAAAGGATACTGTCAAGGAAAGGAAAAAATAGCAACCAACTGTTTGGGAAAAGATCTTTACCAATCCTACATCTGATAGGGAACTAGCATCCAATATATACAAAGAACTCAAGAAATTAGACTCCAGAGAACCAAATAACCCTATTGAAAATGGGATACAATGCTAAACAAAGAATTCTCAACCGAGAAATACCAAATGGCTGAGAAGCATCCAAAGAAATGTTGAATATCTTTACCAAAACTTTTCAAACCTGTTTGAATAATTTTTAATTTGCTATTTTTTAAGAAAAATATCTTTAAGTCATCAATGTTAACAGTGTCAGAAGTCATTGAATATTTTAGTATATGAACTCAGCAATAGTACTCATCATGTGCTTCTGTGACTGTCTATTTTTCCTTAAAATATTCCTTAATAGTTCATGAAAATCTGGGGTCTTTGTGTTGTTGCGGGAATCAACTCTATCATGGTAGTTCAGTGGAACATTATTGCAGCCAAACCACTGGTTATAAAGTCTGCATCACAATATCTTAGTTAATTCTCAGATAAATAGTGTTGATTTATTAAGAAAAAGCCTTTGAAACTGGACTAGTGTAGACTCAAATATTATATAGGAAGTATTCCAAATAATAAGTCTAGGTACTCCAAGGGTTTAAAATATTTAAATTCCTACAAATGTGGTGGCAGAGAAAGAAAAATAAGTTGCAGCTTAAATGTTATAACATCACAATCTTTCTTAGATCCTTCAGAATGAATTTTATAAGAAAATTTTCCTAAGTAGTTAAGTGAAACAATTAAACTAAGATTAAATTTTTGTTACTATTACTAATTTTACAAAACAAATAATTTTCTTTTAACGATTTCTTTGTATTTCTTTCTGTTTATTTCATTCATTACTATTTTTCTAGTGCCATTTCAAACAATAAGGTGAGAGCATCATGATATTATTTCTAAAGAACTTAGCAAGTTGTAAAATGTATGTAATTTAATTTTTTGGAGCAATAAGGTATAAAATAGGTCTTATAAAGTACCATTATGGAAACATTAGATTTTGATTACCTAACAGCTGTGGCAATTTTCTAGAACAGAAAAAAATTAAGGCAATTAAACATTTTGTACAATATCAGAGAATTGTACTAAGTTTAGTCAGAGAAATTTCACTCAGTCACTCAGCTTTTCTCCATTTTTTTCACTCCAGATTTTAGATTTTATCCTTCTCCTAGTTCATGCTATAACTGTTCTACATCCCATACCTCCTCCCACCCCTAGTCTTCCCTCTCCTCAAGCATCGTCCTATTATGACCCCTCCACTATCTGAGGCTTCCAATCTCTTGAGGGTTAGGTGCATTTTCTCAGACTGAACCCAGATCTTGTAGTCCTCTGCTGTATATGTGTTGGGGACTTCATAATCAGCTAGTGTATGCTTCCTGGTTGGTGGTCAAGTGTCTGAGAGATCTCAAAAATCCAGGTTAGTTGAGACTGCTGGTCCTCCTCCAGGATCACCCTCCTCCTCAACTTCTTCCAGTTTTTTCCTAATTCAGCCACAGAGGTCAGCAGCTTCTGTCCACAGTTTGGGTGTAAATATCTGCATCTGACTCTTTCAGGTGCATGATGGGTCTTTCAGAGAGCAGTCATGATAGGTTCCTTTTTGTGAGCACTCCATAGTCTCAGTAATAGTGTGAGGCCTTGGGGCGTCACCTGGAGCTGTATCCTACTTTGGGCCTGTCATTGGACCTCCTTTTCCTCAAGCTCTTCTCCATTTTTGTCCCCACAGTTCTTTCACACAGAAACAATTATGAGTCAGTCAGTGTTTTTGTCTTTGGGATGGCAACCTCACCCCTCACTTGATATCCTGTCTTTCTGCTGGAGGTGGGCTCTACAAGTTCCCTCTCCCTATTATAGGGAATTTTATCTAAGGTCTCTCCCTTTGAGGCTCTCACCTCCCTAGTCTCTGGTACATTATGGTGGGTCCACCCACCTCCTCCCTCCTGAGGTTGCCTGTTTCTATTCTTTCTGCTGGTCCTCTGGGCTTTGGTCTTTTTTCCTACCCACTACCTGATCATGTTCCCCTCTTCTGCTCCCTGTCTCCTTTTCCACCCAGGTCCCTCTCTCTCCCTCTTCCTTCCTACTTCCTTCTCTCTCCCAAGTGGGATAGAGGTGTCCACACGTGGGCCCTTTGGCTTGTTAACCGTATTCAGTTCTGTGGACTGTATATTGGGTATTCTGTACTTTTTTTGCCTAATATCCTCTTCCTCTACTGTACTGTACAGCATCTCTCCATTTTTTTCTTCTTCGTTAACTTGCAACACCTGTGTGGACACTTGTTCTCAGTGTCACCAGTCATTTATATTTTCTGTACTTGGTCAATCAAGAAAATGACATTAATTTATTTCTTGCCATTTCATTCACTTTTTCTTAGTTTTTGATTTTGTTTTGTCATGCAAGAAAATTGTTAGGCAAGGGAAGAAAATACTTAACAATGTTTTTTCTTAAATTATAAGAAAATGAAAAATCACTTTAAATTTATAAATTTAATGTTATATTGGGTTTTTAAAGTTTAATTTATTTATGTAATTAATAAGTTAACTAATTTTGTGAAACTATGTGGTAAACCCTAAGCCAGGCACAGGTAAAGGGATCACTTTCTTGCTGAGATAAATACTTATTCTACTGGTAATATCTTGATAAATTTCTAATTTTCAAGTGAAAGTAAAAAAGAATTTGAGGAATTTAAGGAAAGACATCTAAAACAATTGCTTTAATCTCTGTGGTTGCGTGTATATAGAACTTTTATATACTGACAATCCTAATTAAATTGAGGGAATAATAAAAATAATAATATTATCCATTTAAAAATATTTTAATTTAATGGCATAAGGAGAGATAAGTCAAGTATGGTCTGTTTCTCAGGAAAATTTTTTCTTACTTTTCAGCTGTAGAATTTGTTTTCATTTGTACCTAACAAATGGCTCAAATTGAAGAAATTTAAACTGATAAAAGAAGATATTTTACAAGCATTGGACCTATGACCAACCAAATCCAATTGAATGTTAGAAACAATTTAATAATCACTCTGATCTTTGTTATTATTTCTGTACAGCTGAGGAAGCTATGGGATAGATTGATGCTACCTAAAAGTCACCATATTCTTATTCTGTTAAAAGAATAGTTAGAATATGGAGAAAGAAAATAGATTATATGTGTGTGTGTGTGTTGTAGGTTTTGAAGTACTATTAAAAATAAGTAGAGAAGATGAGGGTATTTCTAAAGAATTTAGAAATATCTCAGAAAATGGAGAGATTTTCCATGCACATGGATTGGTAAAATTAACAGAGTAAAAATGTCCATCCTACCAAAGCAATCTATAGATTCAATAAAATCCCCATTAAAATCCCAATACAATTCTTCTAAGACATGGAAAGAGGAATTCTCAAATTCATTTTGAAAGGAAAAAAACCCAAACCAAAAAACAGAATAGTGAAAACAATTCTTAACGATAAAAGAACTGCTGGGGAAAACACCATCCTTGACCACAAGCTTTACTACAGAGGAATAGTGATTAAAAACTGCATGGTTTTGGTACAGAGACAGACATGTTGATCAATGGAATAAAAGGGAAGACCCAGAAATAAAACCACATACATGAACACTTGATCTTTGACAAAGAACCCAAAAATATACAATGGAAAAAAGAAAGCATCTTCAATAAATGATGCTGGTATAAATGACTTTCTGTATGTAGAAAAATGAAAATAGTTCCATATTTGTCCTCTTGAACAAAGCTCCTGTCCACATGGATCAAGGACCTCAACATAAAATCAGATACACTGAATCTAATAGAAAAGAAAGTGGGAAGAACATTGAACTCATTGGCATAGGGAAAAAATTCCTGAACGTAACTCCAGTGGCTCATAGTCTAAAATCAAGAATTGAAAAATGGGACCTGATCAAAGTGGAAAACTTCAGTAAGGCAAAGGACATAGTCATTAAGACAAACTGCCAACCCACAGATTGGGAAAATGTCTTCACTAACCCTACATTTGATAGAGGGCTAATATACAAAATATATAAAGAACTCAAGAAACTAATCACTAAAAAACAAACAACCCAATCAAATAATGGGGAACAGAACTAAACTGAGATTTCACAACTGAGGAAACTTGAATAGCTGAGAAGCACTAAACAAATGTTCAAAGTCCTTAGTGATGAGAGAAACGTAAATCAAAAGGACCCTGATATTCTACCTTAAACCAATCAGAATGGCTAAGATCAAAACCTCAGGAGGCAACACATGTTGGAGAGGGGAACCTGATCTGGTATTGAGTGAGGGGAAAAAACTGAAGCTTTGAGTGTCAGGAGAAAGAATGGAAACAGGTAACTTCAGAAGATAGGATGTTGGTAGTGGGGGGGGGGGGTTCAGAATGTACCAGAGACCTGGGAGGTGAGAGCAGGGAGAGGGAACTTAAAGAGCCTATGTCTAGCAGGAATACAGGACATCAAATGAGGGAGAAGGGGCTCTTATTCAAGTCATAACTATGACTCATAAGTGTTCCTGTCTGAAAGAATTACAGAGATGGAAATGGAGAGGAGCCTGAGGAAATGAAGATCCAGCTACAGGCCCCAAGTGGGATCCAGCTCAAGGGGAGGTCTGAAGGCCTGACATCATTGCTAAGGCTATGTAACAATCACAAAGATGGAACTAGCATGACCATACTCCAGAAGACCCACTGGTCTAAAAGAATCAGATGTTGGCAAGGATGTGGACAAAGATGAACACTCCTACTTTGCTGGTAGGATTGCAATCTGGTAGAACCACTGTGGAAATCAATCTGGAGGTTCCTCAGAAAATTGGAAATAGCTCTACCTGGAGACACAGCTATATGATTTCTGAGCACATACCCCAAAGATGCTCCAACATATAACAAGGACATGCTCCACTATATTCACAGTAGACTTATTTGCACCTGAAAGAATCAGATGCAGATATTTGCACCCAACCAATGGTCAGAAATGGCTAAACCCTGTTCTTGAATTAGGGAAGGCTGAAAGAAGCTGAAGATAAAGGCAACCCTGTAGGAAAACCAGCTGTCTAAAGTAATCTGGACCCCTGAGATCTCTCAAACATTGGATCACCAAACAGGCAGCATACACTACCTGATATAAAGCCCCCAACACACATAGAGTAGAAACTGCTGGTTCTGTTGTCATTAAGAGTTGATACATCTAATTCTCAAGAGACTGGAGGCCCCAGGGAGTTTGGAGAACAGGTGAGTTGGGGGGTGGGGACATCCACATTGAGACATGGTGGTAGAGAGGATATGGAAAAGTCTGAGGGTGGACAGGGTATGTGAATAAAATATTGAGTGTAAAAAAAATAAATATATTTTAAAAAGAAGGAAAAAACCCTAGGAGTGCTAAACCAAGTCTGTATAATTAAAGAACTTCTGGAGGTATCATCATCCCTGATTTCAAGCTATACTACAAATCAATAATAATAAAAACTGTATAGTACTATCATAAAAAAACCATCCAAAAAAAAAAAAACCAGAATTAAGGAAGGAGAAGCACCTAAAGTAATATTCAACTTCCATAGTCATCAGGGAAATGCAAATAACAACGACCCTGAGATTCTACCTTAACCAATCAGAATTGCTAAAATAAAAATCTCAGGCAACAGATGTTGGCAAGGATGTGGAGAAAGATGAACACTCCTACTTTGCTGGTAGGATTGCAATCTGGAAGAACCACTGTGGAAATCAATCTGGAGGTTCCTCAGAAAATTGAAAATAGCTCTACCTGGAGACACAGCTATATGATTTCTGAGCACATACTCCAAAGATGCTCCAACATATAACAAGGACATGCTCCACTATATTCACAGTGGACTTATTTGTAATAACCAGAACCTGGAAACAACCCAGATGTCCCTCAAAAGAAAAATGGATACAGAAAATGTGGTACATTTTCTAAATGGAATTCTACTCAGCTATTAAAAATGGCATTTCACAAACTAAGTAGTCAAATGGATGGAACTGAAAATATCATTTTGAGTGAGATTAACTAGAACCCAAAGAACATACATAGTATATACTTACTGATAAGTGGATATTATCCCCAAAACTCAGAAGAGCTATGATTCAACTTACAGACCATAGGAAGCTTAATAAGAAAGAAGGCTAACGTGTGGAAGCTTCAAACCCACTTAGAAGGTAGAACAAAATGATCATCATATAAGGCAGAGGGAGGGAGGAACCTGGATGGGGGAAGTTAGATGGAGAAAAAGAGAGAAGGACCAGGTGTGTGAAGAGACAGGAGAGAAGCCCAGAGATTCAGGAAAATGAATAGGAATGTGTAGCAGTGGGGGGTGGAGCATAGGCAGGTGGGGGGCGAACCACTAGAAAGTTCCAGATGCCAGGGTTGGGAGAACCTCCCAGGACCCCAGCATTAGCTGAAATACCCAACATCAAGGAGACAGAACCTGAAGAGACCACTTCTAATATATAGACATGGCCCACAGTGGAGGGATGAGGCCACCTACCAATCTCAAAAGTTTTAATCCAGAATTGTCCCTGTCTAAAGGAAATGCAAGGACAAAAATGGAGCAGAGACTGAAGGAAAAGATATTCAGTGACTGCCACACCTTGCAATTCATTCTATTCATAGACACCAAACCCTAACTTGATTGCTGATGCCAAGATGTGCTTGCAGACAGGAGCCTGGTATGGCTATCCTCTGAGATTCTCTGCCAGCACCTAAGACAGATACAGACACTCACAGTCAACCATTGGACTGAACCTGGGAACCCCAGTGGAACAGTTCGAGGAAGGGCTGAAGGAGCTGAAGGGGATTGCACCCCCATAGGAAGAACAACAGTATCCACTAACTGTTCTCCTCAGAGCTCCCAGAGATTAAACTACCCCCAAAAGAGCATACATGGACCAGTCGACAACTCCTGCTACATATTTAATGGAGGATTGCCTCATCTGACTTCAAAGGGAGGCAAGGTGTTTGGTCCTGTGGAGGCTTGATGCCATAGAAAAGGGGGACGCTAGAGTGGTGAGGTGGGCATGTCTGGGTAGATGAGCACCCTCTTAGAGACAAAGCAGATGGGAAAGGCTGGGGGAGGTCATGGAGATGAAACTGGGAAAGGGGATAACGTTTGAAATATAAACAAATGAAATGATTAATTAATAAAAAGAGGTAATCACATAAAACAAAATTAATATTATCTAAATTAAAGACGTTAGTAGGGCTCAAAAGAACTCTATGTGGGTAAAGTGCTTTCTGGGCCAATGTGAGGGCCTGAAAACTGGGTTGGGTAGCAACCCGATATGGATTTGTGAACCTAGCATTGGGCAAATGGAGATAAAAAGATCAGTGGAATTTGTTGGTCATTCAGTCTAGCCTAAAAATAGTAATTCTAATCTTCCAGGCCAAGACCTTGTCTCTAAAAATAAGTTGAGCATATCTTAAAGGCCACACACATGCTCAAAACACACACTCACACACACTCAAAACACACACACACACACACATACACACTTATAAACACACATGTGCCCATGTGTCTATGTGCATAAACAAATGTACCCACTCATGTACATGTGAAAATACACATATAAGGAAACAAATGAGGAAGTAGAAAATGACCCTGAATTAGCTGATAGTTTTGTAATATATACAATTTCCAAAAATAAAAAAGAACCATATCTTTGCTTTCCTGAAGGTTGAAATCAGTTTGTCATCCTAAATTGCATAAAAATAAATAATGCATTTTATGTATATCACAAAATCTTTTTTACCTAGATGTGTACAATATAACTGAGTTCCAAGAAAGTTATTTTTGCTCATGTGATCACATTTGAAAAAATTATTTGGCATTAATGACCATTCATGTATACTGAATACTCTAATGAATTGGACCAACTCCGAGAACCTTGAACCAGCCATGTCAAAACAGTACTAATGCTGAGAAACCAATTTTTATCCCCATGTATTGCTATAAATGATCAAGGATAACACTGACTGGCAATTTAGAATATAAATGATTATACCATTTTGTAATGGCAAATGTGCTTTAAATTAAAATATTTAAATAAAACATTAAGAGTCTGCAAACCCTGTGCAATAGATCTGCCTCCCTAGATCCTACTGGTAGAGAGCAGGTCTCCTAGGAATGCTGGCACACCTGAGAGCACAGGTGAGATCACCACTTCTGCTCAAATTCCTGGCTCAAGAGGAACCTTCCAAGAGCCATCAGGACATAGGAACTAAGGAACAGCCAGGGAAAGGATCCTTCCAGTTTCCAACTGTACCCTGGAGCTTACCATGTGCCATAGTTCTCCATACCCAAATTAATTCTGGAAAGAACTGGTCTCCCAGGAGTACTGACACATAGGCTTACAGGAGAGACAAGCCACAGTGAGAGACTGGAAGACCAGCTAACACCAGAGATAATCAGATGGCAGGAGACAAGAGCAAGAATATAAGCAACAAAAACCCAGGCTACCTGGCATCAGTTTTCCCGCCGCAGCTAGCCCTGGATACCCCAACATACCAGAAAAGCAAGACTCTGATTTAAAATCACATCTCATGATGATAGAGGATTTTAAGAAGGACATAAATAATTCCCTTAATGAAATACAAGAAAACACAGCCAAACCAATAAAAGCCCTTAAAGAAGAAGCACAAAAATTCTTTAAAGAATTAGAGAGAAACACAACCAAACAGGTGAAGGAATTGAGCAAAACCCATCCAGGATCTAAACATAAAAAATAGAAACAACAATGAAATCACAAAGGGAGACAACACTGGAGATAGAATACCTAGGAAAGAGATCAGGATCATTGATGCAAGATACAGAATACAAGAGATACAAGAGAGAATCTCAGGTGCAGAAGATGCAATAGGAAACACTGACATGACAGTCAAAGGAAATGCAAAATGCAAAAAAGCTCTTAACACAAAACATCCAGGAAATCCAGGACACAATGAGAAGACCAAGTCTAAGGATAACAGTTATAGAAGAGAGTGAAAATTTCCACCTAAAAGGGAAAGTTCAACAAAATTCAACAAAATTACAGAATAAAACTACCCTAAAATAAAGAGATGCCCCTAAACACACAAGAAGACTACAGAATTCTTAATAGGTTGGGCCAGAAAAGAAACTCCTCCTATCACATAATAACCAAAACACTAAATGCACAAAACAAAGAAAGAATTTTAAAAGCAGCAAGGGAAAAAAGTCAAGTACCATATAAAGGCAGGCCTATCAGAATTACACCTGACTTCTCACCAGAGATTATGAAAGTGGGAAAAACCTGGGGAGATGTCAAACATACCCTAAGGGAACACAAATGCCAATCCAGGCTACTATACATAGCAAAGCTCTTAATTACTATAGATGAGGAAGCCAAGATATTTCATGACAAAGCCAAATTTACACAACATCTTTTCACAAATTCAGCCTTACCAAGAATAACAGATGGAAAACTCCAACACAAGGAGGGAAACTACACAGTGGAAAAAGCAAGAAAGCAAACATCTTCTTGCAATAAACCCCAAAGAACACAGACAGAAAAACAATTCCACCTCTAACAACAAAAGTAACAGGAAGCAACAATAACTATTCCTTAATATCCTTTAACATTAATAAACTCAATGCCCCAATAAAAAGACATAGACCAACAGCCTGGATACATAAAGAGGACTCAGCATTTTGCTGCGTACAGGAAACACGCTACAGTGACAAAGACAGACACTATCTCACAGAAAAACGCTGGTAAAAATTTCCAAGTAAATAGTCCCAAGATGCCAGGCAGTGGTGGCACACGCCTTTAATCCTGACATTTGGGAGGTAGAGGCAGAATTTCTGTATTCAAGGCCAGCCTGGTCTATACAGTGAGTTCCAGGACAGCCAGGGCTATACAGAGAAACTCTGTCTCAAAAAACCAACCAACCAACCAAACAAACAAACAAACAAACAAACAGAAAACCAAAAAATAAACCAATCTGGAGTATCCATTATAATATTGAATAAAATGGGGTTTCAACCAAGTGAATCAAGGACTTCCATATCAAACCAGATGCATGGAATCTAGTAGAATAGAAAGGGGGAAAAGTCCTTGAATACATGGACACAGAAGAAAGTTTCCTGAACACAGCACTAATGGCTTATGCTCTAAGATCATGAATCGACAAATGAGACCTTATAAAATGGCAAAGCTTCTGTAAGGCAAAGGACACTCTCAATAGGACAAAACGGTAACCAACAGATTGGGAAAAGATATTTACCAATCCCACATCTGATAGAGGGCTTATATCCAATATATACAAAGAACTCAAGAAGTTAGACTCCAGAAGACCAAATAACCCTATTTAAAATAGGGAACAGAGCTAAGCAGTGAATTTTCAACTGAGGAAACTCAAATGTCTGAGAATCACCTAAACAAATGTTCAACATCCTTAGTGAACAGGGAAACACAATTCAAAATGACCCTGAGATTCCACCTCACATTAGTTAGAATGGCTAAAATCAAAAACTTAGATGACAGCAGATACTGGTAAGGATGTAGAGAAAGAGGAACACTCCTCCATTGCTGGTAGGATTGCAAGCTGGTTATACCACTCTGGAAATCAGTGTGGGGTTTCCTCGAAAAATTGGATATATACTACCTGAAGACCCATCTCTACCACTCCTGGGCATATACCCAGAAGATGCTTCAATATATAATAAGGACACATACTCCACTATGTTCATAGCAGCCATGTTTATAATAGCCAGGAGCTGAAAACAATCCAGATGTCCCTCAACAGAGGAATGGATACAGAAAATGTGTTACATTTACACAATGGAATATTACTCAGCTATTAAAAACAATGACTTCATGACATTCCCAGGGAAATGGACAGATCTAGAAAATATCATCCTGAGTTGGTTAACTCTTTTACAAAAGACCACATATGGTATTTATTCACTGATAAGTGGATATTAGGCAAATTACAACTCAAGGACCATATGAAGCTCAAGAGTTAGTATGAGGATTCTTCTGTCCTACTTAGAAAGGTGAGCAAAATAATCAAGGGAAGTAGAGGTTGGGAGGGACTTGGGAGAAAGGGAAGAGGGCATGGTGTAAAAGAGGGGAAGAATCAAGTCGGGGAAGAGATGGAATAGATGTTCAGAGAGTCAGGAAATTGAACAGCAGTGTGTAGCAATGAGGAATGGGGAACTGGTGGTAGCTCCCAGAAAGTCCCAGGTGCTAGGAAAGCAAGAGCCTCCCAGGACCCCACAGGGTTGATATTAGCTGGAATAACCCACAAAAGAGAGGGAAAACTGTCAACGCTATATCTAGAGGTTAGGCCCGTGGTCCTGTGAAGGTTTGTTGGTCCTAGTGTAGAGGAATGCTAGGGCAATAAGGCAGGAGTGGGTAAGTGGTTGGGGGAACACTCTTAGAAGCAGGGTAAGGGAACATGGGATAGGGGTTTTGCAGAGAAGAAACTGGGAAAGGGGCTAACATTTGAAATCTAAAACAATAAAATATCCAATAAAAAGAGAAAAAAAAAGTCTTAAGAAATTGTCAAAATATTTATTATGGCTTAGGAATCTGCAATATATTAGCCCTTAACATGAGTCATACATCATTATCTGGACTTTGTGAGAGTTTCCTATAACAGCAAACATAACTTGGACTTCTCTGCAGAGTTCTCCTACTTACTACCCATTGTTTGAGCATCATCATGTCCTGCCACTTCTAAAATACATCTGAGTTCCATAGAAAGACCTGCTTCTGGGGGACTTGAGGATAAGGATGAAGAATACACGGAGAAACTGAGTTTAAATATGATAATTCAGGATGCTTTGTAAGTAGACAATATTTATGAAGGGCCTCTAAAATCTATAGAGATGATTTGAAACAAATTATGAGATATATGAAAAATGTTGTACTAGCTGGTTTTGTGGGTCAACTTGACAAAGGCTGGAGTAATCACCGAGAAAGGAGCTCCAACTGGGGAAGTGCCTCCATGATATCCAGCTGTGGGGCATTTTCTCAAATAGTGATCAAGGTGGGGGAAAGGTCTCTTGTGGGTGGTACCACCTCTGGGCTGGTGTCCTTGGGTTCTATAAGAGAGAAGGCTAAGCAAGCCAGGGGAAGCAAGCCAGTCAGAAATATTCCTCCATGGCATCTGCATCAGTTCCTGCTTCCTGATCTGCTTGAGTTCCAGTCCTGACTTCCTTTGGTGATAAACAGCAGTGTGGAAGTGTAAGCTGAATAAACCCATTCCTTCCCAACTTGCTTCTTGTGCAGGAATAGAAACCCTCACTCAGACAAATTGGTACCACTGCAGTGGGATATTCCTGTGACAACCTGACCATGTTTTGGGGAGAGCTGTTGAAGGACTTTGGAACTTTGGGCTAGACGATCGATTTGGTGTTAAGAGTTCTGTGGGATGTTAGGTAGGAGCTTGAAAGATAATGTTGAGACCAGCATAGAAGATGGAGAAATTACAGAGGGAAGATTAACTCTTATCTGGGCCATGTTTTGATTGTGAAGATTCTGAGGTTTTAGTTAACTGGAGCTGAAGAATCAGCTGTGATTAACAAGATACAGGAACCACTAGAGCAAACCTTTGTGTTACTGGGACTATTGATGCTGGTTAGCTGGAGCTAAGAAATTAGCAGTGATTAAGAAGAGACCAGCATCACAGAGTCAAAATCTTCTGGGAAGTGTTTTCTGAGAGCACAGAGGCTGTGTTCCAGAGATATTCACAGTTGTACTTTTTGCTGTGGCTGGACTTGGTACTGTGTAAGAGTCACCCAGGTGATACTGGTTTTGAAGGCATGAAGGGTTCATGAAGAGCAGCTGAGGCTTGGCACTGTGAGAGGCTGCCGAAGGCCATTGGTGAAGGTGCAGCCTCAGTTGCAATTTATGGTCCAGGACTGAAGGTGTTATGCAAAGGAGTTGAGGCTTGGTACCATGAAAAGAACTTATGAGAGACTATTGGTGAAGCCTAGTTACAGCAGAAGACAGCAGTTTTTTAGAGTTGCCAAACTCCATGCCATGCGATGACCACCAAGAACAGCAGCAACAGTGGAGTACAGGCAGGTGGAGCCTAGAGGGCAAGGTGCATGCTACAAAGGAGACAGAGCTGGAGACATGACCTAAGCTCTTGGAGGAGACAAGAAAATTGTGAGTTGGATCCCAGATATTGAATCATTGTAGTTTGAGTTTTGCTTTTAATTGTGACTGCCCTCACATATTTAATTGATATATTTCCCTCTTGAAGGAAGAAAGTATTTTAGTGGATCCCACAGTTAAGAGACTTTGAAGTTTTAAGAGTTTGAATTTTATAAGATATTGAACATTTTAAAGGGATTGAATTTTTAATATGTATGACTGTGGGACTTTTAAAGTTATTTAGATCTTGGGGATGAATAAGAAAGTGTTATGGCTTAATAGTGATGTGTTTGTGTGTTAAGTTGATGAGGGGTCAATTGTACTGGCTGGTTTTGTGTGTTAACTTGACATAAACTGTTATCACAGAGAAAGGAGCTTCATATGGGGAAGTACCTCCATGAGATCCAGCTGTTGGGCATTTTCTCAATTAGTGATCAAGGGGGGAAGGCCCCTTGTGGGTGGTACCATCTCTGGGCTGGCATCCTTGGGTTCTATAAGAGAGCAGGCTGAGCAAGTCAGGGGAAGCAAGACAGTAAGAAACATCCCTCCATGGCCTCTGCATCAGCTCCTGCTTCCTGATCTGCTTGAGTCCCAGTCCTGTGCTGGTGATGAACAGCATATCTCAATTATATACTACAACTTTTGTGCCCCATTACCCTAGCATGTTTTGAAGATGAGGGAAACATTTAGGTCAAAGGGTTTGTGGGTGGCTTGCTGTTTATGTTTCCCTCTTGTTAGGGTAGCTTCCTCTACCAAAGGTGTTAGAATGGGTTAAAGGCCTTATATTGGCACTAGCTTGATTTCTGTATGTTCAATGAGTTCTGTAAATACTGTCTTCAGCAATGGATCCTTGCTGGCAGTTTGAAGAGAGAAACCTATAATTTTCAACAAGGTTGGCTTGTCTGGGGATTCTCACTCGACCCCTTTGGCCAAGAAATGTGTAACATGTAAACAAAATTTCTGTACATTTTAAAATATGCTTCGAAATGATGCCATGTTATTTTCATTTTCTTCTTTGACCATGAAAGCATGTGTCTATGACTCCCCCTTTCCATCTCCTTGCTGCCCTTTTCTTGCTTTTTCACCCTTCTAGTAGAGTAAATCTCTTGTATACATTATGGATATATCCCCTGTCAATAAAATATTTATGGTTTATAGGAAAAGTAGGATAAAGCTGTGATGATGGGTAGACAGAAAGAATTCTAGGAAAGAGGCAAGCCTAGGGAAATCCCCACCCCCCAGAGTTGGAGAATAGAAACATGAAAACTGAGCCCAGGTAAGCAGTCACATTAAATTAAATAAGAATAAATGGAATATTTGAATTATCAGCTAGTCTGAGAAAATGTCTTGTTATATGGCCTAGGTATTTGTAAATATATTTGAGTCTCAGAGTTGTTATTCTGGAATCTTGGGTTGGGAGGGAATACAGCACATAATACCCTCCACATCTTTTGCTTTTTCTCCCTCATCTTCTTCCTCTTCCTTCTTGTCTCCTCCTTTCATTTTTCTTCCTTCTCCTGTTCCTCCTTTCTCATCCCCCCCTTCTCTCTTCACCTCTCTTTCTCCCTTCCCTTCTTGACAGAGATAAGATTTCACTATATAGCAATGGCTGGCTAGGAACTCAAAATCCCTCTGTTTCAATGATAGCAGCTATATAGCAAGTGTGTGCCCCCCAAAACTACAGTATTTATTACTTCAATTTTATTATGTTAAATATTTTCATATAATTCCCTCAAACTCAACATTCACTCCCAGAGAATAACTGCCTTGTGTGGCTGCCTGAGAAGGTTAGACGCTAGGATTGTTACAGATTATTTGGTGGATATATTTACATACTCATTTGTGACCTGAAAGAAAATATAAAGTTTCATTTTCTTTATTTATGAACTATATCAAAATGTAAAAATGAAACATTTGAATATTAAAATGTCAAAAATTATAATTAATTTCAGATGTTCAAAGCCAATAAGTACTTAGCTCAATTCAGTAATAGTATCTTAAAAAGTGAATGCATCCTAGCCAGAAAATTGAATATCATGTTTCTAGGAGTGATATTTCAGATTTAATAAGAAAGTTAAGATCTTCCTTTACTTTGAAAAGGAAAAGAGAACAAATGTATTCTAATGAATATCCTAATAAATAATCTATACTAGTAAATAATTTTTCCAAATTTCTTCAAAATTTATAATAAGACACAATACTAGTCCATCGAAATGTTTGTTATTGTCAACTTGACTTGACATAGAATATTCTTGGATACAATCTTTGAGACATACCAGGAAGGGGATTATGTAGACTCTGTGCATTATTGTGAAGGTTTATTGTGCTTGTTGGCTTAACTGAGGTGGGTGACACTGTTTTCTGCATTTGGGTTTTAGACAGTATACAAAGGAGAATGTGAGGTTTTTTTTTTATTCGATATATTTTTTATTTACATTTCAAATGATTTCCCCTTTTCTGGCTCCCCACTCCCCGAAAGTCCCATAAGCCCACTTCCCTCCCCCTGTTCCCCATCCACCCCTTCCTACTTCCATGTTCTGGTATTGCCCTATACTACTACACTGAGCCTTTCCAGAACCAGAGGCTATGCCTCTGTTCTTCTTGGACATCATTTGATATGTGGAATATGTCTTGGGTATTCCAAGTTTCTAGGCTAATATCCACTTATCAATGAGTGCATACCATGATAGATCTTTTGAGACTGGGTTACCTCACTTAGTATGATTTTCTCCAGCTCCATCCATTTGTCTAAGAATTTCATGAATTCATTGTTTCTAATGTTTGAATAGAACTCCATTGTGTAAATATACCACATTTTTTGTATCCATTCCTCCGTTGAAGGACATCTAGGTTCTTTTCCAGCTTCTGGCTATTATAAATAGGATTGCTATGAACATAGTGGAGCATGTATCCTGATTACGTGCTGGGGAATCTTCTGGATATATGGCCAGGAGTGGTATAGCAGGGTCCTCCGGAAGTGACCAGTTTTCTGAGGAACCGCCAGATTGATTTCCAGAGTGGTTGTACCAGTTTGTATTCCCACCAGCAGTGGAGGAGTAAACCTATTAAAAAACGAGGTATAGAGCTAAACAAGGAATTTTCACCTGAAGAACTTCGGGTGGCTGAGAAGCATATTCAAAGATGCTCATCATCATTAGTCATTAGGGAAATGCAAATCAATACAACCCTGAGATTTCACCTTACACCAGTCAGAATGGCTAAGATTAAAAACTCAAGAGACTGGAGGTGTTGGTGAGCATGTGGAGAATGTGAGTGTAACCAGCACATGGATGCCCTCTACTTCCTCTTTCCTGGTTATGCAAATGAAGTGGCCATCTACTTCAGCCTACCAGTGTCTTAACTCCCCTATATTGGTACCCTATACTCTTCAACTGTGAGGTGTGATAAACTGTCCTTTGAGTTGAGTTGTTTTTTTCCAGAATATTTTATCATATCAGCAGGAAAATAAACTAAGAAAACTATACCCTCTCTTTGGATAAATCTCCATTATGTGTCTCCAGAGTGCCCCATCTTTGCTTTGCCAGATAAACTTTTTTTTCTCTTTGTATTTCTCTCATATAATAATATATCCTGACCACTGTCTCCCTTCCTTCCCCTTTTCCAAATTCACCTCTTGCTCTCTCTTCCGAGTATCCACTGATACTGTTTCCCTTCAGATAAACCAAACAAAACAAAACAGGCACCCAAACACAGCATAATAAGATGCAGTAAGACTAAACACAAACCCTGCTATGAAGACTGGACACTGCAATTTAATAGGGGAAAAGGGCCCCACAAGAAGGTCTAAGAGTAAAGACTTTATTTCCCCTTTATATAATTAAAATCTTTTTAAACTGATTTATTATGAAATTCTACCTGAATCAAAATAAAACATCTGGGGAATACATGTTGATCATTGAAATTGGTCCTTAAAAGATAGTGCATATTCCTTTTGCTCTTGACGATCAGATTCATCTTGAAATATGAAAATGAGTTGCAGTGTGTTAACTTACAGTTCTGCTTTACTTATAAAGTATTTCATGTCATGCCTTGAAGGTTTTTTAACTAATAAAGTGCACAAGAATGAATCCCACAGGTGTTCTAGAGTCTGATGCCTTTCTGTCTAAGCACAATGGTATATCATGTATGTTGCCATTTCATATGTGAGATTTCAGGCTTTGTCTTTATCAAGGACTAACAACCATGATGCACTGTGATGGTGAATAAGACCATATTGCTTATATCTCTTTAGGAAATAATTAGAAAGACACATACAAATCAGGTATATCATTTAAGACTTGTGCATCATTATTCAAAAATGCTAAATCTATGTTAGAGGAAAATAATTCAAAAATCCAAATATTTTCACTGATTTTATTACATGCTGTTGCTTCACTTTTCCATGTAAAAAATGAACAATTGGTGCTTACTTCATTGTACAAAACACATTTACTTAGAAAATGAATAGTCTATTCATTTATATATTCTAGTCATGCCAGTATGGTCTGAAGTTCACTTTTTTTCCATTTTGTAAGTTCTGAAATCAAAGTCTGTTTTTTCACTTAAATATTGTATAATCAAGGACATTTGAAAACTATCAGTCAGCATAAATTTTTAAAATGTGAAAAATTATAAAAAAAAAAAAAGCCAGGTTGGGATTCTGATGAGCCAGCAGAGTGAAATTCAGTTTGGTGGCTAAGGAAACAGAGCCGAGAGCTCTCTGGGGCACATTCTGACTAAGATAGGTTATAGCTTGTCACTGAATAATGTGCCAAATAAAATGTGTGAGTAGCTAAGGCTCATGAGTAATATACTGTGAAGACAGGAGGAAGCACACACATATAGCTAGTTTTATCCATTTAAATGTGTATCTTTCTTAGGGCTTCAATTGCTACAACAAAACACCATGACCAAAAAGTCAGTTGGAGAGAAAATGGTTTGTTTGACTTACACTTCCAGATCATAATACATCATTGGAGAAAGTCAGGACAAGATCTTAAGCAGGACATAAAACTGGATGCGGGAGCTGATGCAGAGACCATGGAGGGGTAGTACTTACTGGCTTGCTTCCCCTGGCTTACTCAGTTTGCCTTAGTATAGTGTTCAGGACTACCAACCCAGAAATGGCACTACCCACAATGCCCTTGGCCCTCTACCATTGATCACTAATTAAGAGAATGACTTACAGTTGGATTTCATGGAAGCATTTCCTCAATGGAGGCTTCTTTCTCTGTGTTGACTCTAGCTTGTGTCAAGTTGATACTAAAAAGAAGCCAGTATGATGTGTAACAAAATACTATTTAGAGATGTCTCAAATATTTTCCACAGTATCAAAAAATTATAGCCAATTTATAGGTAATTTTGTTTTTTACTATTAGTGAGTAAATTTTCAATCCAAATTGTCTTCAATCATATAATGCTTTATTTTATTTAGTGTTAAAAATTTTTACTCTCATTTATTTTTAATGCTTGTGTGTATCTCTGTCTCTCTGTGTGTATATGCATGTGTCTGTATGTATAAGTGTGTGCATATGTGTATGTGTGTCTGTGTACAAGCATACATGTGTATGTACTGGTCATAAAATGCACATGTATGTTAAAGAACAACTTGTAAATGTGAGTTTTTTCTGTCTATCATCATGGAATCCTAAGGATAAAACTTAGGCTATTAGACTTTTCAGGGAACACTTTTGCCTACTGAGCCATCTAATAGTATCTACAGCTTGTTTTGAGAAAATATTAGAGGGAATGTATGATGCATTTGTAATCCATTCATTTAGCAAATACCCTGAAAAAAAATTTAAAACATGATGAAGAAATTAAACAAAGCTTAGTGTGTTTTTGTAAAGTTATGCTTACTCTATACCAGTGAAACATTTTCATATTTAAATATCACATTTTCTGTATCTAGCCAGAATTAGAATATATTGTCTATCAAAATATAAAAGTTATACACATATTCACTTGTGAATCTCATTTATAAGTACCATTATGTATAATGAACATGTATTTAAGTATATAAATAATGGACCTTTAGATATTTATATATTTTTATATATATAATGAATTATATTTATTTAAATATATAATTATATAACATGTAATATAGTATTTTTTTTAGTTTTGGAGGTCATGTGTTTTATTTAATTTTTATAACCCAATAAATTATTGTGCCATATATTTTATATAATATACAATCACATATCATATAGTAACAAATAAAATGCACATATATTTATACTTACTATTTATTCACATTAGTAAGTGTAGTAGTTATATTAACAATAGACACTTAGGTTGAAGCTCTGAAAAGCAAGCAGATTCCTATAACAGATTAATATAAAGTATATAAATATAACAGATTAATATAATATTTTGTTAGACTGTATTGCAGCACAGAATCTTGGCCTATTACTCAAGTGCCACTCATATGGTTTATTAAATAAACAACAAACAAAACACACATATAAATTGAAAATAACATAAAAATACTTCACTGATAGTAAGAAAAATCTTATGTTAAAAGTCATTTGTTCAAATAAGATCATATTATTTTAGCACAAACTTAGTTGGTAATACATTGAAATTACTTTTTAATGTTTTATTTTTCACCTTTATTTTTCCTAAATTAACTTCCAATGATTTGCTTTTGTAGTGGTCTAGGAAACAGTAATATACTTCACAGGAATATCAGTCTCACTAATAATATATTTTTTCTTCATTCTAACTGATTTGATATTAAGAATCAGAGTTAATTTCACAACCTTTGTTTGGCAAGGGTCATATACTTAAACAATATTAGTCACTTTTATTTTAGTTTTGTGCCAATGATTTTCATTTTTATTTATTCACATTATATACCAGTCACATGCCCCCTCCTTCCTCTTTTCCTTGTCCCACTCTGGCATAACGTCCTTCCCATTACCCCCCCTTTCCCTCCCCTTAGAGAAGAAAATGTTGCTCTTGGGTACCACTATACCATGGGATATCAAGGCAAGATTAAGCACATTCTCTTACACTGACTCTAGACCAGGCATTCAAGCTAGGAACAGGTAATCCAAAGACAAGCAAAAGAACTATCAACACCTCCCACTCCAGTTGTTTCAGTACTCACATGAAAACAAAGCTGCACAGGGGGGCTAGGTCCAGCATCTTCATGTTCTTTGATTGTTAGTGCAGGCTCTTTGAGCCCATATGGGTCCAGGTTAGTTGACTCTGTATGTCTTCTTGTAGTTTTCTGTATTACTCCAGTTTATGAATCCTAATCCCTACTCTCCTATGAGACTCCTTGAGCTCCACTTGAGGTTCAGCTGTGGGTCTCTGCATATGTTTCCATCAACACTGAGATGAAGCCTCAGAGAAGAACGTTATGCTAGACTTTTTTCTGCAAGCATACAAGGCCTTACACTAGTACTGATGCCATGATGTGCATACATATGGCAGCCTGGCATGGATGTTTTCTGGGGGACCCTACCAGCAGCTGACTGAGACAGACAAAGATACGTAAACCCAACCATTGGACTGAAGTCAGGGTCCACTATGTTTGAATTAGAGGAAAGAGTGAAGAAACTGAAGGAGATAGCAATACCATAGGAAGACCAGCAGTCTCAACTAGCCCAGACCCCAGTGAGATCCCAGAGACTGAGCCACCAACCGGGAGTATACAAGGGTCAGTCCAATATCCTTGGCACATACACAGCAGAGGATTGCCTGGTATGGCTTTAGTGGGAGGAGAAGCACTTAATTCCCCAAAGACTTGAGGCCCCAGAGAAGGGGGAGGTCTGGTAGGGTGGATCACCTTCTCAGAGGCAATGTGGGAGAAGAATGGGATGATGAACTGTGGAAGGGGGACTAGGAGGGGGACAAAGTTTGAAATGTATATAAATAAATAATTAAAATAATCAAAAATGAATATTATCACTAGTGTCAGAGGTTGGCTTTCTCCTGTGGGAATTGTCTCAATTGGGGCCAGTCATTGGTTGGGATTCACTAAATCTCTGCTCCATCTTTATCCTTATGTATCTTGTAGGTGGGACAGATTTTGGTTGAAGGGTTTTGAGGGTAGGTTGCTGTCTCCCTCTTTCCATTGGATATCTGACATGGCCATAGGAGAAGGCCACTTCAGTCACTACATCCACTGCTGCTAAAAGTCTCATCTAGGGTAACCTCCATAGACTACCCAGAGACTCCCGTTTCCTAGGTCTCTAGCTAGTCCCAAAGATGCTCCCCAACAATACCTGGTCTTTCTCTAAGAAATTTGCTGCCACTCCTCCCCAAAACTTATTCATACATCCATTCCTCTCCTTACCCCTTCTTCTATCCAGCTCCCTCACTCTTATCTACCTGCAATGTCTATTTTATTCCAAATTCTTGGAGAGACTCATGCATCCTCCTTTGGGTCCTCCTTAATAGTTAGGTTCTTTGGGTCTGTGAATTGTAGCCTAGTTATTCTGTACTTGATGAGCTAACTTGTGGGTATATACAATGTGTTTTTCTTGGTTTGGGCTACATCACTCAGGATATATATTGTATTTGAAGACTGCTAGTTTTGTAAAAAAAAAAGTGCATTGAAAGATACATTTTCACTAAAGAAAAAATATAATGTATATGAACAAGTGATAAAAGAAAACAGAACATTTGATTTATATTATTTTATGTATAACATTGTTATTGAGAAATAAATTAGCAGCAACAAACACCTTTTTTCTTTAAAAAACTGAATTAAAGAACCAGAATATACTGGTATTGTCAGATGCTGAATGGAAAGGAAAATCCAGTGATGGTGGTAAGAGTTACGAAGTTTCACTCATATAAAATAAATATGGATTTAATGTCTAGTGGGTATAGTGAGAAGATCTCAATACAATGATTTTCATACTAAATATTTTATTGGTGTTAATAGCTTATCTATTTTATGGCAAAAGTTGCAAAGTAAAATTAACAAACAAAGGATAGTAGATTTGACAATCTTACCGAGTCACTCAGCATTGTACTTTAGATTTGCAGTGTATTGTGTGCTAATTATAACTCAATGCAGTAGCTTCCATATGTCCTCCTTTAAAAGTATATGTCAATGTAGGAGAGCATTTAAGTCTAAGAAATGTAACACCCCAAACTGTCAGAGAGGATCATAATTACACAAGAATATTACTATGGGAACTAAAGCCTGTGTCATGACTTTTACACTGTATGTGAGGCAGTTCAATATTATTTGAAAGTTGACATGGATATGCAAAAGATGTGAGTAGAAATATCCAAAAGAGCCCCTGTAAATAGTAGTTAAGCCCATAATGTAGAGGAAAAAATACAAAGAGAAAAAGAAGAAACCAGTTTACTTAAATGTAGGCAAACAAGTTACAAAGTATAATTCCATAAATAGGAAAAACAGTAACTTTACAGTTTAAACAAACTATTTATTCTTTGGGTAATATGGTAATCCTAATTAAAAGGCAACAGTTAGAGTCTAAGTCAGGTATATACTTTCACAGGGGATTCTATATTAAATATAATTTATATATAAGAGAGTTCAAAATGTAAAAGTTTAAAAATGATGTATCCAGAAAACTAAAACTTTATGCCTGAAAATAACTAGAATGATTATCTTGATTCAAAATTCATTAGTTGCAAAATTTGCAAAGGGCAAATAAAATTAGCTAAGGCTATTATATCAATTTTAATTTCCTGCTCCTTCAAATTAAGCTATGATTATATAATATATTATCATTAGGAGACTGAATAAAGGATAGGGAAATCTATATTCTATTTTCGTAAATGCTTATTACTCTAACACCATTTTAAAATTAAAAAAATGTTAAAAGAAAATAGACATCTAAAATTACATATTTTTAGATATATTAAGAATACATAACTAGGACTGATTCTTTGGCATTGAACAACCAACTGGTATGCTGTACCCTGGGAAAAACTACCTGCCCACAAGTCAGCTCTCCTATGTTAACAATAGTTTTTGTTGTAGAGTTGAGAACTAATAGCCTTCTTCTCTCTAGTTTGGCATATCAATTGTATTCCTTGTTAACCTCATATTTCTGAAGTTATGTGTGAGAGAATTTATGAATGTGTCTTTTGACATTAGTAGGAGACATAATCACACAGAATATTCTTGATCTTCTGGTTCTCACAATCTTTTATTTTCTGCATTGTTATTTGTACCTTAGGTGCAGAAGAAAATTGTACTGAACTCTACAGCTCTGAATTTTGAAAATATTTATAACAGCAACTTTATATGGACTGAGTGGAATATATACACACATATATTTATATACATACATACATACATACATACATACGTACATACATACGTATGTACATACATACATACATAACTATATAGATATAGTAGTGATATACACAAACACACACACCAGATGTATGTGTGTGTGCATGTGTGCATGTGTGTGTGTGTATTGGGAAGGAAGAAAGGGGCAGAAGAAATGTTATAATTATATTGTAAAAAAATGAAAAGGAAAAAACAAATAACTAAATGATAAAAAGAGCAAATGATATTGAAGCATGGGGAAGTGTTTACATTTCTTGATAAAAAATAAAGTTTACAGTTATGATTTTTAAAAGGTACTGTGATAATAAAAGCAAATGATTTTGAAGCATGGAAAATATCTACATTTCTTGATAAAATTTAAGATTACAGTTATGATAAAAAGGTACTATGAGCATTCTTTCACTATGAAGGGTATTTTAGAAAATCATTGTGCAAGGGACAAGATTAATTTTGACTCGCACATCCAAAGTTTCCTATTTTTGATATAGTGATCTTGTGGCTTTGAGATTTGTAGTAAGCAAATGCATCAGAGCAAAAGAACATAGCAAAGAGAAATAGCTCTCCTTGAGGCCAGGAAGTAAACTAGAGAAAGAAGAGGTCTAATGTGAGTCCTCTCCTTTTATAGAAAGTGATTAATATCCTGGTCTTTTCTGTAGGTCCCAAATTCAAATTCTCTACCATAGTCCAACACTACCACTTTGGAAAACTTGCTGCTAAGTTGAAACACTTTCATGGACATTTAAGTTCAAGTTATAACACATGTTGAACAGTGTAAGTTTGCTAAACTGGGAAATAAAAGTTGTCATGACTGCAATGTAATTACCACCATGCAAAAATTCATAAACATGAGCTAGCTTGTTTTAATAGCATAACATTTGAAACTCAAAATACTACCATATTGAGCTATGTAGCACACATGTACTGAACAATATAGTAATGGCATTGCTACTTTTTTATCCGGATAAAATTAAAGCTTATTTCTCATCCATAGTTTATATTAGCTTTATTAGCAATTATGATAGAATAAATTCAATGGTCTACCTACATGCCAGTAATCGTTAAAATATAGAACTCATTAAAGGGAATATTACCCATCATTATTTTTAAAAATTTGGAACTACAGTTTTGATGAACATTTTAAAACAAAATGGAAAATTACACAAAACTAACATATAAATATTAATGAAAATGGCAAGGAAAAATCCTTATTATTTTAATTACATTTAGACGAAAACTAGAAAAGAGAAAATCACATTTTAGAGTATAAATTTGTGGTTGTTAGAGCTCAGAATAGGAATTGGAGAGATAGATAAAAGCACAAGATAATATTTTCAAAGTGATATAAATTTCTCTATCATAATCATAATCTTGGTGCTTGATGTATGGCTTTATTATTTGCCATTATATTGTATATTAATGTATATTGCATTGTATAAGGCAGTTCATCCACTTGGTAACTGCTGTTATTTTAATATCTATTAGTTAGAGAAAGTTAATGGCTTCTCATTAATGCAGTTATTATGGTTCTTACTAAATTGTGATGATAGTCAATGTTTCTTTTTTTTTCCCTCCCTCTTATTTCTCTCGTTTCTGTCCCTTTAACATCTTCTTTCATTTTTAAATTTCTTTTATGTCTCTTATACTATTCCATGTCCGTTACTCTCTGTTTTTTGTTTGTTTGTTTTTTTAATTTTTTTATTTGATATATTTTTTATTTACATTTCAAATGATTTCCCCTTTTTGTTACTGTCTGTTAAACTAAACTTGATATCTTTAGCATATATACCCAGAGGTGGTATCACTGGATCATATGTAGCTCAATTTTTAGTTATCTAAGGACTCTCTGACAGCTTTCAAAAATATCTAGAGTATTTTAAATCTCTTCTAACAATACAAAAAGTCTTCTTTCCACAACATCCAGGCTAGTATGCTACTTGTTTTGTTAGGCTAGTGTAGGCTTAAGTTTTTCAAAACCTACATTAATAAATTTTCTTAAACACTTTAGCTTCCTTTCTAGACTACCTCCCAGAGATAGGGTAAAGAAAGGTTAATAGGACCTGTTTAGAAGCAGTTTTTTTTTTTTTTTCGGGCGAACTATTTATTGTCAGGATATCAGATGTCTAGTCCAAAGCACTGAAGACAAATCAGTAACTAGTCCAATCCAAAGAGCAAATACCAAACACAAATCAGTAGCCATGACTCTATTTAGAAGAAACCATGAGGCTTTGCCACTTTTGCATGAATCCATAGAAGTGGCAAAAAGCAGACAGAGTACCATGAAAAGTACTTTGGTGGGTATTGCTCTATAACATCATGACAAGCAAAGATCAGCAAAGACCAGCCATGCATTGAAAGGCAAACCAATGCAACTGAATCACTCACTGTCTTTTAGGTTACATTTATGATTTTTCCAACTATCATCTATCCTCTCAAGTATCTGCCTCAGGAAAACATCCTATTACATGTCTACTTAAGCAAAAATATCCTCTCATAAAACAGTTTCCATTAAAACATCTCAAAATATAACAGAGTTTCTAAAGATACCAGAAAATTTCACTTCAAATTCGCCTTCCTGACTCGGGGATACACAGAGTCATAGTTGAGTTTTGCTTCACTTTCCCCTTATGTCAAGTGGTTTTGAACAAATTTTGTTATTTTTGGTTTCCATTTATGCATCTTCACTTGAAAACATCCTTTTCATTTTCTCATCTAAGTATTGATTGTATTATTTGGTCTTAGGATATGTAAGTGTTTTACCCTTTTCTATATTTTAGGAACTAATTCTCTATTTTGAAAACAGTTTTCCAACATTTATGGTGGCCTCTTTGCTGGGTAGATCATTTCTTTGCTCTGTGAAATATTTTAAATTTAATAGTATTCCATTTGCCAGTTTTTTCCTTGAATATACTGAGGTATTGGAGTCCTATTGCGAGTCTTTGAATGTGCTTAGATCTTAAAGTGTTTCTGCTGTTTTTCTCCAATAGACTGACATTTAAAATATCAAGTGATTAAAATATCAAGACCAGCATGAGATGCATGTTCAGTCTTTTTGAATGCATGGCAATACCTTTAATTGTTTAAAAACTTGACCTGCCATATAAAAATGTTTACAGTTTAATATAGAAAGTCACAAATATTTAATGAAACCTGATAATGGATTAAAATGAAAAAGTAAACTGATTAAATTGTGACCAAACCAGATAAAGAAATGGGAAGAAGAAGAAAAAGGAGGAAGAGGAGGAGGAGGAGGAGGAAGATGAGGAAGAAGAAGAAGAGGAAGAGGAGGAGGAGGAGGAACTAGAGAACAGAATTGACCATGCACTAGTTATATTAGTCAATTTAAACTATAGTTATGTAGGTAGGAGTAACATCAGTTACGTAGCTGTCCATGTCAAATTTGCCTGTAGATAAATCTTTGGAGAATTATTTTTTATCAAAGATTATACATAAAGGCTCAGTGCATTGTGGATGGTGCCTACATTAGGCGTTCTTACACATTGTGTAATAAAACACATTGAACAAGCCATAGTGAAGCAAGTCTCTGCTTAATTTCCTGTCTGCAGGTTCCTTATTTTATCCATTAGTTGAATTTCCTCCATGATGGATTATAGCCTAACAACTACATAAATACTGTTCTCCTACAAGCTGATATTTGACAATATTCTGTCTCACCACAAAATGCAAACTAAGATAAACTGTTCAACAACTGGTATCAAAGAATCCCATTGGGGTGACTCTTACCAAACATGTGAAAGATCTGTATGACAAGAATTTCAAGACTCTGAAGAAGGAAATGGAAGAAGACCTCAAAAAATGGGAAAACCTCCCATGCTCATGGATCGGTAGAATCAATATAGTTAAAATGGCCATTTTGCCTAAAGCACTATACAGATTCAATGCAATACCCATCAAAATCCCAACTCAATTCTTCACAGAGTTAGAAAGAGCAATTATCATATTCATCTGGAATAACAAAAAACCCAGGATAGCTAAAACTATTCTCAGCAACAAAAGAAAATCTGGGGGAATTAGTATCCCTGACCTCAAGCAATACTACAGAGCAATAGTATTAAAAACTGCATGGTATTGGTACAGTGACAGGCAGGAGGATCAATGGAACAGGATTGAAGATCCAGAAATGAACCCACACACCTATGGCCACTTGATCCTCGACAAAGAGGGTGAAAACATCCAATGGAAAAAAGATAGCCTTTTCAACAAATGGTGCTGGTTCAACTGGAGGTCAGCATGCAGAAGAATGCGAATTGATCCATCCTTGTCTCCTTGTACTAAGCTCAAATCCAAATGGATCAAGGACCTCCACATAAAGCCAGACACTCTGAAGCTAATAGAAAAGAAACTGGGGAAGACCCTTGAGGACATCAGTACAGGGAGAAAGTTTATGAACAGAACACCAATAGCATATGCTCTAAGAGCAAGAATTGACAAATGGGACCTCATAAAATTACAAAGTTTCTGTAAGGCAAAGGACACCATCAAGAGGACAAATCGGCAACCAACAAATTGGGAAAAGATCTTCACCAATCCTACATCAGATAGAGGGCTAATATCCAATATATATAAAGAACTCAAGAAGTTAGACTTCAGAAAACCAAACAACCCTATTAAAAAATGGGGTACAGAGTTAAACAAAGAATTCTCACCTGAAGAACTTCGGATGGCGGAGAAGCATCTTAAAAAATGTTCAACTTCATTAGTCATTAGGGAAATGCAAATCAAAACAACCCTAAGATTTCATCTTACACCAGTCAGAATGACTAAGATTAAAAATTCAGGAGACAGCAGGTGTTGGAGAGGGTGTGGAGAAAGAGGAACACTCCTCCACTGCTGGTGGGGTTGCAAATTGGTACAACCACTCTGGAAAGCAGTCTGGCGGTTCCTCCAAAAACTGGGCACCTCACTTCCAGAAGATCCTGCTATACCACTCCTGGGCATATACCCAGAAGACTCCCCACCATGTAATAAGGATACATGTTCTACTATGTTCATAGCAGCCCTATTTATAATTGCCAGATGCTGAAAAGAACCCAGGTATCCCTCAACAGAAGAGTGGATGCAAAAAATATGGTATATCTACACAATGGAGTACTATTCAGCCATTAGAAACAATGAATTCATGAAATTCTTAGGCAAATGGATGGAGCTAGAGAATATCGTACTAAGTGAGGTAACCCAGACTCAAAAGGTGAATCATGGTATGCACTCACTAATAAGTGGATATTAACCTAGAAAACTGGAATACCCAAAACATAATCCACACATCAAATGAGGTACAAGAAGAAAGGAGGAGTGGCCCCTGGTTCTGGAAAGACTCAGTGAAACAGTAATCGGCAAAACCAGAACGGGGAAGTGGGAAGGGGTGGGTGGGAGGACAGGGGAAGAGAAGGGGGCTTACGGGACTTTCGGGGAGTGGGGGGGCTAGAAAAGGGAAATCATTTGAAATGTAAATAAATTATTTCGAATAAAAAATGTAAATAAAGAAAATATGTAATAAAAAAAAAGAAAACATTCAACCAAAATTTACAGTGTGCAGTCTTTAAAAAATGCTAAGGTAAATAAAAATATTCAGCATATTTTATATATAACCAAAATTAAGAAGAGATAAAAGTTACTGATTTTGGCTAACACCCTTTTAAATGTGGAAATAGAAGAAAGTGTCTTCTTATACCATTAGAAAGTTACATGATTGTATCCTTAACATCATAATTGTTCTCCTCATTTTCATTATAAAGTGTTATTTTATAAGTCTCCTACATAAGGGTAACCTTCCCACAGCACTGGCTTTATTGGTATTACTTAGCAGTACAACTGTCTGACAACATGATTCTTAAAAGCTTGATATGAAAAACTTGAGGCCATGGCATTATTTAAACAGGCTATTACTGGGATGGATTTTTCAAAAGAAAATAGTTATTGAATCACAACAGAATACTTTTACAGATTTCTATAAACATTTTCTCAATATTAAACACTGTGTTCACATTAAGCAGTGTTATTTCTACCATTTCCAAACTGGTATCAAGTAAGGGAGAAACACTTACCAAATATTGTATTTGGTAATATTGTCTTATTTTTGTGTTTGCCATTACTATGCTAAAATATCTAATAGATACAGATGTGCAATGTGCATAACTACATGTATGCATATGAATATATTTTCATGTTCCATGTATTTATATTATTTCTCATAGAATAAATTGTTTGGAGCAAAACTAAGGTAAAGTACTATTGGACTTTCATTTCATTTCCAAATGTTGGGCATAGAATGCAGCACAAGTGACTGTTTTGCTAGTGGACAGTCCCAGGGTCAATGTGTCTAATATCTATTATTTTCAAAGTACATGTTCCAATTCAGAATTCTCCCATACATTTTTCCATTTCCTTTACATTTTATATTCATATGATTTTATTTGGTCTACTTCAATTTTAAAACATGATTTCTTAATACTCTTCCTTGGGTTCCAGTCTCAATACAGATATTTGATAGTTTTCTGTTATCTATTCATCTCACATCATATTCCAATGAGGAAACTGATGTGAAATGAGAAACATAAATACATTAGCACCAAATCCCTGACATTTTCCTCTTCAAAATTCAATATTATGATTTTTTTTCCTCAGTGAAGTTTTTTCATGAAGCATGCTTAAAGGAACATAGTTGTATTTCCTATATTTGCTAATTTTATACAAGTGTGGTACTATCAATTTATTTCAGGTTCTCTCCCCACTTTTTACATCATTTTATTTAGTTTTCTTAGATTGCAATCTAATTATAACATCCCTCCCCCCTTTTTTCTCTCTCCATTCTCTCACTCATGAATAAGGTTAATCTCTTTAAATTTCATGGACAATTTTTGAAACACACTTTTGACAAAACAGGAATATATGTGATACTGTGTATGGCAGAAAGCTCTTGTACCTTAACTATGACATCTTTTTTACAAAGATAAGAAGAGATCAGGTGACTGGTTAGTTCAGTTGATTTGAAAATGCTGCCAGTAAGACAAGACTAAAATTGATGCTATGCGCCATTTATGTAATCCTAGAAAAGATTGGTGTTCTAAAATTTAAAAGAAGTATTTCTTTTAAATTTTAAGTAATTTGCATCAGATTTTAATGGCAATTAATTACCACTTATTAGATATCATTTTCATCTTTCTAACACACACACATATACATGATATAAATGATCCCCTTGGGCTCATAAGCAGTTGCATTATGAGGAGGTATGTCCTTGCTGAAGCAGGTGTGGCTATGTTGGACGGAATATGTCACTGGGGATGGTGTTCAGATCTCAGAAGCTCATATCATGCCTAGAATATAACTGTCTCTGCTTTATACCTGTGGATTCAAATGTAGAACTCTCAACCACGCCTCCAGCCATAATGTTTCATTGCCTCCCACCATGCTTCCTGCCTTAAAGCTAATGGACTAATAACACTCTGAACTGTAAAATAGCACAAGTTCTTTTTTCATAAGAGATGCCATGAAAATGGTGTCTCTTCACAGCAATAGAAACCAACTAAGACAACATCATAATTTTTTTTAATCTTTATTACTCTACATTGTACTTTTTGTCTGTCAGGTTTTAATTTGATAATTGAACAAAATGAATGTTATTGTTAAAGTACTAAAGGTAGAAAATAAAGATACAGAAAATGTGTTATTTTTAAGGTCACATAAAACACATGAAAATAGTTATTTCTACATATTTGCTTATGTACTCAGTAATAAGTGGATATTAGTCAAAAAGTATAGAATACAAAAGATACAGTCCACAGAACTAAAAAATGTCAGCAAGCTGAAGGGCCCAAATGAGGATACACCAATCCCACTTGGGAGGGAGAGGAAAGCAATCTCAGGAGAAGGGAGGGACCTTAGTGGGAAACGGGACAAGAAGGGGAAGAGGGGAACATGATCTGGTATTGGGTTGGGGGATCAGGACTGAAGCTCTCAGGGCCAGCAGAAAGAATGGCAACAAGCAACCTCTGAAGGTAAAAGGTAGGTAGGCCTTCCAGGATGTACCAGACACCGGGGAAGTGAGAGACTCCCAGACTCAAAGGGACAGGCCTTAAATGAAATGCCCTAAAGTGGGGAGAGGAAACATGTAGATCTCACCTCCAGCAAAAATGTAGGGCATCAAGTAAGGGATGGGGGTTGCCATCCCACAGTCAAAACATCTGACCTATTATTGTTCTTGTCTAAATGAACTTCAGGGAAAAAATGGAGAAAAGCCTGAGGAAAAGGAGGCCCAATGACAGGCCCAAAGTGGGCTCCAGCTCAAGGGTAGGCCCCAAGGCCTGATGATATTCCTGAGTGCTCATAAAATGGTGCCTACCATGACTGCCCTCTGAAAGACCCAACAAGCAACTGAAAGAGTCAGATGTAGATATTTATATCCAACCAATGGACAGAAGCTGCTGACCCCTGTGGTTGAATTAGGGGAGAGCTGGAAAAAGCAGAGGATGAGGGTGTCCCTGTAGTAGATCTACACTAACCTGGACCTCCAGATCTCTCAGATACTGGATCACCAACCAGGCAGCATACACCAGCTGATATGAGGTCCCCAACACATGTACAGCAGAGAACTGTGGGGTCTAAACTCAGTCAGAGAGGATGCACCTAATTCTTTTTTTTATATTTTTATTTTCTATATTCTTTGTTTACATTCCAAATGATTTCCCCTTTCCCAGATCCCCCCTCCCCATATGTCCCATAAGCCTTCTTCTCTCCATCCATTCTTAAGAGTCTGGAGGCTCCAGGGAGTAGTGAGATCTGGTAGGGTGGGGGATGTGTGGCAGGGACATCCTCATGGAGATGGGGTGTGGAGAAAGGAGGTATGGGATATAAAACAGTTAGAGGGTGGACCAGGATAGGAATATAATCTGTATTGTAAAAAAAAAAAGTAAATAAAAATAAAAATTCAGCATCCATTATTTGGAGACTGCCACTAGACATCTTTACGGAAGATCATTTCACTGATGATCTTTGCATGCAGCCAAAAGTCTCCACAGACTTTAGATTCTCTTATGTCAATTTCATGAGATTGTTTGGGCCACAGAGACTTTAGCATTCACTCACCTCATTTTAAGTAATTAGGTTTTGGATCTATAACTTTAAAACAGAGATGTATTATTACTTGTCTGAGATGCTACCAATCATACATACATAGTTAAAGCAGAATTAGCTATATACCCAATTCTTAACTGACTAAAACAGCAAAGTTTTTCCAAAGATTACCATCACCTCCAAAACAACTGTTGGACGTTAAAAGGATTTAGCTTATCTGAATCCCCAAATAAAAATTTGCAGGAACCAGGAAGTTGCTTTATCAAAGGCTATAAAAATATACCTTCAAATTCCAGTGTCCTCTTGCAAATCCAACCTTTCTGGAAATGATAACATGTTAACAAATAATATCCCCCATCTACATTTTTCTCTTAAATAGAATGTTTAATGAATTCATCCTTTCTGACATTTGCATGTATCATTAAATGCCACGAGATAACAGAGTTTTAATCATTCCAAATAGCTTTTTAATTATAGTTCTAATTACTTTTTGCAGAAGGTTAAGCTTCACAAACAGGAATAAAACGATTTGCTTGAACTTTGTTGGAAGAGCAATGTTTTGCTCTTGACTTAAGTAGTTAGTAAATTTATTTGGTCAGTTTTAGCTGACTTCATTAGTATTAGATAAGTTCATTTTAAGTGAATTTGAAGTTATGCAGCAGAGATAAAGTTCTGTCATCTTAATTATTTAGAAAGTAAGAATAGGAGATACTCTATAAAGGAAATTATAGATTAGTGGGTACTCATGCCAGTATGCAACACAATACCAGAGAAACAGGAATACCAAACCAAGAAAATAAAAAAGGTAGAGATTGTAGAGTCCAGTGAGAAATGATCTGCTGTAGAGAGCTTTATTTTTTTTAAAAAAATGATTTTTTAATTGTAATCTTTTTTTACACTCCAGATTTTGTCTCCCTCCCATTCTATCCTCTGACTGTTCCTGATCCCATACCTAATCTGCACACCCCTATCTCCACAAGGATATTTACTCCCCCACTCCCCACTCCACCAGAACATTAAAATCCCTGGGGCCTCCAGTCTCTAGTGGGTTAGGTGCATTTTCTCTGACTGAATCCAGACCTGACAGTCTTCTGCTGTATATGTGTTGGGGGCTTCATATCAGCTGGTGTATGCTGCCAGGTTGGTGGTCCAATGTCTGAGAGAGATCTCAGGTGTCCAGGTTAATTGACCTAGATACCACTCCAGACCAGTCTCTGGATCTCCTTTTCCTCAGGCTCTTCTCCATTTTTCTCCCTTTAATTCTTTCAGACAGGAACAATTAAGGGGTCAGAGTTTTGATTGTGGGATGGCACCCCTATCCCTCACTTGATGCTCTGTATTTTTGCTGGAGGTGGGCTCTATAAGTTCCCTCTCCCCACTTTAGTGCATTTCATCTCATGCCCCTCTCTTTGAGTCCCAAGAGTCTCTCACCTCCCAGGTCTCTGGTACATTCGGGAGGGGTGCCCCAAGTCCTGCTCTCTAGGTTGCCTGTTTACATTCTTTGTGCTAGCCCTAAGGGCTTCTGTCCTTTTTCCTCACTCAATACCAGATCATGTTCACCTTTTCCCCATCCTGTCTCCTTTCCCTCCCAGGTCCCTCCCTCTCTCCCTACTTGTGATTGCTTTCTTTTCCCTCTCAAGTTGGACTGAGGCTTCCTCACTTGGGCCCTTTGGCTCATTGACCTTTTTGAGTTCTGTGGATTGTATCTTGAGTATTCTGTCCTTTTATTTTCATTTTTATTTTTTTGGCTAATATCCACTTATTAGTGAGTATATACCATGGATGCCCTTTTGGGTCTGAGTTATCCCACTCAGGATGATACTTTCTAGTTCCATCCATTTGCCTGAAAAACTCAGGATAGCCTCATTCTTACTTAATACCTGAGTAGTATTCCACTGCATAAATAAACCACATTTTCTGTCCATTCTTCTGTCCTGGGACATCTGGATTGCCTCCAGATTCTGGATATCTGGAGGTCACAAGCAAGACCACTATGACCATAATAGAATACATGCCCCTGTGGCATGGTGAGGCATCTTTTAGGCATATTCCCAAGAGTGGTATTGCTGGGTTTTCAGGTTTCTAATTTTCTGAGGAACATCCTGATTGACTTCCAGAATGGTGATAACAGTTTGCAATTGTACTAGCAATGGTGGAGTGGTCCTCTTTCTATACATCCTTGTCAACATGTGCTATCACCTGAGGTTTGGATCTTAGCCATTCTGACTGGTATAAGGTGGAATCTCATGAGCCTTTTGATTTGCATTTCTCTGATGCAAATCTAATTCTCTAATGACTTTGAACATTTGTTTAGGTGCTTCTCAGCCATTGGAGATTCCTTTGTTGTAAATTCTGTTTAATTCTATACCCCATTTTTTAATTCAGTGGTTTGGTTTCTTGGTGGTTATCTTCTTGAATTCTTTATATATTTTGTTGATGCAAGACATTTCCTATCTATTCACACTGAGGCAGTGAGAGGACAGTGATTGCAAGGGAGAGAGGAAGAGGAGCTAAGAGAAGGAGGGGCAGAAAGAAATGGACTCTGGGAGCTGCACAAGGGAGAGGATGAGGAAATGCAGGTCCAGATGCGTTTCTGGTGTGCTGAGAGGTTAGAAATATTGGGATAAAACTTTATCATTGTAATGTGGCATTATGTAATTGGGAGTCACACATACATAAATATTTGGTTAACTACTCAAGTTTAAGAGTCATGCTTTTCCCGAGGGCTTGAATCCAGAATATCAAACAGAAAAATCTATCTGTGATACAAACATTTTGTTTTGAGATTTATATATTACAGAAAATACTGCCAGGTTGAATTTTCTTGTCAAACATGCTAAAATGACTTGTTTGAACTCCTGAGGTCATGGACTTCAGCTAGATCCAGTCAAGACACAGAAATCAGGAACCAACCTGTATGTAGGTTGCCAATTTGTTCTATTTTTATGATTGAGTTACCTCACTCGGGATGATATTTTCTAGCTCCATCCTTTTGCCTAAGAATTTCATGAATTCATTGTTTTTAATAGCTGAGTGGTACTCCATTGTGTAAATGTACCACATTTTCTGTATCCATTCTTCTGTTGAATAGCTTCTGGCTATTATAAATAAGGCTGCTATGAACATAGTGGAGCATGTGTCCTTGTTACATATTGGAGCATCTTCTGGGTTTATGCCCAGGAGTGGTAGAGCTGGGTCCTCAGGTAGTGCTATGTCTAATTTTCTGAGGAATTACCAAAATTATTTCCAGAGTGGTTTTACGTTTGCAATCCTGCCAGCAATGGGGTAGTGTTCCTCTTTCTCCACATCCTCTCCAGCATCTGCTGTCCCTTTAGTTTTTGGTATTAGGCATTCTGACTTGTGTGAGGTAGAATCTCAGGGTTATTTTTTGCTTTGTTTTGTTTTTTTTAATTTTATTTTTTATTAGATATATTCTTTATTTACGTTTCAAATGATTTCCCCTTCTCTGATTCCCCCCTCCCGAAAGTCCCATAAGCCATCTTCCATCCCCCTGTTCCCCAATCAACCTACTCCTGCTTCCCTGTCTTGGTATTCCCCAATACTGCTGCATTGAGCCTTTCCATGACCAGGGACCTCTCCTCCCTTTGATGTCCAACAAGGCTATCTTCTGCTGCCTATGTGTCTGGAGCCATGGGTAACACCATGTGTATAATCTGGTTGATGTTTTTGTCCTTGGGAACTCTGGGAATACTTGGTGGCTCATATCGTTGTTCCTTCTACAGCACTGCAAATCCCTTCATCTCCTTGGGTCCTTTCTCTAGCTTTCCCATTGGGGACCCTGTGCTCAGTTCAATGGGTGGCTGAGAGTGTCATCCTCTGTATTTGTCATCCACTAGCATAGCCTCCCAGGTGATAGCTATATCCGCCTCTAGTCAGCAAGTACTTATGGGCATACATAATAGTGTCTGGGTTTTGTAACTGTATATGGGATGGATCACTAGTGAGTTAATCCAATCACAAAAGAACAGACATCATATGCACTCACTGATAAGTGGATATTAGCCCAGATGTTTGGAATACCCAAGACACAACTCACATATCAAATGATGCCCAAGGTGAAGGAAGAATAAAGTATGGATACTCTGGTCCTTCTCAGAAGAATGGATGCAAAAATGTGGTATTTATACACAATGGAGTACTATTCAGCCATTAGAAACAATGAATTCATGAAATTCTTAGGCAAATAGATGGAGCTGGAGAACATCATACTAAGTGAGGTAACCCAGTCTCAAAAGATCAATTATGATATGCACTCACTAATAAGTGGATATTAGCCTGGAAAACTGGATTACCCAAAACATAATCCACACATCAAATGAGGTAGAAGAAGAACGGAGGAGTGGTCCCTAGTTCTGGAAAGACTCAGTGTAGCAGTATAAGACAAAACCAGAACAGGGAAGTGGGAAGGGATGGGTGGGAGAACAGAGGGAGGCAAGGGGGCTTATGTGACTTTCAGGGAGTGGGGGACCAGAAAAGGGGCAATCATTTGAAATGTAAATAAAAACATATATCGAATAAAATTTAAAAAAAAGAAAAAAAAAAAAAGAAAAGGGGAACAAAATACCCATAGAAGGAAATACAGAGACAAAGTGTGGAGCAGAGTCTGAGGGAAAGACCATCCAAAGACTAACTCAGGGGTGTTTTGATTTGCATTTCCCTGATGTTTAAGGATGCTGAACATTTCTTTAGGGGTGTCTTAGCCCTCCAGAATTCCTCAGTTGAGAATTATTTGTTTAGCAGTGTACCCCATTTTTAATAGGGTTATTTGGTTCTCTGGAGTCTACCTTCTTGAGTTCTTCATATATTGGCTATTACCCATCTATCAGATGTAAGATTGTTAAAGATCTTTTCCCATTGGTTGCTGTTGGTTGCTGTTTTGTCCTATTGACAGTGTCCTTTGCCTTACAGAAGCTTTAAAATTTTATAAGGTCCCATTTGTCAATTCTTGCTTTTAGAGCATAACCTATTGGTGTTCTGTTCAGGAAATTTGCCCCCATGCCCATGTATTCCAGGTTCTTCCCCACTTTCTCTTCTATGAGATCCAGTGTATCTGGTTTTAAGTGGCGATCCTTGATCCATTTGTACTTGAGGTTTGTACAGGGAGATAAGAATGGATCAGTTTGCATCCTTCTACATGTTGACTGGCAGCAGAACCAACACCATGCATTGAAAAATCTGTCTTTTTTCCACTGGATTGTTGTAGCTCCATTGTCAAAGATCAAGTGACCGTAGGTGTATAGATTCATTTCTGAGTCTTCAGTTCTATTCCATTAATCTACCTGCCTGTCATTGTATCAATACCATGCAGTTTTTATCACTATTGCTCTGTAGTACATCTTGAGGTCAGGGATGGTGATTCTGCCAGAGGTTCTTTTATTGTTGAGAATAGTTTTCGCTATCCTGGGTTTTTTGTTATTCCAAATAAATTTGGAAATTGCTCTTTCTAACTCAGTGAAGAATTGAGTTGAAATTTTGATGGGGATTGCACTGAATCTGTAGATTGCTTTAGGCAATATGGACATTTTTACTATATTAACCCTGCCATTCCATGAGTTTGGGAGATCTTTCTGTCTTCTGAGTTCTTCAATCTCATTCTTCAGAGCCTTAAAGGTGTTGTCATAGAGATCTTTCATTTGCTTGGTTGGAGTCACACCATGGTATTTGTGACTATTATGAAGGGTGTTATTTCCCAAATTTCTTTTTCATGCAGTTTATCCTTTTGTATAGGAAAGCCACTGATTTGTTTGAGTTAATTTTATATCCAGCCACTTTGCTGAAGTTGTTTATCAGGAGTTCTCTGGTAGAATTTTGGGGTCACTTAAGTAATCTATCATATCATCTACAAATACTGATACTTTGACTTCTTCCATTTCAATTTGTATCCCCTTGACTCCCTTTTGTTGTCTAATTGCTCTAACTAGGATTTCGAGTACTATATTGAACAGGTAGGGAAAGAGTGGACAGCCTTGTGTAGTCCCTGGTTTTAGTAGGATTGCTTCAAGTTTCTCTCTATTTAGTTTGATGTTGGCTACTGGTTTGCTCTATATTGCTTTTACTGTGTTTAGGTAGGGGCCTGGAATTCTTGATCTTTCCAAGACTTTTAGCATGAAGGGATGCTGAATTTTGTCAAGTGCTTTTTCAGCATCTAGTGAAATGAACACATGATTTTTTTCTTTGTATATATAGTGGATTACGTTGATGTGTTTCCATATATTGAACCATCTGTGCATCCGTGGTATCAAGCCTACTTGAGCATGGTGGATGATCCTTTTGATATATTCTTAGATTCAGTTGGCAAGAATTTTATCGCATATTTTTCCATCAATATTCATAAGGGAAATTAGTCTAAAGTTCTCTTTGTTGGCTGTTTGTGTGGTTTAGGTATCTGATTAATTGTGGCTTCATAGAATGAATTGGTTAGTCTTTCTGTTTCTATTTTGTGGACTACTTTGAAGAGTATTGGTAGTAGTTCTTTGAAGATCTGATAGAGCTCTTCATTAAACCCATCTGGTCCTGGGCTGTTTTTAGTTGGGAGACTATTAATGACTCTTCTTCTTCTTTTGGGGTTTTTGGATTATTTAGATCACTTATCTGACCCTGATTTAACTTTGCTACCTGCTGTCTAGAAAACTGTCTATTTTATCTAGATTTTCCACTTTTGCTGAGTATAGGCTTTTGTAGCAGGATATGATGATATTTTGGATTTCCTCAGTATCTGTTGTTATGTCTCCGTTTTCATTTTTGATTTTGCTGATTTAGATACTGTCTCTGTGCCCTCTGGTTAGTTTGGCTGAGAGTTTAATCTATCTTGTTTGTTTTTTCAAAGAACCAGCTCCTGGTTTGGTTGATTCTTTGTACAGTTCTTTTTGCTTCTACTTGGTTGATTTCAGCCCTGAGTTTGATTATTTCGTGCCTTCTACTCCTCCTGGGTGTATTTGCTTCTTTCTGTTCTATAGCCTTCAGATGTTCTGTCAAGGTGTTAGTGGGTATGTTCTTTCCCGTTTCTTTTTGGACACACTCAGAACTATGAGTATTCTTCTTAGCACTGCTTTCATTGTGTTCCATGCTTGATAACTTTTGGTTGGAAGTCTATTTTATTGGCTATTATAAGATCTTTATTTTAAAATAAATAAATAAATATATAAATTCATACATATATACATACTCCTAATGAATATAAATATGTATATATACAAATGCATATACCTGTTACAGAGTGGTGGGAGAAAAATGTAATAATTCTCTTACACTGCCCAGGACACTACAAATTACAATATCAACCTGTAAGATAAGATGTGACCACTGCAATGGAAATTATAGATGCTACCAAATAGTCCCCAGTTAATTATGATGGCTGATCGATAACAAGAAGTTTTGTACCTTTTTTTTTTTTACAGAATTTACTGAAAACTCAGATTAAAAATCTATAGTTGATTAGTCTTCTGCCTTGTTGACATAGCTCAGAATGTCTAAAGCTTCAATGAGAAATCTATTATAATTGTTTAGCTAAGCTAATACAGTGCCAATCTGATGTGTGTGTGTGTGTGTGTGTGTGTGTGTGTGTGTGTGTACCTGTGGGATTATGTATCCATATGTACAAATGCCCAAGAATTTCAGAACAGGTGTTGATATTCCCTGGATCTCAAGGAAAATTTTATTATTAACTTCCAGATATGGATGTTGGGAACCAAACTCAGGAACAGTAATTCCTCTTAACTGCTGAGTTATCTCTTCATCCCCATTAAGACCTATATTTATACCCATTGAGAAACACTACTAACAGTATTACGTGGAGAATTTCTCTTCATATGTAGGAGATGCATAGATCGGTGCTTTGTTCATGGTACGGAAAGAAAATTAAACCATTGAGAGGTGCTTAGCTACAAATAAGACATTCATATCGTTTCTGAGATTATGGGAACTGTGACATAGAATGGACTGGAAGAATATTAGAACCTGGTGATAGAGGAAAAGGCAGTGAAATTTTATCTTGTAGGTATGACTCAGGCAATACAATTATGGAAATTAGTAGTGGATGATGCTAACATGGGAAGTCAAAAGTCTGGGCTCATCAATACTCAAAACATATATCAGGGAGGAGCCAGTGTGTTCTGTTTTACTCCTCTGATCTTGTGGGTTATGGCAGAGGGCCACACATTATGTTTACTTGCCCTCAAATTATGAATTTACCATGCTCCAATGAATAGTGGCAAACCTCTGGTCAACCACACATCCCTGGCTAAACTCAGTGGGTTACAAAATTAAACTGAAAATGATAAGTGTGAGAAATAATACTTGGAGCAGAACAAAAAATGAAAAAAGTGACAATAAGCAGGATCACTATACAAATGTATGAAATTTTTGAAGAAACAAATTTAATAAAATAAAAAGGAAGGTTAGGTTTCTTTGGAAATGCAATCTGAGTGAGGATTTCATTCCTATGAAATATTAAGTGGTTACTTTTTGGGTAGTTTATAATTTTATTTTTATTTTGTTATGCCCCTTTGATGTACCTAGTATCAGTTAAATTTAAAAAAATAATTGTTCTGAGTTATCCTGATTAACTCATATAAATGTTTTTCTATTAATTCTGAAAAAAGCCCCAAATATGATCGTTTATATAAATTACATATTTTCTACCATGATAAATTGTCAAAATAGTTTGTATATTTCTAATAACTCCATATGAAAACAGATAAAAGTATGCAGTGACCTTTAATGGGTGTTTGCATTGCTCTTGCTTAGATTTGAACATTTCTTATACTCATTACTGCTGCAGCAGACACCTAGAAGCAGTATCATACTGAGAGTGAGATCCACCAAAAGCATCATGAATCCCTTAATTGGGCAACTTCTTCAAAAAATAGTTTTGTGTGTGTGTGTGTGTGTGTGTGTGTGTGTGTGTGTAGTCACCATTTCTCCATTACTACAAAGCAGATGCAATTCTTGATGCGTGTGGTTTATGATCCTAGAGAAATATGGTGACATGTGATGTGAAGCTACCCATGTTCATAGTATTGATGACTGCTAAGGACCACAGTTCACCTTAAGACAAGTAATAGTTTTCAATCAGCTGGCAGTGAGAAAGGGTCATGCACAGTATGAAGTTTTCTTCAAGAATAATTGTAAGTCTTTTACTATACAAGTTTTTATTTTCTTCACTAATTGCCTCAGAGTATAAAGTGCTTAGTATGTCAGAATTTCCAAAAAAGTTTTGCACATGATTAGACCAGATACTATTTTTGCCCCAGAGGTCTCACAGTCAGTTCTGAGAGCAAAGCAACAAAAATAAATGAAAAGACAAACAAACTAACTAAACAATAGAAAAATGCAACTATTAAGAAAAACTGCAAGGCATGTAGTGGTTGTGTAGGCCTTTAATTCCAGCACTCAGGATTGAGAGGCAAGCAAATCTCTAATGGTTCAATGCCTGTCTGGTCCACAGAGAAAATTCTAGGATAACCAAGGACACAAGAATGTCTGTCTCAAAAAAAAAAAAAAAATCAAACAAAACTAACAAAAAGCAAGCAAGCAAGCAAAAACCATTATCTAAAAGGAAATTACAATAGATTATTGATTATATATTCTTTGGAAACTCACATGTAACTAAACATTTTCCATTTATTTTATTTCCACAAGTTCAATATAACCCCAAAGCAAAAACTTTTTGGACTCTGATTAACAAAGTTTATATAAGATCATCTATATTAGTTTGTTTTTTCTATGTTTTGCTGATAACAATTTGCATTTTTCAAGAAACAGATCATAATCTTATCTTACATCTTATTTTTGAAGACTTAGTTCTGGTAAATTGTCTAATTATCTATTCTCTATTCTTTTAATGAAATTACTTACTCTTTTCTCAACTCTCTCTTTTGATGTAGCCAGAACCTGTGGCTACATCCCTGGACCAAAAGATACAGGAACTCAAACCCAACTTAGAATGAATTGTTTTATTTGGTCATTAACTTGTCCCAGGACTGTTTTCATTGCTATATAGTTTTTTTTTGTTGTTGCTGTTTTATTTTGTTTTGTTTTTGTAGGGCATTAAAACTCACTGTACTCCTTTCCCAACCTATGCAGCTTTTGTTTACTATTCTTCCCAGAGGGGTCATATTCTAGTTTTGATTCGAACATTAAACTGCCTATCAAGTGCCCTAATTTCCCAAAATTGTTTAAATCAAATTAACTTCCTAAAGATAGTTAAATCGAATCAGGGATTTCATAAAATCTTTAATTCATTTAAACAGCATTATCTCATGAAAGCACATCTTCATGTTGACAGGCAGGAAACATGTTCAACAGAGTAAACTAGGATACTGGAAGTAATCAGGCTAAAGATAGTGAAGGTCTCCCCTTGCCCAATAACACCATGCCAGGTATATGAGCCATATTTCAATTACAAATATGAGAAGCCACATCAGGAGCAAGAAGCCATTCCGAGACAAAGCACATCTTCTGAGATGAAGCTGCGCCTCTTCTGGGTACACTCATTGCGGTTGAACAAAACGGTGGGGCATTTCTAGGAAACACACTTACCATTGCAGGTCTAACTTCCAGACACTTGCCTATAATCATTCAAGAGATATTATTTTAGCTAGAGGTTGTTGATGTGAATGGAAACCATGACCACTGAAACTCTTATAAGGGAAATCATTTAATTGGGGTTGGCTTACAGTTTTAGAGGCTTAGTCCTTTATTTTCAGGATGGAAAGCATGGCAGCATGCAGGCAGAAATTGTGCTAGAGAAGGAGCCAAGAGGTCTACATAAAAACCAGAAGGCAGCAGGAAGTGAATAGGCTTGACCTTCTGAGCTCTCAAAGCCCACCATCATTTCTCTAACAATGCCTGGCCTATTCCAACAATAACAAACTGCCTAGTACTGTCAATCTCTATGGACCTTTGTGGGCCATTAATTCAAACTACCACAAATACGTATAAAAGTTTGCTATTTTAAAATGTTTCTTAGTGCAGTCATAGAAAAGTGTATACAAATGTTCACCAAAAATAAATAAATAACTGGGTCTTCAAGAAGATCTATTTCCAATTTTCTGAGGAACCTCGAGACTGATTTCCTGAGTGGTAGTACCAGTTTGCAATCATACCAGCAATGGGGGAGTGCTCCTCTTTTTCCACATCCTTTCCTACATGTCTTGTCACCTGAGGTTTTGATCATAGCCATTCTCATTGGTATAAGATGGAATCTCAGGGTCCTTTTGATTTGCATTTCTCTCATCACCAAGGACTTTGAACTTTTTTTAGGTGCTTTTCAGCCAGTTGAGAGTCCTCACTTGTGAAATATTGGCTTAGTTCTATACTCCTTTTATTGATTGGGGTGTGTGGCTTTTTTGGTGATTATCTTCTTAAGTTCTTTATAAATTTTGTGTATTAGCCCTCTATCAGATGTGAGGTTAGTGAAAATATTTTCCCATTTTGTAGGTTGCTGATTTGTCTTATTGACGATGTCCTTTGCCTTACAGAAGCATTCCAGTTTCATGAGATCCTATTTATCAATTCTTGATCTTAGAGCATGAGCCAATGAAGTTTCTCCCTGTGTCATTGAGTTCAAGGCCCTGTCCCACTTTCTCTTCCATTAGATTGAGTATACCTGGTTTTATGTTGAGGAACTTGATTACTTGGGCGTGAGCTTTGAGCAAGGAGACAAATATGGGTCTATTTTCATTTTTCTATATTCACATAGCCAGTTAGACCAGCACCATTTATTGAAGATACTTTCTTTTTTCCATTGTATATATTTTGCTTCTTTGTCAAAGATCAAGTGTCTATAGTGTGTGGTTTTTTTCAGGGTCTTCAATTCTATTCCATTGATCAGTGTGTCTATTTCTGTACCAATACCATGTAGTTTTTATCACTATTGCTCTGTAGTAATGCTTGAGGTCAGGGATGTTGATTCCCCCAGAAGTTCTTTTTTCTTTTTTTTTATTAGATGTATTCTTTACTTATATTTCAAATGTTGTCCCTGTTCCTGGTCCCCAACCCAGAAAACCCCCTAACCCATTTCCCCCCCTGATTACCAATCCAACCACTCCTGCTTCCCCTTTCCTGAACACCCAGCTATACCACTCTTGGGAATATATGCAAAAGATGCCCCACCATGCTACAGGGGCACATGTTCCACTATATTCATAACAGCCTTATTTGTGGTACCAAAAGCAGAAAAAAACCTAGATGTCCCATGACAGAAGAATGGATACAGAAAATGTGGTTCATTTACACAATGGAATACTACTCAGCTATTAAGAAAGAAGGAGGACATAATGAGTTGCGTAGGCAAATGGATTGAACTAGAAAATATCATCCTGAGTGAGGTAATTCAGACCCAAATGGACGTGCATAATATGTACTTACCAATAAGTAGTTAGTAGGCCTAAAAAAGTACATAATCCCCAAGGTGCAGTCCAGAGAACTCAAAAAGTTCAACAAGCTGAAGTACTCAAGTGAGGACATCTCAGTTCTACTTGGGAAAGAGAAGAAAGCAATCACAAGTCAGGAGGGAGGGAGGAACCTGGGAGGAAAAGTAGATAGGGCAAGGGAGAGGTGGGAGAGGGGAACTTGATCTGACGCTGGGGGAGGGAAAAGGACTGAAGCCCTGAGGACTTCAGAAAGAATCAAAACAGGCAACCTCAGGAGACAGAAAGTTAGGGGGACACTCCAGAATGCACCAGAGATCAGGGAGGTGAAAGACTCACAGGACTAAAAGGGACAGACCTTAGAAGAAATGTCTAGCAGTAGGGAGAGGGAAGTTATAGAGCCTACCTCCAGCAGGAAGACAGGGCTTCAAATGAGGGAGGGGGACATACCACAGTTATAACAATGACCCATAATTCTTCCTGTCTGAAAGAATTACAGTGATAGAAATGGAGAGGAGCCTGAGAAAAAGAAGGTCCAGTGACAGATCCAATGTGTGATCCAGCTCAAGGGGAGGTACCAAGTCCTGATACTATTACTGAGGCTATGAGTAATCACACAAAGGGATCTACTATGACAGCACTCCAGAAGACCCACCAAGTAGCTGAAAGAGTCAGATGCATATATTTGTACCCAACCAATGGACAGAAGAAGATGACACCCACCTGCTGTTGAATTAGGGAAGGCTGAATGAATGTGAGGGCTACCCTAGCGGATGACTATCAGTCTCAGTCTGGACCCCCAGGATCTCTCAAACGCCTGACCACCAAACAGGCAGCATGTACCAGCTTATATGAGGTCCCTAGCACACATACAATAGAGGACTGCTGGGTCTGTGTTTATTCAGAAATGATGCACCTAACCATTTAGAGACTGGAGTCCCCAGGGGGTTGGGGGATAGGGACATCCACATCCACGTGGAGACAGGAGGAAGGGAGGAGGTATGAGATGTGGAACTGTTGGAGGGCAGACAGGAGTTAGTGGGGTAGGGAATAAGATATGGAGTGTATAAAAAGAATGAACACCCCTCCACTGCTGCTGGGGTTGCAAATTGGTACAACCACTCTGGAAATCAGTCTGGCGGTTCCTCAGAAAACTGGGCATGTCACTCCCAGAGGATCCTGCTATACCACTTCTGGCATATACCCAGAGGATTTCCAAGCATGTAATAAGGATAAATGTTCCACTATATTCATAGCAGCCCTATTTATAATAGCCAGAAGCTGGAAAGAAACCAGAGGTAACTCAACGGAGGAATAGATACAAAAAAAATGTGGTATATATACACAATGGAGTACTATTCAGCCACTAGAAACAATGAATTCATGAAATTCTTAGACATGGATGGAGCTGGAGAACATCATACTAAGTGAGGTAACCATGTCTCAAAAGATCAATCATGGTATGCACTCACTGATAAGCGGATATTAGCCTAGAAACTTGGAATACCAAAAACATAATCCACATATCAAATGATGTCCAAGAACTACAGAGGATGGCCCCTTGTTCTGGAAAGAGTCAGTGAAGCAGTATAGGGCAATACCAGAATAGGGAAGTGGGAAAGGGTGGATGGGGGAAAAGGGGGAAGGAAGAGGGCTTATGGGACGTTCAGGGAGTGCAGAGCCAGGAAAGGGGAAATCATTTGAAATGTAAATAAAAATATATCTAATAATGTATATATATTAAAATGAATAAAATAAAATAAAATAACTTACAAACTATAAAATTATGTTGCAGTTAAAAAACATTTCAATAAACATGGTTTGATATTGAGTCAATTAGTAGAATTATATTCCCTGATAAAATGTACATAAAAGAATATCAAGTAAGCAGAATTCACGTTAAAAAAAAAAGGTTTCTTACAGTAGAGGAAAATAAGACTAAGAAAAGTAAAACAGAAAAGAAATATAAATGAAGGAAAAGGGAAGAGAAGAAAGAGGAAAGCATGCATATGCAGCCAGCATGGAAGTACACCATCAGCATGGCATTCACCATGTGTGGGAGTACACCATCAGCATAGCATTCACCATTTGTGTACAGCAGCATATCTTTCCAAATGAATAGGAGATGATAAAATTAATGATATCCATTGATTCATTTATACTACACATGTGAATAGACCAGAACAATACTATAAGAAAAACATTCCCTTCCTGTAGTCATGGTGTCACAGACTTAAGAAACAAGATTTCAAGAGATTATTGATTTAAAACCTAGAGAAAATGGAAATGAATGGAAATAGTTAATAAGATAAAAAGAAAGGAGAGATTAACTTAGTGAGTGACATGGAGAACAGTTACTGCCTCTAAAGATCAGCTGTTAATTAATAAGATTTTCCTAACCACTGCCTTATAGTTCCTGTAACTAGACTCCAGTATTCCATGTGACATTTGTACAAATATTAATGATCAATTTTGACCACTTCCTAGATATAAGTATATTTGTATACTTCTACATAGTTACTCGCTGAATGGTAGAACATGGTTAGCCATTCCTGTAGTGGGGTGTGTGTGTATGTGTGCGTGTTTGTGTGTGTGTGTGTGTGTGTGTGTTATATCTATTGTTGTTGTTGATGATATTGTTGCTGTGTATATATGTGGTGTAGATATATGTGCATGTGAATATTCATGCGTGTATGCATTTTTATTCGGATGTAAACTATAGATGTCAATCTTGAATGTCTGACACTGTAAGTGACATATTTATAACCAAAGATATCTGGTTATTTCTTTTTACTTACATATAATTGCATCATTTCTTTCCTCCAAAATCTTCTATATATTCCTCCTTGCTCTTTCAAACTAACATCCTCCTTTTTAATTAAGTATAATTTACAAAATTTGCAAATCATATGGTTACATAAGGAAAATTGTAAACTTACCAATATGTCAATATTACCTTTATGTGGCAAAGATGTTTCATGTTTTAACAATTTTATGAATTATTTGGAAAATAGTTTCAGAAAATAGGTATAATATATAAGGTCCTATATTTATATGAATATGATAAACTTTATAATTACTCAAGATTACCCAATTATTTCATAGTTGTATGAGTAGAAAAATTTGAGGCCTTGTTAATATTTCTTGATAATATTGTTCTCTTATTGATACTGTTATTAGATAAGCATTTCAAGGCCTATTATGCAATTGTTATTTAACATAACTGTTAAATCTGGTTATTTAACAAACAAAAGCAAGAAAATTTATTGGATTTTTTGGCTTCATATTATTGTTTGACCATAATCTTGTTAATAACAGTATGAATATTAATATCACTGAATGGCAGCAAGTTCTAGCACAAAATCTGCTCCTTTTCTCCACATACTTAAAGAACTATGCCTTTGACTCCAACATTTTAGAAGATCATCTACCATATTAACAGTTCTACCTCAGCCTTTTCTTAACTTGCAATCTGTCTATATATGTGCACTGTATGCACTTGTCTCTCTCATCCCTTTATCTTTTCATCAGCCTGCTCTCATCCTATCCCATAAAGTGTCTTTCCTTTAATATTCCATGTCTTATTAGAACATGATGGAACTCTACCAGTCAGCACCAAAATGAAAACCTAGGTATTATTTCCTGGAGCACCCTGCCTTTCTTGTTCTCCTGGCCTCTTCAATCTTGCTTTGTAGAATCTCTTTAATTGGAATATTTTAGCAATATGTTCAGTTATATAGTTTAATATATTTTCGGACAATCCTTTTGATATGATTTAAATTTTTGGAGATTCATTTCTGATTTTTAATCCAGCAAGGTTACAAAAAGCTGTATTATGTATTAGTTTCTACTTGGTATGATTTTATTAATCATATAATTTTTCTGCTGGTATGTAACAAACTTATAGATTCATCCTAAGGTATTATGGACAATATTTACAGAACACTTTGTAGTAGGTGCTGTACTTTAAATCATAATTATATAATTAGGAGAGAGATGATGTTCCTACTGATAACATACATAATTTTGAACAGACAGCAAGCTAAAAAAGCCTCGGATTTTTTTGAAGTCAGGCATAAAAGGGCATAAAAACAAGTTTGACTTAAACAAATCTTTGCTATTTAGCTTTAGTAGGACTAGTAGTTGGTATATGTGTATATGTGTGTATGTGTATATATATCTGAAGTTCAGAATGAACTACAACTGCTACTTGTCTGTTTGTTGAGAGGGGATCTTATGTAATCCAGGATATTCAGAAACTTTTTCTATTTTAACCTCTGAAGTGCTGTGATTACAGGCATGTGCTGCTTCATTTATGTTCCTGTGGGAGTTTAGGGCATGTGAACCATAGTCTACAGTGAACTTGTGGGAGTCAGAAGATAGCTTATGAAAGTTGTTTCTATCCTTCTACGTTATAGGTTTGTACCTACCTTGTAGGTTTGTGTCTCAAACTCAAGTCATTAGGCTTGGTAACAATTACCTGACCCCAGTGAGCCACTTCATCAATCTATCCACCACCATAATTTTTGAAATAGTCTCTTACTGAACATGTAGTTTACCAATTCAGTTACAATTGCTAATCAGCAAGTTTATAGGATTCAGCCTTCTCCACCTTTCCAGTGTTGGTATTAAAGATGTTCACTGTTGTGCTTGATTTTTACATTGGTGCTATGTTTCAAGAAGGGGTCATTATGTTTGTTTAGAAAGAAGTTTATCTAGCACATCATCTCTCCATTATTTTTTAAAACCACATCTTGATGAACCTGCAGCTTACTGAGTTGGCTATACTGGCTGACTGATGAACTTCCTGGATACCCTATATCTTTCTTCTCTTTCCTGATGTTAAATAACTGAGTTTCAGTGTCAGATATCTTGTATAAATATTGGGGAACTGAACAATGATCTTCTTGCTTTTGCAGCAGACCCTTTACTGATTGGATTATATCCTCATCCTCTATATTCTAGGATTTTAGTGTATATGTTCTATGCATATGAAGATAATTCAAGCAAAATTGTGATCAGTAAAATAATAATTTGAAGAAAAATGGAGGGTTTTTTGAAGTTTTTAATTACAATAAGAAATTAGAAATATTGGAGGTTATATAGTCAAAGTCTATAAATGCTTCCAATCATGGTCTTGTCTTTGATTTGCACTTAATTAGCCTTTACAGAATAGTGGACAAGACTGGTAGAACACAGGTAGTTTGGTATCACCATAAACCAAATATTTGAGGTTTTGCTCTCAAGGATCATATTGAAAATAACACTGAAATGATCCATTTTGTAAATCATGAAATCACCATTTCCAAAATTGTGGGTGAATGCAAGCAGATATATTATGGGTATTTGACAAATATTTTATTAATATGTTAGATTTTGGTAGATTAGGAGTGTAACATTTTAAGTACTACAACAGGATATAAAGGGATTGAGAAATTTATGTTAATTGACAGATATTTGAATATTTGGCAAATAATAAAATATTTTTAAAACAATATGGACCTATGGGCACAATAATTTATAGCCCAGTAAAGAATTATTTACATATTTAAAAGAGCATCAATGATAGCATATTCATATTTTCATCATATTTGTGAGCAAGTATTTTATAGAGAGGAAGGGCAGCCAGATTCTGTAACTTTCTGGGTTTGTCAGAGACTGTTTAATAAAAATATCACATTTAGTTTGAATTATTTGGGGAGTAATACTAAACCATTGCATTCTGTACTTAAATCAGATGATAACTAATTGTCCAACACAGTTTCTGTGTTTTCTTCTTTTCTTTATATACTTTTGCCAATGCTTATTTTTCTTATATAATTTTATGTAGACTAAAATCTATGTGTATATAATTAATCAATGCTAATCTATCTATCTATCTATATTTTTGTATGGATAGAAGACAAAGATATAGCTTCTGAATGAAAAATCTGACTTTTAATCCTAATATGAAAGATGGAATTTATAATTTGTATGAAACATAAAAGTTGTATGTAAAATGTCATTTTAGGGATGTTCTTTAGTAGATATTTGCAAATCATCCAATATATTTATATTGCTCATTGTGTAAGAATCTTCAAGAACGAGAATAGGTCAGGTTTATGGCTTAGATTGAGATGTGTTGCTTAAGAGATGATTCAATATCTAATATATACAAAAAACTCAAGAAGTTAGACTCTAGAGAACCAAAAACCCCTATTAAAAATGATGAACAGAGCTAAACAGAGAATTCGCAACTGAGGAAACTCAAATGTCTGAGAAGCAGGCAAATGGATGGAATTAGAAAATACCATCCTGAGTAAGGTAACTCAAACCCAAAAGGACAAGCAAGGTATGTTCTCACTAATAAGTGGATATTAAAAAGTACAGAGTACTCATGATACAGTCCATAGAACTCAAAAAGATCAACAAGTTGAAGTGCCCAAGTGAGTATTCCTCAGTCTCCTTTGAGAGTGAGAACAAAGCAATTACAAATGGGGAGGGACGGGGATCTCGAGGGAAAGTGGATGGAGGTGGGAGGGAGTGGGGTGAGAGGGTAACATAATCTGGTTTTGGGTGAGGGAAAATGACTGAAGTCCTGAGGGCCAGCAGAAAAAATGAAAACAGGAAACCTCTGGAGATAGGATGTTGGGGGCACCCTCCAGAATGCCCCAAAGACCTGGGGGGTGAGAGACTTTCAGGACTCAAATGGGGGTACCTTAGATGAAATGACCAACAGTAGGGAGAGGGAACTTATAGAGCCCACCTCCAGCAGGTAGACAGGCCTTCAAGTGAGGGAGAGTGGTACCATCCCACAGTCACAACTCTGCCCCATATTTGTGCCTTTCTGAAAGAATTACAGGGATGGAAATGGAAAAGAGCCTGAGGAAAAGAAAGTCCAGAGACAGACCCAAAGTGGGATCCAGCTCAAGGGAGGTCCTAAGTCATGACGCTATTACTGAGTCTATGGAGTGCTCACAAAAATGGACGGAGCATGACTGCCCTCCAAAAGACCCTATGAGCACGTGAAAGAGTCAGATACAGATATCCGCACCCAACCAATGTAGAGAAACACCTGGCCCCTGTTGTTGCATTAGGGAAGGCTGAAAGAAGCTGAAGAGAGGGGCAACCCTGTAGGAGGAACAGCAGTCTCATTTAATTGAGTCCCCTCACCCCGCCCCAAGATCTCTCAAACACTGAACCACCAAACAGGTAGCATCCCAGCTGATATGAGACCCCCCCCAACATACATACAGTAGAGGACTCCCAGGTCTGTGTTCATTCAGAGATGATTCACCTAACCCTCAAGAGACTGGAGGTCCCAGGGAGTTTAGAGTTCAGGATTGGGGTGAGATTCCACCTCACACCAGTCAGAATAGCTAAGTCAAAGACTCAGGTGACAGACAGCAGATGCTGGCCAGGATATGGAGAAAGATGAATACTCCTCCATTGCTGGTGGAATTACCAAATGATATTGTCACTCTGGAAATCTGAAGGAGCTGAGGGGGTTTGCAACCCCATGGAGGTAGCAACAGTGTCAACTGGCCAGAACCCCTGGAGCTCCCGGAGACTGGACCACCAACCAAAGAATATACATGGTGAGACCCATGGCTCTGGCAGCATATGTGGCCTATGATGGACTTGTTTGACATCAGTGGGAGGAGAGATCCTTGGGCTTGGGTGTTCAATGCCACAGTGTAGGGGAATGCATTCAGATCACTAACATTCCAAATGAAGAGACCCCATTCTCTTGAGAAAGTGTAGAGTATAAAAGGAAAAATGCAGAAAATTCAATAATTTTGTATAGATAATCATAGAAGAGATATATACATATGCCTTGTTCCACCATTGATCTATTAGTGATGACAGAGTTATTTCCAAGGAAGTTTAATGATAAATGTGCATTCTAACAGAGATAAGTACAAAGATAGTATTCAAAGGTCATTGAAAAATATGTTGATGTTTAATCTTTTGTTGATATACCTGAAATTTCAAGAGAACAGTTGTATGTGAAAATTATATAGTCTGGCTGCAAGTACAAGAAAAATGGTTTCTGGAAGGAAATTAAGTAAGTCAGGTTTCTCATATGGAATGGGAAGTTAATGAACCTTAACATCTAAGCATGGAGCAACAGGTATTTAATGACTTCTAAAGGTTCAAATGTCAGTTTTCCTCTCATGATGGGGCTCCTGAAAAGTTGCCCACATTCTAGTAGATGACCTCACACCTGGAAATATATTGTGAGCACAAATTGAAGTCACTCAATTATTACATTTAAAAATGCTGTTGAATGACAGAATATTAGATACAGAACTATGATGATTTTAAAAGAGTTGGCAATAAATAAACTCAAATGTAGTTTATGAAAATTTCAAACACTAATACAAATTTTAAAGGATATATGAAAAAGAAGTAGGTACTATATTGCTGTGATTTATTGTTTTGTAATTTGGTTAAACAGAGACAACCTGAGCAAATAGTGTATGTCTTGTAAAAGGACGAGTAAAATGCAGGAAAACCAAAAGAGAACAGAAAAGAACAAATCAAAATTTAAACATCTGCTCTACAGCCCCCTAGGATTCATTTCAATATTTAGTGGTGGGTTATTGGGTTTCAGAATGAAGCTCTGAAATACGGTTTGGTGAGTATGAAGTGAGCAAGAGAAAATATCCTTCTGTGGAAATAGAAACTGAAACCTGCAACTTTGCAGAGAGAAAATGCGGTCAGTATATGAAGTAAGGAGAGAGTGATGTACTGGCCTGCTGATTGCCTGGAACAGAAACCAGAGAAGCATTTACAGCTTCAGCACCAAGCAAAGGGTCAGCGCAGGAAAGAAGAAATTGCTTGGGTCTGTTAATACTTGTATTGTTAACAGCAAGAAAATTATTTATTTTACCAGTACATTTAGTTGTGTGCAGACAGTAAATCATATTTTCAGTACTGCAGATAGCGTTCATATTTTTTCCTCCTGTTAGCTATCTATGAAATGCTTGCTCTCTTTTTTAATGTACATTCCTGGATGTATAGAAATATTTAGGGGAGTGTGAAAGCAATAGTTGTATGTAAACTATTACCAGGAATGCATATATAGTACATCAGTCTACATATGCACATTTCATTCTCTCACAAATGAAAACAAAATATCCAATAATAAAATACACTATATAATACAAATCTTGTTATGTTGTATTGCATGGTGAGAAACATATTTTGTATAGAATCATCAGGTTTCATTTATTCATTCTTCCAATAAGAATTTGAAGAAGGTAAAAAATAAATGATTACTTAAATTCATACTTATATTTTTAGAAAATACTAGCTTTCTCCTTTATTTCATGTTGTCTTTTCTGCACTCCATTGAAAGTCTCAACTTCAGTGTTCTTTTACTAACTTTCTTCAATTTTGATTACTGTGGGTTGAGAGAAAATAAGAGGAATTTCAAATTTTCCTTATTTTCTTATTTGGATTGTTAATAGACAAAATACTCACATAAAAAGTATATAATTGATTATCGTTGGAAGTACAAATCTATTTTACTCAATCAAAATTGTACATGTTATAATATTACTTGTCAGTCAAGCAGTTTAGACTGTATTTCTAAGGATAAAAATGTCTCAAAATTAAATGTGCTTAAAGGAAATGGGACAAATAGTGGAGCCAAGACTGATTGATACCCCATCTAGAGACTGCCCCACCTAGGGATCCATCCCATCTGTAGACACCAAACTCAGACACTATTGCTGATGCCAAGATATGCTTGCTGACAGGAGCCTGATTTAGGTGTATCTGTGTGGTTCTTCCAGAGCCTGACCGATACAGATGTGGTTGTACACAGCCAAACATTGGACTGAGCAAGGTGACTCCAATGGAAGAGTTAGAGGAAAGACTGAAGGAGCTGAAGAGATTTGCAACCCCATAGGAAGAACAACATCAACCAACCAGACCCCCCAGGGCTCGCAGGGACTAAATCACCAACCAAAGAGTACACATGGAGGGACCTCTGGCTCCAACTGCACTTGTAGCAGAGGATGGCCTTATCTAGCATCAGTGGGAGGGGAGGGACTTGGTCCTGTCGAGGCTCAATGCCCCTGCATAGAGGAATTCTAGGCCAGTGAGTCAGGAGTGGGTGGGTGGGTGGGTGAGGGAACACGCTCCTAGAAGCACAGGGAGGGGGTAGGATAGGGGGCTTAGGGAGGGGAAACCTGTAAGGGGGATAACATTTGAAATGTAAATAAATAACAAAGAAAGAGTTAACCAAATCTTGGAATACATTTAGCTCTAACATTTATTAAGGGTACAGTAAAATAAATAATTATTATAAAATACTCTGAACAACGTTTATTCCTCCCAGATACAGGAAAATTTTTTTTTTCAATTTAGACACCATGAAATTTTTCCATGTCTTTATGAATTTGTCTCTTGTACTTAAAAGGCTCTTATCAATTCTATTTGATGTGTTCACAGTGCCAGGATAACTCTGGCTTCATCCCTAACATGTTTCTACTCTTCAAGCAAGATATACATTCTTTAACATGTAAAAAAAAATGAGTATTTTCTCATCTTGATTTCCTGTTTTTCTACTGTATAAAAGATATGTGTGGTTTTCTCCATTATTCAGTTTAAGGATTATTTCTTTTTTTTTTCATGCATGGGAGAGGGGATTATATGTGTTTGTGCTGTATTCATATGTGTGCTTATACAAGCCACTGTTTTGCAGTGACAAGAGTAGGGCACAAGTTTTCATCTTCAATCATTGCCTTAGTTAAATCTTTGAGGCATGGCCTCTCTATCTGAAGTGTAGAACTCATAATCCTCCTACCATAGAATCCCAAACACTGAGATTATGGGCAAGCAACAGCATGCCAAATACAGTGTACTACAAAAAGTCTGATTTGCACTTGTTTGTACTTTCCTTGTGAATAGTTACATAAATGCTTTGCTCTTCTTAATGTTATAAAATATTTTAATTATAAACAGAAATAATATTATAAAATAGCTTTTACCCTGATAAAACTACTACTACTTTCAAGAGATAATTATTAAAGTCTATGTTCTGTGCTAGACTGGAAGCTAACAAGCCAGCGAGATCCTCCTCTCAATGTTCTTTTAGCGCTGAACTTATAAGCATGTGTAGCACAATATGTACCTTGTTAGATTGTTGCAGGAATCTGATTTCAGATTTTTGTATTTCCTTAAAAATTCCATTGATTATTTAACGACCTCTTCATACACTACACATTATTACTACTATTAAAACATGATCTTATATAATTTTGCTGATTATTTTAAAATTTTTGTTATTTTTTGCATTTACATTATAAAAGCACTGCTAATATGGTACAGTATTTTTTAATTGGATATTTTTACTTATTTACATTTCAAATGTTAGCTCCTTTCCCAGTTTACCATCTGCAAACCCTCAATCCTATTACCCTACTTCTATGAAGGTTCCCCCCTATGCATCTACCCACTCCAGCCATACTGACTTAGCATTCCTCTACACTGGGGCATAAAGCCTTCACAGGACCAAGGGTCCACTGATGCTAGATAAGGTCCTTTCAGTTCCTCAGTCCTTCCCCTATCTCCTCTATTGGTGTCCCTGTGCTCAGTGCAATGATTGGCTATGTCAGGTCTTCTTTCCTCTTGGGCTTCATACAGTCTCTGAGTTGTATCATGGGTATTCCACATTCTTTTACTAATATCCACTTATCAGTGAGTGCATACCATGAGTGGTCTTTGGTGACAGAGTGACCTCATTCAGGATGATATTTTCTATCTCCATCCATTTGCCTGTGAATTTCACGAAGCCATTGTTTTTAATAGCTGAGTAGTATTCCATTGTGTAAGTGGTACAATATTTTTTTTAATTCTTAAATAAATAGTATTTTCATCATTTATTGGTTATTTCTTAGAACTGTTAAAAGTAGATTCTTCACTCATATACTTCCTCAATACAATTTCTTCTCCTTCCACTCCTCCAGCTTCTCTCCACCTCTTCTCTACCCCAGTTCCACTCCTTTCCATTTCTATTCAGAAAGAAGTAGAACTCCCAGAGACATCAACCAAACACAAGATAAAGTGACACAAGGCAAAAACACTCATATTCATGGCTGGACAAGATACCCATTTTGTGGAAAAGAGTCCCAAAAGCAGACAAAAGAGTCAGAGGATTCCCACATAAATACCAAGCAAGCAGCTATAATATATAAATGGAGGACCTGACATAGACACATGCAGGCTCTGTGATTGCTATTTCAGTCTCTGTGAGCCAATATTGGTTCTATTCTGGAAAGTGTTTTCCTGGTTTTCTGCATCCCTTCTGGCTTTTACAGTCTTTCCTTCCCTTCTTCTGTGAGGTTGAAATAAAGGACCCAATGAAGACTTCCAATTTAGACTCTCCATGTAATGTCTGGTTCTATGTCCCTGCATCTACTCTCTTCTACTACTAAAGGAAACTACTTTGAAAACTGGTCAAAGCAGCAATCTATGAGCATAGCAGAATATTATTAGGAATATTTTTTTGTAATAGTGTTTGGTTCTACCACAGGTCTCTGGAATTCAGGTTGTCTCTAATTCCTAGCCATTTAGGTTGTGTTCAGAATGGGTTTGCACTCATGCCATGGGCCTCTTGGTAATCCACACATTAGTTGTTCACTCCCACAAGTTCTGTGCTATAGTTGACCCTGCACATTTTACGAGAGGAACAGATTATAGGTCGAAGATTTTCTGGGTAGGGTGGTTTAGTCCTTTGAAGAAGCTTGTCCCCCACAGACTCACATGTTTGAATAAGCTTAGCCCAGGGAATGGCACTATTGTATTGTATTATATTATATTATTATGGCTTGTGGCTTTGTTGAATTAGGTGTGGCCTTGATGGAGAATGTATGTCACTGTGGGGATGGGCTTTGAGATCCCCTTCCTATCATCCTGGGGACAGTCTTCTCATGCTTCCTTTGGATCATGATGTAGAACTCTTGGCTCCTTCTCCAGTACTGTCTGCCTGTATGCTTCCTGCCACGATAATGGACTAAATTTCTGAAGCTGTAAGCAAACCCCAATTAAATGTTGTCCCTTATACAAGTTGCCTTGTTCATGGTGTCCTTTCACAGCAATAAAACACAAATTAAGATAGATGGTGTCCAAGTTTCTCTTTTGGTAGCATACAAAGAACCTAAGTTCACCAAAGAAAATAGAAGATCCTGGAGAAGATTACAAGAAAGAAACAACAAGTCCTCTGAATTCGATGAGCTCTATGGAAGGTGTAAAAAAGAAAAAAAAAACCTTTGTATTTGTCAGGCTCTGGCAGAGCCACTCAGGAGCTGTATCAGGCTACTGTCATCATGGACCTCATGGCATTCATAATAGTGTCTCTGTTTGGTGACTATATATGTGATGGATCTCTAGGTGGGGTGGTCTCTGAATGGCCTTTCCTTCAGCCTCTGATCCACACTTTGTCTCACTATTTCTTCCTGTGCATATTTTGTTCCACCTTCTAATTAGGTGAAGACCAACACTATAGTCTTCCTTCTTATTAAGCTCCATGTAGTCTGTGAATTATATCTTAGGTATTATGAGCTTTTGGGCTAATATCAACTTATCACTGAGTGTGTTCTTTTGTGATTAGGTTATCTCACTCAGGATGATATTTTCCAGTTCTATCTATTTGACAATGAATGCATTGAATAAAGCAGAGTAGTATGCCATTGTGTATATGTACCAAATTTTCTGTATTCATTCCTCTGCTAAGGATATTTGGGTTGTTTCCAGCTTCTGGCTATTATAAAGAAGGGTACTATGAACACAGTGGATCATGTGTCGAAGTTATATGTTGGAACATATTTGGGTATATGCCCTGGAGTGGTATATCTGGGTCCTCAGGTAAAAACTACGTCCAGTTTTCTGAGGAACTGCCATAATGATGTCCAGAGTGTTTGTACCATCTTGTAATCCCACCAAAAATAGAGGAGTTTCCCTTTTCTCCTAATCCTTGCCAGTATCTGTTGTCACCTGAGTTTTTAATCTTAGCCATTCTGCCTGGTGTAAGATGGAATCTCAGGGTTGTTTTGATTTGCATTTTCCTTACGCCTAAGGATGTTGAACATTTAGAGGTCCTTCTCGGCCATTCAGTATTCCTCAGTTAAAATGGTTTTTTATTTATCTCTGTACCCCATTTTTAATAGGGTTATTTCATTCTCTGACATCTAACTTCTTAAGTTCTTTGTATATATTAGATATTAGCCCTCTATCTGAGGAAGGATTGGTAAAGATCTTTTCCCAATCTGTAGGTTGCCATTTTGTTCTATTGACTGTCCTTTGCCTTACAGAAGCTTTGTAATTTTATGAGGTCCCATTTGTCAATTATTGATCTTAGAACATAAGCCATTGGTGTTTTGTTCAGGAAACTCTCCTCTGTGCTCATGTGTTCAAGGCTTTCACCTTCTTTTTCTTCTATTAGATCTAGTGTATATGGTTTTATGTGGAGGTTCTTGATCAACTTGGACTTGAGCTTTGTACAGGGAAATAAGAATGGATCAATTTAATAGCAGAGTAGTACTCCATTGTGTAAATATACCACATTTTCTGTATCCATTCCTCTCTTGAGAGACATCTGGGTTCTTTCCAGCTTCTGGCTATTATAAATAAGGCTGCTATGAACGTGGTGGAGCATGTGTCCTTGTTATATGTTGGAGCAGCATCTGGGTATATTTGCAGGAGTGGTATATCTGGGTTCTCAGGTAGTTTTTATGTCCAATTTTCTGAGGAAACACCAAACTGATTTCCAGAGTGGTTTTTATCAGCTTGCAATCCCACCAGCAATGGAAGAATGTTCCTCTTTCTCCACATCCTTGCCTACATCTATTGTCATTTTTGCCATTCTGATGGGTGTAAAATGGAATCTCAAGGTTCTTTGATTTGCATTTCCCTGCTGACTAAGGATGTTAAACATTTCTTTAGGTGCTTCTCATCAATTTGGTATTCCTCAGTTGAAAATTTTTTGTATAGCTCTGTACCCCATTTTTTAAATTTTCTTTATTTACATTTTAAATCTTTTCCTGGTTTACCCACAAAAAAATCCTATCCCATCCCCCCACCACTTGTGATCACCAATCCACATACTTCTGCTTCCCTATTCTGGTATTCCTCTATACTGAGCCATCAATCCTTCTAAGGGCCAAGCACCTCTCCCCCCTTTGATGTCCAACAAGGCCATCCTCTGCTACATATGCAACTGGAGCCATAGGTCCCTCCATGTGTACTCTTTTGATCATAGTGTAGTCCCTGGTAGTTCTCAAGGTACTGATTTGTTCATATTGTTGTTCCTACTATGGGACTGAAAGCTCCTTCAGCTCCTTGAGTCCTTTCTCTAGCTCCTCCATTGGGGACCTTGTGCTCAGTCCAATGGTTTGCTGAAAGCACCCTCCTCTGTATTTGTCAGGTACTGGCAGAGCCTCTCAGGAGAAAGCTATATCAGGCTCCTATCAGCACGCACTTGCTGGAAACCACATTAGTGTCTGGGTTTGGTGACAGTATATGGGATGGATGTCCAGGAGGTGCAGTCTCTGGATAGTCTTTCCTTCAATATCTGCCCTACACTTTGTCTCTGTATCTCCTCCCATGGGTATTTTGTTCCCCCTTCTTTGATCCATACTTTGGTCTTTCTTCTTGAGATTCATTTTGTCTGTGAATTATATCTTGGATATTCCAAGCTTTTGGGCTAATATCTACTTATCAGTGAGTGCATACCATATGTGTTCTTTTGTGATTGGGTTACCTCACTCAGGATGATATTTTCTAGTTCCATCCATTTGTCTAAGAATTTCATGAATTCATTGTTTTTAATAGCTGAGTAGTATTCCATTGTGTAAATGTACCACATTTTCTGTATCCATTCCTCTTTTGAGGGACATCTGGATTCTTGCCATCTTCTGGCATAAATAAGGCTGCTATGAACATAGTGGAGCATAGGTAGTACTATGTCTAATTTTCAGAGGAATCATCAAACTGATTTCCAGAGTGGTTTTACCAGCTTGCAATCCCACCAACAATGGAGAAGTGTTCCTTTTTCCCCACATCTTCTCCAGCATCTGCTGTCCCCTGAGTTTTTAATCTTAGCCATTCTGATTGGTATAAGGTGGAATCTCAGTGTTGTTTTGATTTGCATTTCCCTGATAACTAAAGATGCTGAGCGTTTCCTTAGGTGCTATAGAGCCATTGGAGTTTCCTTAGTTGAAAATGCCCTATTTAGCTCTGTGCCCCATTTTTAATAGGGTTATTTGACTCTCTGGAAACTAACTTCTTGACTTCTTTGTATACATTGGATACTAGCTCTCTATCAGATATAGGGTTAATAAAGATCTTTTCCCAATTTGTTGGTTGCCGTTTTGTAAACAGCTGATTTTCCTATACAGTAATATCTTTGAGAACATAATTTTTGTCTTTGATCCAAGTTTTATTTTTCTTTTCTTAATACAAACAAGAAGGAAGAATGTCCTTTGTGAATATATCTAAAACTGACAGTATAATGTAAATTTGAAATTCACATTGTTAAAGAAAATATAAGCTTTGTATTTCTTTTATAATTGAGAGATTATGATTTAATTCCATTACTTATTTCTTTCCTTTTCTCTTTTCAATATACTTCTTGATGGCTTCCTTTCAGGGATGAGTATTATTGTATATGAGGTTGGTATGCTTTTTCTGAAGAAGACTATTTTTCATTTCCATTCTCAGAATTCTTAGTTGCCTTTAGTTCTTTGTGGTGGACTGAGTATTCATGGTCTTTGACCATTCCACATGAATATATGTTGTTGCCCTGTTCAGCTCATATCTGGGGAGTCATATTGTTGAGACTCTGAGTATAGCTACAGGCATTATTAAAAAAAAAAGTTCTCATACTAAACTCTCTGCTTCTTTGCTGGTTTTCTTCTTATTTACTGAGTATTAGAAAAAAAATTTCAATTAGTATATTTTTAGATTAAAATAATTTATAATATATGTTCATTTAAATGTATTTGTAGTTGGTATTAGTTATTTGTAATATATATGTCAAAACCTTTTAAGTTTGGAATAGAATAATAATCTTTGTATAGGATACCTTGAATTCTATGACATAGAAAGGTAAATACATTGGCCCACTTTTATGTAGTAATTAGTAACACCCATATAAAATACATTCTTCAGACTAAATTCTTGTACATGGATAAACCAAAATTTAAATATAAGTGATGTCAACTGCCTAGAAATATTATACATCAGGAAGTTATTGATTACCTGAATTATTTCTCTCTCTTTCTCCCTATCTATCTCTCTTTATCTTTCTCTTCCACTTGTTGGAACATGGTACAAGAGAAGAACTATCTGAGGAGAATTCTGAAATTTTGGGCAACACACCAAGTAAATAACACAATAGTCTTGTGATCTCTGTTTCTTCAGAAATAGTGATTATCCTTAGAATGTGTTTGTGGGCTTTGGCTATGTGTACCAGAGTGGGTTTATTCCCGATTACAATGGCTGCTTGCATTCTTTTGCATGCTGACCTCCAGTTGAACCAGCACCATTTGTTGAAAAGGCTATCTTTTTTCCATTGGATGTTTTCAGCCTCTTTGTCGAGGATCAAGTGGCCATAGGTGTGTGGGTTCATTTCTGGATCTTCAATCCTGTTCCATTGGTCCTCCTGCCTGTCACTGTACCAATACCATCCAGTTTTTAATACTATTGCTCTGTAGTATTGCTTGAGGTCAGGGATACTGATTCCCCCAGATTTTCTTTTGTTGCTGAGAATAGTTTTAGCTATCCTGGGTTTTTTGTTATTCCAGATGAATTTGATAATTGCTCTTTCTAACTCTGTGAAGAATTGAGTTGGGATTTTGATGGGTATTGCCTTGAATCTGTATAGTGCTTTAGGCAAAATGGCCATTTTAACTATATTGATTCTACCGATCCATGAGCATGGGAGGTTTTCCCATTTTTTAAGGTCTTCTTCCATTTCCTTCTTCAGAGTCTTGAAGTTCTTGTCATACAGTTCTTTCACATGTTTGGTAAGAGTCACCCCAAGATACTTTATACTGTTTGTGGCTATTGTGAAGGGGGTCATTTCCCTAGTTTCTTTCTCAGCCTGCTTATCCTTTGAGTATAGGAAGGCCACTGATTTGCTTGAGTTGATTTTATAACCTGCCACTTTGCTGAAGTTGTTTATCAGCTGTAGGAGTTCTCTAGTGGAGTTTTTTGGGTAACTTAGGTAGACTATCATGTCATCTGCAAATAATGATAGTTTGACTTCTTCCTTTCCAATTTGTATCCCTTTGATCTCCTTATGTTGTCGAATTGCACGAGCTAGTACCTCAAGTACAATATTGAAAAGATAAGGAGAGAGGGGGCAGCCCTGTCTAGTCCCTGATTTTAGTGGGATTGCTTCAAGTTTCTCTCCATTTAGTTTGATGCTGGCTACCGGTTTGCTGTATATTGCTTTTACTATGTTTATGTATGGGCCTTGAATTCCTGTTCTTTCCAAGACTTTAAGCATGAAAGGATGCTGAATTTTGTCAAATGCTTTTTCAGCATCCAATGAAATGACCATGTGGTTCTTTTCTTTGAGTTTGTTTTTGTAGTGGATTGCATTGATGAATTTCCGTATATTGAACCAACCCTGCATTCCCGGGATAAAGCCTACTTGATCATGGTGGATGATCATTTTGATGTGTTCTTGGATTCAGTTGGCAAGAATTTTATTGAGTATTTTTGCATCGATGTTCATAAGGGAAATTGGTCTGAAGTTCCCTTTCTTTTTTGGATCTTTGTGTGGTTTTGGTATCAGCATAATTGTGGCTTCATAGAAGGAATTGGGTAGTATTCCTTCTCTTTCTATTTTGTGGAATAATTTGAAGAGTATTGGTGTTAACTCTTCTTTGAAGGTCTGATAGAATTCTGCACTGAACCCATCTGGTCCTGTGCTTTTTTTGGTTGGAAGACTTTCTATGACTCCTTCTATTTCTTTAGGCATTATGGGACTGTTTAGATGATCTAGTTGGTCCTGATTTAATTTTGGTATTTGGTATCTGTCAAGGAAATTGCCCATTTCCTCCAGATTCCCCAGTTGTGTTGAGTACAGGCTCTTGTAGTAGGATCTGATGATTTTTTGGATTTCCTCAGTTTCCGTTGTTATATCTCCCTTTTCAGTTCTAAGTTTGTTAATTTGGATACTTTCTCTGTGCCCTTTGGTCAGTCTGGCTAAGGGTTTATCTATCTTGTTGATTTTCTCAAAGAACCAGCTCCTGGTTTTGTTGATTCTTTGTATGGTTCTCTTTGTTTCTACTTGATTGATTTCAGGCCTGAGTTTGATGATTTCCTGCCTTCTACTCCTCCTGGGCGAAATAGCTTCTTTTTGTTCCAGGGCTTTCAGGTGTGTCATTAAGCTGGTAATGTATGCTCTCTCCATTTTCTTTTTGGAGGCACGCAGGGCTATGAGTTTTCCTCTTAGCGCTGCTTTCATTGTGTCCCATAGATTTGGGTATGTTGTGTCTTCATTTTCATTGTGTTCCAAAAAGTCTTTAATTTCTTTATTTCTTCCTTGACCAAGGTATCATTGAGTAGAATATTGTTCAATTTCCACGTGTATGTAGGTTTTCTGTTGTTTTTGTTGCTATTGAAGACCACTTTTACTCCATAGTGATCTGATAGGAGGCATGGGATTAGTTCCATCTTCTTATATTTGTTGAGGTCTGACTTGTGACCAATTATATGGTCGATTTTGGAGAAGGTACCATGAGGTGCTGAGAAAAAGATATATTCTTTTGCTTTAGGATAGAATGTTCTATATATATCTGTTAAATCTAATTGGTCCAAAGCTTCAATTAGTTTCATTATGTCCCTGTTTAGTTTCTGTTTTCCTGATCGGTCCATTGAGGAAAGTGCAGTGTTGAAGTCACTCACAATTATTGTGTTAGGTTCAATTTGTGCTTTGAGCTTTAATAAAGTTTCTTTTATGAAAGAGGATGCCCTTGCATTTGGAGCATAGATGTGTTCAGGATTGAGAGTTCTTCTTGTTGTATTTTTCCTTTGACCAGCAAGAAGTATCCCTCAGAGTCTCTTTTGATGACTTTGGGTTGAAAGTCAATTTTATCTGATATTAAAATGACTACTCCAGCTTGTTTCCTGAGACCATTTGCTTGTAAAATTGTCTTCCAGCCTTTTACTCTAAGGTAGTGTTTGCCTTTGACCCTTAGGTGTGTTTCCTTTAAGCAGCAAAATGTATTGTCTCCTTGTACTAAGCTCAAATCCAAATGGATCAAGGACCTCCACATAAAGCCAGACACTCTGAAGCTAATAGAAAAGAAACTGGGGAAGACCCTTGAGGACATCAGTACAGGGAGAAAGTTTCTGGACAAAACACCAATAGCGTATGCTCTAAGATCAAGAATTCACAAATGGGACCTCATAAAATTACAAAGTTTCTGTAAGGCAAAGGACACCATCAAGAGGACAAATCGGCAATCAACAAATTGGGAAAAGATCTTCACCAATCCTACATCAGATAGAGGGCTAATATCCAATATAAGAAGTTAGACTCCAGAAAACCAAACAACCCTATTAAAAAATGGGGTACAGAGTTAAACAAAGAATTCTCAACTGAAGAACTTCGGATGGCGGAGAAGCATCTTAAAAAATGCTCAACTTCATTAGTCATTAGGGAAATGCAAATCAAAACAACCCTGAGATTTCACCTTACACCAGTCAGAATGGCTAAGATTAAAAATTCAGGAGACAGCAGGTGTTGGAGAGGGTGTGGAGAAAGAGGAACACTCCTCCACTGCTGGTGGGGTTGCAAACTGGTACAACCACTCTGGAAATCAGTCTGGCGGTTCCTCCGAAAACTGGGTACCTCACTTCCAGAAGATCCTGCTATACCACTCCTGGGCATATACCCAGAGGATTCCCCACCATGTAATAAGGATACATGCTCTATTATGTTCATAGCAGCCCTAATTATAATTGCCAGAGGCTGGAAAGAACCCAGGTATCCCTCAACAGAAGAGTGGATGCAAAAAATGTGGTATATATACACAACGGAGTACTATTCAGCCATTAGAAACAATGAAATCATGAAATTCTTAGGCATATGGATGGAGCTAGAGAACATCATACTAAGTGAGGTAACCCTGACTCAAAAGGTTAATCATGGTATGCACTCACTAATAAGTGGATATTAACCTAGAAAACTGGAATACCCAAAACATTATCCACACATCAAATGAGGTACAAGAAGAAAGGAGGAGTGGCCCCTGGTTCTGGAAAGACTCAGTGAAACAGCATTAGGCAAAACCAGAACGGGGAAGTGGGAAGGGCTGGGTGGGAGGACAGGGGGAGAGAAGGGGGCTTGCGGGACTTTCGGGGAGTGGGGGGTTAGAAAAGGGGAAATCATTTGAAATGTAAATAAAAAATATATCGAATAAAAAAAATTAAGAAAAAAACAAAACAAAACAATGGCTGCTTGCTTGCATTGATTATTCAGAAAGTTTACAGCCTGAACTTTGAACTTTACTCATATGATCTTACCTAAGCCCCAAAGTATAAACTGCTTGAAGCTCTAAATCATTATTTCTTGGTCTGTTGGTCATGAGCCCTTTGGGGTTTGAGGGATACTTTCACAGGGGTCACCTAAGACCTTTGGGAACACAAATATTTATGTTATGATTAGTAACAGTGGAGATTTACAGTTATGAAGCAGAAACAAAAATAAACAAAAACAAAAATAAAAAACATTTAAAATATTTATAGTTTTAGAGACTACAATTACAACCTGAGGAACCGTAAGAAAGAAGCACAGCATTAGAAAAGTTGAAAACCACTGCTTTAAATAAGATTGTATATTACATGAGATTTGCTGTGTCTCATGTATTGGCTCTAGGTCCTTCATTTCTAAAGTGGTGGCAGTTATAAAGTATTTAAAATTTCAAATTACAACAATATTATATAATGGCCTTTAAAAGTATGAAATAATATTCTAGAACCATGTTAAAAGGCAATTATCATAGTGAACATTTAAAATATTTATAGTTTTAGAGACTTAAAAATATTGATTAAATCATTTATTGATGACTTTTTGGTCATTATTTTTGGATGTAGTCGCAGTGCCTTCAAATAAAATGAGAAGAAATAAATGGAAAAGAGCAGAAATAACCATAATTATTTCCCTTAAGACATGATTAAAAGGGCAATTTAGAATATACTAATTAATGTCAGTGATAATGACATTACTGAATGACAAGCTAAGAAATTCTATGTCACTTGACTTTGCAAATCACTGTTTTGAAAAGCTAGTTTATTCTTCCTATGCAATTTAGCTGGGATCCACAGATGTACTATTTCAATGCAATGAAAAAAAAAAACAAATAAAAAGATTCAGAACTACCAGGTGTGGATTTTCTCCAGATGATTAAGTAGTGCTTCTTTCATGTAGGATTAACGTTTTAAAAGTATAAACTACTTAAGCAATCATTTGAATACTAATATGCATACAATGTATGCAAACATATTGGAAGCATTAATACCTCTATTTGTTCCCTGCCTTTGAACTAGTAATTAGTTAATCAGACTATGAATGTCACTTGCAAATCAAAATTAAATTTTGATGTTCAATGGATTTATGGACCTATAGATTTCCCCTATGCATAGTGTCATTTCAACTTGTATGGTGATTTAGTCAGCCATATTTTTGAAAGTCAATGAGTGCAACTTTCCTATCATGTCTAGAAATCTCTATTTAGTGTCAAAAGTTCTTGTCCTGTGGCTTTCAACAATCTTCCCACTCCACGTTCTATGATGTTCCATTGGCCCTATCAATAGTGCACGCTATAGTCTGTTGTTCTCTGATTTTGTAGTTGTTGTGTATTTCAGCAGTCAGTTCTCAAGAAAGCTTTGAGGAACAATTATAGTAAAATAAAGTTAATTATTTTAAACATGTGATTCAGAGGTTTGTATAAGCGGAATATTTTGTAAAAGTTTTCTTTACTTTCATCTACAATAGTTTTATCATTTCCTTAATGTAACTTAAAAGCTAGCTATTATGAACATGCTTTAATTTTTCTCTGGACCCAATAAGCTCCTGTCCTTAATGAAATTTTAAATTGCAAGTTATTATTTTCCATTTTAAAAAATAAGATATATATTTTATATATGTATATAAGCTATATATACATATATAAATTATATACATATATGTATATATGTATTATTTATATATGAATAGTGGTGGTTATGAATACATTTTAAAGGTTTATCCCAAGGCTCTTTTGATAGACTAAGATTAAGATAAAATATTAATTGCTATAAATCCCAAATCTCAGAGATAAGACATGAGACATAATCACTGAGGAATCATGTAGACAAAAATGAAAGGGTACCTCTAAAATAACAAATGATAAATGCTAAAAATAAGTCACTATGCCTAAAATGTACATTTAAGGGACAAACGTGTTATGCTTAAAGCTGGAGGTCTTCACACCATTATGACAGGATGAACAGAGTATTAGAAGAGCACAGGATATCAGAATCAAGAATAGGCCAATGTCTACTGCATCTCTAATAGGATACAGAGAGTGAAAAGGAAGTGGTTGTAAAAGTCAGAGTCAGCTCCCTACACTGAGTATCAATATTCTAGTATCATGCAAGCTTTCCAAACAGCACTCTTGACTGGGGATGACACACATAGGGGTATGAAAAGCCTTACACATTCAAAGTACAATAATTGCAAAATCACTTGTTATATGCATAGTAATATAATTTAAGTATGGTCATACTTAATTTATATTTATATACTTAATTTATATTTATATATTTATATATATATTTATATATATATTTATATATATATTTATATATACTTAATTTATATTTATATATTTATCTAGGAATTTACTAACCATGGCCATAATCTAGTAAAGTTAAGGCACACAGCTTGAATGTGAACAAAACAAAACAAACAAAAAAAAAATGACTTGCTAGCTTTTCAATAGCTCCTCTAAATGTAAAACAAGTGATTTCATGTGTGGAGCTTCTCACATTCTCTATTTCTTCTAACTAACCCAGATCTGCTAATGAACAGCCCCATCCTTCTGATTTTCGTATCCTTCTTTCTTTTTTAAATCACAAACTCATGGTTTTGGGGGCCAAGAAATGATGTGTGGTTGACCAGTCAAAGGTCATACTCTTAATTAAAACTGGGTCTCCCTTTCCTAGACACTATCAAATTTCACTATTTCCTTAGCTAGAGGTCTACAGGGTCTCAGGAGACTCCTCCCTATGGATGTTGAAATTTTCATTAGTTTGATTCTGTTCTGAGCTGGGGAAGCCATGCCCAGCTTCTGCAAGCTCATCAACAGAGAGATCCTGTTGTATACGTACGGCATTACTTTACTAAGGCACTCTTTGATTTGCCTTCTTATGACCATTTTGTTCCTTTCACCACAATGATGCCTGTGACACATAGGGATATATTATGTGATACATTTTCCCCTTAGGACTGAGAATTCCACATTGTCTGCTTTTATCAATAGTTAGTTTATATTTTACTTTGTTGTTTATTCTTTGGATTATATTTTGTTTACAACAGTTTCCTTGCCTTTTGCTGTCTTCACACCCTCCCATATTCCTACTCTACTTGTCTTCAAATTCTTCAAATTCTTTTTAGTGCATATTTATATTTGTAAATACACATACATTCCTAAATATAATTTGTTGTGCCCATATGTGCCATTTTAATGTATGTTTTTAAGGTTTAATATTTGGAAAACCAAGTGATGTACTCTTCTTGGGGAGGTCTACCTCTCTCAGTCCCAGGCAATAGTTCACTCAGTTGCCTATAGTTCTTTATATAGGATTGAGGACTCAGATTTTCTTCATGCATTTGGCATATTTGTTGTTATTCTCCTTGTTCAAATTACATTTGGGTAGTCATGCTGGCAGGACTATAGGTACACACTTTTATGTTTCTAGGAGAATAGCAAGTCCTGATCTGTTGCCTCTTGCAATCGTTCAGCACCGTCTTCTACAATGTTCCCTAAGTGTTAAATGTGGAGGTGTTTTATAGATGTATCCATTAAGACTGGGCTTCACAGTTCTACGTATTCATTAATTGTGACTTTCTGTAGTCGTTTCTGTCTAAGAGGAATTTACTGCATAAAGAGTGATGTATAAAATCATTTGTGGCTATAAGGATTTATAGATAGTTATTAGAGATTATGTTATTTAGTAAATAGATGGTTGTAGATTTTTCTCTACTCATGATTTCACTAAAACTTATTCATTATCTAATTACAGTACATGCCATAGTATCTGTCTTGTTGGCCTGGTGTCTAATCCAATTAAAGAGCAGTTGGCATTACCAAGGTACCATTCCCTTTGGTTTCCACCAGATGTAGAAGGTATGTTTCCATTGCTGAAAATGCAAGTAACTTTAGAAATAGGGTCCAGAGACTCATGAGTTGAAAATTACATCAATTCCCCTCACTAAGGACTAGATTTCATGGTACTAGTAGGTAGGTACCATACAAACTTCTGAAGAGAAAAGGCAGCCAGCAGGTCTATGCACCTATGATGTGGACTGTGAGCTGAACTAATGTATGGGCAAAGAGATAGAATTTAGAGAGTAGTTTACTATTATACTCACTTATGATATCAATAGTTGTAGTTTAGCTTCTGAGCCCTAATGCTCTTTAACACTGGATACCTAGCCAAGATTATGTTTTCTACTCTGGAGGGAATTTTCAATGCAATTATAAAGTAGTTGGTTAATCCCATGAAACATGTGGTGTTATCTTACCATTTCAGCAATTCAGTAACATATTACAAAGTGAACAGCTTTTTAAACTGTTGATTAAAAGTGTTGATGAGTTTTACCTTCTACAAACCTGCATAGCACATTCCTCTATTATGAAAAATAACGTAGTAAGAAAACTCCCTGTTACTAACAGCTTGAATTTCTTCTATGAACAAAATGTGTGGTGTTTTCACCACTAGCATTTCTGCACCAGTTTCTTGGTGGTAACTAAGAATAAGAGCAATGTCAAAAGCTGGAATTATATTGGGAGGCCCCCAAACACCCCTGATGAACAACTAGGATAAAGGAGATATCCCACATCTGGCACTGGGCTTTTCATTTGACAGCTTATGGCTTCGCAGAGGAGTACCATTACCTATGGAAAGTAGCTAAAATTAACCTCCAAATATACAATACTTACATCGCTTTTTAAAACATCTCTAGCAGTATTACCCTCTCTCTTTACTCTTTCTTTTTCTAACTCTACCATCCTTTCTGACACTTAAAATTGCATTTCCATTATTTCCCTTTTCTTCCATGTTTGCCATTGTAAAGATATAGATCTCTACAAGTATTTAAGAAACATTTGGGTGGTATGCAGAAGATAATCAGGATCTAAATATTTTAATTTAAAAAATTCCTTGAAAATGTGATGAATTTCACCTTCATAATATCATTGTTTATCTACAACATGCAATATTTTTTCCTCTAGACAACAGTTCTCAAATACTTTCTTCTCATATTTTCTGTCAAACTTTGCTTTAAGAAGGCATCTTGTGTTTATTATTAAGAATGTCTCAAGAGGTAATATAACTTCAAAGTGAAATTAATTGTAATTTAAAATGGATTAACACCTTAATCTCAGTGGTTAAAGTGCTAATAGTGAAATCACTTGGGAAAAGTGCAGTCAGATTGAAGAACCCTGGGAAGATCAATGAGGCTTTGCTGGTCCTTGCAAAAGAGGATGTTATTGATGCAGGTAAATTGTGATCACGAACTGTCTCAGTACTCAGTGGCTACAGATAGAAAAAAGCCCTATGCCATAATTTAATTGTTATTTAAAACAGATACTGTTCAGAAGTGAACTATGTTTTGGAATTCATTAATGTAGTGGTTAAGTGATACCTGTAAGGAAATTTACTAGAAGGCATAAACATCATATACAATAACTGTAAATTCAAAGTTCTTAATAAGTTAAAATATTGATAGACTGCTGTCTTAAAAGTTGAGGTTTTATTGCTGTAAAGAGACACAATGGCCATGGCAACACTTATACAGCACAATATTTTGTTGAGACTGGCTTATAGTTTGGAGGTTTAGTTCATTATCATCATGGCAGGAAACATGTTAACATGCCTACAGGCATGGTGCTGGAGAGGTATTTGAGAATTCTACAATCATATCCACAAAAAGAAAGAAGGAGAGAGAGACTGGATCTGATTTGAGCTTCTGAAATCTCAAAGCCCACTCCCAGTAACACACTTCCTCCAAAAAGACCATGTTCCCTAATAGTGCCATACCCTTTGGGTCTATGTGGGCCATTTTCCTTCAAATCACAACTGCTGTGTTTGAGGATAAGAAGTCACACTTGTACAATGATAGAAGCATGTAACAAAGTTCATGATAAAAATTGTCATTAATTATGGAAGAGGCAACATGTGTGGCAAGCCTTCTCCTTTTCTTTCCCTTTTAACATAGAGTGCTGAACCTTGGACACCACATTCTCTGGGAAGCACTATGCCATAACCTATATCCCCAGCACAAAACATTTGATTTCTTAGTAACAATTAATCAAATATTTGCATTTATAACCAGGAAGCTACTACTTATAAACAGCATAGCATACTCTGTGAAAATCTGATTTTGTGTTTACTAATAATGAAGACCAAAAATGCTGTTTCAGAGGTGTGTGGTATGTCAGGTCTTTACCTGAAAATTGTCACTATGATATTCCATTTTAAGATATAAAACAATACTATAAAAAAAGTGCTACTATAATTCTTTTTTTCTTACATATACATACACATACACATACACACACACACATACACATACACATACACACACATATACATATCTTCCTTAAACATTTCCAGGTCTCCCGGTCAGAAACCCCCTATCCCATTCTCTTTCCCTCTGCCTCTATGAGGGTGCTCTGGCTAATGACATTTTTGTTTTATTTACCAGAAAGTACCCCTGCTTTTCACTTATTTTCCAAGTATTAGTAATATACTAAATTCCGTATGGTTCAGTTTGTCACATTGTTTCCCAGTGTTATAGATAAAACAGTGTTCATGTTCTTATTGTTTGAGTTCTATACTTCTAATCCTTGGCTGTTATTTGCAGTTGACTATAACAGAGACATGTTGCAATGCTCCTGAGTTTGGTAATAGTATCTAGCTACTTATATTTGACAATCGTTTTGTTATTTTTATATTTTTGCTTTGTGAAACAATTTTTATTCTACAACTTTTATTGGATTAACACTCACTCTGGCGATCAAGTCTAACTTTGAGCAATCTTTTCTCAGGATCCAAGTGCTGAGCTAACAGTTGGATACCACTTTGCTGGTCTTGAACTTTCAGTTGTCATAATGAGAGCACTCCTGTAAGCTCTCATATTACACTTCAAGTTATTCTTTCTCAGCTTTTTTTCATATGTTCTAATGTTTCAAAAATTCACAATAAGCTACTGATAAATCACCTTCCAGAAGGACATTAGAATAGATTACAAAATAAATAAAAACACGACTAGGAAATGTACAGTAATCCCTTTGTATGAAAAGTATTATATAATTTCACAAGAACACTTTTGAATATTAGCATTATATTTTTGCTAATATCTGTATATATAAATCAGATGTACATGCTTATTCTACATTCAAGTATAAGTAGAACGTTTTCTGAAGAAGTTGTCTGAGTTAAGCCCTCTCATGGACAACGTCCTGATCTTGCTGGAATGCAAGGGGACAATTGTCGGCCTACAGCTATGTCAAGGACAACGTCCCCATATTTCTGGCAGTGTCAAACTACTTCATGTTCCTAGGCCCAGGAACCAACTCCTAACATGTTGTTATAGATGTTTCTTGCTTGACTGTTAACTAGTAAGGGAGATGTATGTATGTATATATATGTATGTATATATATATATATATATATATATATATATATATATATATATATATGAGAGAGAGAGAGAGAGATTACCAAAGTATACAAGTCATAATGCATATAATTGATTGCCTGCCATGACCTAGTTAACTACATGCATCTTGCCCATTTCTTTGCTTCCTAATAATTTTGATTTACAGGCCAGATATCCAGGGTGGTCCTAAAATCCAAGGATCTTAGCCAAGGACCTTCAATCCAGGAGTAGCAGTTAAGGGTTGGTCACCAACCTTTACTCCCTTCATGTGACTGACTGGTCCCAAGTTGGGGCAGAACAATTGAAACTCATTTGCTCAACTCTTTAAGTCAAAATACAATTGGTCATTGCTACAGCTCATCCTGTTTCCCTTTTACCTTTTGGTCTCATCCTTTAAATGTGCTATATGTTTTCCCTTCAGGTATAATTCAGATCCTGAGCTGGCTGTCTTTCTGCATGCTCAGAAAACGAACTTTTCATTTTATGTCATTGTCTTTGAAGTGTGTTTTCTCTGCTTCTCCTCAAACCCAGCACAAGTATACTTGGGTTCTGCTATTTAACTACCTTTCTTATATAAATCAAATTGAGATTGCTTAATGAGACTTATATATAAATGCCAAACTTCATCTCTTCTCTGTTTTTCTCACCATACTAATTGCTATTATTGATTAATGAGTATTTTTATTACCATGGTCACAATTCCCACTGTTATGATCATCGCCACTACAACTAATATTTTAGATTAAATCTCCCCTCTTTATAACATATAAAATATGCCTAATATCATGTAATCAGACAAAAAGTTTTACAAGAAAATATCCATTTCCCTTTATCAGAGGAGACATGCCCATGAGGCAGAAATAGAGTCATTCATTTTCTTGATTGAAATCAACAAACACACAACTCTGAGGTGAACTGGAAAGGTGCTTCAGTAATTGTACTTACCAGTGATAGGAAAGGATTTTTCTGTACAATAAACAAAGTAGACATAAGACACTGAGGTGAAACTCTAAATCTTTGCAACCCTCTAGCACATGTCATATTTTATATTACCATGCTTGAATTCCTGGTATATTGTATCACCCTATTGATTGAGGACTTAAATGGATTTATAATCCTATGGGATTATAAAATCTTTTTAGGATTATGAAGAGCACTAACGATGTTTGCACTGCACTAAAAGTATTTGAAATCTGACAATCAGTTCTAGCTTTGTAATTGGTCACTATGGACATGCAGTTTTGTATATTCTTTCGTTACATGTGACATCAAGTTTTCATCTGAAACAAATCACCACAATTAAAATATCTAATGATCAATTCTCTACTCACTTTTTTTCTGTCCTCCGACACTCCAAACTTCTTATTCATGATGTATAAATCAGCTGTGTCTTGGTGTGTAATAAATAAGGAATTCAAAATGATTAGAAGTCTTGGTTAGAAGTCATACTCACATCTTAGTATTTAAAAGACATTCGTGACCTTTTCTCCTTTTCCAAGTCACTTTACTATATTATCCAAGTGAGAAGATTGGGAAACATGTGGCTCAAGGATTAGCATACCTAGAGATAGTACTTTAGAAGATTATGTTAGGCTAGATCTTTCCACAAATTGCTAATCCTACCACAGTTATACAATTGATGCATTTACCTTCTATGGTAATGCTTGCTAGGATTGCTTAGTATACATTAGTATAGTTTTTAAATATGATGTGTCTTACTACTATGATTTTATGAATGTTATAGTTTGAATATGAAATATTTTTCAGAGCATCACATGTTTATCATAGTCCCCCCAAAATAAACACATGCTAGAATATTGTAATGTCTTTAGAATACAGATTCTTGCTGGAGGAAGTGGAGTGCTAGGGTCGTGTCCTAATGGAATTAGTATCTAGGTGTTTTGTATCATTTTTTTGATTCCTATCTGCTGCTATTTGAGTAATCAGCAATTCTTGACTCTATGAACCTTTTAAACCCAACTTAATCATAAGCCAAACAAAATTGTTTTTAAAATGCTTCTGGAAATATTTGGGTATAGGGACTAGGAAAAATAACTAATTCATCTTTTAAGTCTTTAAAGCAGGTAGTGATCTACCTATAAAATGGGTGAATTTAATCCTCAAGTCTTCTCATATTTGAAACTGATTTGAGATTATGGCAATTTTTCTCCTTGTTTTGGAATTCTGGAATATTATTAGGCATGAATGCATTCCTTATGTTATATCTAATCCAAAATAGTGCTACATATATGGCATTCTACCATTTATATCTTCAGCTACACAGCCACACAATTTATTTATGTTGTGATTTTAATTTGTGCATATTTTGTTTTCTGGCTGGGCTTGCATCTATTGATATTTTCTCATATTCCTTTATCTTTTCCTCTTTGTGTCCTACCCACCTTCAATCTCTCTAAAGATACATGTTAAAAATCTCTAATCTGTAGACTCTTCTTAAATGACGTATCATTTTCTCCTTCTCTTGAAACAGCTGCGATCACAATCCCTCTGCTCCATGTCGAGCTTCTACTTTACATTGGCTTGGTGAGAACATGTCTGAGGCAATAAAAGACAGTTATTTCTCTGATGTTCTCACAGTAAATTATTTCAGAAATTCCTTTCACAAAATCATGATCTCCAAATGTTTTAACTGCCATGACAGCTGTTGTGAAATTGTTACTGATGTCATTTGAAGTGGGAACTCCTTAACTTTTGTGTGTGTGTAAGAAAGATAAATATTGAGGAAGTCATCATTACAGATAGGAATGTAGAATTAGAATATATGTTTGAAACATTATTACCGGAGAATTAGGCATTAGGCAACAAATCAAAACTGCCTATAGAGATTAAATGACCATAATAGTCACATTTATATGCACTGCAATAGGCTTCTTTGGTTTTTCAATCAGACTTTAATTATCGAGATATCTTGGCCATTCACCATTATAACCTATGATTATGCATTGGTATGAAAAATATCACTTCTTACCCTGCAGTTTTAAATGAAAAGCTGATATTTGGGTGTATCCATATGAGCTTTAAGAACAATAGGCTACATATTCAAACTATCTGAGCTAAAATTTGAGACAGTGATTGAATTTAATAAATATTTCCAAAATACAAAGTCCTCCAGGAGCAATGTTTCCCAAAGTGAAAGTTTAGATTAAGTAGACCTGAAATATACCACTATGCTCACTGACCTCATGTTTATTTAACAAACACACATGTACAAACTGTGTCAGCAACACACAATTTTATAGGTTATCTGTCTATATAAGATATTATTTTTATTTTACAGTTAAGAAAGACTGTGTACTATCTTTACCTCTAAATTAACAAAGCAAGTGAGTATGGACACAGAGAAAGAAACCCTGTCCAAAGAGTTCCTGAATCCATGATCTTGATCTCTTTTCTCAATAACATTTCATTTATGTTTAATCCTTTGACTACCAATCTTCTTCAAACAGGACCAGGGATATACACAACCCTTCCTTAGTCATCAAATAAAATCAGAATGATACTACCAACATATTCACCTACACATTCACCACCACTACTCTAGATACTCCTTAAGTGCCATTGTTTTTTGAGGCATATATTTCCTCTCAGTTCTCTAGAACAGCCTAGGCAATTTAACCTTTCTCTGAATAGCACTAAAATTTTATGTTCTTTTAGCAGTGAACATTTGACATTTGGTGCCTGTGAAGCACTTCTGTTATTTCCAAGCAAACACTCAAAACCTTGGGAATAGAAATGAGGTTAAATCCCATCCTCCTCACTTTGAATGGAGTTGAGTGGTGCACAGAACTCACAGGACTAGAGACTCTAAAGGCTTTACTTGATTTCCGAACACATCATGTTACTCTGAGCCAGATGTTGCTAAGGTTTCTTAATGATTTCTGTTCCTGCACAAATGAAAATGGCAATGAGAAGAATGGAATATTGACTGGATAATGAGAATTTAATGATGAGAGCCAGGGAGTTAGGGCTATGCAGCTCCTATAATCTATGCAAACTGGTATTGGTGTAAATATTGAGTGAATATTATTAGCTTTGCTTTCTTAATTTTATTTCAATCTTAAATATCTTGGTTTTTTTGCAGGATGACAAAAAACTAGTTTGCGTTTCAAAGGTTATTAGAAGTATTTAGTTTCAAAATATGTGGACATTTGATAATTTACAGACAGAGAATGATGGGGTAGAACATAGCTTTGTTTCCTCTCACAATATATCCTGATTACAACTTCCTTTCCATTCACTCCTCTCTTCTGACCCACCTCCTCTCCCATTTGATTTACTTGCTTTCTCTCTTTTATTAGAAAGGAAACGGTCACTTAAAGGATAATGATACAATACAATATGTAATATAATAATGACAAACCGAAGCTAACATGTCATAATTAGACAAAGCAAACAAATACAAGGAAAAGAACTCAAGAGCAAGGACAAGAATCAGAGACCCACATGTTTACAAACTCAGGAATATGTCAAGTACATTAAACCTACATGTCATTATATATATATTAAACCTAGATATCATATATATATATATATATTCAAGAAGAAATGATATAGACCCTGCAGTTTTTGTACATGTTGCCTGGGTTTCTACAAGGTCATATGATCTTTACTAATTTTGATTTAGAGGGCCTTGTTTTTTAGTATCCTTTATCTCCTCTGGCTTTTACTTTATCTAGTACTGAGTGTTCCAAGTACCCTTACTGTCTGTATGCCTGGCTGTGGGTCTTTGTATTTATTTCTGTCACAGGAGGAAGCTTCTATGATAATGGCTGAGCAAGTCAATGATCCACGTGTATAGCAGAATGTTTTTTAGCAGTTATATTATTGCTACAATTTTTATTAGAATAGTAGTGTTAAATTTTGCACTAGATCCATTGGTTATCTACTATCAAAATTTACTAAATGAAAACAATTAGTTTTTTGGGTACATAAGGGTACATAAGAACAGAAATTAAGGGGAAAATCTAGAAAATCATAAAGACATAATTTAAAATAATATACTCTAACACATTTGCTCTGCTAGTTTCTCAAGGAAGTCTACAGGGGACCAAGGAATACTCACTTTAGATCCCTTCCCTACCAACCCCTGCAATTTGGGTTCACCTTGGTCAGAGGCAGCAGAGTCTACCTGGGGCTCCACCAGCAGAGGCAATATGCACATTATCCTTTGACCTCTACCATCTGGTCCATGACTCGCTCTGCTTTCCCAAGGTGCCTTGTCAGGGTGCCAGGAATACCTAGATCCATAAATCTGCCTGCATCTTTAAGGATTTCTGCTGACATCAGGAACATCCAGACAGAAACCAACAGATTACTAAAGGACAGCACAAGAACCTAGTCAACAAGAGTCAGAGCAATATGAGATAACCAGAAAACAGCTATGCAAGCTGTGCACAAGAAGACCATCTTCTATCAAAACAAGAACAGCGTTAAGAGGAAAATTCCTAGCATAGTATTTACATTAAGAAATTGGAGAAATCACATGCTAGCAACTTTAAAGAATATTTGAAAGTTCTAGAACAAAAAGAATACATATCCAAGAGGAGTGTATGGCAGGAAACACTCAATCTCAAGGCTGAAATCAATAAATTAGAAAAAGAAAAAGAATACCATACAAAGACTCAATAAAACTAAGAGCTGATTCTTTGAGAATATCAAAAAGATTAGTCAAAATAAGTAAAAGGCAGACAGAGAGTATGCAAATAAAATTTTCAGGAATGAATAGGGGGACATAACAACAGACATTAAAGAAATCCAAAGAATCATTAGGTCTTACTTAAAAAGCCAGTATTCTACAAAATTGTAAAATCTTTAAAAAAGACAAACTATTTTTCTGATAAATACCACTTACCAAAGTTAAATCAACCCCTACAGAAATAGAAGTAGTCATTAAAAATCTCACAAATGAAACAAGGGTAGAGCCAGTTGATTTTAGTGTAGAATCTGGCCAGAGTGTCAAAAGAAGAGTGAATACCAGACTATTCCAGAAAGTAGAAACAGAAGTAATGCTGCCAAACTCATTGACTGAGGACACAGTCACCCAGATACCTAAACCCCAAAGACTCAACAAAGAATTTCGAACCAATTTTCATTATGAACATGGATGCAAAAATGCTCAGTAAAATACTCACAAAAGAAATCTAAGAATGTGTCTTTTGCATGGTTTCCACTATACTGATTTATATCTCTCCTTACTATAGTGATTTACATCAGGAACTCTCTTTGACAACTTGGCTTTGTACACACAAATGCATAAATATGTGTACCCATGAATTTTCTGGTGAAGCAACTGTCAAAGAAAGTGGATCTTACTTTTTAGTTTTCCACAGCACACTCCTCTTCTCAATCTTGGCTGCTGTGCTTTCCCAACTCACGCTAAACCTTCAAGCAGGCAAGAACTGTGAAGTTGTGCCATTTATATTCCTTTGTGCATATTTTTCTTTAGCTTCAAGTCTTTCTCTTGATGAATTCTCTAGAATTTTATTCACAGAAGTACACACATAACACTTAAGGCAACTTGCATTTGGGGACAACATTAGTTAGTAGAAAGTAATGCCTTGCATGGAAAAGTGTCTACAATAACTTCCCAACTTTCATAAATAGGATACATATGCATTTGTGCATGAGTATATATGCATACATATTTGTATGTATCAATTACTGTTCTTCAAGCATTTAAATGCAACCAAATTCTCTTCTCTAGTTCAGTGAAGCACACTTCATGATTATCATTCTGTCTGTTGTAAAATTAAAAATTCATTTAGTATCTTCATTAACTCATAGCCTTTCACCATCATAGGGACAATCTGTCTAGCTTTTAATGTCTATTTTATAAGGTGGTCCCTAACACATTGTTCAATGTTTTAATTATCAAAGCAACTATAGTAGTGTAGAGCCTGCATTCATTTCCTCTAGCCCACAGGAGGCTAGCAGCTTCCTGCTCTTGATAATACCCACCTAAAAATAGGGTTCTTCTTTTGAGCTCTCTTACATCTCTTTTCTTTTTTCAACTTTTGATGGATATCAATTACCATCAACAGAGATTTCAGATTGTCATAACTGACACTGGTGCTGAACAGCCAAACATATCCGGCAACTACTTAAAATGACTTAAACTACTTAAAGGAAACTGAACAAGAAAGAAATACAGCTCTAAGTGTAGTAAAAACCAAGAAAAAACCCCTAAAATATACATTATAAATGAGAATTAACAATCATGGATATTTCCTAATTACAGTAATATATAGTAGATGTGGAATAAGTTGATAACATTTAATTGCAGTGATTCTCTACCAGTGCCTTTTTGTCCCCTTTGGATGTTAAAAGATCCATTCACAGGGGCTCCCTAAGACAATTGGAAAACACTGATATTTATGAGTCATAATCATAGCCAAAATTACATTTATGAAGTTACAACAAAGAAATTTTGTTTTTTTTTTGTTCAGGTGGGAGTCACCACAGTATGAGGAACTGTATTAAAGAGTTACAGCATTAGAATGATTGAGAGGCACTGTTTTAGAGCTTGGGATTAAATATAAGAATAATGCAGAACAGTGTAAGAGTGCATCATTCAGATTCTTTCTCTGAGCAGTGGGTAATGTGCTTCCTTTTAGGTCTAATGGCACTGAAATGATGTGTAGAGAACAGGTCAAAATTGTGAGATAATAGTAGCTGTACATATTAGAATTAGAGACAAATGTAAGATTTTACCTACAAACTAATCTGTGAGGTATTTTGTTAAAAAAATGCAAAATGCTTAAAAATGCACCTTTACAAAAAAAAAGGCCAACATCAGTCATAGAAAGATATATCTGTCAATAAATTTCTTGATGTAAAATTATATCTTTGTGATTTTAAGAATATACAGGAAAATCTCTGAGGATCCCTAGTCAACCAACCTGTCATAAGTACTGACTTTTATGCCAAGGCAAGACCCTCAATGGGAATTCATATTAGTCACAAGGTTGTCCTCTGTTTATGACATGCATGCACTCACATGTATTCATAAGTCCTACACACACACACACACACACACACACACACACACACATACATACTCATGTGTGTACACATGCACATGCAGGAACACATGCACACTTGTACATCTGCATATACAACTGCACAACCACCATAGGAACAAAATTGTCAAACTGAACAGTTAAAGAACAGCAGTAACAAATGGTGTGCTAATATTCCCTAATATGTAAATAATTCTTTACAGTTTATAAAACACTATACAGAAGTCTTCTCAGAAACCCTGTCGAGTTTACAGGGCAGATGGCAACAGTGTTTGTTTACTGGTGAGAAAAGAAAGTGACAGAATAAGAGAAAAAAACAGAGAAAAGCTGGGGGAAGAGAACCCAGTTAGATAAACTCACAAAATGGTTAGGCGAGAAGATTCCCTCAGTGTTTCTGACATTCTACTTAAAATGAACATTGACACCAAAGAATCAGCTTCAATTATAATACAGACACTATACTGTATATGTGGTTCTGTTTTTTACTCTTCTGTTTGGATGTGAGGCATCACTGCATACCAAGCAGGGAAGGACCAAGTTCCACAGTCTGTGTTTTCTCTTGGGGTGTCAGACCCCAAGGCATACTGTAACCCAGTTAGGAAGGATGGAGCAGAACTCAGTTCCTTAGTCAGACTAATTGTGTACACCAGGCTAGAAAGGATGAAGTTAAGATCAGAACAGGTCAGGCAGCAGGATCCAGGCCTAGCAGTGAATGATGGGATGGGGGTGGAGGTGGGGGTTGTCAGTGTTACTTACATCTCTTTAAAAAAAAAAAAAAAAAAAAACAAAACAGCTATAGTTGATGAAACAACTTGTGCTTTTTATTCAGGGTGAAAAGGGCTATATAAACTTGGGAAAGTGGGAAGGGGCTCCTCTGAGCGTGAAGTTGCTCTGTCTGTGGTTTAAGGCTCTGAAGGAATCTCATTTTCATGGAGATGCATTCCAGGAAATTGACCCTGAAATTTCCCATAGTGTTACATGACATTCCTCAGGTAGAGAGTAGGGGTTGGGCTCCCCAGATATGTGGAGAAGAGGAAGCCTTGCTAAGAATGGGAGTCCTTCCTTTGCACAAAGCTCAGGGAAGCTTGCAGAACAACTTAGACTTGGGCCTTAAGTAACAGGGTTTCCCAAAATTTATATGTGGAAAAAAATTGTACCCAATAAAGACAAAATAATTAGAGTGACAAAACCCATATGCTGAGCATTTTGTGCATCATTTTGTAATTATCCTATCAAAAATTACTCAAGTGTTATTTTATTTTTTATTTTTTGGTCAGTATCTACAGCACTTGGGGGGGTGTCTGGTGGCACAATAGAAGAAATGGATTATTCTGAAGCCCCTTGATAAAGTGATGCATAAACTAGTGTGTAGCTAACATCCGCATAGCAGTTTACAAATAAGACAATACTTCTAAAATATTATCCTTTTGATCAGAAGAGAAGTGACAGGCTTTCTTTTTTTCTTGTTTTTTTGTTTGTTTGTTTGTTTTCGTTCTTTCTTTTTCACCCTTTATTTCATTTCATTTTGTAGCATCTATAGATGATCATCCATAGATCTGGCAAAAGTTGCAATTGGTTATATCTGAGCTCTATCTATTTTATCAGTTTTCTTTTCTTTTTCATTCTTGATTTGTTTTATAGATTCATTGCCTATTATAAAATAATAGTATCATATATGTCAGTATTTATATCAGGCTATCTTAATACCATATACTTCTGTGAGTGTAAGTGTGCTAGTATTTAAGTGTTGCTATAAATTGCAGGACTTAAAACAGCAGAAAGCTCATCTGTGATGTTTCTGATATATACTTTCAAGAATAGGATTATACAGTCACACACACTCTGAGGCCCAGCTTAAGCGTTTGGCCCTCATTCTGTTTTGGATGTCTTCCTGCATTCCTTGCTTTGCCTTGCCTTTGCTACTTTACATCCTGTTCTCTGCACATGTTCTTCCTCTTATTGTGCAAATATCCCCATGCCTCCTCTCCTCTTCCAAAGAGAATTTCCCTTCAAGAGATTTTGTGCCATTTTAAATGCAGTATGATGACAAACTAACTCAGTGGTTTATAACACTGTGAAACCCTATTTCAACAGCTGTCAACCTTCCTAATGCTGTGATTTTTAATACATCACTTAATGTTGTGGTAACTTCCAGCCATAAAATTATTTTGTTGATACTTTATGACTATAATTTTGTTAATTTAATGAATTGCAATATGAATATTTTTGAAGATAACAGTTTGATGGAGTCACAAACCACAATTGAAGTTGTTTTCTAAGGTTCCAGACAAATATGAAATTTTAACAGCATTTGATATACTAATGTATATATTTAATTTAGAAGTCAGTCTAAGATTGGAAGGAGCCAAGGTGAGCATGGAAGCAATAGGGTAATAGAAAGGAAACCATCTACAGCAAGGTGGTTTCTAGATTTTGATCATTCACGCAGATAGAAGCTGACCATGAAAGAAAGCAACTAGATGTGAGTAAATGTCTTTTGAATATAGGCAGAAAAAGACTCATAATTGTTTTGCAAGTGTCTTGTATATTTTTCAATATCTAAAGCTTTCTAGTCTATTATGATTATGAAAATATATACCTGTTTTAAGTGTGTGGGTATATATATGTACATATATATATACACACATATATATATGCTTTTAATAAGAAATGACATTCTATATATAATTGTCATTACAATTTAACATATTACTTTTATGAATAAATACAAGAACCTGGGCTTCAAATTGAAATGAATTTCCAGAGGAGAAGTTGAAACATTCTTGAAGAAAAGTAAATAAAACAAGGGTTACGGTGATTTTGCAACACAGCTCTAAATTCTTTGGCACATGGTAGTTTCCATTTTTCCTCCTCTTCAATCAGAGTAGGCATGAGACTAGTCCAACCAGTAGAATAATCTAAAAGTGACCTTGTGTAATATCTGATGGTTAATCATAAAAAGCCATATAGCATCCCTTGAATACTCAAGTTGGAAATTCTCTGGGCCTTTCGTAAAAGTTGATTTTGATGATTGTAAATCTCTATATATCTATAGCTCTCAAGGGTTTTTTGCACAAAGTGTTTGAAATTTTTATTTTCTTAAGTGGCTAAGCCTCTAAAATTCCAGTTAACAACATCTCAGGTAAACCCATCTGCTGATTTTATTTAAGCAAATAATACATTTGAATAGTCATAGATCCTGAAATCAGTTTCATTATCACCAGTATCTGTTGGCTCAGACTCGTACAATAAATGATTGGATGTATATATCAAGGATGAAAGGAGGAAGGGAATTCTCATTAGAAGTCACAATAGTTGAGTCATCAAACAAATCAAGGTAGAAAGATTGGTGAGTATTTTCTGTAGAAGTCATTAAATAGTAAAAATTTCTATCATGATGAAAAGAAGAAAATACTGACTGATATTTTTGAGTCCAATTTAGGCCAACAGTGCCAATTAAGACTTTTACTAAGTAGAGTGTTGAAATAGTGATTGAGCTTTGCACACACACACACACACACACACACACACACACACACACACACACATATCAAAATAGCATATGTTATAACAAAAATATAATAATAAAGTATAACCATATGTATTAAAAATGAAACATGAGTCAGAACTTCATGTACATTTCCAGTTTGGCTTTCTCTCTTTGTATTTCATGGTTCATAATGTAAAGTTGATAAACTTTTTAGTATACTAAAGGACTCCTCAACACATCACCAGTTAACCATCTCTCTAGGCCCAAAGTGCAGTTGAAAAGCAATGGATTCTGGTTACAAAATTATGTTATAAACATGCTGAAAATAGTATTTCAAATCCATATTTTATATATAAGGGTCTATGTTTTTCACCTATTTAGTACAACATAAAGCCCATTATCTTCTAAAATACTTATGAGATAACTGTCTGGAGAAATCCCCAGACTGATAACAATGAGTTATAGATAACAACAAAAATAAAGACAAACAGTTGAAAAGAAAATGAATTCCTCAAATGGTATAAAGGGATTTTATAATAATTCTCAAATACAATTTCATTATCTTGTGTCAGAATTTATTGCGGTGACTCAAAACCCCATACAGGATAATAGGCAATGAATTTTGAAGAGGCACTGGAGAGAGTTTGCCCGTGATGCTCCTTGAGAGGGAAATAAAGATCAACAGTATTGGGTTCCACTAAGACAAGCAATTTTTTTCTTGTAAAAGTTGAGTACTATTACTGTACTAACTGCTACATAGACCAGATTAATCTCTAATTGATAATGAAAGAAGGTTAGAAATCTTTTGGAAACTATAGGAAAAATTATATAATCCAATGGAAATTAGTATTTATTCATTTGTCTTGTAATTCTCCTGAAAACTGAATATATGACCTCCTACACATGATATAAAATTTTTTTACTAAAGTGTGACTCCAGACCTCAATTATTAAAATACAATAGCTTTACTCAATGGAGTTTTAATACACCTCTGATGTAGATAGAAGTCTATTTCAGAAATTAGTTCATACATATTAAAGCAATCTTTTTCTTGAACAGAGTGTAGAACCCAGGCCAGATTCATGACCAAATGATACTGTAACTTAGAATTACAATTTTGCTTTGTTTTGAGAAAGATCCTCTCTCAGAGCATGGTTCAAAATGAAAAGCACTCATATTTAATAATGCTGGCAAGGACTGTATGGTCCTTAGGAAACACAGGACTGTCCCAATGAATGGAAAACACAAGAATATGCTTAAAGCAATCTTCATGCTTTAATAATAATCAGGATAGAATAAAACACAAATTAATTTAAACTAAAAATTTTATATTTAAATTAAAGAAGAGAAAATGGTCTTTTGACATTAATAATTCTAATACATGTTACTGATAATGTTTGAAAGAGGAAAATGGTGTTCCAGAAGATATCATATATCTCTACTTAATGTAGTATAGACTATTTCTTAGTTCAAATACAAGGGGAAAATACAAAGACATTTCTTCATATTTTCTTCAATATTTTAAGATTATTCTTCTTTGAAATTATCTTCTTGCTCAAGGAAGCGGGTGGTTATTTATTCTCTTACAGAACCCTTTGAAGAACCTCTGTCACTTGTAGTCTCATGGTACACTGCATATTTGGTGGAAGAAGATCAACACACTTTTGAGACCAGGAAATGAAAAAGAACTCTTTCCTTCCTGCCATTTCAAGTGATTTATTCCACTCAGCAGGCCTCTCTTATTGGCCTGGGAGTTTACTTTGTCCAGTGAGCCAAGAAGGGTTGGCGGCAAAAGGTCGGTGGAAGTGCCAAGCTCACACTGCTCCAAAAACAACAGCTATCAAATCAATAACCTCTCAGCCTCTGGCGATGTCTGCCTACATTCAACAACACCTGAGAGTTTTAACGAATAAAAAGTGGAGAAAAAACGAATAACAAGATATTTGTCTCAAGGATGGAAAACAACATGTTGAATAATTAGTAGAAATTGTGTCAAAATTCAGAAAGAGATAAAAAAAATATCATTTACGAAGTAATTGAATGCTTGCTATTCCTGGCACCTACTAAAGCCATCAAAATTGATCCATATGTATGAAAGTGTTCAGTTTCCCAGATGATGAAATATGTCTAGCCCTATGAGTAAATTACTATCAATGCACATTGGGTAATTATGAAATTATTATGTAAAAAAGTAGTATAATCTATTTAATTATATAAATTCACATTCTCTTCAAATTCACAACTAATTTGATCACCGAATATAATTAGGGGTGAATAATCTTATAAGTGTTAGATATGCTAGAACTTTTGAATTTTAGTGAAATTAATTACTAGAAATTGTTTTATTTCATGATGTTTGAAAATCATTTAAGCCTGTTTTCTATTCTGTTTTGTAAGCCTATTTTATGTTCAGGTTAAGTGTATAAACCACATTTTCAGTTTTAGAGAATTAAAGCTTTGGTGGTGTAGGAAATGAGGAAAGTTACTCTCAGATGTCTATAAAATGTTATTATTAGAAAATGAACATGGCTTAAATCTCACTGTTAGCTTGTTAAGTAGTATCTATAGTTTGCCTTTTCCTGAATAGCAGCTTTCTTTGGGTAAATCTTGCAGAGACTCTTCATGCAGTTACTTTACCATTCGTGTTAGTTGTATTGGTAGTTGTTAGTTTGGTATTCATTTACCTCAGTAAACGTTAGTCTTAGACCTCAGTAAATGTTAGTCTTAAGTCTGGAAGCATAGAGAAGGATTCTTACATTTACCAGGAAAGACCCTGTTTTATTTCTTATTCTATGGAGAGCCATCAACTGACAATTTAGGATCAAACAGAAGATTCACTTTATTCAGCAGGCAAACTGTCTGTTAGGCCTTTCAGGATACATCTTCATTAATCCATGTCATATTATGAAGTCAATTTAAGAAGGCCAGAGCAACAGGAATTCCAGAGTAAGTGGTTTGGCTTGGGTAGACAAAGATGATCCTCAAGCCATGACAGAGCTCAATTTTCTCCTTCAGTGTGGGGGTGTGAAAGATGATCTAGAATGACTTAGAAGGAGAGAAGAGAAAATATGTGCCAATTAATTCACAATGACTTAAAGCAAACCTTGACTTTCAGTTTGAATAGAGGAACCCATTGTATTATATGTGGTTTCTTAGTGATAATTCTAAATGAAAGTTTTATTTTTTAAGAACTGAGGAAATACAGGAGAAAGAGATAAGCATTATATATATCTTTGTGGGCACGACTTATATTTTGACTCCAGGTTCTACCTTATTTTGGTACACAATTGCTTCTCATTAGAAAATGATAGTTTGAAACCTTTCAGGTAAAAACTAATTTAAATATCTCACAATTTAGGGTCATCTCTCATTCATAGAATTGCTTGGGAAATGTAAAAGGCTATTGAGTCTTGGAACTTAAAGTCCTTAATGATCAGAGAAATGCAAATCAAAATGTCCCTGAGATTCCACCTTACACCAGTCAGAATGGCTAAGATCAAAACCTCAGGTGGCAACACATATTAGAGAGGATGTGGAAAAAGAGGAACACTCCTCCATTGCTGGTGAGACTGCAACTGGTCCAACCACTCGGTAATCAATCTGGAGGATCTTCAGAAAATTGGCAATAGATCTACCTGAAGACCCACTTATACCACTCTTGGGAATATACCGAAAAGCTGCCCGGCCATGCCACGGGAGCACGTGTTCCACTATGTTCATAGTGGACTTATTTGTGGTAGCTAGAAGCTAGAAACAACCCAGATGTCGCATGACAGAAGAATGGATACAGAAAATGTGGTTCATTTGCACAATGGAATACTACTCAGCCATTAAGATTGAGAACATTCTGAGTTTTGCTAGCAAATGAATGGAATTAGAAAATATCATTCTGAGTAAGGTAACTCAGACCTAAAAGGACATGCATGGTATGTACTCAATAATAAGCAGATGTTAACCAAAAAATATGCAGAATACCCAAGATACAGTCCCTAGAATTCAAAAAGTTCAACAAGTGGAAGTGCCCAAGTGAGGATGCCTCAGTCTCACTTGGGAGGGAGAAGAAAGCAATCACAAGTGGGAAGGGAGGGAGGGACCTTGGAAGGAAAGTGGACAAGGGGGTATTGTTAGGGGGAAAGGGGGATGTTATCTGGTATTGGGTGAGGGATAAGGACTGAAGCCCTGAGGGTCAACAGAAAAAATAGAAGGTGCCAATCTCAGGAGATAGGAGGTTGGGGGTTTGTCCCTCCAGAATGCACCAGAGACCTGGGAGATGAGAGACTCTCAGGACTCAAAGAGAGGGACCTTAGATGAAATACCCAATAGTAGGGAGAGGAAACTTATTGAGCCCACCCCCAGCAGGAAGACAGGGCATCAAATGAGGGAGTAAGGATGCATCCCAAAGTCACAGCTCTGCCCCATATTTGTGCCTTTCTGAAAGAATATATGAGACAATCAAACAACACACAAATATTTGAATCATGTAACTAAAAAAGCAGAAGTTAGAGTGAATGATGTATATCCCACACGATCAATTTGGTTTTCGCTAATTTTAATTAAAGTACAAAATCTAGAATAAGCAATTTTGTTGTTAAAATGGTAAAATACAATAGGTCAGATTCTCATATTAGAATTCAGGCAGTGGCTTATTTTACAACCATAGCTGAATAACCCAAACAGTTTAGGCTGCCAAATAAGAAATCTATAACCTCAAAAGATTTGTGTCAAGCCTAGGGCCTTTTCATTTACTTGAACTGCAGAAAACTTCAGTCCCACATTCAGGTTCACTTTTTCCACATGACAGGTTCAATCAAGTCCTGGAATGAAATCTCCAGGTACTTAAATGGAGTTTTTACTCTCTTTTAATGTTAATAGAATTAGTAGTGTGCACAGAAGAGATGAGAACGATGATGATGGTGATGATGATAAATTGAATTTTATGTCAAATACCAATCTAAAATTACAATTAAATCCCCCAAGTATCATCAACAAATTGCATAAATAAATACCTATTATTTGAGCACTCAAAATTTTTTATTAGCTTAGGAATGATTAAGTCTGTTTTCACTGTGTTAAGCAAGGAGATTAAAACTAATTTTTATATCTCCCTTAATGAAAATCTTCTGTAAATATTAATCATACATGAAGGTAGTAGGTAGGCATTTGCTTTATAATAGAAAATACTGAAAGTTATATAACAATGAATAAATACAAAGTTTAAATAAATGAGAAATAAATGAGATTTTCCCATATAAATTAATTGAATCATAATCAAATAAAGCAATGCATTAGTTACAGAGATTGACAGATTTTAAATGTTAATGTTTAAGAGGTGTTAACTTTTGTTGCCTAAACCAATTTAGAGAAAAATCTTCAACAGAAAAATAATATTCCCCTCTCAACTAGGAAAATGTTACAGTTTTATATAAAGATCTTGGTATAAGTTTAGGTAGAAGGATTTCTAATGCCAGAAAGTGAATGTGACAGACTACTTCAAAAGAAAATATATTATATATTAAAATAACAATTTAAAGCACCTTCATAAAATTTATGAGTATCTTATCCAGATTTCTTGACAAGAAATATTTTGAAAAGATCTGTTAACACAAAGATAAGTCTAAGTCATTTATCAGTTAATAAAAACAAATGTGGAATGATTTCTGATTCCTAGATCATGATACTTTAAACTATTTTGTTCATTTGATTTGCTCTGCATGTGCTTCAATTTTTTTCTTTTATTTGGCCTAAATTCATTTTTTATTGACCTTCATAAACACACACACACACATGCACATATTCCATAAATACACTAAACTGAAAAGTATAATATATATGCAGTAGACCTGGTTTAGACCTGTGATAGAGTCATGTTTTCTGTTTCAGTCTCTGTGAGTTCATATGAGCTCTGATGGGACGGATTTGATGGAAATGTCTTATTTAGAAGGGTGTGTTTCAAGGTTTCTCTCTCTACATGCTTGGTATAATATACATGCAGCAGACCTGGTTCAGACCTGTGATAGACCTGTGTTTGTTGTTTCAGGCTCTGTTGAGTTCATATGAGCTCTGAGGTGAGGGATTTAATGGAGATATCCCATTTAGTGGTGTGTATTTCAAGGTCTCTCCACATCTACTACAGGATGAGAGCTGATAAAGCACTGACATGTTAGTATAGCAGAGTATCATTAGGAGTCTTTTCGTTGTCATTTAGACCACCAGTATTTGCTTTTATCTTAGGTATCTGGGTTATCTAGTCTGATTCTTGGTTACCTACGAAGGGTTGGGTGTGGTCTCTATTTCATGGACTGGGCCATTGAGTCAAATCAAACACTGGTAGGCTTTGGTCTACCATTGCCCTATCATATTTTGCAGGCAGGACAGAACTGTAGATCAGTTTTGGCTGGGTTAGTATTTATGTTTCTCTTTTTGTAGCTGGAACAGTATTTTCCTGTGCCATCTCCCTGTTTAGTGAGTTGTGTAGATACTATCTTCAGCTATTGGGTCTTGCTATGGAGAATGACCTGCTGTTTTGCAACAGCCTGCATTATTTGGAGATTTCCATAGGACCCCTTCGGCCAATAATTAAATTGAATGAAACCCAGTGCTAGTACTGAAAGCTTCATTTGATGAAAAGAGATGACCAGTTAGGGCTCTGTCTCCCCCATTATTTAGAGACTTTACAGCAAGACACTCTATGCTATTTATAGATATTTTGAAGGATATTGTTTCTATGATTTTATTTTTAGCCTGTTTATTATTTATATATGAGAGGTCTCCTGTTTTTTTTTGGGGGGGGGTTGTTTTTTTGTTCTTTTGTAAATCTTGTATCCATCTACTTCTTTGAAGGTATTTTTTAGCTATATGAGTTCCCTGGCAGAATATTTGATGATGCTTATGTATGCTGTCATATCATCTGCAAATAGAGCTATTTGATGTCTTTTTTCCAATTCATATACCCTTGGTTGTCTTACTGCTCTACCTAGAACTTTAAGTTCTATATTGAGCAGATATAGCAAGAGTGAATAGCCTTGCCTTGTTCCTTATTTTAGTGGAATTGCCTTGATTTTTCGCTCCAATTAATTTGATGTTGGCAATTGACTTAGTGTTTGTTGACTTTATTTTCTTTGTATAGAGCCCTAGTATCTGTTATCTCTCCAAGACTTTTTTTCAAAAAGGGTTGTTGGATTTTGTCAAATGATTTTCTAGCATCTAATGAGATGGATACAGGTTACCGTCAGCATCATTCAGCCTTCCCTAATTCAACAGCAGTGGGCAGATGCTTGGTTGGGTGAAATATCTGCGTCTGACTCTTTCAGTTGCTTGTTGGGTCTTCTGGAATGCTGTCATGCTAGGTCACTTTTTGTGAGCACTCTATAGCCTCAGTAATAGTGTCAGGCCTTGGGACCTCTCCTTGTGCTGGGTTCCACTTTGAGCCTATTGCTGGACCTTCTATTCCTCAGATACCTCTCCATTTCCAACTCTAAAAATTGTTTCAGACAGGAACAATTATGAGTCAGAGTCATGACTGTGGGTTGGCCCCCTCCCCCTCAGTTGATGTCCTGTCTTCCTGCTGGAGGTGGGCTCTATAAGTTCCCTCTCCCTACTGTCAGGCGTTTCATCTAAAGTCTGTGAGTTCTATGGTCTGTGTTCTAAGGTCCTTTTAGTTTTGTGAGTCTCTCACCTCCCAGGTCTCTGGTGCCTTCTGGAGGGTCCCCCCAACATCCTATCACCAAAGGTTGCTTGTTTCCATTTTTTTTTCTGCTGGCCCTCAGGACTTCAGTCCTTTTTCCTCCTTCAGTGTCAAATTAGGTTACCCTCTGCCCCTTCTCCTCCCTCTCCTCAACCTCATTTACTTTCCCTCCCAGGTCCCTCCCTCCCTCCTCACTTGTGATTGCTTTATTCTCCCTCCCATTTGAGATTAGGTGTCCTCACTTGGACACTTTAGCTTGTTTATCTTTTTGAGTTCTGTCGACTGTATCTCTGGTATTCTGTATTTTTTGGGGGGGATGGCTGATATCTACTTATTAATGAGTACATACCATGCATGTCCTTTGGGGGCTGAGTTACCTCACTCAGGATTATATTTTCTAGTTGCATCCATTTACCTGCAAAGCTCAGGATGCCCTTCTTCTTAGTAGCTGAATAGTATTCCATTGTGTAAATGAATCACATTTTCTGTAATCTGACAGTTGTCCCATATTGTTGTGAGACATCTAGGTTGTTTCCAGTTTCTAGCCATCACAACTAAGACTGCTATGAAAATATTAGTTTTTTTAATCATTTATTTATTTACTTGCTTATTTATTTATTTTAAACTCCAGATTTTATTTCTATCCTTGTATACCCTCTGACTGTTCCACATCCCATACTTCCTCCCTGCCCCCATCCTCCCCATCCCCCAACCCCCACCCCTGTTTCTGTGAGGATGTCTACACTCCCCCATCCCCCAGACCTCTAAACTCCCTGGGGCCTCCAGTCTCTTGAGGGTTAGGTGCATCTTCTCTGACTGAACCCTGACCCAGCTGTCCTCTGCTGTTTGTGTATTGGGGGCCCCATATCAGCTGGTGTATGCTGCATGGTTGGTGGTGCAGTGTTTGAGAGATGTTGGGAGTCCAGATGAATTGAAACTTCTGGTCCTCTTACACGGTTGCCCTCCTCCTCACCTTCTTCCAGCTTTTCCCTAATTCAACCAGAGGGGTAAGCATCTTCTGTCCATTGATTGGGTGCAAATATCTGCATCTGATTCTTTCAGCTGCTTGTAGGGTCTTTCAAAGGACAGGCATTATAGGTACCATTTTGCGAGCGCTTCATAGTGTTCATGATAGTATCAGGCCTTGGTGCCTCCCACTTCGGGCCTGTCGTTGGACATTCTTTCCTCAGGTTTGCTTGAAGTCTATTTTGTTAAATATTAGAATGGCTATAATGGCTATATGAGCTTGCTTCTTGGATACATTTGTTTGGATGTCCATCTTTGATGTTGGCCTGTGTATCTTCTATGCAACAGAACTATGTACCCTATGTTTACATCCATTCTATTAGCTTGTGCCTTTTTTATTGTGAATTAAGTCCATTTATATTGAGACATATTAAGGACCAATGACTGTTAATTCCTATTATGTTGTTGTGTTGTTGTTGTGTGTGTCCTTTTATTTTAGGTTGTGTGAAATTATTCATTTTCTGTGTTTTTGTTGATATGATCAACACACTCTTTTGAGCATTTTTTCCTTATGTAGGGCTGAATGTGTTAATAGGTATTATTAAATTTTGTTTTGTCACATATCTTATTTTTTTCATTCAAGGTGATTAGTGAAAGTTTTCCTAGGTATAGCAATCTTTCTGGCTTTTAGAGACTTGATGACATTTTTTCAGGGTCTTCTGGCTTTAAGAATGTCTATGGACAAGCCAGAGTATCTAATTCTAATATATATGCCTTTACATGTTATGTAGCCTTTTCCTCTTGCATCTTTTAATATTCTTCCTTTTTCTCTGTATGCTTTGTGTTTTGATTATTATGTTGCAGGGGAATTTTCTTTTCTGTTCCAAGATACTTTCTGTTCTGTAAGCTTCTTGTACCTTTGCTTTAGGTTTGCAAAATCATCTTCTATAACTTTGTTGGAAATATTTTCCTGGCCTTTAAGCCAGGAAACTTTTCCTTCTTATATTCCTACTATTCATAGGCTGGTATTTTCAAAGTGTCCCATTTCTTGTATGTTTTGTCTAATGAACATCTTAGATTTAATGTATTTTGACCACTGTATCAATTTTTTCTATCTACCTTCTCCATTTTTTATTTTCTTTTCTATCTCATATACTGTGTTGGTGATGCTTGTGTCTGTAGTTCCTGTTTGCCTACTTGATTTTTTCATCTCTAGAATTTCCTTGGTTTGTGATTTTCTTAATCATTTCTATTTACATTTTCAGATCTTCAACAATTTTTACTCATTTCCTTCACTTGTTCAGATTTTCTCAGACTTCTTAAAGGGATTTATATATTTCCTCCATAAAGACCTTTAATATTTTCATAAGATTAGATTGAAGGTCATTTTCTTTTGCTTCAGTGGTGCTGGAATATCCAGTGCTCAATGTTAGTTTCTTTCTTCTCTGGTCTTCTGGCCTGAGTGACCTGTAATTCTGGTGGCCAATAATTCTTCAGATCCAGTCTAGTTTCTTTTCTGAGGTTTTAGGGGCTTGCATAACCTCACAGGGTTGAGGTACCCACATTGCCTAGGCAGAACAGGCTTGGCCTCTAGGTTTCCAAGAGGTGGCTTCATATCTAGTTTTCCTAGTTCTAGCTGGCCTCAGGCATGGCAGAAATTTCTTGACAGAATTCTGGGCCTGGGATTCCTGGTATCAGTGTAGGCTCCTATAGAACAGGACTATTCTATCAGTGTTTGTGGTCTAGGATATGGAACCAAGGGAAGAGGTGTTGTTCTGTATAACTAAGTAGTATCTAAGGAATATTATCAAGTAGTAGGTTGTGTCTTACTTGGAGTTCCTAATACCAGCATGGCCTCCTATAGAATAGAAGTCTTCTGCAGGAGTTGTGGACAAGGATATGGAATCCAGGGGGAAGGGGAATTGTTGGAGAATGCTAAGCATGCTTTTAGTTTGCAGTGCCTTACCTTGGGTTCCTAGTACTAGCATGGATTCTGTTTGAAATGCTGGGAATTTTCTCCTGACTACTTTACTTCCAGTCATCACAACTCTGTGATTATGTATTATTAAATGCTTAGGCCTTTTACGTTGTCTCTGTTTTTTCGTATCCTAATAAACCAGCTTACTCTATTCTAAGTGTGCTATATGACTGAATACCTTCTTTTTAGGCTTAAGCATCTGTGTAATTAGAGTTCACCAGTCATGGGAGTTCTCCCATGTGACTGACTTTGAGAATTCTTTTTCTCCCTGACACGTGGTCCACCTTCTGCTCCTACCCCAGTCACTATCTGTAGGCTTTTTGTTGTTATTTTTGCCGTTGTTGTTGTTGACAAGTGATGCTTATATGATTCTTTCTACATGCGATAGAGCAGGATTCTTATTTTTCTGGATTATGTACACTGATGTTGACCCTGGGGATACCTAATTTGCTTTATTGTAATAATGTTTTGTAGATTTTTTTTCTGCCATTTCTCCTTCTGCATTCATCAGACCTTCTTTCTGAACCTTAACCATATAGATTAGATTCCCTTTCTTTACTAATTTTCCCTGCTAGGTGAGTCCTCTGGAGATATGGGTGAGCCTGATAACTCCTCTGGACCTCCTTTCTCCTGCCTGCTTTTTCCCCATTCTCATCAGACCTTCAGATCCTGACCCATGTATGTTAGCTTCCCCTTTCTTACCATCTTCCCTGACTGTTGAGTCCTCTGGGAAAAGCCAAGGAGCTCTAAGCTGCTGATATCCCAGGGGCATCTGCATTCTACCTACATTCATCAGAGTAGAGTCTCTTGAACTATATAGACTTGTAGTTCCTGAACCACAGAGACTTGCTGATCTAGAATTATACAGTCAAAGAATACCCAGCAGAGGCTTGCAAAACCAGGACCATTAAGGTTAACACCCTTCCAATGCCTACTATAACAGGATCAAAGTCATCAAGATAGCTAAAGTCCCATGAAAAAATACTATCAAGAAAAGCCAGTGCATTATGTTACCTTCAGAACACAGTTACTCTAGCTAAACCTGGATACTGGATATCATAAAACAACCAAAGCACAAGAAAACTAACTACCTTAAATCAAATCTTTCAAAAGAGGAAATAAATAAATTTTTCCTTTCTTTTCTTTTCTTTTTTTTTCTTTTTTTTCTTTCTTTCTTTTTTTTCTTTTTTTTCTTTTTTTGGCTGTCCTGGAACTCACTCTGTAGACCAGGCTGGCTTCGAACTCAGGCTGAACAAATTTCTTAAATAAATACAGGAAAATACAATCAAACAGGTCTTTAAAGGAAAAACAAAGAAATCCCTTAAAGACATACAGAAAACACAACTAAACAAGTAAAGGAAATAAATAAAACTGTTAAAGATCTGAAAGTCAAAATAAAATCACTTACAAGAACACAAACTGAAAGAATCCTAGAGATTGAAAACCCAGAGAGGAGAACAGGAACAACAGATGCAAGAATACAGGAGATGGAAGACAGAATCTCAGGCATAGAAAATACAATAGAAGAAATTTAATTCATCAGTTAAATAAAATGTAAAATTAAAAAAAAATGATACAACATATCCAGGAAATCTGGAAAAACATGAACGTACCTAACTGAAAAATAATAGGAGTAGAAGAAGGTAGAGTGTCCCCTCTCCAAATCCCATAATATACTCAACAAAATCTTGAAAGAAAACACACCCAATCAAAATAAAGAGGTGCCTATAAACATAGAAGGAGCTTAAAGAATACCAATTAGACTGAGCCAGTAAAGAAAATCTTCCAGACGCGTGATAATCAAAACACAAAATCTAAAGTACAAAATATGAATATTAAAAGAGGCAAGAGAAAAAGATCAGGTTACATACAAAGACAGACCTATCAGAATTACATCCGATTTCTCAGCAGGGACTCTGAAAGCTAGAAGGACCTGGACAGTTATCTTGCAAACTCTAAAAAAAATCCATAGGTGCTAATCTAGTCTACTATACCTAGAAAAACTCACAATCATCATAGATGGAGAATAGAAGATATTTTAAGAGAATTCAAAATTCAAACAATATCTATCCACAAATCCAGCCCTACAAAATGTACTAGAAGGAAAATTGCAACCCAAGGAGGTAAAAAAACATAGGAAGTACATAATTCCATACAGCAGAAACAAGGAGAGTACACCCCCTTACACACACACACACACACACACACACACACACACAGAGTAACACCACCAATATAAAAATAACAGTAAATAACAATCATTGGTAATTAATATCTCTCAACATTATTGGCCCCAATTCCACAATAAAAAGACCCAGGCTAACAAAATGAATGTGAATAGAGGATTCATCATTCTGCTGTATACAAGAAATACATCTCAGCAATAATATAGACATTACCTCAGAATAAAAAGCTAGAAAAAAATGTTTACTACAAAGATGGACCCAAAGCCATCTAATGTCTTGTAAAATACAATTTCAACTAAAATGAATCAAAGAGAAACTTCATACTCATCAAAGGAAAATTCTGCCACGATGGTATCTCAGTTATGAATATCTATGCCCCAAACAGAAGAATACCTACATTTTCAAAAGAAAAATTGCTAAAAAGTAAAATTATAATGTCTTTAAACCCCAGATATTAATAGGGGGAGACTTCAACATCCCACTTTCACCAGCTGGCAGGTCATCCAGTCAAAAACTAAACAAAGAAATAATAAAACTAATAGAAATTATGAGTTAAATGAACATAACAGACATCTATAGACTACTTCACCCAAACACAAAAACAAAACAGTATGCTTGTTTAGAGCACCTCCTGGATTCTTCTTCAAAATTGTCTATATAGTTACAAATCAAGTATCAACAAATACATGATAATGGAAATAATGCCTTGTATCTTATTAGGGCACCAAGGATTAAAGTTTGACTTCAACAACAGAAACACCAGAAATCCAGTACACTAATAGAAACTGCACAACTCTCTATGGAATGATCTCTGGATCAGGGAAGTAATAAAGAAAGAAATTAAAGACTTTCTAGAATTCAATCAAAATGAAGGCAAAACATACCCAAATTTATGAGAAATAATGAAAGCAGTGGTAAATGGAAAATTCATAGCACTAAGTACCTCCATAAAGAAATTAGAAATTTGTCATACAAGCCATTTAAAAATACATTTCACAACTCTTGAAAAAAAATGAAGCAAGCACGCTGAAAGGGAGTAGACAGCAGGAAATAATCAAAATCGGGGGTGAAAACAGCCAGTTAGATACAAAGGAAACAATACAAAGAATCGATGAAACCAAGAGCTGGTTCATTAGAAAAAATCAACAATATAGAGAAATTCTTAGCCAAATTAACCAAAACACAAGAGAAAGTACTCAAATAAAGGAAACCAGTAATAAAAAAAGACTTAACAACACATAACTGCAGAAATGCAAATAATTATTTAGTCTCACTTCAAAAGCCTGTTCTCAACAAAACTGGAAAATATTAATTAAATAGATGATTTTCTAGACAGATACCACTTAACAAAACTTAACTCAAGGTCAGATAAACTATTTAAACAGCCATGTAGCCCATAAAGAAATTGAAACAATCATGAAAAGCTTCCCAACAAAGCAAAGTTCAAAGACAGATGGTTTTAGTGCAGAATTCTACCAGATTCTCAAAAAAGAATTAATATCAATACTCCTCAAATTATTCCACAAGTTAGAAACAGAGGGATCATTGAAAAACTCATTCTATGAAGCCACACTCTCCCTGATACCTAAACCATAGAAAGACTCAACCAAGGAAGAGAACTTCAGTACCATTTCTCTGTGAATAGTAATGCAAAAATATATGAGCACCCCAAAAATTACACCATAGAACTTTTATGGCTCAAAACATCTTCAGCAGATGAATGCAAAATTAATTCAAAGAAATATGCATCTGTCTTTTATACAAATGATAAACATTCAGAGAAAGTAATTAGGGCAACAACACCCTTTATGGTAGCCATGAATAATACGAAATAACTTGGTATAACTCTAACTAAGACAGTGAAAGATGTGTATGAAAAGAACTTCAAATCTCTGAAGAAACTGAAGATGATATCAGATGATAGAAAAATCTCCCATGCTCATGGATAGGTAGAATTAGCTTAGTGAAAATGAGCATCTTACCTAAAGCATTCTACAGATTTAATACAATCCCCATCAAATTCCAACACAAATTTTTATAGACGTCGAAAGAACAATTCTTAACTTTATATGGATAAGTAAAAAACCCAGGTTAGCCAAAAAAAAAAAAACCCTTAACAATAAAAGAACTTCAGGAGAAATGATCACCATCCCTGACCTCAAGCTGTACTACATGCAGAGCAATACTGATAAAACTGCATGGTGCTGATATAGATACAGACTTGTTGATCAATGGAATAGAATTGAAGACCCAGAAATAATCCTATACATCTATAGATATTTGATTTTGGATAAAGAAGTCAAAGTCATACAATAGAAAAAAAGACAGCATCTTTACCAAATGTTAACTGGTCTAACAGCATGCCTACATGTAGAGTTATGTGAATAGCTCCATATTTATCACCCTTCCAAAAACACAAATACAAGTGTATTAAAAACATAAAACTGGATATACTAAACCTTATAAAAGAGAAAGTGGGAAAAACCCTTCAACACATTGGTACAAGAGACAATTTCCTGAACAGAACTCCAGTAGCTCAGGCTCTAAGATTAACTGATAAATTGGAGCTTATGAAACTACAAAGATTGTGTAACACAAAGGATACCGTCATTAGGACAAAACAGTAGCCTACTGATTAGGAAAGCATCTTCAACAAACATACATCTGATGGAAGTCTAATACCCAAAATTTACAACCCAAATCTGCAACCCAAATAACCCAATTTATAAAAAAAAAAAATAAAAAAAACAAAAACAAAAAAAAAAAAAACAGGATACAGAGCTAAAAAGAGAATTCTCAACAGAGGAATCTCAAATGGCTGAGCCGCACATAAAGAAGTGTTCAAAGTCCTTAATCATCATAGGGATGCAAATCAAAACAACTCTGAGGTTCCATCTTATAGCCATCACAATGGCTGAGATAATAAAAACTCATATAAAGGCAGCACATAGTGGCACAGATGTGGAGCAAGGGCAGCACTCTTCCATTGCTAGAGGTCATACAAACTTGTATAACCACATTGCAAATCACTTTGCTGTTTTCTTAGAATGCTGGGAATAGTTTATATTCAAGACTCAGCTATACTACTCCTGAGCATATATCCAAAAGATGCTCCACCTTTCAAAATAGACAGTGGCCCAGGTTGTTTTTTTCCATCGTAGCTAGAAATTGGAAACAACCTAAATGTCCCTCAACTGAATAATGTATAAAGGGAATGGGGTATATCTACAGAATAGAATACTATTCAGCTATTGAATTTTCCAGGCAAATGGATGGAATCAGAAAATACTATCTTGAGTAAGTTAACACAGGCTCAAAAGTCTGGGAGTGGTATGTACTCACTTATAAGTGGATATTAGCCATAAACTATAGTATACCCATGCTATATACTCCATAGACTCAAAGAAGGTGAGCAAGAAGCAACCCACAGACCATATGAACCTCAAGAATAAGCAAGACCAAATGGTGGATGCTTCAGTCCTACTTAGAAGGTGGAATAAAATAATCATGGGAGATAGAGACGGCAGGGAGAGAGGAGCTAGAGGATAAAAGGGGGACAGGTTCAGGTGTGGGAGGATACAGGGGATAAGGACAGAGGTTCAGAAAATTTAACAAAGGTGTGTAGTAGTTGGGACTAGGGAACTAGGGGTTGCCAATAGAAAGTACCAGATTCCAGAGAAGCAAGTGTTCCCAGGACTCAATGGGCATGACATTAGCTGAAATACCCAACAAAGGGGAGATAGAGCCTATAGAATCATATCCAGTGGTTAGGCACAGCCCTCGGTTAAGGGAAGAGGCCACCCTCCCATCTCAAAAATACAGACCCAGAATTGCTTCTGTCTAAATGTAATATAGGGACAAAGTGTGGAGCAGAGACTGAAGGAATGGCCACCCAGAGACTGCCCTACCTAGGGATCCATCCCATCTGCAGACACCAATCCCAGACTATTGCTGATGACAAGAAGTGCTTGCTGACAAACAGGCTTGGGCCTGGTATATCTGTAACCTGAGAGGCTCTGCCAGAACCTGAACAAAACAGATGTGGATTTTCAGAGCCAACCATTGGACTGAGCTTGGGAACCTCAATGGAGGAGCTAGGGGAAGGACTGAAGGAGCTGAAGGGGTTTATTACCTCATAGAAAGTTATTGAACAACAGTATCAACCAACCAGACCCTCCAGAGATCCCAGGGACTAAACCACCAACCAAAGAGTACACAAGGAGGGACCCATGGTTCCAGCTGCATATGTATCTGAGGATGGCCTTATCTGACACCAACGGGAGGGGAGGCCCTTGGTCCTGTGGAGGCTTGATGCTCCAGCATAGGGGTGGAAGTGGGTTGGTGAGTTGGGGGAAAACCCTCATAGAAGAAGGGGTGAGGGGTGGGATAAAGGGTTTGTGAAGGGGAAACTGGGAAGGGGGGGCAACATTTGAATGGTAAATAAATAACATAATCAATCAATAAATAATAAAATAAAAAAAGGATGTTACAAGTGAAGATGCTTGAATCACATATAAAAAGGAAATAAAATAGTCATATGAAGTAGGTTAAAGAAGGGTACTTGGAGAGAGAGAGAATGAGAGTTTTCATGATCTGGTATGGGGAAGTACAGGAGAGATGGCCAGATGACTATAAGAATGAATGGAAATCTGTAACTGATAGGGGTAAGGAGATAGGACAGCATCTCCAGGAAGAGATAAAGACCTGGAATAAGGGAGGCTTCCCAGAATCAATGGGGTTGACATTATAGGGATATGGAACCTAGAGAGGCCACCTCCTGTAGCCTGGCAGGAACACCACTGGAACATTAGGGGCACAAATCCATCCACAAAAACTTTTGGCCCAATATTTGTCATGTCTACAAGAAATGCAGTTACTGGGGATGGAGCAGAGACTAAGGAAATTGTCATCCAATAACTGGCCCAACTTGAGACCCAACCTATGGGAAAATATCAATTCCTGACACTACTATGATGTTCTGTTATGCTTGCAGGAACTTAGCATGACTGTCCTCTGAGAAGTTTCACCAAGCATCTGACTTAGACAGATGCAGATACCCACAGCCAAACAGTAGATGAAGATTGAGGACTTTTTTTGTAAATTAACTAACTTATTTTTTATTAGATATTTGCATTATTTACATTTCAAATGGTATAGCCTTTCAGTGTTACCTCTCTGAAGCCCCCTATCCGGTTCCACCTCCCCCTGCTCAACAACACCCCTTCCCCCAATTTCTTGACTTGCATTCCCCTATTCTGGGGGATTGAGCATTCATAGGACCAATGGCTTCTCCTCTCCATAAATGGCTATTTTCTGCTACACATGTAGCTGGAGCCATGGGTCCTTCCATGTGTACTCTTTGGTTGGTAGTTTAGTCCCTGGGAGCTCTGGGGGTACTGGCTAGAACATATTATTATTCCTCCTGCAGGGTTGCAAACCTCTTCAGCTCCTTGGGTCCTTTCCTTAGCTGCTCCATTGGGGACCCTATGCTCATTCTATTGGTTACCTGTGAGCCATGGGTATTTTGATCCACTTTCCAATAAGGATCAATAGGAGGTAGAATTCCTGGACCTGAAGGGGATAGCAACTCTACAGGAAATTCAAGAAAGTCAACTAACATGGATCCTTTGCTCTGAACCACCAACCAAAGAGGATACACTGACTGGACCTAAGCCTCCATATATAGCAAATGTGCTGCTTGTTCTTCATGTGGGCTTCAAACAAATGGGATGGGGCTATCCCAGAAGCTGTAGCCTATGTATGGGATATGTTCTTCTAGCTCAGCTACCTTGTCTGGCCTCAGTGGGAGAGGATGTGCCTAGTGTTGTGGAGGCTTGAAGTGCCTGAGTTGGGGGGATACCTAGTGGAGTCCCCACATGCTCAGAGGAGAAGAGGGGTGGGTCATGGGAGGATTGTGGAAGGGGATGACCAAAATGGGGGCAATGAGTGGGATGTAAAATGAGTAATTAAAGATATGATTACATTGAATTTAAAAATCATGTTTTATAGAAATAGCCAGTCAATAATTTACATTTTAGTTATTTGTGATGTCAAGATACAACATAATCTACTTTTCTCATCATTGACAAACTTATAGTCACAACTAAATCTCATGCTTATACATATCTCTGTACATTTTAATATTAATACATCTACTAAAGTTGAAATCTGTTTTACATATCAGCCAGTCTCAAATTGTCTGGGTTGTCTGATCTTTGTACAAATTTTCATCCAATGTAATCCATCTTTTCAGACATGCACATTGTTTGTGAAGTGGATCCAAGAAAAGTAGTAAAAAACAGGAGAATTTTCATGTTTCCCCCTGACTAAGAATGTTAGAGGACCTTATTATTACAGAAACTTATATTTTCTGCACCTATGCTGTCTTGTTTGAAAATGTGGCAATAGTCCAAATTAGATACTCAATGATTAATGTAGATCATATATGTGTATTGGTGTGCTATGTGCTGTGTGTGTGTGAGTGTGTGTGTGTGTGTGTGTGTGTGTGTGTGTGTGTGAGAGAGAGAGAGAGAGAGAGAGAGAGAGAGAGAGAGAAAGCCTGTGTATAATTGTGTATATTGAAGTAACCCCTTGCTTTAAATTTTTCACCTTAGTACAGGAATTTTTTTTTTTTTTTGTCTTTTTTTTTTTATTTGATATAATTTATTTACATTTCAAATGATTTCCCCTTTTCTAGCCCCCCCCCACTCCCCGAAAGTCCCGTAAGCCCCCTTCTCTTCCCCTGTCCTCCCTCCCACCCCTTCCCAGTTCCCCGTTCTGGTTTTGCCAAATACTGTTTCACTGAGTCTTTCCAGAACCAGGGACCACTCCTGCTTTCTTCTTGTATCTCATTTGATGTGTGGATTATATATTGGGTATTCCAGTTTTCTAGGTTAATAGCCACTTATTAGTGAGTGCATACCATGATTCACCTTTTGAGTCTGGGTTACCTCACTTAGTATGATGTTCTCTAGCTCCATCCATTTGCCTAAGAATTTCATGAATTCATTGTTTCTAATGGCTGAATAGTACTCCATTGTGTAGATATACCACATTTTTTGTATCCACTCTTCTGTTGAGGGATACCTGGGTTCTTTCCAGCATCTGGCAATTATAAATAGGGCTGCTATGAACATAGTAGAGCATGTATCCTTATTACATGGTGGGGAATCCTCTGGGTATATGCCCAGGAGTGGTATAGCAGGATCTTCTGGAAGTGAGGTGCCCAGTTTTCGGAGGAACCGCCAGACTGCTTTCCAGAGTGGTTGTACCAATTTGCAACCCCACCAGCAGTGGAGGAGTGTTCCTCTTTCTCCGCACCCTCTCCAACACCTGCTGTCTCCTGAATTTTTAATCTTAGCCATTCTGACTGGTGTAAGATGAAATCTTAGGGTTGTTTTGATTTGCATTTCCCTAATGACTAATGAAGTGGAGCATTTTTTAAGATGCTTCTCCGCCATCCGAAGTTCTTCAGGTGAGAATTCTTTGTTTAACTCTGTACCCCATTTTTTAATAGGGTTGTTCGGTTTTCTGGAGTCTAACTTCTTGAGTTCTTTATATATATTGGATATTAGCCCTCTATCTGATGTAGGATTGGTGAAGATCTTTTCCCAATTTGTTGGTTGCCGATCTGTCCTCTTGACGGTGTCCTTTGCCTTACAGAAACTCTGTAACCTTATGAGGTCCCATTTGTCAATTCTTGCTCTTAGAGCATACGCTATTGGTGTTCTGTTCAGAAACTTTCTCCCTGTACCGATGTCCTCAAGGGTCTTCCCCAGTTTCTTTTCTATTAGCTTCAGAGTGTCTGGCTTTATGTGGAGGTCCTTGATCCATTTGGATTTGAGCTTAGTACAAGGAGACAAGGATGGATCAATTCGCATTCTTCTGCATGCTGACCTCCAGTTGAACCAGCACCATTTGTTGAAAAGGCTATCTTTTTTCCATTGGATGTTTTCAGCCTCTTTGTCGAGGATCAAGTGGCCATAGGTGTGTGGGTTCATTTCTGGATCTTCAATCCTGTTCCATTGATCCTCCTGCCTGTCACTGTACCAATACCATGCAGTTTTTAACACTATTGCTCTGTAGTATTGCTTGAGGTCAGGGATACTGATTCCCCCAGATTTTCTTTTGTTGCTGAGAATAGTTTTAGCTATCCTGGGTTTTTTGTTGTTCCAGATGAATTTGATAATTGCTCTTTCTAACTCTGTGAAGAATTGAGTTGGGATTTTGATGGGTATTGCATTGAATCTGTATAGTGCTTTAGGCAAAATGGCCATTTTAACTATATTGATTCTACCGATCCATGAGCATGGGAGGTTTTCCCATTTTTTGAGGTCTTCTTCCATTTCCTTCTTCAGAGTCTTGAAGTTCTTGCCATACAGATCTCTCGCATGTTTGGTAAGAGTCACCCCAAGATACTTTATACTGTTTGTGGCTATTGTGAAGGGGGTCATTTCCCTAATTTCTTTCTCAGCCTGCTTATCCTTTGAGTATAGGAAGGCCACTGATTTGCTTGAGTTGATTTTGTAACCTGCCACTTTGCTGAAGTTGTTTATCAGCTGTAGGAGCTCTCTAGTGGAGTTCTTTGGGTCACTTAGGTAGACGATCATGTCGTCTGCAAATAATGATAGTTTGACTTCCTCCTTTCCAATTTGTATCCCTTTGACCTCCTTATGTTGTCGAATTGCCCGAGCTAGTACCTCAAGTACAATATTGAAAAGATAAGGAGAAAGGGGGCAGCCTTGTCTGGTCCCTGATTTCAGTGGGATTGCTTCAAGTTTCTCTCCGTTTAGTTTGATGCTGGCTACCGGTTTGCTGTATATTGCTTTTACTATGTTTAGGTATGGGCCTTGAATTCCTGTTCTCTCCAAGACTTTAAGCATGAAAGGATGCTGAATTTTGTCAAATGCTTTTTCAGCATCCAATGAAATGACCATATGATTTTGTTCTTTGAGTTTGTTTATGTAGTGGATTGTATTGATGGATTTCCGTATATTGAACCAACCCTGCATTCCCGGGATAAAGCCTACTTGATCATGGTGGATGATCGTTTTGATGTGTTCTTGGATTCGGTTGGCAAGAATTTTGTTGAGTATTTTTGCATCGATGTTCATAAGGGAAATTGGTCTGAAGTTCTCTTTCTTTGTTGGATCTTTGTGTGGCTTTGGTATCAGCGTAATTGTGGCTTCGTAGAAGGAATTGGGTAGTGTTCCTTCTGTTTCTATTTTGTGGAATAGTTTGAAGAGTATTGGTGTTAACTCTTCTTTGAAGGTCTGGTAGAATTCTGCACTGAAACCATCTGGTCCTGTGCTTTTTTTGGTTGGAAGACTTTCTATGACTCCTTCTATTTCTTTAGGCTTTATGGGACTGTTTAGATGGTCTAGTTGGTCCTGATTTAATTTTGGTATTTGGTATCTGTCAAGGAAATTGTCCATTTCCTCCAGATTCTCCAGTTGTGTTGAGTACAGGCTCTTGTAGTAGGATCTGATGATTTTTTGGATTTCCTCAGTTTCCGTTGTTATGTCTCCCTTTTCATTTCTAAGTTTGTTAATTTGGATACTTTCTCTGTGCCCTTTGGTCAGTCTGGCTAAGGGTTTATCTATCTTGTTGATTTTCTCAAAGAACCAGCTCCTAGTTTTGTTGATTTTTTGTATGGTTCTCTTTGTTTCTACTTGATTGATTTCGGCCCTGAGTTTGATGATTTCCTGCCTTCTACTCCTCCTGGGTGAAATAGCTTCTTTTTGTTCTAGGGCTTTCAGGTGTGTCATTAAGTTGGTAATGTATGCTCTCTCCATTTTCTTTTTGGAGGCACTCAGGGCTATGAGTTTTCCTCTTAGCACTGCTTTCATTGTGTCCCATAGATTTGGGTATGTTGTGTTTTCATTTTCATTGTGTTCTAAAAAGTCTTTAATTTCTTTCTTTATTTCTTCCTTGACCAAGGTGTCATTGAGTAGAGTATTGTTCAATCTCCACGTGTTTGTGGGTTTTCTGTTGTTTCTGTTGCTATTGAAGACCACTTTTATTCCATAGTGATCAGATAGGAGGCATGGGATTAGTTCTATCTTTTTATATTTGTTGAGGTCTGTCTTGTGACCAATTATATGGTCGATTTTGGAGAAGGTACCATGAGGTGCTGAAAAAAAGGTATATTCTTTTGTTTTAGGATAGAATGTTCTATATATATCAGTTAAATCTAATTGGTCCAAAGCTTCAATTAGTTTCATTGTGTCCTTGTTTAGTTTCTGTTTTCCTGATCGGTCCATTGAGGAAAGTGCAGTGTTGAAGTCACCAACAATTATTGTGTTAGGTGCAATGTGTGCTTTGAGTTTTAATAAAGTTTCTTTTATGAAAGAGGGTGCCCTTGCATTTGGAGCATAGATGTTCAGGATTGAGAGTTCTTCTTGTTGTATTTTTCCTTTGACCAGCAAGAAGTGTCCCTCAGAGTCTCTTTTGATGACTTTGGGTTGAAAGTCAATTTTATCTGATATTAAAATGGCTACTCCAGCTTGTTTCCTGAGACCATTTGCTTGTAAAATTGTCTTCCAGCCTTTTACTCTAAGGTAGTGTTTGTCTTTGACCCTTAGGTGTGTTTCCTGTAAGCAGCAAAATGTAGGGTCCTGTTTACGTATCCAGTCAGTTAGTCTGTGTCTTTTTATTGGGGCATTGAGTCCATTGATGTTAAGAGATATTAAGGAATAGTGATTGTTACTTCCTATCATTTTTGACGTTATTTTTTAAATTTGATTGCTTAACTTATTTGGGTTTGATGAAAGGTTACTATCTTGCTTTTTTCAGGGTGGAGTTTCCCTCCTTGTATTGGTGTTGTCCTCCTATTATCCTTTTTAGGGCTGGGTTTGTGGATAGATATTGGGTGAACTTGGTTTTGTCGTGAAATATCTTAGTTTCTCCATCTATGGTGATTGAGAGTTTTGCTGGATATAGTAGTTTTGGTTGGCATTTGTGTTCTCTTAGAGTCTGCATGAGATCTGCCCAGGACCTTCTAGCCTTCATAGTCTCAGGTGAAAAGTCTGCTGTGATTCTGATAGGTCTTCCTTTATATGTTACTTGGCCTTTTTCTCTTACTGCCTTTAGTATTCTTTCTTTGTTTAGAACATTTGGTGTTTTGATTATTATGTGACGGGAAGTATTTCTGTTCTGGTCCAGTCTGTTTGGAGTTCTGTAGGCTTCTTGTATATTCATGGGCATCTCTCTCTTTAGGTTAGGGAAGTTTTCTTCCATAATTTTATTGAAGATATTTGCTGGCCCTTTAAGTTGTAAATCTTCACTCTCATCTATGCCTATAATCCTTAGGTTTGGTCTTCTCATTGTGTCCTGGATTTCCTGGATATTTTGGGTTACAAGCTTTTTGCACTTTGCATTTTCTTTAACTGTTGAGTCCATGGTTTCTATGGAATCTTCAGCATCTGAGATTCTTTCTTCTATCTCTTGTATTCTGTTGTTGATATTTGCATCTCTGTCCCCTGATTTCTTCCCAAGGCTTTCTATCTCCAAAGTTGTCTCCCTTTGAGTTTTCTTAGTTGTTTCTACTTCTGATTTTAGATCCTGGATGGTTTTGCTTAGCTCCTTCCCTTGCATGTTTGTGTTTTCCTGTAATTCTTTAAGAGATTTTTGTGTTTCCTCTTTCATGAGCTCAGCCTGTTGACCAAAGTTCTCCTGTATTTCTTTAAGAGATTTTTGTGTTTCGTCTTTCATGACCTCAGCCTGTTGAGCAAAGTTCTCCTGTATTTCTTTAAGTGTTTTTTGCATTTCCTCCTTGTTGGCTTTTGTATTCTCCTGGATTTCTTTCAATGATTTTTGTGTTTCCCTTGCAAGGGCTTCTAACTTTTGATCCATTTTCTCCTCAATGACCTTCATGTGTTCCTGTACCAGCATCATGACCAGTGATTTTAAATCCAAATCTTGTTTTACTGGTGTGATGGGGTATCCAGGACTTGCTGGTAGAGGAGAATTTGGTTCAGATGTTGCCATATTGCCTTGATTTCTGTTAGTGACGTTTCTGCGTTTGCCTTTTGCCATCTAGCTCTCACTGGTGTTACTTGGTCTTGTCAGTGCTGGACTCACCAGTGCAAGCTGCCCCTTCCCCGTTGGCCTCTGGTGCACAGCTTACACTCTGCACTGCCTATAGACAGGGTGCTGTTTTCCAGGCTGTTCAGATCCCAAAGCAGGCACCCGAAGGCTCCCGCTGGGGCCCGCAGGATTTATCGGAGCACACCGACTTTTCCCAGCTGGCCGCCCGGAAGCCCCCACTAGCCTCTTGAGGGACCTGGAGATGTGGCGGCCACCCAGGCTGATCTGAAGCGGAGAGATTTGAGCTGGGGGCTTCTGCCTGAGGCCTTGCCCCAGATTGTGTCTGTGGACCAGGTGGAACCCGTGTGCACCCCCAGGGAGCTCCGAAGGTGAATGTTGCTGTGACCTCCCCTGTGCTCCGCTCACTCCGCTGGGCAGCCGATTTCCCCAACCGGGCTGGCGCACACTAGGTTAGCCTTGTCGCCTGGGCCCTGAGTCCAGGCAAACGCCTGGGAGGCCAAGGTCCGAGCAAAGTTCCCCTAGGGCTATGTCTGTTATTTGGGTCCGCCAGGTGACTCGGATGGCGGGCGTGCGCGTCCGCGCTCCGCGAAAGCACCGGGAGAGTCTGTTGTGCTAATAACCTCCTGGGCTGGTTGACACACAGATGGCCCACCAAGCCGCCCAGTTCTTGGGGTCAGTCCTGTGCCTTTTGGGGCCTAGACCCCCGTTTTGTTAGCCTCAGGCTACGCTTGTTAGCAGTCTCTGCCCTCCCGAGCACTCTGGCTCCTGTAGGCAAAATGGCGGCGCGTGCACCGGCCGGGGCAAAAAAAAAAACTCCTGGCTGGGTTGGCGCCCCGATGGCCACTCGAACAGCCCAGGGCCTGGGTGCAGGCCAACGCCCGTCTGGCTCAGACCCCTGCGGTGTTGGGCCTAGGATTATGTTTGTGTACCTCAGTCTGACCGATCTCTGGAGCCCGGGATCAAGATGGCGGTGAGTCTCTCCTGACTGGCGGGCAGCCGAGTTCTGAAGTGGCTTCCCTGCAGCGAAAGGCTCCGCAGAACCGCAGTTGCTTGCCGCCCGGCTGGTCAGCGAAGGTCAGTGGTCGTGGGCGCAGGGCCTAACTGGACCCTGTGTCGCCTTGGTTCCACTGCTGATGGCCCTTCAGCTGGAGCAGCCACTGCTACCGCCGCCGCCGCCGCCGCCGCCGCCCCCAGGTGTGTAGTACAGGAATTTTTTAAAAGTTTATTTATATATTTATTTACACTCCAAATTTTATTCACCCTTTGCCCCCCCCCCCCACCTATATGAGGATGACCCCACCCACCAATCTTACCCTACCAGACCTCTAAACTTCCTGGGGCATCCAGTCTCTTGAGGGTTAGATGCTTCTTCTCTGACTGAACCCAGACATAGCAGTTTTCTGTGGTGTATGTGTTGGGGCCCTCGTATCAGCTGGTAGATGTTGCCTGGTTGATAGTCTAGTGTTTGAGAGATCTCAGTAGTTTGGGTTAATTGAGACTGCTGATACTCCTATAGGGTCTCTCTCCTCCTCAGCTTCTTCCAGCTTTTCCATAATTCAACCACAGGATTCAGCAGCTTCTGTCCATTGGTTCGGTGCAAATATCTGTGTCTGACTCTTTGAGCTGTTTGTTGGGTCTTTCGGAGGGCGGTCATGGTAAGTCCTTTTTAATACTACTTAGCTATTAGGAATGAGGACATCCTGAGTTTTGCAGGAAAATGGGAGTGAGGTAACTCAGACCCAAAAGGACATGCATGGTACATACTCTATAATAAGTGGATATTAGCAAAAAAATAAAAACAAAAAGTATAGAATACCCAAGATACAGTTCACAGAACTCAAAACAGGCCCATGTAAGGACAGCTCAGTTCCACTTGGGAGGGAGAAGAAAGCAATCCCAAGTGGGGAGGGATCTGGGAGGGAAAGTGGGCAAGGTTTGGAGGGCAAGAGGGGAACCTGATCTGGTATTGGGTGCGGGGGGGGGGGGGGGGGGGGGGGGAAGGACTGATGCCCTAAGGGCCGAATGGAAAAGGGCAACCTTGGGAGGTAGGAGGTTGGGGGGAACCTCCAGAATACTCCAGAGGCCTGGGAGGTGAGAGACTCTCAGGACTCAAAGGGAGGGACCATAGATGAAATGTCCTACAATGGGGAGAGGGAACTTGTAGAGACCATCTCCAGCAGGAAGACAGGACATCAAGTGAGGGATAGGGTTGCCATCCGACACTCAAAACTCTCCCCCATTATGTTTCTGACCTGAAAGAACTACAGGGACAAACATACAGAAGAGCTGAGGAAAAGGAGGTCCAGCAACAGGCCCATTGTGGGATTCAACTCTAGGTGAGGCTGTAAGGCCTCTGACACTATTACTGAGGCTATGGAGTGCTCATAAAAATAAAGGAGTTTCTAAAAAGAAAATCTTAAGAATTATACATCTGATAGGTATCAAAGACAGAAATGTAGTAAGAATTTGAGAGATGAGAAAGCAATGTATTTAATACTCAGGATGTGACTCTGTGGTAAAGTACTTATGTTTCACATTGAAGGTCTATATGAAGGTTTGAGCTGCAAGTCCATTACCACCAATATCACCAGCATTACTACTGCCATTGTCTTCCTCTCTTCCTCATCTACATCATCAGTACTAACATCCTCATCATCAAAATATCTACTATTACCAGTAACATCAACACTCTCATGCTTCTACTCTTCCTCCTCCTCCTCATCTTCACTGTCACCAACAACATCCTCAGCATCATCACCTCTACAGTCACTACTATTTCCATCTTCATAAGTAGAATTTATTTTTCAAATATTGCAGTCCTTTGTAAAGGTATGCATAAAATTTAATGCATGCCTTAACTTTATATTTGAAAATATCTACTCAGAATACAAAAATATAAGTCATTCTGTCAATAATAAAAACTAAAAACCCAGAAAAACTGAAAGATTATCAAAACAAACAAACAAAAATCATACTTACTATAATCCATTTGACAGGTCATGATGCAAGGGACACTGTCAATAGGACAGAATGGAAAATACCTTCAGTATCCCTACATCTGATAGAGTAATAATATATATAACATATGAAGAACTCAAGCAGATAGACTCCAAAGAAGCCAAAATAAACCAATTTAAAAAATGGGATTCATACGTAAGCAGAGAATTCTCAACAGGGGAATCTGGAATGGTTCAGAATCACTTAAAGAAAATTTTAAAGTCTTCAGTGATCAGGAATATGCAAATCAAAATGACCCAGAGATTCCACTTTACCAATCAGAATGGATAAGGTCAAAAACTCAAGTGACAGCACATACCTGAGAGGATCTGGGGAAAGATGAACATTCCTTCATTGCTGGTGGGATTGCAAACTGGTACAACCCCTCTGGAAATCAATCTGGCAGTTAGTTCCTCAGAAAATTAAATGTAGTACTACCTGAAGACCACACCTACATATATACTCAAAAGATGCTCTGTCATACCACAAGGACACAGTCTCCACTATGGTCACAGAAGCCTAATTTGTAATAGGAAGAAACTGGAAAAAAACAACAATCAAAAACAACAAACAAACAAACAATAAGAAAACAGATGTCCCCCAACTGAACAATGGATACAAGAAATGTGGTTCATTTACAAAATGGAATATTATTCAGCTATTAAAAATGAGGATATCATTAACATTTTGCAGATAAATGGATGGAACTAGAAACTATTATCCTGAATGAAATAACATAGAGCCCAAAGGACTTGCATGGTATGAACTCACTGATAAGTAGATACTAGCGAAATTTACAGAATACTCAAAATACAACCCACAGACTATAAAACGTTTATCAAGATGGAAGACCAAGTGAGGATACTGCAATCCCACTTAGAAGGAGGGACAATATAATCACTGGTGGCAGAGGGATGGACTTGGGTGGGAGAGGGGAGAGGAGGGGATCAGCATTATCAGGGTTGTTGGTGCACACAGGAGAGAAGCCCATATAGCCAAAGAATGAATGTAAATATGTATCTGGTGGGAAATAGTGGTGGGGGGCTTTCTAGAAAGTCCCAGAGACCTGGGATGTGAAAAGATCCCAGGAATCAACAGGATGACCTTGACTGAATTACCCAACAGTGGGGATATGAAACCTGAAGAGATCACCTCCAGTAGACAGACGGGGGACCCAGTTATGGGATGGGGTCACCAACCCACCTTAAATAGTTTTGACCCAGAATTGTTCTTGTCTAAAAGAAATGAAGGGACAAAACTAGAGCAGACTCTGAAGGAAAGCCATCCAGAAATTTGTCCAACTTGGGATCTACTCCATGAGTTTGCACCAAACCCTGCCACTATTACTGATTCTATCTTGTGCTTTCAGACAGGAGCATAGCATGGCTATCCTCTGAGAGGCTCTAACACCAGCTAAGACATATGTGGCCAACCATCTGACTATGGACTATTTTCAGGGACCCCTATGGAAGTGTTAGGGGAGGGATCAAGGGAGCTGAAGGGGATAAAAACCCCATAAGGAAACAAACACTATCAACTAACCAATAGGAAGACTAACAGTATAAAGTAGCCTGACCTTTGGGAGCTCCTAGAGACTTTGCCACCAACCATAGAGTACACACAGGCTGCTCTATTGCACTGACACATATGTAACAAAGGACTGCCTTGTCTGGCCTTAGAGGGTGAGATTTCCCCTGATCTTGTAGGTACTTGATGCCTCAGGGAAAGGGGATGCTCTAGGGGTGGGTGAGTGGGTTGGAGAGGGGAACATGTTTCAGATGAAAAAGGGAGGGGGATGGAGGTGAAGAACTCTGGGAGGGAGTACTGGGTAGGTGAGCAACATTTAGAATGTAATTAAATAAAGTAATTAATTAAAAATGAAAAATTGAAATTACCTTTTAGCTCCAACATATTTATTTGCTTAAAGGATCTATTTTACTGAAATTTTACTGACTGTTGGCAAGAATTCAATGGGCAGCTCCCAAGACCACAGGAGTGAAACAGATTGCACTTTCAGTTGTCAATGCCAGAACAACTGGCTCAGATTTCTTCAATTGTAAATAATCATGTGTACTTACAGAGTCCACTGTCTCAGAGGTTACCAAGCAAACATAAGCATGTTAAAACATTAATAAATATTTAGAAGATGATTCGCAACTTGATTTCATTTTTTTCTGGGAGGATTTTTTTTTATTTTAAATGGTAAGCATAGATAAATTTCTATAATTTACCTAATTAAAAACAGCAGAATTAATTTTTCAGGTATCACAGAATTAGAGAGATGTAACTAAAGATATGGATATAGACTAAATTCTATTGTGTCAGGATGTGTAATACAGAAGTTGACTATAGATTTTTTTACCAAACAATTTGATATTTACAGTGTTATAATTTTCTAATATTTTTCTCCACAATACAATCATATTCCGCATTTATCTGTCACATTTTCAAGTTTAAGTAGGTATTAAATGGTCCCAGTGGCTCCAGTTTCTTTCATTCTTCAGGAAACCTGAGAAAAATATAGTATATTAAATATATTATTTATATTAATAAAGTTTATTACATTATTTTATAAAACCCTTGATTATGAATCAGCTAAGGCTGCTGATCACCAGTTCCATATATTTAATAGAAAGAATTGACTATGAGAATTATTATGTAATCTCTATTCTCTCTCTCTCTCTCTCTCTCTCTCTCTCTCTCCCTGTTCCTGTGATGCTTACTGTTTCAATTTTGAAGAGTTGTAAATGACCGAACTTGGCCTCGGACATTTTCAAATTATGAAATGATATGGTAATATTATTTCATAGATTATAACCAATAGTATGTTTTCTTAACTTGGAGGAAGCTACAAAACAATGGATTACTATTCAAGCTCTAAGTATTCACATATACTTACATATACATAAGGATGAATACTCCAAATTCATAATGCTTATTTTATAACACTAAATTCCACTTTAGATATATAATTCTCACTTTAGATATATAATTCTAGTAATTTGAACACTATATTACATTTTATTTGTGACTTGAGTTCATATTAATATAACTTTTTTGTTTACTGATATAATAAAAGTTATCAGAAAAATAATTTAATATTTTTTATTTTTCTAACATATGCAAATATTGTAATTGATATGCTAAACAAAAAAACCAATTTAGTATTTATTAGCATGTGATTTATTCATATTTAAGCCACTTTATTTATTTATTTATTTAAATTATTTTTTAGTCTATGTATTCTGTATTTACATTTCAAATGATTTCCTCTTTCCAGGATCCCCTCTTCCCATAAGTCCCATAAGCCCTCTTCCCCGCCCCCCCGTTCCCCAATCAACCCCTTCCCGCTTCCCTGTCCTGGTATTCCCCTACACTGTGGCACAGAGCCTTTCCAGGGTCAGGGGCCACTTCTTACTTATTCTTGGACATCATTTGATATGTGAATTGTTTCTTGGGTATCCCAAGCTTCTGGACTAAAATCCACTTATCAGTGAGTACATACAATGTGTGTTCTTTTGTGGTATCATTTTTTATTGGAATCATGGGTGATGTTACTAAGAAGACAGACTGTGTCTCAGATATTCTCACATCACTAAGAAATAAGCACAGAGAAAAAGTTCCATTTAGTTCTGTATATAGTCACTATTGAGGACCATAAATAGACTAAGGTATATATATATATACATATATATGTATATATATACATATATATATGCAGTCTATAAATAGACTGATGTGTATATATATGAATATATATGGATATAAGTTAAAATGTAAATTCTTATTTAGTTTTTAGTTCTACACTAAAGTACATTCTCTAGGTAGGTTTTGTACTTTACAAGGATAAAATGGACTTTCTTGGAAACACAATGCTCTAATGATAGGTTGACTAAATAAAATACAATAGAAACCCAACAGATAATATTAAACTAAAAATTCTAAATAAGAGAACACAGTTACTTTAGGGAACTATAATGTCAGTAGTCAGCAACTTTAGAAAATTCATAAGTTGTTCCAAGAAATAGCTAAAGAAAAAACACACTTTTTCTTTTTCCTTGGAGAGCAAAGAACTAAGTATTGCATGTTCACACAAGTTATTTTCTAACAGATTTCAAAAATAAAACTATTATTAAGTTGTCATAGAGACAGCCAGGGAACAAAGACATTGCATTTATGTGACCTACATAGGACAGAGAGCAAAGGATGGTACAATTATATGGTGGTTTCCCTTCCTTTATTAAAATACATAAAACAATATTGGTTTACATCTTGAGTATGTAAATTAAAATGAGACTACAGAAAGTAACACTGTTTGGAACCTACATGTCTATTGTAAGGTCTAGTTTGTGTATAGGGATTAGACTTCAGACTTGAGCCATAGGAATTTTCATTTGTCAATATGTATGAAGTACTCAAGGCAAAACCAAATTGCCATTCTCTCATTTTATTGTGACTGCAGAGTTCCATACCAGTACAAATAATGATATAGAACAGGGACTTAGCTAGGTCAATCCTGACTCTTTCTTTGCTGTCGAATTTTCACTATTGTTTTTCTCTACTTGCAACTTTAGTGTTAATCAGATAAGCAAGAGTTTAAGCTGAAACACTTTTCCATAGGGTCACAGGAGTTGAGATAGCTCTGCAGGACTGAGAAGCGCCATCTCACAATAACCAGCCATTCTGTTTTCTCTTTAACTGGAAATCTTTGGGATCAAATGCAAAACTCCTTTTCTTCACCCTGACTTAAATACAACCTCTGCACATACTAGTAACTAACTGAAGAAACGCAACCTGTGCCCCATCTGACATTTAGCCAGAAGGCATTGGTTAACCTTATACATAGTTGCTTTCTGCTTGACCCTTTGTATCATTGCTTCTTATGAATGCTAAGAGAATCGGGTATGGTGCAAGAAAACCAGAGTTTCTCCTCTCTCTCTCTCTCTCTCTCTCTCTCTCTCTCTCTCTCTCTCTCTCTCTCTCTCTCTCTCTCTCTTTCTCTCTCTCTCTTTGTGTGTGTGTGTGTGTGTGTTTGTGTATGTCTGTCTCATTAGTTTAATTATTTTCATCCTGTTTACCAGCGTCCACACTAGTATCTGTTGTATATAGGGAAAATGAGTCAATGTTTTTATTTTATACATATTTTTTGATGTATGACAAAATTAGTGTTGAATTTTTTTCTATTCCCATTAAACTTATAAGCTAAGTTGGTTTCTACTAATTATGCTGTACTATTAAACTTTTAAGCTTGATTATTTTATATTAATACAAATAAGCTTGATGCTACTGATCTACAATTACACTAAATAGCCACATAAAATATGCTTTTTTTTTAAACCAGTTGAGTTACCTTGCTTTTCTATCTCTGCTCATTATGTAATTTCATTTGTATATATTAGCTAGTCTGGGATACTTGTTATGGTCTTTCATACATAGATTTTGATCATATTCCCATCTGACATTGCCTGGCTGCTCTCCTCTTGATCACCTTGCTCTTCACACTTAAATTTCCTTCTACTTTCATGTCTAGTTTCTGTCCACTATTGATGACTCTAGAAGTTTTTTCAAATAGATTAAAGAATCATAGGTGAGAGATTAAGTACAGATGTGTGGGTAGCTAGTCCATAACTGAAACAAAAAAAAAATCTGTCTTTCCCCTAGCAACCATTAATGGCTTATAAATATTGTCACATGAGTTCATGGCAACAAGTGAATTTCTAAGCCTGCCCTGGTCTTGTACTTCCAGGCTTAGGTACTTCCAGATGATGTGAGTTGAAGAGAGCATTTGTCATTCATGAATCATTCATATGCCCCACTTTTCTCATCCCTTTGCTCTGTTCTTTCTTCCTTCGTCAATGTTCTCCATACCATAGAAGGAGTAACACAAAGATTTTGTTGATAGATGGGCACTCACATGTCATTATTCTCAACACTTTGAACAGTTAAAAGTCTCTGCACTTACTATTTATAATTCCGAGGAAACTTCTCTGACTGAAACTTACAACATCTAGAATAAATTTATAAACACAATAATTCTAAATTAAAAATTCAATTAAAATAATTCAATGAGGACATCATGTAAATTTACCAACAATAACGTCAGATTCCTCATTAGTCCCTATAATGTTACCAGTCCTATAGCCTTTTAACAGGTTTGTGTTATCAAACCTAACTTAATCCTTGAGGAATGTGTTTCAGTTACAATTTTAAACCAGTTAATTAAAACATAACAGATTGTCCATGTTTATACCAATAACCACATTTAGTCATTTTACCATTTTTTCTTTCATTCAAAACATTTTTTCTCACATGTGCATTCTGATTATGAAATTCCCTTCCTCTCTACATCTTCCAGTTGTGCCTTCCAAGTCCCCTTCTGTTAAGGTCTACCTGCTTTGTGTGTCTCTTGAAAAACAAACAGTCTCTTTCTAATGGGGAGATACTCTGAAGGCTACCAAAAGATAAGTATTGAAAGCAACATAGCCACAAACATCTTTGACCTGTAATCTCTCCTGTATGAAAAATATGCCAGGGAAATGGTGGCATAGAGCATATGGGAGTAGCCAACTAATGGTGTATTAGCCTGTAGGCTCACTCTACAAGAACAAAGTCATGTCTGATACTGTTTGAGTAAGCAATAGCCAGAGATTAGATAGCCCAGAGGGTAAAAGCATATACTACTGGTCTGAAAAACATATCAATTATGTGATTCCTAGTGATATGATGTCATACTCAAATAGCAGTGCTTTATCTAGTCATCATCAGAAAGGCTTCATCCTGTAGCAGATAGGAAAATGTACAGTAATCCAGAGAAAGACCATATACAATGAGAGCATCTAAAATCCATCAAATTCCTTCCCTCGGGGCTCAGATCTAAACGAAGAGAAAGTAGAAAGATTTTCAGAGTTAGAGGGGATTGAGGACTCCAGGAGGTTAAGGCCTCCTGAATCATCTAAGAAGGGCACACAATCAGTTACAGAGACTGAGGCAGCATGCACAGGGCTGTCATGGGTCTATACTAGGTCCTCTGTATTTATATTATAGCTATTAGCTTAGTATTTTTATGGGACTATGGCTTTGAGAATGAGTGGGTCTCTGACATTTGCTTCTGCTATTAGGACTCTTTCCTCTTGTTGGGTTGTTGTGTCCAATTTCTCTATAATGCTTTTGCTCCATCTTGTTCTTTTTGTCATGTTGGTTGTTGTCCTTGGAAGCTGGTTATTTCCTAATGAGAGACAGAAAAGGAGTCGACCCGGAAGGGAGGGATAATGGGAAAGAACTGGGAGGAGTAGAGAGAAGGGAAACTATAATCAGTATATAATGTAAAAGAAAAAATGTATTTTCAATAAAGGGGAATCAAAAACAAAAGAAAACTGAGGCCCATTATGTAGCAACTACTTCCTTAGAGATCTACACATACAAGGCTCTCTAGTTGAAGTTTCCTTCACAAGATTGCTACTTTGGACGTGCTGCTCTCTAATCTCTTCTGCATTGTCTTGACTCTTGACTGCGTGGAAATAAGAATGACACCTTCCTTGACTTAAAATGAATATTTGAATAACTGAGTAACAAAAGGAACTTTTCTTTATAGCTTGTTTCATTGTGAAAAAATAGGTCAGCACTATTTATAGTGAATTAAATGAGGAGAAATGACATGCATATTTGGAAATGTTTAAATTTTCTGTCATATTTGAAGTCTTTTCATCTATACTTCCCTAAAATACATAGGTCAGAAATAAGTCTGTGAGCCACAACATATGGGACAGAAGAACCTATAAGACCCTTCTTAATTACCTTGCTTCCTTCTCTGTTTTATATACAATAGGTGATCCTTATATCCTGTTCTCCCCTAGGATGAAATTTTAACATATTTTTATTTGTCTTTGTAATGTTTCCACTAACTCTGTTTCCTTTTTTTTTAATTTCTTTGGTTAAATTAAATATATTCATTATTTACATTTCAAATGCTGTCCCATTTCCTGGTTTCATCCCTAAAAATCCCCTAACACATCCACCCTCCCTCTGCTCATCAATCTACTCACTCCCACTTCCCTGTCCTGGCATTCCCCTATACTGGGGCATCTAGCCTTCTCAGAACCAAGGGACTCTCCTCCCTTTGATGTCCAACAAGGCCATCCTCTGTTGCATATGCATCTGGAGCCATGAGTCATTCAATGTCAACTCTTTGGTAGATGGTTTAGTCACTGGAAGTTCTGAGGTTACTGGATGGTTCAAATTGTTGTTCCTCCTATGGCACTGTAAACCACTTTAGCTCCTTGGGACCTTTCTCTAGCTTGACCATTGGGGACCCTGTGCTCAGTCCAATGCTTGGCTATAAGTGTCCACGTCTGTATTTGCCATGCACTGGCAGAGTCTTCCAGGTGATAGTTATATCAGGCTCCTGTCAGCAAGCACTTCTTAGTATCCACAATAGTGTCTGGGCTTTGTACCTATATATGGGTTGGATCCCTAGGTAGAGCAGTCTCTGGATGGTCTTTCCCTCAGACTCTGGTCCATACTTTGTCTCTGTGTCCCCTCCTGTGGGTATTTTGTTCCCCCTTCTAAGAAGTACCAGAGTATCGATACTTTGTTCTTCCTCTTTGAGTTTCATTTGGTCTGTGAATTGTGTATTGGGTATTCCAAGCTTCTGGGCTAATATCCACTTATCAGTGAATGCATACCATATGTATTCTTTTGTAATCACCTCACTCAGGATGATATTTTCTAGTTCTATCCATTTGCTTAAGAATTTCATGAATTCATTGTTTTAATAGCTTAGCTAAGTAATATTCCATTGTTCAAATGTACCACATATTTTGTATCCATTCCTCTGTTGAGTGATATCTGGATTCTTTCAGGTTCTGGCTATCATAAATAAGGCTGTTATGAGCATAGTGGAGCATGTGTCTAATGTTTGTTTTTCTGTTTTATGACAAGAGCATATTTCTTCCACTTTATAAAGTTAAATGTAGAGTTACTATAGCTTTACAAAAGATATATAAAATTGTGCATATTCTAAGTACCTATTGGGCCTTGATATCTTTCATATCACTAGCAACTGAATATTGACTTTTAACAACAACAACAATATTACAAATTGTCAGTAGATATCTGTGTATTGATTTGAGCTTTTCTTTGCACAAAATAGTTATCTTATAAAGCTTCAATGATTTGTTAAGTAATAGTTTTGACACTATATAAATTATTATAAGCTATAAAATATTTGTCATATTTTGCCAATGATAGAGTCTGTCTCTTGGTAATCAAATTTTAGTGAGAATAATCTTAGAGTCTAGTTTAATTTCATCTGACTTTTGACATTGACTCACTTAGAGTTCTGTATATTCTCTAATATGGCCATCATAATTTCAAGAATTCTTAAAAAAATTAGTCAGGGACCAAACAAACAATAACAAACAGAAGCAACACAGTTTCCTTAGTTCTCTTGACTTTACACATGACTGATTGAAGTCTAAGGACTATGCAGTGCTCCGTACTTCTTTTGTTCATTGGAGAACACATGCAGGACATATTAACTATGGAGTAACATAAACCTAGAAAGAACTTCAGTCCTGAATAATCCAATTAGAGTTAAGAAAATAGGCATGTACGAACTCCCACTCTGGCAAACAAACCTAAAGGCTTGTTACTCATAGAAAACACAGCATCTTTGTTTCTCTTGAAGCCTTCTAACTAGCCCAGCTGCAGATAATAAACACAAATAGAAGTGTACCATGTTTTCATCATGATGGGGTGTTTTGGAGTGAATTAGCTAGGGGTAGTTGGGTACAGAATATTTAGATCTTAATGCCTAGAACAATGTCCCTATGTCATTCATGTACCTGGCTCATTCTTGTTGTCAGCCTTTTGATTTGGGAAACTGAAATGCAGCATAAAGGATTCTTTAGATTTTACAAAACTGATTCATTGGAACTTGTTGCATTTCCAAACTGTTACCTTGATCTTTTCTATTTACTTAATTCTTTTGCATAATATTCAATTCTTGATTACCTTCCAATTGTCCTTTTCCTCTTTCAAGCAGTTGCCCCATTTACTTTGACTCTGACACCTCGAACTCTTTTATGAAGTGACATGGTAGCTCTAATGTTTTCTAATTTGTTGTGTCTCAGTTATTCCACTACTTCATAGAACCATTTTTAAGTTTTTTTTCATATAGCTTTCTTTGTGTAAATTATGTATTTTCCCCTATGAACAAATAATTTGGGGTTGGAATATTCCTTAAATGTACCTGTTTTTAAACCTCATCTTCATTTATCACAGATTTTTTTTTTAATTTTTTTTTCAAGACAGGGTTTCTCTGTCTTGCCCTGGCTGTCCTGGAACTCACTATGTAGACCAGGCTGGCCTCAAATTCAGAAATCTGCCTGCCTCTGCCTCCCAGAGTTCTGGGATTACAGGGGTGTGCCACCACCACCTACCTGGCTTTATCAGAGATTTTTTTTAACCTTAACAAACTACAAAACCCAAACTTCATGAAATGAATCTGAAACTAGATATGAAAATTTAAATGAAATATCTACAGATAAAGACCTATTTACCTTTTCTTTCTAGAGCATTCACTTGCAGAATTATAAAGCTAAAGTATATAGCATTCTTTTAGTATACTAGACAAAGATCAAATGGATCTTTAATAAGATAGGCATCATCTCATTCCCCTTGGTCCTGGAAAAATTAAAGTATTTGATATTTGTTTGGTTTCTGCTTCATTGTATGTTTTGACATGCTTAGAGAAAACTATTTTCAGTTGTGATGGAAAGTTTTAATGTCAATGTGATACAAACTAAAGTCATCTGAGAGGACAAAACCTCAATTAAAAAAATGCCTCAATAAGATTGGGTTACTGGTAAACCTATCAGGCATTTTCTTGATTAATGGGAAGGGCCAAGCCCATTGTGCATGGCATCATCATGGGCTGTTGGTCCTGGGTTCAACAAAATGCTGAGCAAGCTATGGTGAGCAAGCCACTAAGCAGCACCTTTTCAACGCCTCTGTCTTTGCTCTGCCTTGAGGCTGCCCTGCCTCAGTTTCTGTTCTGACTTCCTTCTATGAAGAGCTAAGATATGGAGGCATAAGCCAAATAAAACCTTTCCTCTCTCATGCAATTTTTGGTCTTGGACTTTCATTGCAGCAATAGGAATCTTAAATAAAACAGGAGTAGATATATGTTGAGCTAAAATCATTAAAATATACTTCAATAATATAATGCAAGTGAGCAAAAATATTAGTCTTCATGAAACACATCATGCTATGTGGCTATGTGACTGTGCAAAAATACATGCCAAATCTTGTTCATTTGAGGGTATAATGAGTTTTTTAACATGGTTTTATTTTCTTTTATTTCATCAAAATGAATGTTGGAGAGAGATGAAAACTTAGAAAATTATAATTCTTTTCCATACTTGGATATCAAAATTTTTCTCTGGCACTGAAGAAACTAATCAGAACTTCTTTATATAACCCTAATGTAGCTTTCATAAATTTAATATTTTCAAAGAGAATACCAAGTGTATAGTTTGCTAACATTGAAAGCCATATTATGTCCTCTGATCTTTCCTAGGACAAGGAAAATCCATAAAATTTAATATTGAAAAATGCATCTTACACTTGACTCCTTCAGATCTAAGTATATTTTCAATCTTTCCAAATCATCTTTTGAGAGAGGTCAACTAGTTCCGTGATGTTGAAACCCTAGGGTATTCCACTCTGGCCAGTTTCAAAAGCAAGTCATCTCTTAACTTTGTGAAAGCTGCACTGATTCTACCTTTACTGACAACCCGTGGATTGAGGTGCTTTGAATGTCTTCATAAGTGCAGTCTTTGTGCTTTACAACGTAACTTGAATTCAGCACCATAACAGACCTTCATGTTGTCTATTCTTAGAAAATAACAATTATTTTTCTTATTGTTATATAATGGTTTATTTCTTTCTTTAAAAAGTATTTTCTTTACTTTTTATTAGATTGACTTATTTATTGGTGGTTGGGGAGGGTATAGGAACACAGAAACACGTGCATGGCATAGACAAAAGGGCAAAGGATATCTCGTTGGAATGTTTTCTTTTTTTCCCATTAGATAGATCCTAAAGATGGAACAGCTGCTTGGCAGCAACTGAGGCTTTAGCCATTGAGCCATTTTGCCAGCCTCAATTTTCATATTCTTAAAGCTCAAATGTACCTATTAATAATTATCCCAATTATTTTTAGCATTGTTAAATTCTCACTGACATCTTAAAGTTGATGATTATTTTAGTTTAAAGCATAACTTATAAATGATTTAGAAATCTTTGGTACTGCATTGATGACTTACTTTGTTTTGTTTGAGGCAGAGTCTTATTTATGGTCTCTAAGCTGCCTTCACAGTTTTCCTGCCTCTGCCTCTGAGTGCTGTTTAATGGTATGTGCAACTCTCTGAAGTAGAAACTTAAGAGTTCTTTGGAAAGTCAGTTGTGTTGGATAGAGTTTTTCTGGGGCAAACAGGTGAAGAAACACTTTTCTGAAGCAGACACAGGTGAAAAGAGCTACTAAAGTGAGCGTGTGAAAGGACAAGCGATGAAGGACTCTTCATTAACAGCATGCATGTGTTGGTGATCCGCCTTACATTTCATAGCTGAGCTCCATTTGTCAGAGACTGCGCAGGGAGAAACACACCAAAAAGCTTGTTGTGGTGTGCTGCACTTTGTTGCCCCTTCTCTGGACTCAGGTTGATTGGCAGACTGATGTCAGCGGAGACATATGCTTGTGCAAATGCAAGACAAGTAGTGAGGCCCAACTTGTGAATGACACATGATGTTTGGAGGGAGTATAAATAGGACTGAACAAACAGTGACGGAGGGTTGGGCTTGGCTTGCTTGAATAGCTAAACACTTATGGGTCTTTGCTGAGACACAGCTGAGAACTTCTCCCACTGTTTCTGCTGGTCCCTCCTGATGACTCATGCCAGAGCTGAGGTTTGGCTGTCTCTGCTAGGAAGTTCCACCACTGATGATTCATGTTTGCTATTACGACTCTACCAACCTGGACTTCTCGTAAACCTGTGAAGTGTTTGCGAGTGGATCCAGCTGCCACTGTGGACTTGTGAACTGAACTGCAGATATCTAGACAACACATACAGGAGTTGCTCCAAAGAACCATTTCAAAACAGGTCCACTTCCCCCTTTTATTTTCCTCTGTTAGATGGTAGTCTAGAAAGAAGGTTAAAGCATGTAAAAGCCATCATTAAAAGTAGGCTTTGAAAAAATTAAAGTCACAACTGTGCTTGGCTTAAATGTTATAATGCCGAATAAATGCATATTATTTAAAACCTGGCAAATGTCTAAAGGTATGGGAAGAAAATCTGTTTTCCTATACTACTTTTCTATACTGGGAATTGAACCTGTGCACTCACAAATGCTGGGTGTGTGACTTACCATCAAGCTACCCCAGGTCTTCTTAGTACACACACATACACACACACACACAGACACACACACACAGAGAAACACACCAATGTGTGTGAATGTTTTGTCCACAAGTATGTCTGTATACCACATGCATGCCTGATACCCACAAAAGGCTAAATCAAGGCTCTAGATCCCTCTGGAACTGGAGTTACATATGGTGTGTACTTGCATTCGAATCCAGATCCTCTGGAAGAGCAGCCAGCTATCTCTCAGTGGCTCTTCTTACTATTCTTTGTTTTGAAACAGGGTCTCACAGTTGCCCAGATAGGTTTTGAACTTTTGGTATTGCTACATCAGCCTCCTAAGTAGTTAGCAGGCCTGTATCACAAAGCAGGCCTGCCAACTTGCCATTCTCAGTGGTCTTCAAACCTTCAATTATCTCCATGTGTGCTAAGCTCATGTGTGTTGAATCTCTCATTGAACTTGGTACTCACTGGTTAGGTAGACTAGATGGCCAGAAACCCCAAGGATCATTCTGCCTCTCTATCTTCACTATAATATAGCAGATATCATCCTACATTTTTATTGTGATTTATCATATTCCTTAGTTTAGTATTTAGCTCCTTTTGAAAATTATATTCTAGACAAAGGAAAATCTATACTTAATGGTATTTTGTCCTAAAATTACATATTCATGATAAATACCCCATAAAAGCAATGTGTGGTCAGCAAAAGTTTCCTCATCCTTTCTATTTCTAATTTCCTCTCTCTGAAAACTATTAGTAAATACATTGTGAAAAGATTAAAATTCATGAACATTTAACCCTGATTATGAACTCTGATCAGATAAAGATGGATGACTAAAGGGTGTGCACCTGTAGACTTGCTTCATTAGGATGCACAGTGACAGGAAGGGACATGAACTTATATGTATTTCAACTAGCAACTGGTGTGTCACTTATGATTTTTTTGTTTTGTCTTACTGTATAATAAAAAACATATTAGAAAATAAATCATTAAATATTTGCTGATTCCCCAAAATATAATTTTCTTTGTAGATATGAGATAAAATTAAAGTTGTTTGATAATATTTCAAGGAAGCATATTATTTTATCTTGAAATAAAATTATATTCAATACAAAATATATACTAATAAAATATAATATATTATATAATGTTTACTAAATACTATATATGCTATATATTCAACAGAATATATAATATACAAAATATACAGTATGTATATATAACATAATCTGAGATTAAATTTTGTATATGTATGTATTGTGTACAAACATACATACATATATACACATATATACTTGTGTTGATAATACTCACCACAAAAACCATAGTGGCATAAGAAGCCTCCTTCTAAAATACTTGTTCTGGGTAGTCCTAATGACTCTCAAACTAATATATATTATCAATGTTGTACTTGATTGCCTCTCTAGAGTTGAGGATGTGATCCTACTGCCAATTGCATACCTAGGACATATGATTTAAATGATTTGAGCTGGATCTGACTTGAAACGCTATTTCCTACCATTTAGCTTCTATAGTTCATACAATATTATGTAAGCTGGCCTGGGCATGAAGTATTACACCAGCTTTAATACCTAGGAACAATGACATTTAATAGCATGTCAAGATATACATGAAACCATAATAGCTGGCACTTACGCATCACTCGTAACCAATAGCTACGTAGTTTCACTCAATGTTTGCTCAGCCACAGAGAACTCCTTTCATGGTACTCAAAATGTACTGCTTCTTATGAGGTAGTGTCATGATTCTTAGAAAAGAATCTACCATCATCACTTAGTGTTACAAATCTTGGAAAAGAATCCATTATCTTAGACATAGTTCCATTGGTAATATAAAATATGATAATTTTCCATTACTAATTATCCATTGCACTTTTAGTCTTTTCTAACAAGGCCAGTTATTTTTCTGAGGCTTCAGCAAATGAATGGGAGTGACAATACTCACCAAATAATAGACTGACACTTATTTATCCTGTCCCAACCTCAAATAAAACCAATAAAGCAAACATATATCTCAGAACATTCACTGTTCTTTTAACATTTTACAAAAATAAATTCATTGATCTCTGATGTATATATTTTTGTATCATTAGTCCTTTTTAAAGTGTTTTATAAATTATTTAGCTTTTTATTGATTCTTCATGGGTTTCACAACATGCACCCCAACCCCTTCTGACATTCAATTCTTTTCTATACATACTCTGATCTTGTAAGCACCCCAAAACCAAAGGAAAAAACAGGAAAAAGAAGTATGCAGTTTATGTTTGAAACTGATGTGTGCTGAAGAAGAAAGTTAAAGAGTAAGAGTGTATACACACACACACAAATACACACACACACACACACACACACATATGTATTCCATATTATGAAAAGGATCTATGGCAGTTTTAAAAATAACAGATAGATAAGTTTCTAAATATAGTCTTGGTGTCAAAGTAGAAGTTTTAGCAATTAATAAATGTTAATTAAGCAAAATTATAAAAATTCTTATCAATAATATAATGCAAATGAGCCAAGCCACACTTCTGTTTATAAACTTTCAGGTAATTGTTGGTTTTCTGACTGTACAAAAATGGAAGTTAAATCTTACATTCCATGATAAGTTTTTTAACTGTAAAATATAAATATATACTAAAAAGCAAGAAACAAACTTAGTGTGGATAATATTCTATTGAGGACTGGGAAGACAGACCCTAGAGACTACAGAACTGAATCTATTTTTCAAAATGGAATTTTAATGTCCAAATTTAATAGTAGCTAATGTGAACCAAGCATTGCCATTTCTTCCTTGTCTCTGAGAATGCAGTGTGAGTTCAATTATAACATCAGCATAAGGCTCACCCACTGGAGATTGTGTGATTTGTTTTTATGTCATATCACTCCATATAGGATTCTGTTTTGGTAAATTACATTTAGAACATATTATAGGAGGGCTTAGAAAAGACAATCCTAAACACTATAAGTTCATGCATTAGTGTTGGTTCACAAAAAAATAAAATGCTGCTGATTTATGTTCTCCCAATATACATGATTTTTAATTTTCTGCCTAAAAATTTTGAATATTATATATTTTAAATAATTCTAATTTCTTTTCACTGAGTGAATATTTATTAATTCATGCTTTATTTCTATTGACCAGTAGGTAAGTAAACATTTTTCAAGTACATATTCCACAGAGTTTTGGTCAGGGTATTCTAACAATGTAATCACTAATGATAGCCAAATAAAAAGAATGCATTCAGAAAAATTTATGCAAACAGTGAGGAAAGAGAAAATGCCCCAAGACCCAAATTAGACTATTCCAATTCAGTATAATTTTAGTATTAGAAATGAATTGCTAGTGAGAAGCTCCATCTATTCCCATGACAACATCTGTCTTCTCAGTCACTAGTTTCACTTACTATTCATTTTCCTTGTGGTGTAACCATTTACCAGACAATGAAAGATGATTATTCCTCTACTGTCTGCTATTATTATGGTGTTATGTGTGCATAATGATATTTTGAAAAATATCAGAATTTTATCACAAATTTGCTAGGAAGTTCTCTTGTATTTTCTTTATTCCTTTACTACTCTGCTTCCTTTGATACATGAAACCCATCCCATCACTTCTGTACCAGACATTAAGCCCACACATAGAGTGAATGTGTTTACTTTATTCATGTACATTTTATAGATTTCACTGTTCAGGCACACATTTAGTTACCTGTTTTTGTTTTGCCTTATTGTGCTGCTTAGTCACTGATAGCAAATATCTTAGCAGAGACATATTCAAGGAAACCAGGACAGAATGACAATTGAAAGGGAAAGATATATATATATATATATATATATAAGTATATATATATATATACTTATACTTATATATATATATAAGTAAAAACTAGAATATCATGCTACTGATGTGGTTCAGCAGTTCAGTACAGGAGTTCAATTCACATGCCTTGTGTCACATTACTACCTTTACCTACCATTCCAGGGAGATCGCATACATACCTAGTATAAACTAGGTAATTTATAAGAAGTTTCCTATTAGGCAGGAACCCCTGCCCAGCCAGTAGCATGGGTTACTTCTGGTCAGAGTCAGTGCCCTGAGCAGATGTTGGGCGTGAGCTTTGCACCTAATCCCACAATACCCAGAGGAGCAGGACTCCCAGATGCTCTATCACACCCAGGATCATAGGCAAGGAGGCCACAAAATCTTCCCCAATACTGGAAGTGCCTGCAACTCCAGAGGATCCAGAAAGGCAGGAACTTTCACGCAGCCTGTGGCACATGTTTCTTCTGGTCTAAGCCAGTAGCCTGAGCAAACTTCAGACACTAGCTCTACACCAAGTACCATAATACCCAGAGGAAGCTCAATTCCCAGGTGCTCTAACATGCCAAGGATCATAGGGGCACAGGATCATAGGAGTGTGGTGACACCAGGAATTCTGGATCCCAGAGGCAGCCTGACTCCCAGAATACCTTACACCCAGGATCTCAGGATCATAGAATCATAGGCACAGATGGACAGTGAGGATTTCTGACACAACCAAGGTAACAGGAGAGACAGGCTCCAGACAGAGACAGTGAGTGCAGGTAGTACTACAGATAACCAGAACGCGAGAGGCAAGCACAATAGCATAAGCAACAGAAATCAAAACATTTCTTAAGGTGCTTTTCAGCCATTCGAAATTCTTCAGGTGAAAATTCTTTGTTTATCTCTGTACCCCATTTTTAATAGGGTTATTTGGCTCTCTGGAGTCTAACTTCTTGAGTTCTTTGTGTATATTGGATATTAGCCCTCTGTCGGATGTAGGGTTGGTGAAGATCTTTTCCCAACTTTTTGGTTGCCATTTTGTCTGATTGACAGTGTCCTTTGCCTTACAGAAACTTTGTAATTTTATGAAGTCCCATTTGTCATTTTTTTTGTTTGTTTTTAAGACAGGGTTTCTCTGTGTAGCCCTGGCTGTCTTGGAATTCACTCTATAGACCAGGCTGGCCTCGAATTCAGAAATCCACCTGCCTCTGCCTCCCAAGTTGCTGGGACTAAAGGCATGTGCCACCACCTCCTGGTCCATTGGTCAATTCTTGATCTTAGAGCATAAACTATTGGTGTTCTGTTCAGGAAATTTACCCCTGTGCTCATATGCTCAATGTGTTCCCCCAGTTTCTTTTCTATTAGTTTCAGTATGTCTGGTTTTATGTGGAGGTCCTTGATCCACTTGGAGTTGAGCTTAGTGCAAGGAGGTAAAAATGAATCAATTTGCATTCTTCTGCATGCTGACTTCCAGTTGAATCAGCACCATTTTTTGAAAAGGCTATCTTTTTTTTCCACTGGATGGTTTTAGCCCCTTTGTTGAAGATCAAGTGACCATAGGTGTGTGAGTTCATTTCTGGGTCTGCAATTCTATTCCATTGATCTATCTGCCTGTCACTGTACCAATACCATGCAGTTTTTAGCACTATTGCTCTGTAGTATTGCTTGAGGTCCAGGATACTGATTTCCCGAGATGTTCTTTTATTGTTGAGAATAATTTTAGCTATCCTGGTCTTTTTGTTATTCCAGATGAATTTGAGAATTGCTCTTTCTAACTCTATGAAGAACTGAGTTGGAATTTTGATGGGGTTTGCATTGAATCTGTATATTGCTTTTGGCAGGATGGCCATTTTTACTATATTAATCCTGCCAATACATGAGCATGGAAGATTTTTCCATTTTCAGAGGTCTTCTTCAATTTACAATTAAAAAATGAATTTTCCTATGGATATTGCTTTCCCTTTTAATGAACCTCTTAATTTCCTATTGCGTTTTAGAATGTTTCCCATTTAATTCAGTGAAGAAGTATAGAAGATATTTACAGGAGTTTTATATATTTACATGTTTATTTAATGGATGTTTCATATCTTAATTTATATTCATTTTCATCAAATTAATTTATTGGTTGAAGCTGAATTTCTACAAAGTTAAATATTTTTTATGATGCACTACTTAAGATTGTATATAGATAACCATATCTTAATAAAGGAGACTAAGTGTTTAACATATTGTAACTATAAACAGTTTTATGTTAATTTGTAATATGTCAACCTTATCATTTTTAAAATATAAATGAATGGTACTATTAAAACTTTGAAATATAAATAGTTATATATTAAAATTAGCTAAATCCAAAATGAGTGCATCTCACTGAGTTTATGGCTATTAGAGAGCCATTGTGAACCTGTGAAGATTCACATTAGATTTCATAATTTTATTGCCAAATATAATTTTATGTACTTAAGCACCTCACAAAAATGGCAAATCAACGATAGAGTTAAGAATGAGGTTTATCTCCTCTTTTAGAACCCATGTTTTGATTGCATGCATCATATCCTTTCTCATTTGAGTCTGAAGGAGAACATGTGTTGCTTTTAGTTCTGTGTTCTATGACCTTTCTTAATATATCTGGAGGCCCATTCATTCTTTTGCCAGTTTCATGATTATATTTTTATTTAGTGCTAAATAGTATTCAATTTTAATTGTGTACTAGATTTTCATGATGTAGTCATCTGTCGATGGACCTCTGGGCTGGTTCCATTTCTTTCCTGTAGTTACTTTTTTTTATTTGTATTGTTTTGAATTCATTAAAACAAATAAATTTTAATATATAAGTGACCTATCCTCAGCCCCTCCAATTAAAGGAAATATTGTCACATCATGGTTGCCTTTGAGTTGCTAGGAGTGTGATTGTTTTTAACCTCACTAAAATTCTCACCCATAAGTGGTTTAAAATATAACCTGAAATTAGGGTGCGTCAAACAGTCATTTATATCTGAATTAGCAACTTCTATAATTATATGTTGTATATATTTTCCTCTTGTAGGGTAGGTTGTTTCCCACAGAAAACCAAAGGATGGCTTTTTTAAAATTGGGATTTACTACTGTAGTACTACTATCCTTTAGACACTAAGTTAGGGATCACCTCCTCTGTGGATCCCCCTTTTTAGTTGTGTGGTTCTGTGTTCTGGTTCCTACCATTCCCTTACACAATCTCTAACAAACTGCAATGTTTTGTGAATTTCTGCGAATATCTTTGTCCCTTCCTTTTGAACATGCTACTGTTATCAGCTAAAGGAAAATAAGTGTTGTATTTTTGTTATTTCACATTTTATATCTTAACACTTATCACCAGAAAAGTTGCAGAATTTTGCTGTAAGCTAAATGAATATTTCTCTATATGGCAGCTTTGCCCTGTGAAACATGAAGTGATTCTTTAAATGGAAAAAATTTGAGCTAAAACTTGGATGGTTCACTCAGTAATTTTGAATGTATAATAAGCTTTGTAGAATTTATCCTAATTTTGTCTATAAATAAAATGTAATAATTAATGTTTTACATACCTATTGTAATGTTTATATATTTCTACAATAACAACTGCAGTTTTGCTATAAGAATTAGTGTAAGCATAATGTTCTGTGCACTGTATAAAGATTATACTTGTGTTATCTAAATGATGTCTTCTTCCCCCCCCCCTTCCTATCTTGCTGTGATCTGAACATGGCATTGTAATGTTTATCCTAAGAAAATTTCAACTCAAGTGTGTATAAACACTGACCCCCATTTATTCTATGACTTGTCCATAAATCTGATCAGTCATTGGCTAAACAGCGGAAAGACCCTATGGCTATGCTCTGACATCCAAGAGAAGATGATTTGCTTTTCTGCTGATTTGAATTTATCCAACGTATCTTCAGAAGCCCCAGTGATATTATCACTTCCCACATTATTTAAGAGTGTGAAAATTTCAAAGGGACGTGCTGGTAAAGGAAAAAACACTAACAAATAAAAAAACTCATTTATGAGTTTAGTTTCAAAAGGGTTTTATTGCAATATTTTAGAAACTGGTAAGAAGATAACAAAAAACAAAGCAATTGGATAGTCTTGCTCTCCCCTCCCCATGCCCTTAATAAACTATTCTATATTATATGATCCTGTGTCTGGTCCTTCAAGGGGAAGGGATGCCTCGGCTTGGGCCCACTGAGGCACTCCTCTTCCCCCACACTGCCATAGAACATATTCTCTCACCTATTTCTCATTTTATGATCATAACAACTAGCCTATCCACAAATCCTTTAGCATACAATCAGGCATGCCTGCAAGTTGTGGTAGTGTAATGATGGCCCAGAAATTGTGGGAGTGTCTAGCCAATGTGTATTTAATGTAAGGCCCATTGCACAAGGCAGAACTCATATTTGACGTTAAGTAACCAAGGACTAGACACTAGATACCCAAGAGACCTAAGGTAAAAATGAATAAATGACTTCAAATGATATGTTACTATACTCATCAATCAGTGCCTTATTCAAAAAATATCAAAGAGATTTCCTCTAGCAGCAGAGGGTAACCAATACAAAACCCCACAGCCAGACATTACCCAGAGAAAAAGACTTTGGAACACAAATGGGAAAATGGGATGTTTCCATCAAATACCTCCTCCTCCAAAAGCCAGAGCTTTTGGAACCCCATGGAAGAGGAGGCAAAAGATATAAAAACCATAGCACACCAGAAATACAGGGACCTCTGAATCAACTAAGCAGGGTCATATGCACTCAGAGAGCTGGAAGTAAGAAGAATAGAGCCTACAGTAGTCTACACCTATAGATACATTCAGCTTTCAGCGTGGTATATCTATGAGAATCCTCAGTGTCAGCAGGTATCTGAGTCTTTTGCATACTCTTAGAGGTCTTTTCCTTTTGTTGTACTGCCTTATCTTGTTTGGGTGTTAAAGTTATGTTTTAACTTGTTAAATTTAAAATTTAACAAATTGTTATGTTTATATTTTATTAATACAAAATATGCCATATTTCATATTTGGTCATTATCTGTTGGTTTCCAGTTGGAAATGGGTATATATAGAGGTGGGGGAGAGGTAAAGAAGTAATGGTAGGAATAGAGGGAGAGGAGATTGTTATAAGGTTATGTTGTTTGAAAAAAGAACCTACTTTCAAAGAAAAAGATTTAAAATGATATTTTGACTCAAAATCAAGAAAACTACAGTGATGCATTTTATCATTAAAATAAACTACATTTTAAACAATATTTTACCTAAATAGCATTGCTTTCCACAAAAAGTTGAAACTCTTTCATTTTAAAAATATTTAAATTTAGGAGAAGTGATGTCATAGAGTTTAGTGATCTTCTACTCGCTTTCACAAAAAATTTTGTAGTGAATTTTTAGCACCTATGTCCCACATTTCATTCTAAAATTTTCAGTATATTGATTCTATAACACTTTTGTATGTACTTACGATGGGTAACAATTAAAATTACCTACCAGCACATAATAAACAAATAATATAATATAGGAATAAAATTAGACACATACCGTCCCCACATATACATGTATATATAAATTTTCATATAATTTTCAAAAACTTTCTAAAACCAACAACAAAAGAGAGATAATTTCTCCCATGTTTAATTTTGGGAAAATGAAAGTTTATTTGGAAAAAAGTAGCACACTTTTTTCTCCAACACACATACACATATGAAAATTAATTAAATTAATCAGATAATTAAAACAAAAAGGATAATTTTACCAGAAAATGTATGAGTTTAAAATGGGATAAGTGCCTTAAATAACTTTCTCCCAAATGATCTATAAGTTTTGATCAAGTTGAAGAAAAACATGTTAAAATCAGTAATGATTAAAAATGCAATTTAAACATTGATTCTAAAAAAGACTTCAATCTCTTTATTTCTTCCTTGATCAAATTATCATTGAATTGTTCAGCTTCTGTGTGTATGTGGGCTTTCTGTTGTTTTTGTTGTTACTGAAGACCAGTATTAGTCTAATGTAATATGACAGGATGTAAGGGATTATTTCAACTTATAACACTTATAGAATGACTAGTAAATAAAAAACAAAACTGAGACACAGGATAGACAAAAGGCTGGAGCAAATGAATATCTTGCATATGATGATAGAGACTTGATCATATGCATCAAGTGCATATGATGTTGAAAACATCTAAGAATTTGGAAATTTTCTTAAAGTATTAAACATGAATAGATTTAATGAACTAGCAATTTTATTTTTCCCAGAGACATGCAAACAGGCATCTACTGACTGCAAATTGAGCACCCATGTGTGTACAAGTTCTAATCCCAACAAAGTCCAATTTAGGAAGAAAATGATCATATGGAAATCACATGCAGAGCACTGGTGAGCGGCTGCTTTCAAGTGACCTCCAAGTAGCTGCAACACAGAAAATTCTCCTCACACTGTAAATAAATATTTTCCTATACCGGCACAATGGAATAACCCTTCAATTAGCTTTCAATCTGTTAACGTATTCTAGCACCTCCTTAAATCCTAAGGCCAAAATCCATTAGGAAAGGATTATATGTGACTGAATGTGAAGTATAGGCAGAAGTGGTTTGAACCTCACATGAGTATCCTATGACCTTCCCCCACCACTACCGCTGCTACCTCCATAATAGAAAGAATATTAACAAATAAATGCATCATCTTGAGGGTCTCTTGCGAATAGTCACAGCACTTTGATGCAGGTGACAGCTGACACGCTCAGAGAATATCACTCCACTAAGTCTATTTTAGATATTTAGTCAAAAGAATAAAAAATCAGTGTGACAAAGAAACACATTCAGTTCCTCTTGTCTTATTATTCATTTCTTTCTTTTTTCCTTTATTGCATATTCTCTTTATTTACAGTTCAAAGATTATCCCCTTTCCAGGTCTCCTCTCTGGAAACCCCCTATATGATCCCCCTCCTGCTGCCTCTATGATGGTTCGCTCCCACCCACACACCCACTCCCCTGAATTTTGAACTAGCCATTATGAGTGTTGTGAGATGGAATTTCAGGGTCATTTTGATTTGCATTTCCTTGATGACTAAGGATGTTGAATATTTCTTTAGCCATTCGAGTTTCCACAGTTCAGAATATTCTGTTTAGCTCTATTCCCCATTGCGTGATAGGGTTATTTGGTTCTATGGATTCTAACTTCTTGAGTTCTTTGTATATATTCAACATTAGCCCTCTATTAAATGTAGGATTGGTAAAGATCTTTTCCCAATCAGTTTTTTCCATTTTTTTCCTATTAACAGTGTCCTTTGCCTTACAGAAGTTTTGCAGGTTCATTGACTTATAAAAAGCCTTCAATCTCTTTCTTTATTTCTTCCTTGATCAAATTATCATTGAATTGTTCAGCTTCTGTGTGTATGTGGGATTTCTGTTGTTTTTGTTGTTATTGAAGACCAGTATTAGTCTAATGTAATATGACAGGATGTTAGGGATTATTTCAAACTTGTATCTGATGAGGCCAGTTTTGTGACTGATGATATGGTCAGTTTTGAAGAAGGTACCATATAGTTCTGAGAAGAAGCTATATTATTTTGTTTTAGGATGAAATTTTCTATAGATATTTGTTAAAACCATTTGGTCCATAATTTCTGCTCATTTCACTGTGTCATTGTTTAGTTTCCGTCTCCATGATCTGGCCATTGATTATATTGAGGTGTTGAAGTCTCCACTATTATTGTGTGAACTGCAATGTGTTCTTTTTAGTATCTGTTTCTTTTATAAATGTGGGTGCCCTTGCACTTGGAGCATAGATATTCAGAATTAAGTGTTTTTCTTGATAGACTTTTCATTTGATGAATACGAAATGTCCTTCTTTACCTTTTTTGATAACTTTTAGTTGAAAGTTGATTTTATTTGATATCTGACTGGCTACTCCATGCTGGGCAGTGATGGACAATGTCTTTAATCCCGGCAATGGGGAGGCAGAGGCAGGCAGATTTCTGAGGTCGAGGCAAGCCTGGTCTACAGAGTGAGTTCAAAGACAGCCAGGGCCACGCAAAGTAACGATATCTTGAAAAGCCAAAAACCAAAAACCAAAAAACCAAAATGAAAAACCAAAAACCAAAAACCAAAAACCAAAAACAAAAAGCAAAAAGCCAAAAAACAAAACAAACAAACAAAGAAGCAAACAACAAAAAGGCTACTCCAGTCTGTTTCTTGGGACCATTTGCTTGGAAAATAGTTTTCTAGCCCTTTACTATGATGTAGTGTCTGTCTTTGTCACTGAGGTCTGTTTCCTATATGCTGCAAAACAATGGGTCCTTTTTTGTTTCTAGTTTATTAGCCTATGTCTTTTTATTGTGGTATTGAGTCAATTGATGTTAAGAGACATTAAGGAAAGTGATTGTTGCTTCCTGTTATGTTTCATATTATTTTTATGTTTGTGTGGCTATCTTCTTTTGGGTTTGTTGAAAGAAGATTACTTTCTTTTTCTAGGGTGTAGTTTTCTTCCTTGTATTTGAGTTTTCCATTTGAGTTCTATTTGTATTTGAGTTTCTATTATAGTTTTCAGGGCTGGATTTGTGGAAAGATATTGTGTAAATTTCATTTTGTCATGCAATATGCTGGTTTCTCCATTTATGGTGAGTGAGAGTTTTCCCGGATATAGTAGCAGGGGTTGGCATTTGTGTTCTCTTAGGGTCTGTATGCCATCTGCCCAGGATCTTCTAGTTTTCATAGTTTCTGGTGAGAAGTCTGGTATAATTCTGATAGGTCTGCCTTTATATGTTACTTGACCTTTTTCCTTACTGCTTTTAATAATCTTTTTTTGTTTGTTTGTTTTATACATTTGGTGTTTTGACTATTATGTGTCTGGAGGAATTTCTTTTCTGGTTCTATATATTTGTACTCTGTCGGCTTCTTGTATGTTTATGGGCATCTCTTTTTATAAGTTAGGAAAGTTTTTTCCTATAATTTTGTTGAAGTTATTTACTGGCCCTTTGAATTTGAAATCTTCACTCTCTTCTATACCTTTTATCCTTAGGTTTGGTCTTCTCATTGTGTCCTGGATTTCCTGGATGTTTTAGGTTAGGATCTTTCTGCATTTTGTATATTCTTTGACTGTTGTGTCAATGTTTTCTATGGTATCTTCTGAACCTGAGATTCTCTCTTCCAACTCTTATATTCTGTTGGTGATGCTTCTTCTCTGCCTCCTTATCTCTTTCCTAGGTTTTCTATCTCCAGAGATCTGTCCCTTTGTGATTTCTTTGTTGTTTCTATTTTCATCTCTAGATCCCAGATGGTTTTGCTCAATTCCTTCACCTTTTTGGTTGTGTTTTCCTGTAATTTTTAAAGAGATTTTTGTTTGCTTTTTGAGGTCTTCTACCTGTTTGCCTGTGTTCTCCTTCATTTTTTAAGGGAATTATTTATGTACTTCTTAAAATCCTCTATCATCATCATGAGATGTAATTTTCCATCAGAGTCTTGCTTATTGGCTTTGTTGGGGTAACCAGGGCTTGCTGTAGTAGGAGAACTGGGCTCTGATGATGTCAAGTAGCCTTGGTTTCTATTGCTTATTTCCTTGCCCTTGCCTCTCACCATATCATTATCTCTGGTGTTAGCTGTTCTTACTGTCTCTGACTGTAGCTTGTCCCTCATACAAGCCTATGAGTCAGTACTCCTAGAAGACCAGTTTTCTCTGTGAAGAATTAGGTTATGGAGAATTGTGGCACAGAGTCAGATCAGGGTGCTGAGGGAAACTAGAAGGATCCTGTTCCAGACTCCTCCTAGGTTCTTTTGTCCTGAGCACTCCAGGCAGGTCTCTCTGAGAAGAAGTTGTGATCTTACATCTGCTCACAGGTGTGTCAGCAGTCCTTGGAGACCAGCTTTCTCATAGCAGTATTTAGATATAGAGAGCTGTGGCAGAGGGTCACCTCAAGGACACAGCCAGAAACCAGAATAATCCTTTCCAGGCTGTTCCTTGGTTCCTGTGTCCTGAGGGCTCTGGCTGGGTCCCTCTTAGCAGAAGTGGTGGTTTAATCTGTGCTCACAGGCACTACTGGGAGACATGCTCTCTCCTGGTGGTATTTGGGAATGGAGGTTGTGGCAAAGAATCATCTCCAGGTGCAGATGGAAACACGAAAATATCTTGTTATTCTTAATAGAAAAAAATATAGATTAATCCTAAATATACACCAATGAATACGTGGAGAAAAACTTATAAGCTTCTTTCTGTTCCAGATTGAGACAATTATAGAACTTAACACTTGTTCAAAATACAGAAAACAAATATCCATGAGGTGTACAGTCTAAATTGGAGGATCTACAACACAACACTTATACCGAAAGCGGGGAGACTATAATGGACAAAGGAGCAGAAAGATTGCAAGGGCCAGAGGACTAGTATATTTATTATGACATACTATTTTCCATTGACACTGATGTTCCACCCATAAAATCTCAAAAATTTGGCAGAATGAATAAAGAATAAAAACATTAGTTATCATGGTGACATACATGGCAGAAGTTTCACTGGGCATGATGCTGAGTTAAGGAGCTATAGATAATTAATAACTACTTTTTAAGCATCACTACATGATGTGGAGCCTATCACATACTACTAACATAGCCAAGAAATTGGTACTAAGAAGAGCACAGTATTTTGCTAAATGGATAAAGCAATAATATAATTCCTAGTGGCATACTGCCACACCCATAGATTCGTCTGCCCAGAGCAGAAATTTAAAACAGGTGTCTATAATTAGACAATGTGTTGACAGAGACATGGAAACACTCATTTCTACTAAGTCTTATAACCATACACAAACCTGTTTATAAATAATTAGGTTCAAATTCAATTTTAAAAATTTGGGACAATTGTTAGAATTCTCTGGTGAAAACATGCCCATAAGAACATGAATGTTGATTTGACAGCTTTCATACTGAATTCATTAGCTAAGTCATGTATGATGTCTGGTTGAATTAGTAGTTGTCTATGTAGTTTAACAAGCATGTATTACCTAGTCCATTTCTAACTCAATTGATTTCTTAATAAAACTTGTAAACACTCTATGTAATTGACATTTGAGACAAGTGACTACAATGCTGTCTAGAAGTAGAGAACACTCAGCAAACAGTGCTTAAATTATTCATACCGAAGCATTTGCAGATAATTTTTTATTCCAATGTGTGTAGACTTGACCTAAAGAAATGAAGACAGCTGTATTTCTGTGATAAAACAAAACAAAGTAGTTCTTTGAACCAATGTGTGATGAAAAATTTTAAAAGGTGATTATATATGTGTTTGTGAGAGTATTTTCAAAATACTTTAATTCAAACATATAAGATTATTTTTAATTTATATTGTTATAATTGCTTAAATGAGCACCATTAAAAGTACCCAAACCATCTTATTTTATTTTTCTTGCAAATTCTTTTTACAGCAGTATTAATAGTGTTATTAATTAAAAATAAGTTTTGATTATGTACATTTATATTTTTATCTTAAATCTTATTTTTTCTTATTGAAAATATTTACAAATCATTAAAAGCAGAACTTTTGATGAATTCATGAAAAATAGGTATAATTATAAACTATCAGGTTAATTCACTATCTTTCTATTATGAACAATATTTTTAATGTGTTTGTCAGAATTTCAATTCTCTAGGAAATGAAGGTTACATAGTGCTCTATTTTCTCCTTTTTCTAAAGATATCTGTTCTAATGACTATTCTCGAATGTAAACTCTATTGAGTCAGATATCAGCTAAAGTGAACTCAATAAGGCATTTCTGAAAAGATCAGCCAATAAAAGACAACTCTTCTGATTAGCCAGCATTATCCTGTAGGAGCTCAGATTTGAGGAGATCCAAGAAATTAAGGCATTTACTAGGACCTAAGATTAGAACAATTAGTATTTTCCAGGAATGAGCTCCTGACAGATTATCTAATCCCAGTGGAAAGCCTTAAATACAGATGAACAACAGGAAACAGACAGACAGACAGACACACACACACAGATCATAGAGAGATATATGTGTGTATGCATAATAATTAAATAAACTAAGGATGCTAAAATTAATTAAAAGGCCATGGATTTGTATGGGAAATATGAGAATACAAAAAATTATAAGAGGGGAGAGGGAAGGTTGGGCTGATATAAACACCGTACTCTTATAAAACATTTTCAGAAAACAATCATTTAAAAAGCAAAATAAATCTAAATCATTACACTTTGTTTAACCTCAGTTCTCACTGAAGATAGTTGCTGAAGACTCTTGTTTCAGTGTCTCCCATGTTGTTACTTTTGCTGTCATTAAAATTCTGATATTCTGCTTTCAACTATTGAAGTGTCCATCTATGAAGATCAAGAAATTCATAGCCTCTTCAAGTTTAGAGGACCATTTTTGGACTCTTTTGCGTCTATTTTTTGTTGGTCATTTCATTAATTCATTTTTTATATTATGCAGTCATTTTGCAAGTTCTGTTCCTCTGGAGAAAACATTTTACTACACAAACTTTAGAGTGTGAGTGATGAAATTTAAGGCATGCCAAATGTTTCATTGGATGTATATTCCTCCTCAAAATAGTATATGTAATGAGAACATCCATCACATCTTCCATTCAGTCTGTATATCACCCCACAGCAGTTACCAAAAGCTGTCAGTTGAAATCAGAATGGAATGAGATTCTCACTCTTTGAAAACAGTTTATAGTTTCCTGAATTGACATGTAGGTAGGTAGCTACATCTTAGCATGAGACCATCACTAAAGATGGCTCCAGGTGATAAACAATTCTCTAGAATTTCAGTGATCATCTGTTGTTGATACATGTTTGAATTACTATCTCTTTGTTCATAAATTCTTAGAGATGTCAGAGGAAACCCACAATGTTTTTAATATTTTTGGTGCAGTTAAGTGTATAGCTTAAGATTTTGGGCATAGACATTCTCTGTTCCCACAGAAGCAAATCTCAGCGTCACTCCAACTACTATAGGAGGCCACCAGGTGAAGATTCCTCTCTCTCCTGCCCTGCCTCCTGTGGATCACACATACCATCCCAAATGGTCTCCCATCACTAACTTATCACTGTAACCCAGACCCAAAATTGGACAGACAATCCATGCTAACCCCAGATCAGCCCTGCCAGATGTCTAAGTAGGCTGGCAATGAAACTTTTCCTGTCTCTTTTCCCACAAAATAAATCATGAGGGTCATCCTTAGCACCGGAAATGACTTTCAATGCCAGTAAGCATTCCCCACCTGTCAAGCAGGTCAGTAAAACAAGTAACACATATCCAACACACTCTCTGCAATGTCAGAGAAGAAACAGAAAGAACAAAGAATATCAAACCTGAAAGGGAAGATGGCTAAGAAATATATAAATGCAGACCTATTAGAATTACACCTAACTTCTCAATGAAGATTACATGCCTTGAAGACCTAGAAGGATGTCCTGCAGATTCTAAAAAAGCACAGGTGCAAGTCCTGGCTACTATACCCAGGGAAACTTGCAGTCTACTAAGATGGAGAAAACAAAATATTCCATGCTAAAGCCAAATTTAAAGGACACCAATCTACAAGTTAATTCCTGAAGGAGGTGCTAAAAGAAAAACTCTTTCAAAGTTGCTTAACTACACCCAAGACATGCAAAAAAGAAATAATACTGCATCAAAACGAAAAGAACGGAAATACATACATAAAAATATAACCACCACTAGCACTACCTCTAGCACAATATAACCACTGCTACCACTATGATAAAGATAATAATAAGAATTAACAATCATTGATCATTGATGTCTCTCCTAATAAAAAAATACACAGATAAATAGGATGGATGGGAAAAGAGAAACCATTACTCTCCTGAATCCAAGAAAAATGTCTCATCATCACATGGCCTCAGGGTACATGATTAGAAAAGTATATTCCAAGCAGAGACCTGAGAGTGAATCTGGTATAGACATAGCACTCTTTTAGCATACTTGAAGATGAATGCAAGAACAAATAGAAAAGATGATCCAAGATTATCCAGTAGACTTCATCCCAGAGATGCAGGAATGGTTTAACATATGGAAACCAGTCAATGTAATTCACCATATAAATAAAGGAAAGAAATGTTCATTTTTGTTAGGGGGGGGGGGAAAGCCTTTTTACAAAATCTAACACCTCCACATCCTGGAGAGATTAAGGATTCAATGGATCTTGAAATGAAAATGAAAATTCCCAAGTTTATATGGCCTTCATTAGGAAGCACAAAAACAAAAACAAAAAAAAAAGCAAAAACAAACAAATGAAAAAACAGGATGGCTAAAAATATTCTGAAAAATAAAAGAAATTTTAGAGGTATTGCCGTCCTTGATTTCAAGTTGAAATATACAGCTATAGCAATAAATAAATAAATAAATAAATAAATAAATAAATAAATAAATAAAGTAAAAACTGAAAGGAAAGAAATGAGTGGAATTTGCATAAAATAGACACATTGAGCAATTGAATTGGAGACCCAGATATAAATCTACATACATATGTACATATAATTTTTATTTAAAAAGTAGCCAGGAATACACACTGGAAGAAATAAAGCATGACAACAAATAGTGTCAGTCAAATTGGTTTTCTAACTGTAGAATAATGCAAATAGGTCAGTATTTATCACTCTGTACATAACTCAGGACAAAGGTGGATCAAAGGTATCGTCATAAAACCAGACATGCTAAGCCTGATAGAAAAGGGAGTAAGGAATAGCCTTGAATGCAGTACTAAAGGAAATAACTTTCTGAATAGTAAAATGACTAAGTATGTCAGTTAATAAATAGGCCTCCAAGATACTGAAGTTTCTTCAAGGCAGAGAGCACGGTCAAATGAACAAAGTGGTAGCACCTGTCAGAACAGGAAAAGAATTTTTACCAACTCATATATCTTATAGTTTGATAGGGGAGCACATTGTTAAATGTTGTTATTATTATATGTTGGAGCATCTTTTGGGTATATTCTCTAGGGGGTGTTCAGGTAGAATTTTTGAGGAACCACTAGATTGATTTACAAAGTGGTTATACCAGCTTGCAATCCCACCAGCAATGTAGGAGTCTTCTCTTTCTGTAGACCCTTGTCAGCAACTGTTGACACCTGAAGTTTTGATCCTAACCATTCTGATTGGTGTGAAGTGAAATTTCAGGGTCATTTTGATTTGCATTTTCCAGATCACTAATGATTTTGAATACTTTTTAAATGCTTCTCAGTCATTTGTGATTCTCCAGTTTAGAATTATTTTTTTAGCTCTGTACCTCATTTTTAAATAAGGTTATTTGGTTCTCTGGAGGCTAACTTCTTGAGTTCTTTGCATATTTTGTATATTAGCCCTCTATAGGATGTAGGGTTGGTAAAGATCTTTGCCCAAAGATCTCTGCAGTTTGCCATTTTGTCCCATTGACAGTGCCCTTTGCTTTGGAGATGCTTTTCAATTTTATTAAGTCCAATTTGTCAATTGTTGATCTTAGAACCTGAGCCACTGGTGTTCTGTTCAGGAAATTTTTCCCTGTGCTAATGTGTTTGAGGCTCTTCCCCACTTTCTCTGCTACTAGATTCGGAGTATCTCGTCCTTGGTATTCCTAGATATGTGGACCTGAGCTGTGTGAAACCTATCTGTCCCAGGCTCAACTTCATCGTCCTTGGTCTGGCATACAGAGACATCTGAGCTCCAGAGGGAAACTAGAGACTCGACTCTGACTTTGTCCTGCTGGTGAATTGTAAGCATCCAGACATCACCATCAGGGAGGCAAAACCTAATAATCACAAGGTACCTCTCCTAACAGCTCAGGAATTCCTGAAGAAGGGGAGGAAAGGTTGTAGAAGTCAAAATGGATGGAGAAAATCAGAACCATGACTCTCTGAATTAATTAAGCATGGCTCATATGGGTTCACAGAGAATGAATGTGGCAATCAGGATGCCTGAATGATTGTGCTCCAGATCCTCTACTTATATGCTATGATTATTAGCTTGGTGGTTTTGTCTAGTTCCTAGGAGTGGGAGCAGGTGTATCTCTGAATATTTTTATTGTTCTTTGAACTTTTTCTAGGTATATTTAGTAGCCATGTACATCCTCCTTATAATAAAATCTTATGCAAAAATTCAATCCAGCTTCTCAATATAAACCTTTAATCACTGTGTTGTTCTTCAGAAGATGTGCTAACCTCCTAGGTCAAAGGACTATATTTTTTATGTAGTTTCTAATGAAAGAAATGAAATAAGCACACATTCTTCTTAGTTATTTTTAATTTTCAGTTCTGATAATTACTATGCAATATGATTATATAATCAAGAGGATCCCAACTTATAAAATTAACATTTTATAACCAAGATAAAAAAAATATTATGTTGTTTCATGTAAGCAGCACAACCCTGGCAACAATAATTTTTTGGACAATTATAGTATATGATATTTTTATTCTGTAATTTACTGTTTGGAATATTTTATGGAATACTGTGAGTGCATGGTGAATTTCAATCTGTAAGTAATATGTAGCACAAAATGTTCTAAAATTTTAGAGTTAGAATAATATGACTTCTATTACCTGATTTTTTCCTTAATGTTTTCTAAACTGCTCTAAAACATAAAAATAAAGTTGATCGTGCTATGTGCAATCTTGGCACTTGAGTAACTTTGAATCTTTATATATTCACATTAAATATATGTACATTTAGCCTTCTATATTAATATCAAATGAAAGAGACAACACATTTAGGAAAAAAAATCAATGATAGAATAAGAAAGAAAAAAACTGTCTTCCACAAAATGACAAGTTAGAATCAGTGGATCTGACAGAATCACATAAAAATCTTATAAAATATTGATTCCCGAGGGGCCAACCCACAGATTCTTATGTATTAGCTTTTGCATTATGCTATAATTCTATTTTCAATAAGTAAATATCTGATCTTTTTATGAGGAAAGTCTCCCACTCTAAAAAAGTAAATTAAATCATGGAAATTTTAAAATGTTTTGAGTAAGAGCAGAAACAATGAGTACATTTAGAGAAACAAAAAAAATCTGTGGACATAAGAGTGCTGTCCCTACCCATAGACCACAGTTAACTTGACACTTTGATATTTCATTTAATGGAAACATTGAGAACTTATACATTACTGTCAAAATATCCCTTTTGACATAAGCTGACTAGACAGCGTATTGTGAGATATAAACTTAACTTGTACTTTATTAATACATATTTTATCATGAAAAAAGCATATAAAAGTTCACACTATGTAGGAAGAATTTAAAGAGTAAAGCTGAATGTTTTACATGCCAACAATTAATTTAAAGGCATGTTTAGTTACCTGAACACTTGACAGTCCTTAACTATTCATATTGAATTCAATCCTCTTCCATTTTTCTCCAATGTACTTGTCACTTTGAAATTGGTGTTATGGCATTTAAAGAACTCAAGCAGGGGTGGCAGCAGCAACAGCAGCAGTGGCTCGTCCACAGGAAGGGCCATCAGCAGTGGAACCAAGCTGACAGGGTCCAGGCAGACCCTGCACCCACGACCACTGGCCATCGCTGGCCAGCCAGGCTGCAAGCAGCAGAGGATTTACGGGCACCTTTCACCACGCAGAAGCCACATCAGAACTCTGCCTCCCGCCAGTCAGTTACGAGAGACTGGCCTCCATCTTGGATCTCGGATGCCAGAGAGATCAGACAGACTGAGGTACACAAATACAACCCGAGACCAACATCGCGGGGGTCTAAGCCCGACAGGTGTTGGCCTGCACCCAGGCCCTGGGCTTGTGGGTGGCCACCGGTGTGCAAACCCGGCCAGGAGGTTGTTTTCCCTGGGCCGGCGCGCGCTCACCGCCTCCATTTTGCCTAAGGAAAGCCAGAGAGCCCTAGCAGGCAAAGCCAGCTAACAGACATAGCCCCAGACTAACATAGTGGGTTTCTAAGATGGTCAGGCCTTGGACTGCCCCCAGGCCCTGGGCTGCTCCGAGGGCCATCTGTGTGCTGACCGGGCCAGGAGATTGTTAGCCCAGCAGACTCTCCCAGCACTCTCAGGGAGCACTCACAGGCCGCCATCCTGGCCACCTGACAGAACCAATTAACACTCACAGCTGAGGGGAACTTTGCTCGGACATTGGCCTGCCAGGCTTTTGCCTAGACTCAGGGCCTGAACAGCAAGGCTAGCCTTGTGTGCACCAACCCAGTTGCGAGTTCCCCTGGCCAGCAGAGTGATCAGCACACAGAAAAGGTCCCTGCAGCACACACCCCTCAGCACTCCCTGAAGGAGCAAACAGTCACCATCTGGTTCACAGACACAATCTGGGGCAAAGCACACTAGGGCTGCAACGGCAACCAAGAGGAGGACAGCACATCAGCAATCTGCAACAGGTGAAACCATGCCATCCAGTGTTGCAGAAATAGCCCTAGAGCCTCTCAGGAGGCTGAAACACCAGCCAGAGACAAGACCAACTAGCTCCAAAGAACAAGATGGCAAAGGGCAAACTCAGGAACGCTACTAACAGAAATTTAGGCAATATGGCAGCATCTGAACCAAACTCTCCAACATCAGCAATTCCTGGTTATGCCAACACACCAGAGAAACAAGATTTGGATTTAAAATCACTGGTCATGAGGCTGCTAGAAGAACACAAAAAGAAAATAAATGAATCTCTTAAAGAAATACAGGGGAACATGAATAAGCTAGAAACCCGTATAATGGAAACACTAAAATCACTTAAAGAAATGCAGGAGAATAAGGCCCAAGAGATAGAAGCCAATAAAGAAGAAAGGCAAAAAAACCTTAAAGAAATGCAGGAGAACTTGAATCAACAGGCAGAAGTCATGAAAGAGGAAACAGAAAAATCTCCTAAAGATTTACAGGAAAACACAAACAAACAAATGATGGAACTGAGCAAAACCATCCTGGATCTAAAAACAGAAGAAGAAACAACTAAGAAATCACAAAGGGAGACAACTTTGGAGATAGAAAACCTTGAGAAGAAATCAGGGGCCATAGATGCAAATATAAACAACAGAATACAAGAGATAGAAGAAAGAATCTCAGATGCCGAAGATACCATAGAAACTGTTGACTCAACTGTCAAAGAAAATGCAAAATGCAAAAAGCTTGTATCCCAGAACATCCAGGAAATCCAGGATACAATGAGAAGACCAAACCTAAGGATTATAGGTATAGATGAGAGTGAAGATTTACAACTGAAAGGGCCAGCAAATATCTTCAACAAAATTATGGAAGAAAACTTTCCCAACCTAAAGAGAGAGATGCCAATGAATATACAAGTAGCCTACAGAACTCCAAACAGACTGGACTTGAGCAGAAATACCTCTCTTCACATAATAATCCAAACCCCAAATGCACTAAACAAAGAAAGAATATTAAAGGCAGTAAGAGAAAAAGGCCAGGTAACATATAAAGGAAGACCTATCAGAATCACACCAGACTTCTCACCAGATACCATGAAAGCTAGAAGATCCTGGGCAGATCTCATGCACACTCTAAGAGAACACAAATGTCAGCTAAGACTACTATACCCAGCAAAACTCTCATTGACCATAGATGGAGAAACCAAGATATTCCAGGACAAAACCAAATTTACACAATATCTTTCCACAAACCCAGCTCTGCAAAGAATAATAGGAGGAAAACTCCAATACAAGGAGGGAAACTACACCCTGGAAAAAGCAAGATAGTTACCGTGCTTCATCAAACCCAAAAAAAGATAACCACGCAAATATAAAAAGAACATCAAAAATGACAGGAAGTAATAATCACTATTCCTTAATATCTCTTAACATCAATGGTCTCAATTCCCCAATAAAAAGACATAGACTAACAGACTGGATTAGAAAACAGGACCCTACAATTTGCTGCATACAGGAGACACACCTCAGTGTTAAACATAAAAACTACCTTAGAGTGAAAAACTGGAAGACAATCTTACAAGTCAATGGTCATAGGAAACGAGCAGGAGTAGCCATTCTAATATCAGATAAAATTGACTTTCAACCTAAAATCATCAAAAGAGACACAGAAGGACACTTCTTGCTGGTCAAAGGAAAAATCCACCAAGAAGAACTTTCAATCCTGCACATCTATGCGCCAAATGCAAGAGCACCCTCATTCGTAAAAACTTTACTAAAGCTCAAGGCACGTATTGCACCTAACAGAATAATTGTGGGGGACTTCAGCACTCCACTCTCCTCAATGGACCGATCGGGAAAACAGAAACTAAACAGGGACACAGTAAAACTAATTGAAGCTTTGGACCAATTGGATTTGACGGATATTTGTAGAACATTTCACCCTAAAGCAAAAGAATATACCTTTTTCTCAGCACCTCATGGTACCTTCTCCAAAATCGACCATATAATTTGTCACAAGGCAGAACTCAACAAATATAAGATGATTGAATTAATCCCATGCCTCCTATCAGATCACTATGGTGTAAGAGAGGTTTTCAATAGCAACAAAAACAACAGAAAGCCCACATACACATGGAGACTGAATAATACTCTACTCAATGACACCTTGGCCAAAGAAGAAATAAAGAAAGAAATCAGAGATTTTTTAGAATTTAATGAAAATGAAGGCACAACATACCCAAATCTTTGGGACACAATGAAAGCAGTGCTAAGAGGAAAACTCATAGCCCTGAGTGCCTCCAAAAAGAAAATGGAAAGAGCATACACTAGCAGCTTAACGACACACCTGAAAGTCCTGGTACAAAAAGAAGCCAATTCACCCAGGAGGAGTAGAAGACAGGAAATCATCAAAGCCAGGGCTGAAATCAATCAATTGGAAACAAACAGAACCATACAAAGAATCAACGAATCCAGGAGCTGGTTCTTTGAGAAAATCAACAAGATAGATAAACCCTTAGCCAGACTGACCAAAGGGTACAGAGAAAGTATCCAAATTAACAAACTTAGAAATGAAAAGGGGGATATAACAACAGAAACTGAGGAAATCCAAAAAATCATCAGATCCTACTACAAGAGCCTGTACTCAACACAACTGGAGAATCTGGAGGAAATGGACAATTTCCTTGACAGATACCAAATACCAAAATTAAATCAGGACCAAATAGATCATCTAAACCGTCCCATAACCCCTAAAGAAATAGAAGGAGTCATAGAAAGTGTTCCAACCAAAAAAAGCACAGGACCAGATGGTTTCAGTGCAGAATTCTATCAGAACTTCAAAGAAGACCTAACACCAATACTCTTCAAACTATTCCACAAAATAGAAACAGAAGGAACACTACCCAATTCCTTCTCCAAAGCTACAATTACGCTGATATCAAAACCACACAAAGATCCAACAAAGAAAGAGAACTTCAGACCAATTTCCCTTATGAACATCGATGCAAAAATACTCAATAAAATTCTTGCCAACCGAATCCAAGAACACATCAAAAGAATCATCCACCATGATCAAGTAGTCTTTATCCCAGGGATGCAGGGTTGGTTCAATATACAGAAATCCATCAATGCAATCCACTACATAAACAAACTCAAAGAAAAAACCATATGGTCATTTCATTGGATGCTGAAAAAGTATTTGACACAATTCATCATCTTTTCATGCGTAAAGTCTTGGAAAGAAAAAAAAAATTGGTGTTATTAGCTTTTTTAGTTTTATATGCTTTTTAACATGAATGAGTCTCGAAATATTTATAACTAAGGCAAAGCTGTGTTTTTTCTTTTTTTCTCACATTCATCTGTCATTGAAGATCTAGGAGTTCAAGGAGCCCTACCCATTGCACATCCCGTATACTGTTTTGTCTTTGTGCGAGGTGCTTGAGAGTTGCCAAAAAACAACTGCTTACTGAAATCTCCAGAAATATTTAAAAACTTCAACACATTTAAATACCTACTGAATCAAGTTTCACACAGTTTTAAAGTATTTGAAATGTTTCTTATTAAAAACAAAATAATCCACAATAATAACCACTAAGCCATTCCCAGATATGAAGACAAATTGCCCCGAAAATGCTTAAGAAATTTTTAAGGTATAACATCTCCTTTGATTATCAAAATTATAAAATAGCAGAGAGATCAAGGGGCCATTCTTCAAACTAAAATATGTGATGACATTTAGAAAGAAGCACAGTAAGACAAATCAGTGAAATTTCCTCATATTTACATTTTTCATGTTTCTAAGTGATGATATGATAACACAGCAACTCCATCTGACCCATTCTGTACTAACTTGATATATTCATATAGTTCTGTTTGTGCCTACACACCTATACATCTTCTTCTTTTTTTTTAAATTTTTTTATTCGATAAAATTTATTTACATTTCAAATGATTTCCACTTTTCTAGCCCCCCACTCACCGAAAGTCCCGTAAGCCCACTTCTCTTCCCCTGTCCTCCCACCCACCCCTTCCCACTTCCCCGTTCTGGTTTTGCCGAATACTGTTTCACTGAGTCTTTCCAGAACCAGGGGCCACACCTCCTTTCTTCTTATACCTCATTTGATGTGTGGATTATGTTTTGGGTATTCCAGTTTTCTAGGTTAATAACCACTTATTAGTGAGTGCATATCATGATTCACCTTTTGAGTCTGGGTTACCTCACTTAGTATGATGTTCTCTAGCTCCATCAATTTACCTAAGAATTTCATGAATTCATTGTTTCTAATGGCTGAATAGTACTCCATTGTGTAGATATACCACATTTTTTTGCATCCACTCTTCTGTTGAGGGATACCTGGGTTCTTTCCAGCATCTGGCAATTATAAATAGGGCTTCTATGAACATAGTAGAGCATGTATCCTTATTACATGGTGGGGAGTCCTCTGAGTATATGCCCAGGAGTGATATAGCAGGATCTTCTGGAAGTGAGGTGTCCAGTTTTCAGAGGAACCGCCAGACTGATTTCCAGAGTGGTTGTACCAATTTGCAACCCCACCAGCAGTGGAGGAGTGTTCCTCTTTCTCCACACCCTCTCCAACACCTGCTGTCTCCTGAATTTTTAATCTTAGCCATTCTGACTGGTGTAAGATGAAATCTTAGGGTTGTTTTGATTTGCATTTCCCTAATGACTAATGAAGTTGAGCATTTTTTAAGATGCTTCTCCGCCATCCGAAGTTCTTCAGGTGAGAATTCTTTGTTTAACTCTGTACCCCATTTTTTAATAGGGTTGTTCTGTTTTCTGGAGTCTAACTTCTTGAGTTCTTTATATATATTGGATATTAGCCCTCTATCTGATGTAGGATTGGTGAAGATCTTTTCCCAATTTGTTGGTTGCCGATTTGTCTTCTTGATGGTGTCCTTTGCCTTACAGAAACTTTGTAATTTTATGAGGTCCCATTTGTCAATTCTTGCTCTTAGAACATACGCTACTGGTGTTCTGTTCAGTAACTTTTTCCCTGTACCGATGTCCTCAAGGGTCTTCCCCAGTTTCTTTTCTATTAGTTTCAGAGTGTCTGGCTTTATTTGGAGGTCCTTGATCCATTTGGATTTGAGCTTAGTACAAGGAGACAAGGATGGATCAATTCGCATTCTTCTGCATGCTGACCTCCAGTTGAACCAGCACCATTTGTTGAAAAGTCTATCTTTTTTCCATTGGATGCTTTCAGCCTCTTTGTCAAGGATCAAGTGGCCATAGGTGTGTGGGTTCATTTCTGGATCTTCAATCCTGTTCCATTGATCCTCCTGCCTCTCACTGTACCAATACCATGCAGTTTTTAACACTATTGCTCTGTAGTTTTGCTTGAGGTCAGGGATACTGATTCCCCCAGATTTTCTTTTGTGGCTGAGAATAGTTTTAGCTATCCTGGGTTTTTTGTTGTTCCAGATGAATTTGATAATTGCTCTTTCTAACTCTGTGAAGAATTGAGTTGGGATTTTGATGGGTATTGCATTGAATCTGTAGATTACTTTTGGCAAAATGGCCATTTTAACTATATTGATTCTACTGATCCATGAACATGGGAGGTTTTCCCATTTTTGGAGGTCTTCTTCCATTTCCTTCTTCAGAGTCTTGAAGTTCTTGTCATACAGATCTTTCACATGTTTGGTAAGAGTCACCCCAAGATACTTTATACTGTTTGTGGCTATTGTGAAGGGGGTCATTTCCCTAATTTCTTTCTCAGCCTGCTTTTCCTTTGAGTATAGGAAGGCCACTGATTTGCTTGAGTTGATTTTATAACCTGCCACTTTGCTGAAGTTGTTTATCAGCTGTAGGAGCTCTCTAGTGGAGTTTTTTGGGTCACTTATGTATACTATCATGTCGTCTGCAAATAATGATAGTTTGACTTCTTCCTTTCCAACTTGTATCCCTTTGACCTCCTTATGTTGTCGAATTGCCCGAGTTAGTACCTCAAGTACAATATTGAAAAGATAAGGAGAAAGGGGGCAGCCTTGTCTGGTCCCTGATTTCAGTGGGATTGCTTCAAGTTTCTCTCCATTTAGTTTGATGCTGGCTACCGGTTTGCTGTATATTGCTTTTACTATGTTTAGGTATGGGCCTTGAATTCCTGTTCTCTCCAAGACTTTAAGCATGAAAGGATGCTGAATTTTGTCAAATGCTTTTTCAGCATCCAATGAAATGACCATGTGGTTTTGTTCTCTGAGTTTGTTTATGTAGTGGATTGTATTGATGGATTTCCGTATATTGAACCAACCCTGCATTCCCGGGATAAAGCCTACTTGATCATGGTGGATGATCGTCTTGATGTGTTCTTGGATTCGGTTGGCAAGAATTTTATTGAGTATTTTTGCATCGATGTTCATAAGGGAAATTGGTCTGAAGTTCTCTTTCTTTGTTGGATCTTTGTGTGGCTTTGGTATCAGCGTAATTGTGGCTTCGTAGAAGGAATTGGGTAGTGTTCCTTCTGTTTCTATTTTGTGGAATAGTTTGAAGAGTATTGGTGTTAACTCTTCTTTGAAGGTCTGATAGAATTCTGCACTGAAACCATCTGGTCCGGTGCTTTTTTTGGTTGGAAGACTTTCTATGACTCCTTCTATTTCTTTAGGCATTATGGGACTGTTTAGATGGTCTAGTTGGTCCTGATTTAATTTTGGTAATTGGTTTCTGTCAAGGAAATTGTCCATTTCCTCCAGATTCTCCAGTTGTGTTGAGTACAGTCTCTTGTAGTAGGATTTGATGATTTTTTTGGATTTCCTCAGTTTCCGTTGTTATATCTCCCTTTACATTTCTAAGTTTGTTAATTTGGATACTTTCTCTGTGCCCTTTGATCAGTCTGGATAAGGGTTTATCTATCTTGTTGATTTTCTCAAAGAACCAGCTCCTGGTTTTGTTGATTCTTTGTATGGTTCTCTTTTTTTCTACTTGATTGATTTCGGCCCTGAGTTTGATGATTTCCTGCCTTCTACTCCTCCTGGGTGAAATAGCTTCTTTTTGTTCCAGGGCTTTCAGGTGTGTCATTAAGCTGGTAATGTATGCTCTCTCCATTTTCTTTTTGGAGGCTCTCAGGGCTATGAGTTTTCCTCTTAGCACTGCTTTCATTGTGTCCCATAGATTTGGCTATGTTGTGTTTTCATTTTCATTGTGTTCTAAAAAGACTTTAATTTCTTTCTTTATTTCTTCCTTGACCAAGGTATCATTGAGTAGAGTATTGTTCAGTTTCCACGTGTATGTGGGTTTTCTGTTGCTTCTGTTGCTATTGAAGACCACTTTTACTCCATAGTGATCCGATAGGAGGCATGGGATTAGGTCGATCTTCTTATATTTGTTGATGTCTGTCTTGTGACCAATTATATGGTTGATTTTGGAGAGGGTACCATGAGGTGCTGAGAAAAAGGTATATTCTTTTGTTTTAGGATAGAATGTTCTATATATATCTGTTAAATCTAATTGGTCCAAAGCTTCAATTAGTTTCATTGTGTCCCTGTTTAGTTTCTGTTTTCCTGATCGGTCCATTGAGGAAAGTGCAGTGTTGAAGTCACCCACAATTATTGTATTAGGTGCAATGTGTGCTTTGAGTTTTAATAAAGTTTCTTTTACTAAAGAGGGTGCCCTTGCATTTGGAGCATAGATGTTCAGGATTGAGAGTTCTTCTTGTTGTATTTTTCCTTTGACCAGCAAGAATGTCCCTCAGTGTCTCTTTTGATGACTTTGGGTTGAAAGTCAATTTTATCTGATATTAAAATGGCTACTCCAGCTTGTTTCCTGAGACCATTTGCTTGTAAAATTGTCTTCCAGCCTTTTACTCTAAGGTAGTGTTTGTCTTTGACCCTGAGGTTTGTTTCCTGTAAGCAGCAAAATGTAGTGTCCTGTTTACGTATCCAGTCAGTTAGTCTGTGTCTTTTTATTGGGGCATTAAGTCCATTGATGTTAAGAGATATTAAGGAATAGTGATTGTTACTTCCTATCATTTTTGACGTTATTTTTTAAATTTGATTGCTTAACTTCTTTTGGGGTTGATGAAAGGTTACTATCTTGCTTTTTCCAGGGTGAAGTTTCCCTCCTTGTATTGGTGTTGTCCTCCTATTATCCTTTGTAGGGCTGGGTTTGTGGATAGATATTGGGTAAACTTGGTTTTGTCATGAAATATCTTAGTTTCTCCATCAATGGTGATTGAGAGTTTTGCTGGATATATTAGTTTTGGTTGGCATTTGTGTTCTCTTAGAGTCTGCATGAGTTCTGCCCAGGACCTTCTAGCCTTCATAGTCTCAGGTGAAAAGTCTGCTGTGATTCTGATAGGTCTTCCTTTATATGTTACTTGGCCTTTTTCTCTTACTGCCTTTAATATTCTTTCTTTGTTTAGAACATTTGGTGTTTTGATTATTATGTGACTGGAAGTATTTCTGTTCTGGTCCAGTCTGTTTGGAGTTCTGTAGGCTTCTTGTATATTCATGGGCACCTCTCTCTTTAGGTTAGGGAAGTTTTCTTCCATAATTTTATTGAAGATATTTGTTGGCCCTTTAAGTTGTAAATCTTCACTCTCATCTATGCCTATAATCCTTAGGTTTGGTCTTCTCATTGTGTCCTGGATTTCCTGGATATTTTGGGTTACAAGCTTTTTGCATTTTGCATTTTCTTTGACAGTTGAGTCAATGGTTTGTATGGAATCTTCAGCATCTGAGATTCTTTCTTCTATCTCTTGTATTCTGTTGTTGATATTTGCATCTCTGTCCCCTGATTTCTTCCCAAGGCTTTCTATCTCCAAAGTTGTCTCCCTTTGAGTTTTCTTAGTTGTTTCTACTTCTGATTTTAGATCTTGGATGGTTTTGCTTAGCTCTTTCACTTGCTTGTTTGTGCGTTCCTGTAATTCTTTAAGAGATTTTTGTGTTTCCTCTTTCATGACCTCAGCCTGTTGACCAAAGTTCTCCTGTATTTCTTTAAGTGTTTTTTGCATTTCCTCCTTGTTGGCTTTTGTATTTTCCTGGATTTCTTTCAATGATTTTTGTGTTTCCCTTGCAAGGGCTTCTAACTTTTGATCCATTTTCTCCTGAATTTCTTTAAGTATGTCCTTCATGTGTTCCTGTACCAGCATCATGACCAGTGATTTTAAATCCAAATCTTGTTTTACTGGTGTGATGGGATATCCAGGACATGCTGGTAGAGGAGAATTGGGTTCAGATGTTGCCTTATTGCCTTGATTTCTGTTAGTGACGTTCCTGCGTTTGCCTTTTGCCATCTAGTTCTCACTGGTGTTACTTGGTCTTGTCAGTGCTGGACTCACCAGTGCAAGCTGCCCCTTCCCAGTTGGCCTCTGGTGCACAGCTTACCCCCTGCACTGCCTGGAGACAGGGTGCTGCTGCCCAGGCTGTTCAGATCCCGAATTAGGCACCCGAAGGCTCCTGCTGGGGCCCGCTGGATTTACTGGAGCACACAGACTTCTCTCAGCTGGTTGCCCGGAAGCCCCACTAGCCTCTTGCAGGACCTGGAGATGTGGTGCCGCAGCCCAGGCTGATCTGGATCCGGAAGCGGAGAGAGTTGAGCTGAGGGCTCCCGTCTGAGGCCTTGCCCAAGATTGTGTCTGTGGACCAGATGGAGCCTGTGTGCACCCCCAGGGAGTGCCGATGGTGTATGCTGCCGGGACCTCCCCTGTGTTCTGCTCACTCAGCTGGGCAGCTGATCCCCAAACCTGGCTGGTGCTCACAAGGTTAGCCTGGCCGCCCAGGCCCTGAGTCCAGGCAAAAGCCTGGGAAGCCAAGGTCCGAGCAAAGTTTCCCTAGGGCTATGACTGTTAATTGGGTCTGCCAGGTGACCAGAATGGCGGGCGTGCGCGCCCGCACTCCCCGAAAGCGCTGGGAGAGTCTGCTGTGCTAACAACCTCCTGGGCGGGTTGACTCTCAGATGGCCCACCAAGCCGCCCAGTTCTTGGGGTCAGTCCTGTGCCTTTTGGGGCCTAGACCCCTGCTTTGTTAGCCTCAGGCTATGCCCGTTATGGCTCTGCCTGCCAGAGCTCTCTGTCGTCCTGCAGGCAAAATGGCGGCATGCGTGCAGGCCCAGGCAAAAAACCTCCTGGCTGGGTTGGCGCCCCGATGGCCCCCCAAACAGCCCAGGGCCTGGGTGCAGGCCAACGCCCGTCGGGCTCAGACCCCCGCAGTGTTGGCCTCGGATTATGTTTGTGTACTTCAGTCTGTCCGATCTCTCTGGAGTCCGAAACCAAGATGGAGATGAGCCTCTCCTGACTGGCGGGAGGCCGCGTTCTGAAGTGGCTTCCATGCAGCGAAAGGCACCGCACAACCGCAGCTGCTTGTAGCCTGGCTGGTCAGTGAATGTCAGGGGTCGTAGGCGCAGGGCCTTAATTGGGCCCTGTGTCGCCTTGGTTCCACTGCTGATGGCCCTTCAGCTGGACCAGCCACTGCTGCACTGCAGCCACCTCCGCTGCCGCTGCCACCGACCTCACCTATACATCTTCTTATCATTGTGGTGTAGCTTCATTGTAATTGTAGTGCAGTTTTTGAACATGGCATAGCTGTATGATCATGTCCTTATGATCATTTGTGCTTTTTCCAGATTAATGCACTATACTATAAATATTTGCTTCTATGAACTGTAATATATACATGGCTTTGTGTGGTATTTAAGTGGGAAATGCACATTCATTTATGTGGTATTATAATTTGGAGTTGTTTCTTATTAGTAAATGAGTATTAACTTTCAGGGTACTTATGCTTTCTATTAAAAGTTGTATGGACACATTTACTCACACATCATTACTTTTACTTTCAGGGAAGGTAGAATTTATAATATTGACTATATCAAAAATATTCTATATCTTCATTTTCTCCTTTGCTCATTTTCTTTATTTATTTCTTTGCCTTTTGTTATAATTTCTTATCCTTCTTAAAGAGGTTAGATGCTACTTCTGTCTTGAGAGTCAACTGAATACTTAATTGCAAAGTTAATTTATTTCCTAAAACAATTTTCTCTGTGCTACTTCCAAAATGTGGTCACTTTATTTCTCTTTAGGGGATGACTTCTAGTTCTTACTGCTATTTTATAACTACAGTGATTGGAAGAAATATTATACTTAATGACTTTCTTAGCAAATGTTTTCAGTAATCTGTCTAACTGTTTTCCTATAGATGAATGTCTTTGAGATTGTGTTGGATTGGACTTATTTTAAATAAGAAATGTCTCAATGTACATACACTGAAGCTGTATGTACCAGATATTACTTTGAATGAAGTACATGTGGCTATAGATTCAATTATGAGATCAGCCGAACAGAGTGACAGATATACATATCTTTTGGATATGAGAGCTGATATAATGGAAACCAGGAAGGTTTTTCTACAAGATTTACTATTTACATTTTTTGTAATAAGCATAAACCTGTATGTAAAATTGCAATCATAATCTATAGTTGTGGAGCCAGGTTTTGATGGATACACCTACCAACCACTCCTAAATGTAAGACTTAGAGAATATTTCAATAGGGTGGCTAGAAAATTTATAATAGCCAGAGGCTCATGGAAATTGTTATGAGACTGTGTCTCCTACAAATGTCAGAAGCTACACTCAAATAGTCTCACTATTATGAATATCTTAACATGAGTTGAAGAAAGACTGCAGCAATTGATATGCCATAGTGGACAAGGGGGAAGGCCACATGACTTCAACTTGCAAGGGATTCAGAGGATAAAATGCCAATAACAGGTGAAATAATCTACCTTAGGGAAAAATAATACATTTTTTAAATCCAGTTAAATGGTTACCTCTGAAAATATATAAAAAACTCTAAATGACTGAGCAGTTTGTATATATATATATGTGTGTGTGTGTGTGTGTAAATAAATGTTTGTAACAAAGATGAATAAACAGGCCATGGATTTGAAAGAAATCAAAGATGGGTTTAAGGGAGGGTTTGAAAAGGAAAGGGGAAAGTGATAAAATTATATAACAACAAAAAAAAGAATTGTTTTAGAAAAAGAACTCTGAATTTGTAAAATAGTAATTATATATTTCTACAGTTTTTGCATCTTCACATTTAAAGACAAGTGCTGAACACTTTGTTTGTACACAGTTTATGGAGTAATTATTACAAATGTGCTGCATTTTAAATTCTGTAAAATTTTCAGTCATACAGATCCCAATTTGCATGTGTTGATTGGGAAGTAAAGGACATAGACTGAGGTCTCCAAACAAAGAAAGGAATCAACAGAAGCATAGAGCAGTCTTGCTCTGTTTCTGAAACAATTTTGTAGATTTATTCAAACCACATAATTAAATTTAATGTGTCAATTAAAGACAGAAAACAGAATCCCAGTCAAATGAATGGGTCAATTAAATATCTATCATGTGGAATCAATGAACATATTTTGGAATTTTCACCATGAAAGAGAAAAATCTTGACTAAAATTCCGTGGATTTTTAAAAAGTCAATTACCCACAATTTAACAGTAAACCCAACAGATTTGTTGCTAGAATTCAAAATATTTTATCAATTCACCAAAGAAATATTGGATTATTTCTTGCAAGGGACGCACTTTCGTATATTTTTTTCAGATTATGTTTTAAAACTACTCAAGACTCACATGGTAATGAATTAGACTTATTGGTTGTCGATAAAGTTCTGAATTTCAATAGAGGTAGTGATTTCTGATTCTTTTATATGTTGTTACATTCCCTCTCACATATCTTATGTGATATTGGCTTTTGTCATATTTACCGTAGGCTTACTTTGAGATCTTTCAAAGTATGAAGTTTGAAAGCTAATTCTTTGAAAGCTAGTATTTCCTTGAATAACTACTTCAACAATAATTTCTAATATTTGTGATGGTATCTTAAATTTTTAAGAAAGCTCTGATTAGGGGGCTGGAGAAATGGCTCAGTGCGCAAGAGCACTGACTGCTTTTCCAGAGGTCCTGAGTTTGATTTTCAACATCCACATGGTGGCTCACAACTATATGTAATGGGAATCCAATACCCTCTTCTGGTGTGTCAGAAAGAGAGAGAGAGAGAGAGAGAGAGAGAGAGAGAGAGAGAGAGAGAGAGAGAGAGAGAGAGAGAGAGGAGAGAGAGAGAGAGAGAGAGAGAGAGAGAGAGAGAGAGAGAGAGAGAGAGAGGAGAGAGAGAGAGCTCTGATTAATGTTTCTTCAAATTATGTCCTCAGGTTATTCTACATATCTGATTTGTGAGAGATAGGTTCCTATGTTTTTGGTATATTTAGTATGCAATTGATCATTTAAATTCAGGTACTATGATGTTTTCTTAGCTGAGCAATGTGGATTCCTTACTTCATCTGTTACATTCTAGTGTATGACCAGTTTACAGCATCATTTCTGAAGAAAGGTAAGTGTCTTTGGATGATATAACTTTTTAATGTAATGTTAAAGTGAATAAACCTTCAGCTTTATTGTAGTAGTGGTCATAATTTCTTAAATGTAACTAAACACGTCATCTTATTGTACAAAGGGGTACATCACATAAAGCAATATGAGTCATGCTTTCTGAGGTCACTTCATCTTGTTTCATAAAGGAGATCTTCTAAAATAATTAGAATTCTTAGCAAAAGAAAACTAGTTCATTTACCATATTAACTAGGGATTGTGTATATCATGATATGTTCCAAAATTTTTACCAGATACTAGCCTAGAAAGCCTAGAATAAAATGAGTTTGACTTACCATTTCTAAATAATGTTCACATTGCTAAGAATTTTTATCTCTTTAATTAAAGCACTACACAAAACACTACAAGTGTATCCAAGCTTCTTCTAGTCAATCTGTCATCATAGTAAGCATGGCTGTCTGTTCTGCTGTTTCCAGTGCCAGTGTAATATGCCGACACCATCTGTTAAATTCCACTTACAACTTTTCAGGCTCCATTGGTAGTTATGCATTTCTCATTTTTATCATTATAAGCCAGTATATTTGTAAAAACCCACTGCTTGTTGAACTAATATATGTACAACTATTGTCTTAGGCGTGGGGGATTTACATCACTTTTATGATGCCTTCTTAAGGATCAAGCTTCTAAAGATCATAGACTTACATATTGTAATGAAGACATGCAATGGATGGCATTCATTTTTCAATTATATAGCATATGAAGATTTCACTGACATGATTTTTTGTGATGACTGCTATTAAAATTATAATTTTATTTGGATTCCTTTTTTATTTTTAACATGGAGGCCCTAACAATATATGCTAATTGTATGGTGAATATTGCTAGTGTTTTGTCTTCATGAAATATGTAGAACACCTTTTTTCCCCAAAGTTACCATAAAATACCTTGTCTCCTAATCAGAAATGATTTTTATTATTCCTATGAAAACTGTGATTCCATGAAATCCTCACACACAGAAAAACATATGGTGTTTATTCTTCTAAATTAATATGCATGTAAATTTTCCTTTACATATAATGGATGATAATAGTTATATGTATTATCTTGTTCTACATGTCTGTATTCATGTTTTAACTGCTATGACTTTATAATAGATCTTGAAGTCTGAGATGGTGATCTTTTCAGTATTATTACTTTTTCTCAGAATTGTTTTGGCTATCTGTATCTTTTCTGTTTAGATCTGATATTATGAACATTTTCCTCTTTCTGTGAAGTGCTGTGTATATTTTGATTGGGATTGCCTTGAATCTGTAAATTACTTTTGTCTAAGAAATTCATTTTAACAATATTATTTCTACTAATCTAATATGTTTTTCTCATTTTCCAGTGTCTTTATCAGTCTTTATTTTGTATGCAGATAGTGTATCTTGCCACTTGTTTTGTAGTTTTGTATTTGTCTGTTTGGATTTTCTTTTTTCTAGACAGGGCATCTATAAATAACTGTGAATGTCCAGGAACTTGCTCTAAATATTAGGCTAGATTTGAACTTAAAGATCTGACAAACAAGCAAATACTACATAAAACCACAATTTAAAAGCAAAACAAAAAACAACATAAAAACAAAACAAAACTTAGAAAAAGCATAAGAAATGTATGTACACATTCAAAGAGAGAGAAAAACCATGAAACAAAAAAATCAAAAACCATAATATAAAAGCAAAATACCAAGATGAAAAAGCCCAAACAGTGTAATATATTACAAAGAATGTCTACAAAAGTACCATTGAGTTTATTTTGTGCTGACCATCTGGGTGTGTTGTCTATCTTTAAATATGCCTGCCTCTCTCTCTTTCCAACAACCCATATCATGTTTCCTAAGAGGTCTGCTGTAACTACAGATACAGGAAGACTTCTCAAACCGGGATCAGGAGCACATCCCTCAACCAGAAAGAACAGTGCCTGCCTCATTGGAGGCCTGCTCTAACCCATGTGACAGAGCTCTACCACAGACTTCAATCACAGATACTCAGGCTATTTAACACCAGAAATAATCAGGTGACAAAAGACAAGTGCAAGAACATAAGTAATAGAAGTCAATATACTTTAGAACCATCAGAACCCAGTTCTCCTATTATGGCAATCCCTGGATACCATAGCATATCCGAAAAGAAAGATTCTGACCTAAATTACTGTCTGATAAAGATAATAGAGGCATTTAAGGATGATATAAATAGCTCCTTTAAGAAGCACAGAAAAACACTGGCAAACAGATAGAAACCCTTAAAGCAAAAACAGATAAATGCATTAAAGAAATATAGGTGAAAGAATTAAAGCAAATGGCCATAGATCTAAAAAACTGAAATAAAACAATACAGAAATCATAAATGGAGGCACACTGGGATTGGATAAACAAAAAAAGGGTTTAGAAGCAACAGATGCAAGCATCACCAATACAAGAGATAGAAAAGGGAATGGCAAAGAAGACGCCATAGTAGGTATGGACACATCAGTCAAAAAAAAAAAAATCAGAGTATAAAAAAACTCCTAGCCCAAAATACCCAGGAAATCTAGGACACAATGAAAATACCAAACCTAACATAATAGTAGTAGAAGATGATGAAGATTCCAAGTTTAAGGAGCCAAAAACATCAACAAAATCATGGAAGAAAACTTCCCTAACATAAAGAAAGAGATGGCTAAATATATACAAGAATCATACAGAACACCAAATAGACTAGACGAGAAAATAAAATCTTCATATAACATAATAGTCAAAACACTAAATACACAGAAGAAATAAAGATTATTAAAAACAAAGCTGCGTGGTAGTGGTGCACGCCTCTAATTCCAGCACTCTGGGAGCCAGAGGCAGGCAGATTTCTGAGTTCAAGGCCAGCCTGGTCTACAGAGTGAGGTCCAGGACAGCTAGGGCTATACAGAGAAATCCTTTCTCGGAAAAAAAATCCCCCCAAAAAGATTATTAAAATCAATAAGAGAAAAAGGCAAAGTGACATATAGAGGCAGACCTATCAGAATTACATCAGACTTCTAGACACAGACTCTAAAAACCAGAAGATCCTGGACAGATCTCATCCAGACGCTAAGAGAACAGACATGCCTGCCAAAGCTACTATACCAAGCAAAACTCTCAATCACCATATATGGAAAAACCAAGGTATTTCAGGACAAAAGCAAATTCAAACAATATTTTCTATTAATTCAACTGTATAGAGGATAGTAGGAGGAAAAGTCCAACAAACACAAGATGAGTAACAACTCCCAAGAAAACAAAAGAAATTATTCATCTCACAACAAACCAAAAGAATACTATAACATGATACCACCCCCAGAAACTAAATAACAGGAATTAACAATCATCTGTCTAAATATCTCTTAACATCAATGGATTTAATTCCCTAATAAAATGATACAGACTAACTTACTGGATATGGAAAGAGGATCCAGCACCCTACTACAAACAGGAAACACACCAAAGTGACAAAGACAATACTACCTCAGATTTAAGGCTATAAAAATGTTTTTCAAGCCAACAGTCCCAAGAAACAAACTGGAGAAGCCACTCTAATATCCAATAAAATAAATTTTCAGCCAAAAGTTATCAAAAGCGATGGGGAAGGAGACTTCATACTCATAAAAGAAAAAATTCACAAAATTGAAGTCTCAATTTTAAACATCTAAGCCCCAAATGGAAGGATAACCAGATTCATAAAAGAAACTTTACTATAGCCCAAGACTCACATTGGACTTAATAAAATTATAGTGGGAGACCTCAACACACAGACAGGTCATTGAAGCAGAAACTAAATAGAGACAGGGAAAGTAATAGAAGTTATTATTCAAATGGATATAACACATATGTACAGAACATTTCACACTAAAGCAATAGAATATACCCTCTTGTCACCACCACATGGAAGGTTCTCCATAATTGACTGTATAACCTGACACATAACAAGCCTCAGCAGACACAAGAAGTTTGAAATAGTCTTATGTGTACAGACCCAAGAGGGTTAGACTTCATGAAATAATTAAACTCAGGGCTGAAATCAACCAACTAGAAAGAAAGAGAGATGCAAAGAATCACAAAAACCAAGAACTGGTTCTTTGAGAAAATCAACAAGATAGTTAAACCCTTAACAAAGCTAAGGGACACAGAGACAGTAGCCAAATTAATAAAATCGGAAATGAAAAGGAGACATAATAACAGAAACTGAGGAAATCCAAAAAATCACCAGATTCTACTACAAAAGTCTATACTCAACTACTTCGCGAAATCTAGATGAAATGGATGATTTTCTAGACAGATAACACAAACCAAAGTTATCAAGATCAGGTAATGTATCTAAACAGTCCCATAATGTCTAAGCAAATAGAAGTGCTCATAAAAACCTCCTAACCACAGAAGCCCAGGGACAGATTATTTTATTACAGATTTCTATCATAACTTCAAAGAAGAGCTAATACCAATATTCCTCACACTATCCAAAAATATAAAAATATGGAACACTATGAAATTTTATGCAAATCAAAACAACCCTGAGATTTCACCTCACACCAGTCAGAATGGCTAAGATTAAAAACTCAGGAGACAGCAGGTATTGGCAAAAATGTGTAGAAAGAGGAACACTCCTCCTCTTCTAGTGGGATTGCAAGCTGGTACAACCACTCTGGAAATCAGTCTGGCAGTTCCTCCGAAAACTGGGCACGTCACTTCCGGAGGACCCTGCTATACCACTCTTGTGCATATATCCAGAGGATTCCCAAGCATGTAATAAGGATACATGTTCCACTACGTTCATAGAAGCCCTATTGATAATAGCCAGAAGTTAGAAAGAACCCAGGTGTCCATCAACAGAGGAATGGATACAAAAAATGTGGTATATATACACAATGGAGTACTATTCATCCATTAGAAACAATGAATTCATGAAATTCTTAGACAAATGGATGGAGCTAGAGAACATCATCCTAAATGAGGTAACCCAGTCTCAAAAGAACATTCATGGTATGCACTCACTGATAAATGGATATTAGCCTAGAAGCTTGGAATACCCAAGACACAATCCACATATCAAATGATGTCCAAGAAGAAGGAAGGAGTGGCCCCTGGTTCTGGAAAGGCTCAGTGCAGCAGTGTAAGGGAGTACCAGAACAGGGAAGTGGGAAGGGGTGGATGGGGGAACAGGGGAAGGGAAGAGGGCTTATGGGACTTGCGGGGAGGGGGGATCAAGGAAAGGGGAAATCATTTGAAATTTAAATAAAGAATATATCGAATAATAAAATAAAGAAATTCATTTCATGAAGCTATGGTTACTTTAATACCTAAACCACACCATAGACAAAAAATAAAGAGAACCTTGAAACAATTTAGCTTGTGAATTCAACCAAAAATACTCAATAAAATTCTTGCAAATATAATCTAATAACATATCAAAACCATGATCAAGTAGGCTTTTGCCAGGGATGTAGAGATGGTTCAATCTACAAAAATCCATTAATGTAATTCACTATATAAACAAAGTTGAAGAAAAATTGCATGATCATTTCATTAGATGCTTAAAAAGCCTTTGACAAAGTACAACACTCCTGTATGTTAAAAGTCTTGAAGAGATCACAGATTCATGGGACTTACTGAAACATAATAAAAGCAATATATATCAAACCAGTTGCCACCATCAAATTAATTGGAGAGAAACTTGAAGCAATCTGACTAAAATCAGAAACAGAGACTCAACATTTTAGCTAGAGCAATGAGAGAGAGAGAGAGAGAGAGAGAGAGAGAGAGAGAGAGTCACACAGAGAGGCACAGAGACATAAACAGAGAGAGAAAAAGAGAAAGAGAGAAAGAGACAAGAGAGAGAAAGAGAGAGAGAGAAAGAGAAAGAGAGAGAGAGAGAGAGAGAGAGAGAGAGAGAGAGAGAGAGAGAGAGAGAGAGAGAGAGAGAGAGAGGAGAGGCCATCCACTGACTGTTCCATCCCATGGGCAGGCACCAAACCCAGATACTATTACAGATGTCATGTTGTGCTTGTAGACAGGAGCCTAGCATGGCTGTTTTCTGAGAGGTTCTACCACCTGTTGACTAAGACAAATGCAGATACTTAGAGCCAAGCATTGAACAGAGGTCAGGTAACCTTATGGAAATTGTTAGGGGAAGGGCTGAAGAAGCAGAAGGAGATGGCAACCCCATAGAAAATTCAACAGTATCAACTAACTAGGTTCCTTGGAGCTCCTAGTGACTAATCTACTATCCAAAGAGCAAACATTGGCTTGTCTGTGGCCCTGTGTACATGGTAGCAGAGAAGTGATGTGCTTGGCTTCAGTGGGAGATGAAGTGAATCTTTAGAGTCTTGCCACCATCTACCCAGGGAAGAGGGATGGTGGCAGGGGTAAGGTGCAAGTGGGGGACACCTTCTCAGTAGTAAATGGGCAGGGGGTGGGGTAAAGAACTTGGGGGGTGGGGGCCAGGAAAGTGGGCAATGTATGGAATGTAAATAAATAAAATAATTTAAAAAAACTGTACAGCAAACTGTACAGAATAAGTAAATATTCTGAAATGCATTTGTGTTTACTGTAGTGCTTCTTTGTTTTCTCTGTTGATTTCTGGTTGTACTAATGTGAGACTTGTTTTTCTTTCTTTTTTAGTTAGGTCAAGAGTAGATTGACCTTTTATATCCTCTTGGAAACTCTGCTCCAAGATTCATTGTTTCTTTTTACATGTGTGTGTATATAGGGTTTTATTGTTGTTCCTATTTCTTTTTTTATTTCTTGCAATCTACCAGATTTAGATTTGGTTTATTACTTTTTTTAAATTCATGAGTGCATCATTAAATCATTTATTATTTATTTCTGCCTTTTTTCTTTTTGTCATTTCTTGTTTTAAATACTGATTTTAATGATGTTTCCTAAGAGTTTTGTTGTGCTTGTACTTGACGTTTTACATTTTAAGTTTGTGCCAAGAATATTTGATACCTTTGTTGATTTCTCTATTGACCAGTTGATCATTCAACAGTGATTTGTTTAATCTCTATGGGTTTTGTTTGCCATTAATTTAAAGTTTTTCCACATAATTGTCAGTTAGATACATGGAAGTATTTCAACATTTTTGTGTCAATTCAAGTTTGCTTTATATCCAAAATATGGCCTATTTTACAGAAGGTTTTAATTTCCTTCTGAGTATAATCTTTATTTGTAGGTGTTTGGGTGCAGTATATTACAGATATTTATTAGGGCCATTTGACTTAAGATATCATTTAATTCTGGGAGTTTCCTGTTTATATTTTGTCTTGTTAACCTATTATTTGATTTTTTGTTTATATATTAAATACTATTTTTGCAATGTTTTCCATAAAATTAGATGCATCAGAAATTAATATATATGATCTATAAACTCCCCCACTCCCACATATGTATATGCATATACCTAAGTATATATGTTTATATATATATATATATATATATATATATATATATATATATATATATATACTGTGATTATGTATAAATTATTCCTTTATAAGAATCAAGGACCTTTCTTAATTTCTATTGATTTCTTATTGTTTATGCTGTATTTTGTAATATAAAAGGATGGCCACACCAAAAGAAGGTACTCACTCTGATCTCAGAAGTACTATAAAAATACTGAATTATAACCCATAACCTAAGCATAGAAGACTTGGTGTAGACCCATGCAGGCTTTATATTTGCTACCTCAGACTCTGTGCACTCGTGTGCACTCCTTAGTGGATTCAGAAAGCATATTCTCCTGATGATACCATCCCTCTGTCTCTGACATTCTGCCTCTTTTTCTACAAAGTTCCCATAGATCTAAGGCCAAGGATTTGTTCAAGATATTTTTAGCATCTTTCTCTCCTTTTCTCTGCATAATATCTGGCTGTGGGTATCCTTATATTTCTAATTATGCAGGAGGAAGTGTCTCTTATGATAAATGGAAAAAACATTGATCTCTGAATATAGCAGAATATCATTAAGGCTAATTTGGTTTGAATTTAGATCTCTGGCCTGTTTATTCTCTTGTTCTTGGTTAGTTAAATAGTGTCATGTATATGGTCTGTCTAGTTGAGTGATCATGAAGTAAAATCAGATATTGACTGAATATTTGCACAAGTTCTGAGTCACCATTGCTCTAGGATATTTTGTGGGCAAGACAAATTATACGCCCATAGTGTTGTGGCTGAGTTAATATCTATGTTTCTCTTTTGGTAGCCTGTAGAACCATTTTATGAACCAAAGACACTAAAATATAGAGTGAAGGCTTTAGGTTGACACCACTTTGAATTCTTTATGTTCAATAAATTGTGAGGAAATTGCTCTCTGCAATGGAGCCATTCAGTTTGCTTATACAGAGCAACCCATTGTCTTAGCAAGAGCCTCAGGTATTTATGGATTTCCTTGTGACTACTTCACCAACAACTTATTGAATGTAATCTAGTCCAAGTAATAGAAGCCTCTTTTGTTGATAAGAGAAGGCCAGGTCAGATTCCATTTCACCATTATTAGGGGACCTCAGTAGGATCAAATGGATATAGTGTATGTATTTGCTACTGTACTAGGTTTTCAAATACTCCCTTCTAATGCCTTTTGATTCCATCTCTCTCTCTCTCTCTCTCTCTCTCTCTCTCTCTCTCTCTCTCTCTCTCTCTCTGTCTGTCTCTGTCTCTCTGTCTCTGTCTCTCTGTCTCTCTGTCTCTCTGTCTCTCTCTCTCTCTCTCTCTCTCTCTGTCTCTCTCCATTCTCTATTTCTACCCTTATCTCCCCTTTCTCTTCCCACCTAATCTTCCCATTCAATTCCTACTCCACTTGCCAGTAGTCCACTCTTAAAATATCTTTTATATTTCTCTCCTGTTTATGATTTCTAATTCAACTGAGATAGCTTTATTGAGAATGGAAGTATAGGAGAACAGATTTGTCTTTTAGAATGTGGAATATATTACTCCAGGATCTTCTGGCCTTTGGAATTTTCTAATAAGAAATGAGCCTTTAATCTTAGGCATTCTGACTCATGTGAGGTGAAATCTCAGGGTTGTTTTTATTTGCATTTCCCTAATGACTAATGATGTTGAGCACTTCTTAAGGTGCCTCTCGGCCATCCGAATTTCTTTAGGTGCTTCACAGCCATTTGAAATTCTTCAGGTTAAAATTCTTTGTTTAGTTCTGTAGCCCATTTTGTAATAGGGTTATTTGACTCTCTGGAGTCTTAACTACTTGAGTTCTTTGTATATATTGAATATTAGCCCTCTGTTGGATGTAAGGTAGATGAAGATCTTTTCCCAATTTATTGGTTGCCATTTTGTCCTTTTGACAGTGTCCTTTGCTTTACAGAAACTTTGTAATTTTATGAGGTCCCATTTGTCAATTCTTGATCTTAGAGCATAAGCTATTGGTGTTCTGTTCAGGAAATTTATACCCCTGTGCCCATGTGCTCAAAGCTCTTTCCCAGTTTCTTTTCTATTAGTTTCAGTGTGTCTGGTTTTATGTGGAGGTTCTTGATCCATTTGGAGTTGATCTTAGTACAAAAAGATAAGAATGGATCAATTTTCATTCTTCTACATGCTAGCTTCCAGTTGAACCAGCACCATTTGTTGAAAAGGCTATCTTTTTTCCACTGGATGGTTTTAGCTCCTTTGACAAAGATCAAGTGACCATAGGTATGTGGATTCATTTCTGGGCCTTCAGTTCTATTCCATTGATCTACCTGCCTGTCACTGTGCCAATAGTATGCAGTTTTTAACATTATTTCTCTGTACTACTGCTTGAGGTCCTGGATACTGATTCCCCCAGAAGTTCTATTACTGTTGAGAAAAGTTTTAGCTACCTTGGTTTTGTTATTCCAGATGTATTTGAGAATTGCTCTTTCTAACTCTATGAAGAACTGAGTTGGGATATTGATGGGGATTGCAATGAATCTGTATATTGCTTTTGGCAAGATGGCCATTTTTACTATATTAATCCTGCCAATCCACGAGCATGGAAGATTTTTCCATTTTCTGAGGTCTTCTTTGATTTCCTTCTTCAGAGATATGAAGTTCTTGTCATACAGATCTTTCACTATTTTCATTAGAAACTAAGGAGACAGCTGGTGTTAGCCAGGATGTGGAAAAAGAGGAACACTCCTCCACTGCTGGTGGAATTGCAAGCTGATACAACTACTCTTGAAATCAGTCTGGTGGTTCCTCAAAAAACTGGGCATGAAACTTCTGGAGGACCCTGCCATACCACTCCTGGGCATATACCCAGAGAATTCCCCATCATGTAATAAGGATACATGCTCCACTATGTTCATAGCAGCCTTATTTATAATAGCCAGGAGTTGGAAAGAACCCAGATGTCCCTCAATGGAAGAATGGATACAGAAAATGTGGTATATTTACACAATGGAATACTACTCAGCAATTAAAAACAATGAATTCGTAAAATTCTTAGGCAAATGGTTGGAACTGGAAAATATCATCCTAAGTGAAGTAACCCAATCACAAAACAACATACATGGAATGCAGTCACTGATAAGTGGATATTAGCCCAGAAGCTCTGAATACCTAAGACACAATTCACATATCAAATGATTCCAAAGAAGAAGGAAGGAGAGAGTACTGGTTATAGAAAGGCTTGATGCAGCAATGGAGGGGATTACCAGGACAGAGAAGTGGGAGGGGGTTGATTGGTGAATGGGTAGAGAGAAGAGGGCCTATGGGACTTATGGGCAGGGGGGAACTGGATAAGAGGAAATCATTTGGAATGTAAACAAAGAATATAGAAAATAATAATAATGATAAAAAGAGCCTTTCTTCTGATGTGTTTTCCTTCATAAGTGTATCAGTTTACCTCACAGATTTTAATATTGTTATTTTCTCTATATTTAGTATTTTAATTATAATATCCCATGCAGACTATAGGTCAGTGTAAGTTTGATTTTTGGTAGCTTAAGAAAGTTTTCTTTTAGTTTAGGAAAACCTTGTGTTATTCTTTGACCTGGGACTTTCTCCACTATGTATACCTGTAATGAGAAGATGCAGTTTTTCAATGTGTTCCATATTTTCTGCATATAATTTTCTTTATCCTTTTAAAATGCACATACTCTTTACTTATTTGATCTAAAACCTGAACTTTATTGTTGAATCCTCACATTCCATCTTCTGCTTCCTTCTTTCTATGTGTAAATCTTTCTTCTGTTTTTTCCCCTCAATGGTGTGTTGGTCTTTTCTGTTCCATCTTCATTACAGTGAACATTTCATGTTCTCTTCATTGTTTCTGACTCCTTTCTGAATGCTACTTATAATTATTTCTATAATTCTTCAAAGATATACTTGATTCTTTAATAAAATAGTATAAGGTAATATATTAAGATAAAACAAAGCGTCATTCTGGGAAAAACTATAAAGATGATGGCTCTATGTAGACACTAGCTCTACCTCTTCATGTTCAATATTATTTAGTTATAGTCTTCAGCAAAGGGGTTTTGATGTCAGTTTGGAAAGAGTAATCAATAGTCCTGGCACCAGCTTGAGTTGTTAGGGTATTCGCAGTGGAACACTTTGGCCAATAAAGCAATTATATGTAGCTCAATTCCTTTACTAGAAGCTTCATTTGGTGACAAGAGATGGACAGTTGGTGCTCTGTCTCTACCGCTATTTCATTTAGAACACCTTTATGCGTTTATTTATTTTTCAAAAGCTTCTATTGTGTTAGGGCTTCATACTGTCATTTAAATGCCCATTCATTGGAGTTGTCTCACTTCATATTCCTTGCCTCACTCCATTCTCCTGCCCTCCACATGCAATTCTCCCACTCCAGTCCAACAGCCCATATATCCATGACTATGCATTTATTTCCCTTTTCTAGAGAAATCTGCCTTCCCTCTAACCCTTAATTTATACCTAACCACCGTGAATTTATGGATTTTAGATTGGTTATTATTTATTTAATGGCTTATAGAAACATAAGTGATACATATAATATTTCTTTTTTGTTGCTTGAGAAACTTCTTACTGGATGATTTTTCTGGTTCTAACTATTTACCTATGGATTTCATTTCATTTCATTTTTTTTTTTTTTTTTTTTTAGTATTTGCTAACAAACATGATTATTTTATTTTGTTTTTCTTTTAATTTATTGATATATTTATTTACATTTCAAATGATTTCCCCTTTTCTGGACCCCCACTCCCCGAAAGTCCCATCAATCCCCTTCCTTCCCCCTGTTTTCCCACCCAACCCTTCCCACTTCCCTGTTCTGATTTTGTTCAATACTGCTTCACTGAGTCTTTCCAGAACAAGGGGCCACTCCTCCGTTCTTCTTGTACCTCATTTGATGTGTGGATTATGTTTTGGGTGACACTAGCTCTACCTCTTCATGTTCAATATTATTTAGTTATAGTCTTCAGCAAAGTTTCTAGGTTAATATCCACTTATTAGTGAGTGCATACCATGATTCATCTTTTGAGTCTGGGTTACCTCACTTAGTATGATGTTCTCCAGCTCCATCCATTTGCCTAAGAATTTCATGAATTCATTGTTTCTAATGGCTGAATAGTACTCCATTGTGTAGATATACCACATTTTTTGCATCCACTCTTCTGTTGAGGGATACCTGGGTTCTTTCCAACTTCTGGCAATTACAAATAGGGCTGCTATGAACATAGTAGAACATGTATCCTTATTACATGCTGGGGAATCTTTTGGGTATATGCCCAGGAGTGGTATAGCAGGATCTTCTGGAAGTGAGGTGCCCAGTTTTCGGAGGAACCGCCAGACTGATTTCCAGAGTTGTTGTACCAATTTGCAACCACACCAGCAGTGGAGGAGTGTTCATCTTTCTCCACATCCTCGCCAACACCTGCTGCCTCCTGAATTTTTAATCTTAGACATTCTGACTGGTGTAAGGTGAAATCCAGGGTTGTTTTGATTTACATTTCCCTAATGACTAATGAAGTTGAGCATTTTTTAAGATGTTTCTCTGCCATCCAAAATTCTTCAGGTAAGAATTCTTTGTTTAACTCTGTACCCCATTTTTAATAGGGTTGTTTGGTTTTCTGGAGTCTAACTTCTTGAGTTCTTTATATATATTGGATATTAGCCCTCTATCTGATGTAGGATTGGTGAAGATCTTTTTCCAATTTGTTGGTTGCACGAGCACCGGCTCGGGCAAAAAAACCTCCTGGCTGGGTTGGCACCCCGATGGACCCCCAAACAGCCCAGGGCTTGGGTACAGGCCAACGCCTGTCAGGCTTAGACCCCCGCGATGTTGGCCTCATGTTATGTTTGTGTAACTCAGTCTGTCCGATCTCTCAGGAGTCTGAAACCAAGATGGAGGCGAGTCTCTTGTGACTGGCGGAAAGCAGAGTTCTGATGTGGCTTCTGTGCGGTGAAAGGCACTGTAAATCCACAGGTGCTTGCAGCCCGGCAAAGGTCAGTGGTCGTGGGTGCAGGGTCTAACTGGACCCTGTGTCGCCTTGGTTCCACTGCTGATGGCCCTTCGGCTGGCCCAGCCACTGCTGCACTGCCGCCACTGCTGCTGCCGCTGCTGCTCTCTCATTTCAGTTTTTAATGGATCCTCAGGCATAAATACTTTCTTATTTATTGTTCTATCGAGGGATATCTAGGTTGTTTCCAATTTATTGTTATTATGAGTAAAATGATAATGGACATAATTCAACAGGTATCTTTGAGTATCTTTATGGTATGGTATAGCTGCTTCTTGAAGCACATGGATTGTCATATTTCTGAGGATTTGTCACAGTGTTTTTAAAGTGGATGTATTTGTTTGCACTGCTACCAGCAATGGGTAAATGTCCCTGCTTACACCACATGTTTGCTAGCATGAGCTGTTTCTTTTTTTGTAGATCTTAACCATTATGAAGGGCATAAGATAAAATCACAAAGAAACTTTGATTGTTATCTTCCTAAGGTGTAAAGAGTTGAAATTTTCAATTGTTTCTGTTTTTAAGAATTCTGTTTAGATTTGTATCCCATTTTTAATTGGCTTGTTTTCTTTATTTGTGACTTCTATATTTTAATTAAAACAAAAGTTTAAGTGAAGGCTTAAGAATTTGACAAGATAATTCTTTTTTTTTTTTGCTCTTTATTAAACATTGATTCTTTTCCCATGAAATATAATCTGAATACATTTTCCCTCCCTCTACTCCTCCCAGTTCTTCCCCTCCTTAGATACTATCTTTATGTACTTCCCTTTTTTCTCTCATTAGATAAGCATAGGCTTCTAAGAGATGTCAACAAAACATAAAGTAAGGAGTAATAAGATAAAACAAAAAATATATTAAAGTTGGGCAGTCAAAGCCAACAGAAAACTAAAAGGGCCTCTAGAGCTGGCAAAAGACCCCCATCCACACATTTAGGAGCCCCATAAAAGTAGTAAACTGGAAGCTATAGTGTATATTCAAGGACTCCTGGTGAAGACCCTTACATGGTCTGTGATTGCTGCTTATATCTCTGTATGTTCATCTGACCAATGCTCACTTATATTACAGGTTCTCATTCTATGAGTGTCTTTCACCCCGTCTGTCTCTCTTAAATATTCTGTGACCTCTTTTAGTGTCTTCAGAGCTCTTAGAGGAGGAATTTGATTCCGACATCTTGTATTTCCTGTCTCTCTGCCTTCCTCTCACTCTCCCTCCCTCTCTGTCTCTGTCTCTGCCTCTCTCTCTCTCTCTCTCTCTCTCTCTCTCTCTCTCTCTCTCTCTCTCTCTCTCTGTCTGTCTCTCCATAGCATCTGCCTGTGAATATCAGTATTTGTTCTCATCTTCAGTAGGAGAAAGCCTCTCTGATGATGATTGAATAATGTACCAATCTATGAATATAGTAGAATATTTTTAGTAGTAATTTTATTATTTTCTACTTCTCTAGGTTTCCATAATGGTCTTCAAATTCCCTTCAATTCTAGAGGTCTCTCCCTTTATCTCCTCTCTCAATACCATCTCTTTTCCCATACCATTCCATATCCTCCTCCCCCCCCCTTAAAACACAGGCTTCATTCTACCAATAAAATTAATTTGATATCACCGTCCCAGTGAGATCTATGCATCCCCTGTCTAAGTTAGAGTTTCTATTGCTATAAAGAGACATTATGAACAAGACAAAACTTCAAAAGGACAACATTTAATTAAGACTGGGTTATAGGTTTTGAGGTTTGGTCCAGTATCATCCCATCAAGAAGCATGGAAACATAGGCAGGAATGATGACGGGGAGCTGAGAGTTCTGCACTTCATCCAAGGGAAGCCAGCATTTGATTGTCTCATGGCAAGCTCAGAGCATGGTCTCAAATCCCACCCCAAAGTGACACACTTCTTCCAAGAAGACAATACCTACTCCAACAAGGCCAAACTTCTAACAGTGTCACTGCTTAGGCCAAGTATATTCATTCTTTAAACCTTTGGCCTGCATAAGCTTGTTCAAACCTGTGAGTCTATAAGCAGTATACCTAGTCAAAGCATAATGTATACTTTGTCAATGCAAAATGTATTTGTCCGACTTCAAAATTCCAACAGTCTATAGGAACCTTAGCAATGTTAAAAATCCAACATTTCAAGGTGTTTTCTGACATTCACTCAATCACTTAATTGTAATTCTCTATTAAATCAAAATCAAAAGGAAGATCACATATTTCCAACATGACAGGATATACAATACAATTTAAAATGTCATAGTGGATCATTGACAGGATAAAATCCACAGAACTCAAAAAGGTCAACTTTGTACATTCTTGTTCAAATGTCTGGGATCACATGATCCCTGGCCTCTAACAGTTCCAAACCTCAGCAGCTTTCCATGACTCCTTCATGCCTCAAATTCACCTTGATGATTCTTACACAGTTCCACGTACAGCTGCAGCATGGGATACAACCTTGGATATATCTGAAATATAGTTTCTTTGTGTTCTCAGAAAACATTTCCCTGAAGATTTCATCTTAGTGATTCTGGTCTCTTCTAGTTCCATCTAGTCCCTTCATTTATATCTGTTTACTTTGTGTCTATAAATTATAGCTTGGTTATCATTAATTAATAGGTAATAGCTACATATAAGTGAACACATACTGTATTATCTTTCTCAATCTGTTTGCTTAATCAGGATGATTTTTTCTAGTTCCATCAATTTTCTTAAAAATTGTGTGATGTCAATTTTAATAGATGAGTAATATACAATTGTACAAATATGTCATATTTTCTTTACTCATTCTCTATTGGGGGACACCTAGGTTGTTGTAGTTTCTGGCTATTATCAATAGAGCAGCAGTGTTCATGTTTAAACTAGTGTACCTGTGGAGGAATGAATCTTTTTTTCTTTATATATTTTGGGTATTAGCCTTTCATGAATGTGGAGTTGGTAAGACACTTTCCCATTCTGTAAGTTTCTGCTTTTTCTACTCAAGCTTTTAGGTTTCATGAGGTCCCATTTATTAAATTTTTCATCTTGTGCCTGTGCTAAAAGTGTTTTGTTCAGTTTTTTTCCTGTAAGGATAAGTTCAAGGCTTTTGTCATCTTTTGCTTTTTCTAAGCATCAATGTATCATGTTTTATGTTGAGTCTTTGATCCCTTTGTAGTTGAGCTATGTGCAGGGTGTTGAGTATGGGTCTTCCATTTAACTTTATTCTGTCTATTTTTCTTTCTTCCTATACCAGGCTGTTTTTTTATTATTATTATAGTAGCTCTGAACTACAAGTTGAAATTTGAAATAGTGATACCTCCCACACTTCTTTTACTTTTAGGAATATTTTAACTATTCTTTTATTTCATTTTCTTGGACATCACTCAGGCATTAGTTGCTATTTCAAAATTCAATACATTGCTTGCTCCCATCTTCTTTCAAATTCTTGAATTCTTTGATAAAAATTTATGATTGTTCCTCTAAATTCTGTGTTATGTGATTCATCTCAGTAGTTCTCAATAGAAACATGTCTATAAGATTAGTGGGTTTGATAGTAGATATGTTTTCTTGAAAGTTTGTGTTAATTATATCCAGACGTGACTTGTATATATGGACTTCTTTTTTAGGTTGTGTATTTAGTGAAATAATCTACGTTTTTTTTTTTTCCCTTTGGGCTAGGCAAGTGCAGGTCATATATGACTAAACTAGGCCAGGTGAAACAAATACACTGCTTAGTTGGACCAGTAATGAATGGTTTCCAAACCCTTTATTTTAACATTTTCAGTGGCTACAGAAATGGAAATAAGTGAGGAAATAAGAAAGATAAGGATCATTTCACTGGTGAAAGGTGAGCAGAAACTATGTGATTTAAAGGCTATGGTTTTGCAGCTAGGTGTGTGTATGTGAGTGAACATAGTTGTGGGTAGAGTGGGAAAAATAGGAGCAACTTTAACTACAAATACATTTCTTGGAAAAAGAGGCTGTGTTTTCACAGATGAGCTTCTGGGAATATTAATATTGGATCAGTGCAGTTATAAAGCAAAAGGAAGAAGCAGCTTATCTAACAAATTTGGCTCTAAACAAAGAGGTTTATCAAGCTTAACATTTTGATCTAAAGTTATGGTTCTGCATATGGTGATGGGGAGGGAAAATCACTGCCACAATAAAGCTTCTCATTGATAGTTATTTTACATAATTAACTTTAAGTTTCTAACCTAATTTTATACGTGGAATGGCTTTCACTTCATTTATTTATTTATTTATTTATTTACTTACTTACTTATTATCTTAAACTCCAGATTTTATTACCCTCCATGGCCACCCTCCCACTGATCCACATCCCATACCTCCTCTCTGCTCACCCCTGTCTCCATAAGAATGTCCCCACTCCCCACCCCCATCCCACCCCACCCCACCAGACCTCTAAACTTCCTGGGACATCAAGTCTCTTGAGAGTTAGGTGTGGCTTCTCTGACTAAATGCAAACCCAGCAGCTCTCTTCTGTATATGTGTTGGGGGCCTCATATCAGCTGGTGTATGCTGCATGGTTGGTGTTCCAGTATCTGAGAGATCTCAGGGGTCCAGGTTAATTGAGACTTTTGTTCTTTCTAAAGGGTCTCCTCCTCCTCAGCTTCCTCTAGCTTTCCCCTAATTCAACCACAGGGGTCAGTACCTTCTGTCCATTGTTTGGGTACAAATATCTGCATCTGACACTTTCAGCTTCTTGTTGGGTCTTTCAGTGGGCAGTCATGATAGGTCCATTTTTGTGAGTGCTAAATAGGCTTCATAATAGTGTCTTGGGTCCTCCCCTGGAGCGGTATCACATGTTGGGCTTATCCCTGGATCTTCTTTTCCTCAGGTTACTCTCCATTTCTATCCCTGAAGTTCTTTCAGATAGGAACAATTTTGGGTCAGAGTTTTGACTGTGGGATGGCAACCCCATCCCTCACTTGATGTCCTGTCTTTCTGCTGGAGGTGGGCTCTCTAATTTCCCTCTCCCCAGTGCAGGTCATTTCATCTAAGGCCCCTCTATTTGACTCCTCAGAGTCTCTCACCTCCTATGCTCTGGTACATTCTAGGGTCCCCCAACCTTCTTCCTTCCAAGGCTGCATGTTTCCATTTTTTTCTGCTGGGCTTCAGGGATTTCAGTCCTTTTTCTCCCACCCAATACCCATTCATGTTCCCTTATCCTCTCCTCCTGTTCTCTTTCCCTTCCACGTTCTTCCCTCCACCTATGTGGTTGCTTTCAACTCCCTCACAAATGCTATTGAGGCATCCTCACTTGAGCACTTTCAGCTTGTTGACCTTTTTAGTTTTGTGATTTTCTCAAGAGTGATATTGCTGTCTCTTCAGGTAGATCTATTTACAATTTTCTGTGGAACTTTCAGATTGATTTCCAGAGTAGCTGGACTGATTTGCAATCCCACCAGCAGTGGAGGAGTGTTCCTCTTTCTCCACATACTTGCCAACCTGTGCTGTCACCTGAGTTTTTTATCTTAGCCATTCTGATTGGTGTAAGGTAGAGTCTCAGGGTACATTTTACTTGCATTTCTCTGATCACTAAGGAACATTTCTTTAGGTGTTTCTCAGCCATTCAAGATTCCTCTGTTGTGAATTCTTTGTTTAGCTCTATATTCCATTTTTTGATTGAGTTGTTTGGTTCTTTTAATGTTTAGTTTCTTGAGTTTGGATTTTAGCCCTCTATTGGATATGGGGTTAATGATTTTTTTCCCAATCTCTGGGTTGCCAATTTGCCTTATTAGCTTTGTCTTTTGCCTTACCGAAACTTTCCAGTTTCCCAAGGTCCCATTTACCAATTCTTGATCTTAGAGCATGAGCCATTGGAGTTCTGTTTAGGAAATTTCCCCCTGTGCCAATGAGTTCAAGGCTCTTTCCTACTTTTTCTTCTGTTAGACTCAGTGTATCAGGCTTTAGGTTGAGGTCCTTGATTAACTTGGACTTGAACTTTATGCAAGGTGACAAATATGGGTCTATTCTCATTTTTCTACATGCAGTCAGCCAGTTAGACTAGCACCATTTGTTGAAGATGCTATTTTTTTTACATTGTATATTTTTGGCTTCTTTGTCAAAGATGAAGTGCCCATAAATGTGTGGTTTTATTTTTGGGTTTTCAATTCTATTACATTGATCAATATGTCTGTTTCTGTACCAATACCAGGCAGATTTTATCACTATTGCTAAGTAGTAAAACTTGAGTTCAAGGATGGTGATCCCTCAGCCATTCTTTTATTGTTAAGTATTATTTTTGCTATTCTGAGATTTTTGCCTTTCCAGATTAATTTGAGGATTGCTCTTCCCATGTCTTTGAAGAATTGTGTTGGGATTTTGATAGGGATTGCACTGAATCTATAGATTACTTTTAGTAGGATGGCCATTTATACTATGTTAATTCTGTCAATTCATGAGCATGGGAGGTCTCTGTATTTGCTGAGATCTTCTTTGATTACTTTCTTGAGAGACTTGTCATTGTTCTTGCACAAATCTTTTACATGTTTGGTTAGAGTTACTCCAAGATATGTTATATTACTTATGTCTATTGTGTATTTTTTTAGCTTCACATTGATGTCTTGACTACACATTCACATTTCCTGATTTCAAATTACTTCAATAAAATCATTGGAGTCCTAGCTTCTATATTTTTTACTGTACTAAAACTTAACAACACCCAAAGTTAAAAGATGTGTGGTTGTTGGTTTTCTTCAGGAACATTTTTTTTCTATTTTTCTATTTTTTTAATGGAAATAGCTATTTTTCCATATGGTATATTCTAACTATGGTTCCTTTCCCACAACGTTCTGAAGTCCCTTGCATAATTTATCCTAGTGATTCCAAATCATTTCTGTCTCTCATTAGAAAACCAGCTGTCATCTATATAATAATAATAATAAATTACAACAAAATTATTAGTAGAACAAAACAATAAACAGAAGATAAAGATTTTATTAAACACAGTAAAACATATAGATGCAAAGACAGGAACACATTTTAACTTAAATAAAATATTTTTTGTTAATACTCTGTTATGGGAAATAATAAAAAAAAAGATCCTGCCAACTCTCTGCCCTGCCAGGTCACATTCCTGCTCTAATACCAGCACTGCTGAGCCAAAACACTATGTCCAGGTTGGGTTCTGCTAGCTCTGTCCCACATTCCAATAACCAAGGAGATCTGCCATCCTCATGGTTAGATAACACAATACCCAGTAACCTGGTAAAAATAAGGCTCAATCCTTATAGTTAACCAATTAGATTTATATATCAATAAATTCTCAACCCACAAGATGCCAATACAGTAATTTCAGAACCAATTGATAATGATAAATGCTGCTTACCTAGATTAGACAAATTATCACAATAATCTAAACTTTATGATATCATAACAACCTGTGGATACACTGATTCCCATCTGCCACCATCTTCCTCTCTCCCTGCTACCCCCAAATGCTAAAGGTCTCTGAATCTCTTACCTCAGACTTCCTTTTCCCTGTCCAATCACAGGCCTCTCACTCCCCTAATATAATTGGAAATGGAAAATCCTGTGACATAACTGTAGAAAAGGAAATATCAGAAAGTTTCTTTGTCATGAAACAGGAATGGTCCCTGTATGAGTTTGTGAGAGGTAACAAGTCCACAGGCAAGGGAATTCAGTTTTCTCACATGATCAGAGTTACAGAATTTTAACTTCTATAATACAAGCTGGTTGTCAAAATATTAGACAAGTACTCTCTTACATGTGCCTATGACATCATTGTAAGAAAATTCAATGTGAACTGCTTGTTAATTCAATTATTTTCCTGGGGTAAAAGACTCAAATGAATATTGGCTACCTATGGCAAGAGTGCTTTATAACACTGAGTCTTTACTCTTCTATAATTTGAGGCACAAGAAATGAACTATGATATAACTATATGGAAAACATGGTATTTTCAGTTAAACTTATGCTATAGCAACATTGTGACAATAATTGTCATGGGAGATAGTTTAATAAGTGCCTAGGTTTCTGAGAATAGTGCAAACAAATTTGTAATTGCATTATTGTTGATAGCTAATAGGAAAAATAAAGTAAATTGTATATGCCATTTCAATTAGAGAAATAGAGATAAAAAAAATCATGAGGCCCTCATCTTATTTCACTGTCTTTCCTCTCGTTCCTTATCCCACTAAACATTCTCAACATGAACTCTCCTGTTTAGTTAGCTATCATTTGAAATATTTGAAATGTAAGTTTGAATTGTTGTGGCTATAACAGGCTAAGAAATACATTTCCATAGTATCTGTATCTATATCAAATTTCTGCATGCAATGAATTCATATTATGTTTTGTGGATTAAAAATACATAAGTTTTTAAAGTTGATATCACTTGCCAATACTTGATAAAGAATTATAGGCAGCTAATGGCTGCTGAGAGAGGAATATATAGTTTCTCCAAAAGGATGAACCTTCAAATAGTTTATGTAGTACAAAGTGATCAGACCTGAAATTATATATATAACTTTTTACCTTTTACTTTGGACTATTTATCAAAATCAGTGCATTAGAATTCATAACCTAAAGTTCTAAAACAAACAAAATGGAGGAAATTATATTCTTTGTTTTGTTTTCTTTGTGGTAACTGAAAGCAAATTCATATAATAGAAAAATGCACTCAAGATGTGACATGATGCACAGAAAATATGCTATTGCTTTCCTAATGAAATTCTTTTCAAAGCCAGTAGATTAACAAATATATTAGCAAATTAAGCAGAGCAAGTTATAAATTGAATGACAAATAATAGATGGATATGTTTTATTCCTAGGACAAAAATCACAGTGCTACTTAAACACTTTAAGTCACCAAGTGCATTACATAATTTTATATACCAAGTATAATCATGTAGTCATTTCAACTGATAGAAACCATTATTATTTGACAAGATTTAAAAAAAGAATTAAGTGTACCCCAGGAAAGGATATATAACACCCAACACATAAAAGATACATGTACAAGCAAAAATTTAATTTCATTATATCTTTGATAATATATTCAGAACTAATTATATTTTGTTTCTGTTAAAAGGAAAAGGAAACATTATATAATTTTAGAAGAAAATCAAAAGAACATATAAAAATAAGACTATCAGGAAATATGTGCATACTAAGTATATCCTTTTTGTACATTCAGATATTAGAATATAATTAATTAGTGAGAAGCAAGGAGAAAACTAGAGGTTATACTGACTAATCAGAACGGAATTAATGAGAATTAACTGTTCATGACTTCAAATTAATATAAAATATTGAATGTATAAGCATAAAAGGAAGAGTAATATCTTACCAATGATTCCAGGATGAATGCAAAAATTAGTACTACTTTATTAATTTTTGAATTTGTGCCTACATATTTTTCTTACTCTTTATAATAGCCTTATGAACTTGATATATTTTTTAAATCTAAGAGATTGATCCTCAAAAATAATAAGTAAAATTTACCATATTTGGCTTCATTTCTTAATTTAGCCAATATTTATAGATATCATCCCCCTCAAAACTGTCATCCTGTAATAATTTGTATAGGGCATTATAACTATGGATCCTTTATCTTTTTTCCCAGTCTTTGCATGTATTCCTAAAAGCACTGAGTAGCCTTGGTGGGATTGAGGGTTCATCAGTATTTCATCACAGTTAGGGTCTTGTTCTAGCTTCTTATTCAGGCCAGGTTATGACAAGCTAATGGCGTTTACACTGATTATGATCAAGCTCATTTCTCTGCCTTCCAGATTAAGCTACAGTTTTTCCTGTCCATTGATTTGTCATGAATCTTGTTTAAAGAAGTGCACAGTGGGGTGTTATTAAATTCCCAGGTAAGAAAATTATTACAAATTCTTAAAATTTGACAAAACAAATTTAAAAATATTTAATACAGTAACACCTTGAGTACTGCAGATCATTCCAATAGATTTATTTTTTTTTATTTTATTCGATATATTTTTTATTTACATTTCAAATGATTTCCCCTTTTCAGGTTCCCCACTCCCCAAAAGTCACGTAAGCCCCCGTCCCCCCCTCTGTTCTCCCACCCATCACTTCCCACTTCCCTGTTCTGGTTTTGTCTAATACTGCTACACTGGGTCTTTCCAGAACTAGGGGCCACTCCTCCGTTCTTCTTGTACCTCATTTGAAGTGTGGATTATGTTTTGCATATTCCAGTTTTCCAAGCTAATATCCACTTATTAGTGAGTGCATACCATGATTGATCTTTTGAGACTGGGTTACCTCACTTAGTTTGATGTTCTCCAGCTCCATCCATTTGCCTAAGAATTTCATGAATTCATTGTTTCTAATGGCTGAATAGTACTCCATTGTGTAGATATACCACATTTTTTGCATGCATTCTTCTGTTGAGGGATACCTGTGTTCTTTCCAGCTTCTGGCTATTATAAATAGGGCTGCTATGAACATAGTGGAACATGTATCCTTATTACATGCTGGGGAATTCTCTGGGTATATGCCCAGGAGTAGTATAGCAGGGTCTTTCGGAAGTGACATGCCCAGTTTTCTGAGAGACTGCCAAACTGATTTCAAGAGTGGTTGTACTAATGCGCAACCCCACCAGCAGTGGAAGAGTGTTCCTCTTTCTCCACATCCTCCCCAACATCTGCTGTCTCCTGAATTTTTAATCTTAGCCATTCTGACTGGTGTAAGGTGAAATCTCAGGGTTGTTTTGATTTGCATTTCCCTGATGACTAGTGAAGTTGAGCATTTTTTAAGATGTTTCTCCGCCATCCGAAGTTCTTCAGGCAAGAATTCTTTGTTTAACTCTGTACCCCATTTTTAATAGGGTTATTTGGTTTTCTGGGGTCTAACTTCTTGAGTTCTTTGTATATATTGGATATTAGCCCTCTATCTGATGTAGGGTTGGTGAAGATCTTTTCCCAGTTTGTTGGTTGCCGATTTGTCCTTTTGATGGTGTCCTTTGCTTTACAGAAACTTTGTAATTTTATGAGGTCCCATTTGTTAATCTATGATCTTAGAGCATAAACTATTGGTGTTCTGTTCAGAAAATTTACCCCTGTACCGATGTCCTCAAGGGTCTTCCCCAGTTTCTTTTCTATTAGCTTCAGTGTGTCTGGTTTATATGTAGGTCCTTGATCCATTTGGAGTTGAGCTTAGTAGGAGGAGACAAGGATGGATCAATTTGAATTCTTCTGCATGCTGACCTCCAGTTGAACCAGCACCATTTGTTGAAAAGGCTATCTTTTTTCCATTGGATGTTTTCAGCCCCTTTGTCCAGGATCAAGTGGCCATAGGTGTGTGGGTTCATTTCTGGATCTTCAATCCTGTTCCATTGATCCGCCAGCCTGTCACTGTACCAATACCATGAAGATTTTTTTTTAATTTATTGATATATTTATTTACATTTCAAATAATTTCCCCTTTTCTGCAGTTTTTAAAACTATTGCTCGATAATATTGCTTGAGGTCAGGGATACTGATTCCCCCAGAATTTCTTTTGTTGTTGAGAATAGTTTTAGCTATCCTGGGTTTTTTGTTATTCCAGATGAATTTGAGAATTGCTCTTTCTAATTCTATGAAGAATTGAGTTGGGATTTTGATGGGTATTGCATTGAATCTGTATATTGCTTTTGGCAAAATGGCCATTTTAACTATATTAATCCTGCCGATCCATGAGGATGGGAGGTTTTTACATTTTTTTGAGGTCTTCCTCTATTTCCTTTTTCATAGTCTTGAAGTTCTTGTCATATAGATCTTTCACATGTTTGGATAGAGTCACCCCAAGGTACTTTATACTGTTTGTGGCTATTGTAAAGGGGATCATTTCCCTAATTTCTTTCTCAGCCTGCTTATCCTTTGAGTATAGGAAGGCCACTGATTTGCTTAAGTTGATTTTATAACCTGCCACTTTGCTGAAGTTGTTTATGAGCTGTAGGAGTTCTCTAGTGGAGTTTTTTGGGTCACTTAGGTAGACTATCATATCATCTGCAAATAATGATAGTTTGACTTCTTCCAATTTGTATCCCTTCGACCTCCTTATGCTATCTAATTGCCCGAGCTAGTACCTCAAATATAATATTGAAAAGATAAGGAGAAAGGGGGTAGCCCTGTCTAGTCCCTGATGTTAGTGATTGCTTCAAGTTTCTCTCCATTTAGTAGTTTGATGTTGGCTACCGGTTTGCTATATATTGCTTTTACTATGTTTAGGTATGGGCCTTGAATTCCTGTTCTTTCCAAGACTTTAAGCAAAGGCTTTTTCAACATCCAATGAAATGACCATGTGGTTTTTTTATGAGTATTTTTGCATCGATGTTCATAAAGGAAATTGGTCTGAAGTTCTCTTTCTTTGTTGGATCTTTGTGTGGTTTTGGTATCAGCGTAATTGTGGCTTCATAGAAGGAATTGGGTAGTGTTCCTTCTTTTTCTATTTTGTGGAATAGTTTGAAGAGTATTGGTGTTAGGTCTTCTTTGAAGGTCTGATAGAATTCTGCACTGACGCCATCTGGTCCTGGGCTTTTTTTTGGTTGGAAGGCTTTCTATGACCCCCTCTATTTCTTTAGGCATTATGGGACTGTTTAGATGATCTGTTTGGTCCTGATTTAATTTTGGTATTTGGTATCTGTCTAGGAAATTGTACATTTCCTCCAGATTCTCCAGTTGTGTTGAGTATAGGCTTTTGTAGTAGGATCTGATGATTTTTTTAATTTCCTCAGTTTCTGTTGTTATATCCCCCTTTTCACTTCTAATTTTGTTAATTTGGATACTTTCTCTCTGCCCTTTGGTCAGACTGGCTAAGGGTTTATCTATCATGTTGATTTTCTCAAAAAAAAAAAAAAAAAAAAAAAACAGCTTCTGGATTCATTGATTCTTTGTATGGTATTCTTTGTTTCCACTTGACTGATTTCAGCCCTGAGTTTGATGATTTCCTGTCTTCTACTCCTCCTGGGGGAATTGGCTTCTTTTTGTTCCTGGGCTTTCAGGTGTGTCCTTAAGTTGCTATTGTATGCACTCTCCATTTTTTTTCAGAGGCACTCATGGCTATGAGTTTTCCTCTTAGCACTGCTTTCATTGTGTCCCAAAGATTTGGGTATTTTGTGTCTTAATTTTCATTAAATTCTGAAAAGTCTCTGATTTCTTTCTTTATTTCTTCTTTGGCCAAGGTGTCATTGAGTAGATTATTGTTCAGCCTCCATGTGTATGTGGGCCTTCTGTCGTTTTTGTTGCCATTGAAGACCACTTTTACTCCATAGTGATCTGATAGGAGGCATGGAATTAGTTCGATCTTTTTATATTTGTTGAGGAATGTCGTGTGACCAATTTTATGGTCGATTTTTGAGAAGGTACCATGAGGTCCTGAGAAAAAAGTATATTCTTTTGTTTACGGGTGGAATGCTCTATAAATATCAGTCAAGTCCAATTGGTCCAAAGCTTCAATTAGTTTTATTGTGTCCCTGTTTAGTTTCTGTTTTCCTGATCGGTCCATTGAGGAAAGTGGAGTGTTGAAGTCACCCACAATAATTGTGTTGAGTGAAATGTGTGCTTTGAGCTTTAGTAAAGTTTCTTTTACGAATGAGGGTGCCCTTGCATTTGGTGCCTAGATGTTCAGAATTGAAAGTTCTTCTTGGTGGATTTTTCCTTTGACCAGCAAGAAGTGCCCTTCTGTATCTCTTTTGATGACTTTAGGTTGAAAATCAATTTTATCTGATATTAGAATGGCTACTCCGGCTCATTTCCTGATACCATTGCCTTGTAAAATTGTCTTCCAGCCTTTTACTCTAAGGTGATTTTTGTCTTTGACAATGAGGTGTGTTTCCTGTATGCAGCAAAATGTAGGGTCTTGTTTCCTTATCCAGTCTGTTAGTCTATGTCTTTTTATTGGGGAGTTGAGTCCATTGACGTTAAGAGATATTAAGGAGTAGTGATTATTACTTCCTGTCATTTTCGATGTTATTTTTATATTTAAGTGATTTTCTTCTTTTGGGTTTGATGAAAGAAGGTAACTATCTTACTTTTTCCAGGGTGTCGTTTCCCTCCTTGGATTGGAATTTTCCTCCTATTATTCTTTGTAGAGCTGGGTTTGTAGAAAGATAATGTGTAAATTTGGTTTTGTCATGGAATGTCTTGGTTTCTCCATCTATTGTGATTGAGAGTTTTGCTGGGTATAGTAGTCTTGGCTGACATTTGTGTTCTCTTAGAGTCTGCATGAGATCTGCCCAGGCTCTTCTAGCTTTCATGGTCTCTGGTGAGAAGTCTGGTGTGATTCTGATAGGTCTTCCTTTATATGTTACTTGGCCTTTCTCTCTTGCTGCCTTTAATATTCTTTCTTTGTTTAGTACATTTGAGGTTTTGATTATTATGTGACGAGAGTTATTTCTGCTCAGGTCCAGTCTGTTTGGAGTTCTGTAGGCTTCTTGTATATTCATGGGCATCTCTCTCTTTAAGTTGGAAAAGTTTTCTTCCATAATTTTGTTGAAGATATTTGGCCCTTTAAGTTGTAAATCTTCACTCTCATCTATGCCTATAATCCTTAGGTTTGGTCTTCTCATTGTGTCCTGGATTTCCTGGATGTTCTGGGATACAAGCTTTTTACATTTCGCATTTTCTTTGATTGTTGAGTCAATGGTTTCTATGGTATCTTCGGCATCTGAGATTCTTTCTTCCATCTCTTCTATTCTGTTGTTGATATTTGCATCTATGGCCCCTGATTTCTTCTCAAGGTTTTCTATCTCCAAAGTTGTCTCCCTGTGTGGTTTCTTAGTTGTTTCTATTTCTGATTTTAGATCCTGGATGGTTTTGCTTAGCTCCTTCACTTGCTTGTTTGTGTTTTCCTGTAATTCTTTAAGAGACTTTTGTTTTTCCTCTTTCATGACTTCTGCTGTTTGACTCACTTTCTCCTGCATTTCTTTAAGTTTTTTATTTTGTGTGTGTGTGTTTCCTCTTTATTGGCTTCTATCTCTTGAGCCTTATTCTCCTGAATTTCTTTAAGTGATTTTTGTGTTTCCAATAATTGGGTTTCTAGCTTATTCATGTTCCCCTGTATTTCTTTAAGAGATTCATTTATGTCCTTTTTGTGTTCTTCTAGCAGCATCATGAACAGTGATTTTAAATCCAAATCTTGTTTTTCAGTGTTTTTGCATAATCAGGGCTTGCTGATGTTGGAGAGCTTGGTTCAGATGCTGCTATATTGCCTAGGTTTCTGTTAGTAGCATTCTGTGTTTGCCCTTTGCCATCTTGTTATTTCTAGCGTTAGTTGGTCTTGTCTCTGGCTGGTTTTTGTGCCTCCTGTGAGGCTATATGGCTATTTCTGCAACACTGGAGTGCTGGGTTTCCCCTGTTACAGATTGCTAATGTGCTGCCCTCCTCTTGGGTGTACCTGCAGCTCTAGCGTGCCTTGCCCCATGTTGTCTGTGTGAACCAGGGGGTGCTCGTTTTCTCCTTCAGTGAGTGCTGGTGGTCTATTCTGCTGCGGGACCTTTTCTGAGTGCTGGTCACTCTGCTGGGCAGCTATTTCCCAACCTGGTTGGTGCACACAAGACTAGCCTAGCTGCTAAGGCCCTGAGTCTAAGCAAATGCCTGGCAGGCTAAGGCCCAAGCAAAGTTCCCCTTGGGCTATGAGTGTTAATTGATTCTGTCAGGTGGCCAGGATGGTGGCGTGCATGCGCTCTGCTGGGCTAACAACCTCCTGGCTGGGTTGGCACACAGATGGCCCATGGAGCAGCCCAGGGCCTGGGATCAGTCCAAGGCCTGTCTGTCTTAGACCCCCTGCTATGTTAGCCCGGGCTATGACTCTTAGCTGACTTTGCCTGCTAGGACTCTCTGGTGTCCCGTAGTCAAAATGGCAGAGTGTGCGCCAGCCGGGCAATCAACCTCCTGGCCTGGTTCGCACACCAATGGCCCCCGAACAGCCCAGGGCCTGGGTGCAGGCCAACGCCTGTCGGGCTTATACCCCCGTGATGTTGGCCTTGGGTTATATTTGTGTACCTCAGTCTGTCTGATCTCTCTGGTGCCCGAGATCCAAGATGGCGGAGAGACTCTTCTAACTGACTGGCGGGAGACAGAGTTCTGATGTGCCACTGCTGCTGCTGCCGCCGCTGCCACCACCTGCTGCTGCCCCGCTGCCGCTCCAGTAGATTTCTATGAGGGCTCTTTCCTTGATGTTTTTCTAATTAATCTGGAATTTTTAGTAATGGATATTTGTTCTTCTCATTTGCTAACAAATGCCATATTTACTATGAATTTGTGAAAGTTTAAAAGATTGTCTTGTAGGCTCATATGCTTAGAGCTTATTTTAACCCAGTCTTTGGGAAGTGTTAGCAGGTGGGTGGCCTTGTTGGAGGAGGCATGTACCTGGGCATATGGTTTTACATTTCAGAAAATTGGCACCAGTCTCAATGTGCTTTTCTTTGCCTACTGGTTATAGTTCACGATGTGAGGCCTCAGCTTATTCTTTCTTTCTTCTTATTTACTATGCTTCTCTCAGATGCCACATCCCAAACATGGTTTCCCCTCCCTACACTCCTTTTAGTTCCTCTCCTGCCAATGCACTTCCCAACCAAAACCCTTCCTCCTCCATTTCCCTTAAGAAAAGGGCAGCCTTTCAGGGATATTAACCAAACATGATATAATTAGTTGCGTAACGCTAGACACAAAGCCTCATATTAAGCTGGACAAGACAACACAGCAGGTGCAAAAGGTGCCCAAGAATAGACAAAAGAATCAGAGACAGCTCCTACTCCTACTGTTAAGAGTCTCAGAAGAATAAAATACCAAGCCACACAACCATAGCATATATGCAGAGGACTTAACTTCAACCCATAAGGGATTCCTGATTGTCACATCAAACTATATGAACCTCTATGGTTCCTGCTTAGTTGATGCTGTGGGCCCTATTATTTTGGTATCTTTTTCCATGCTTTTGCTTCACACTCATGGACTCTAAATTTTTGACACTGTAAATCCAATTAAACACTGTCTTTTATAAATTGCCTTGCTCACAGTGTTTCTTCACATTGACAATGTAACTGAGACTCATGTGAATACTTACTCTTGATTATCACTACTACCATAGGAATCTGAGTTAAAGGATGCAGTGTCATTTGCAATAGCATTATAATTTTAGAATATTGTTTGAGATTTTATATATGCATATAATATGCTGATCAGATTGACATCCTTTCCCACCCCACCAATTCCTTTTTTCCACATGTACTTTTCCCTCCAAACTTCATGTGTGTTCTCTTTTTAACACCTACTTGGTGCTGCTTTTATATGTGCAGGTATGGGATCACCTACTGGATAAAGCAATGTTACCTGAGCTAGAGGTGTTAATTCATAACTGTCTTCCTCTTTTCCTGATGGGACTTTTGTTAACTGTACCTTATTCAGGGCTTCTGCATGCATTTACAGCTGTTGTGAGTTCATGTGTGCAAGACAAGATTTTTATATGATTAAAATTATTTCAAACTTAAACAAATAACCTGAGTTGTTTCTAAATAAGTTCATTATATTTTATTTCCAGCTCAATGTATTAGTTAGAATTTTGGTTCCAATTATCAGGTAAACATAGAAATGACTTGGGAATATATATGTATGTTTTAACGGTATGATAGTCTCACAAACAGAAAATAGAAAAATAGTTATGATTGTGTTTTTTTTTTCACTAGTCCCAACAACGGATGCTCTGTGTTCTGTCTCACATATTCTAATTTCCCTTCATACTCCATGTTTTAGCACCTCAAATATTGAAAGTTGTGATTTTCTACCCAAAGTGTTTATAAAGGATTGGTTAATTGGAGGTAGAAATATCAGGACATGTATAATTTATTTCAGAGCTTGTTTCTTTCACTTACTACTTGAGGATGTATTTACTAAGAGCTAGATATTGAAACTACAGTATCAAACAGAAACCACTTTAGCTGCTTTTTCTTTCTCTTCTCTGCTTCTCTCTTTCCTTTTCTTTTTGTGTGTCTATTTGTTCCACTGTTATTGTCCTTGGCTGTATATGCATATACACATACACATACACATACACATATACATATATACAAATATACATATATTATATATATATGTATATATATATATATATATATATATATATATTCATACCATGGTATTTTTATCCTTTACAGTCATTATTTAAAACTCTTCTTCCAACCTCTCCCATTTGCCTTCCTATATGTTCCCTCCATAACATCTGTTTTCAACCTGAGTGTCCCAACTCTTTTGGTAACAGTCTATCTCCAAAAACACTTACATTATGACTCATAAATACCAAAATTACAGCTCTGAAGTAGTAATGAAAATAATTTTATGGTATGTGTTTATAAACATGAGAAACTGCATTGAAGGGTTACATTACTTTTGTGGGCACACACTTGAGGCTTAGGTGACCATTGAACTGAAAGGGGTCCCCAATGGAGAAGTTAAAGGACTAAAAAAGCTGAAAGGGTTTGCAACCTCATAGGAAGAATAACAATATCAACCAACCAAACCTCCCAGAGCTCCCAGGGATGAAGCTATCAACCAAGGGATATGCATAGCTCCAGCTGCATTTATAGCAGAGGAATGCCTTGTCAGGCAGCAATGGGAGGAGAGGTCCCATCGATAGATGCCTCAGTATAGGGAAATAGAGGAAGGGAAGGTGGTAGTAAGGTGGGTGGAGGAACATCCTCATAGAAGCAGGGGTAGGGAGGATGGGTTAGGGATTTTCTAGGGGGGGGGGCAGGGACCATGAAATGGAATTGTGTTTGAAATGTAAATAAAGAACATAATCAATAAAAAACAAACAAATAAAAAAGACAAATGAAACAAAAATACTAGATGGCAAAGATATAAGAGGCTTCTAGGACCCAACAGGGATGACATTAGCAGAAATACCCAACAAAAGGGATAAAACAACCTCAAGCAGATAGGCACATTTCCTAGTTGAGGAATGGTGCCACATACCTATCTCAAAATTTTTCTGAAAGAAATGCAGAGACAATAAATGGATCCAAGACTGAAGGAAAGGTCATCCAGAGATCACCACACCAAGAGATCCATCCCATGCACAGACACCAAATTCTGATACTGTTTACTTATGCCAAGATGCCCTTGCTGACAGGAACCTGGTAAGGCTGTGCTCTTAGAGGCTATGCCAGTACCTGACTAATACATACACATGTACTCACAGCAAACCATCTTACTGAGCCCAGGATCATAAACCAAGAGCTAGGGGGAAGAACTGAGGAACTGAAAAGGATTGTGAAACCATAGGAAGTACAACAATATCAACTAACCAGACCACCCAGTAGTCCTAAGGACTAAAGTATCCACCAAATAGTGAAAATGGAGGTATCCATGGCTCCAACTACATATGTAGAAGAGGATAGCCTTATCTACCATCACCTTGGTCCTGTATAGGCTTGATGCCCCAGGGTAGGGAGTTTATGGTTTTGACTTCTTTGTTAAAGATCAAGTGATTGTAGGTGTGTGGGTTTATTTCTGGCTCTTCAATTCTATTCCATTAATCTACCTTTTGTCTGTGTGCCAATACCATGTTTTTTTGTTTTTTTTGTTTTAATCACTATTGCTCTGTAATACAACTTGTGGTCAGGAGTGATGATTCCCCCTGAAGTACACTCTATGAAGAACTGACTTGGAATTTTGATGGGAATATTACATTGAATCTGTGGATTGCTTTTGGAAAGGTGACCATTTTTACTATGTTAATCCTACTGATCCATTAGCATGAAAGATGTGACCATCTTCTCATGTCTTCTTCAATTTATTTTTTCAGAGGCTTGAAGTTTTTGTCATATAGACCTTTCACTTGCTTGGCTAGAGTCACACCAAAATATTTTGTATTATTTTTCAGTATTGTTAAGGGTTACTTTTCCCTAATTTCTTTATCAGCCAATTATCTTTTGAATAGAGGAAGGCTACTAATCTGAAAGGTGTAGAACAAAAAGAAGCAAATACACCCAAGAGGAGTAGCCAACAGGAAATAATCAAACTCAGGACTAATATCAACCAAGGAGGAACCAAAAGAACTACACAAAGAATCAACAAAATTAGGAGCTGGTTTTATGAGAAAAATCAGTAAGATTGATAAATCCTCAGCCAAACTAACTAGATGGTTCAGAAACAGTATTCAAATTAACAAAATCAGAAATGAAAAAGAAGACATAACAACAGAAACTGAGGAAATTCAAAACAATCATCATATCCTACTACAAAAGCTTTGTATCTCATGGCAATTGCTAAACTTAATATATTCATAATTTTTAATGTTATTTAATAAAAATAATTCTTATTTTTATCTAATTTTTAACCTTTAATACATAATTACTTTTACTTTTGATAATATTCTTTACAAGAATTGAGGAATATTCTATCCTATATTCATTTTTCTGCTCAAATGCCATATAAAATATGAGATTCAGAATTTATATTTCTACTATAAGGTATGCTATAGTAAATATCTGTAATCACATTTTAATAAACCTATATATCCATTTTAATAAATGCATAAATATGTTTTTGAAAAGTGTAGATATAATTTTATTTATTTTAGTTTAAATAATTTAGTATTAAAAGCAAACAAATTAAATAATTACATAGTTATGAATACTCACAAATTTATTATAATTGTATTTTTACCAAAAAGAAGGAAATATAACTTTGGAATATATTCAACAATCAATAATTTTCACTTAATTCATTTCACTCAAATTTATTCCTAATTGTTCTTATATACCATACAAAATCTTATTATATTCAATATTTAAGATGTATAATACTCTACCACTTTTATTCCAAGGCAAAAAGTACTCACTGGAATTATTATTCACCTAGGAGGCTAGTATTTCAGAAATAATGCCAAGGCATGAATTGTACAGACCCATATTGGGGCAGTCATGCACTTGGTCAGAGTTTGACTTTGGTCAAGGTTAACTTCTCCCAGATAGCCAGGATCCTGCTCCACCTAGGGTGGAGTGCTCGAAGTAAAGGTTAAGTTCATTGTTCCTCCAGGTCTAGGAATTCCTGAATTAAACAGGTGACCCACCCAACTGCCTGAGCAGTCAAGATGAGGACCTCCAAGAAAAGCTAGACAACTTCCACCAGAACTCAGCCTGGAGTCTGGGGGGAAGGGTTTGCCCAAACTGTTAAAAGGTCTGGCGCCATTAAAGTTTCTGGCTTTGATCAGTGAATATTGTCTTAGCCGTACTTCTTTTCGCCCCTCTTCCCTATTTATTCCTCAGCTTCTGTTCCAGAAACCCACTTCGTAATAGCTGCAGGCAGCTATGGAACCCTACAATGAATCATATCTGATTATCAGTATTTATTTTCACCTTTTCATTGTAAATTATCATTTCTGAAAACAATTACATTTATTTTAACAATTTATTTTATTCTATTATGCCTATCTTAGAAGTATTTTTTCCTAAGCTGAATGTAGTCACAGATATTGATATAAAGCTTAAGCCTACTATATTTATACAGTTAAAACAGTATAAAAAGACAAAAGGTTTCCACAATATATTTATAATTACTATTTTGTTTCTATTACCATAAGTGAATTTTATTTTCGTTAAATATATGTTCAGGTTCTACCCCAAATTTTCTCTTGTCTCTTTTATACCTTAGGACCTTTCCAACTCCATGCCACTAATATAAACATATGATATGGATGTGAGGCTATCCACTGTAGCACTGGTATACTACCACAGGTTCCATCCTTCCATCCTTCAGGAAAGATAGTGTTCTCACAGGTAGCTGCCTGTAACTTCACATCTAGAATTAGGGCCTTGAAATCCTTCTATTATACAGGCTGTATCAATGGCTAACATTGTATTGTGTGGATCTTGTGTAGGTAATAAAAGTTAAGAATTTATGAGTTTAAATTATTCTGTATCCTTAAGACACTGTTTCGCAGCTGTTCTCCCTTATGTGAGTCGTAAAATGTTCTTCTCTTTCTTCACCAACATACCTTGAGCCTTGAGGGGAAGTTGCAGCATATAGTTATCCAAATGGGGATAGAACTACATAGTAGCTTATTTTCTACAATTTGATGATTGTGGTTCTCTTCATTTCTCTTTGCCCACACCAAAATCAAGTATTTCTGTGGAGTACCGTGAGTTAGGCTAATCTAAAGGTATAAAGATAAATGTTTAGAAAACAGTTAACTAGCATAACAGCTTAGCAAACTTATAGCTGTACATCATCCTCTTGGAAGACTTGTATAGGATTGCATTAACAAGCATAACATCCCTCTGGTTTTCTGAGCCTTAAATGCAATCAGAAAGACTACATATTGCCCTTAGGAAGACATCTTTACCACCATTGCATCAATGAACAAATCTCATCCTCTAAGTTTTTCTTAAATATTAAAATATTTCCAAATTAAATAAACCATGAGACTCAAACAAAAACATCAAAAATCAGAAATGTATTATGTGATTCTAATAGGAATGAACTATGGAAATGAGTAAATTCTGCATGCTATCTCAATTCTGAAAAAAGATTAGGGTATTCTGAGAATAAATTTCTCCCTTTCTAAAGTGTTTATTTTCAGATAAATTATTTAGATTTATTAAATACCAAGACAAATATAAATAATGGGTTACCAATAATCAAAATATAACTCAGCTAACTAAACTTGGGGTTTAATAATGGAGGACAGAAGAAATGAATACCAAGAGTTAGAAAAGTGAGTAGAAAGAAAGACAACAGATCAAACAAAGGGAAGAATTTAATACAAATGTGGGCAAGAGAAGAAAGGCAGGAGAAATGAGAAATGTATTCATCATGAAGAGAGACATGGCAAACATTGTTTCTGTTCCATAATTGGTTAAGTTTCATTCAGTGTAACTCATGAAGAAAATTCACTGGTATAAAGGCAATTTCTACTTGAGACTGGAAACTGACAGTTGGCAGGCTATGTTCATAATGTTCTCAAATAAGAATGTATAGCTAATAAAAATAAGAATGTTCATGAAATGCTTAAACCATAGTGACTATTTTGAAAAGGATACCTTATAGAACAGGAAGGATGCTATTTAAAATCACAACCTAACAGCCATACTCAATAAGGGTTTATGACTTAATACTTATAAAGCAAAGACTGATACTTTACACTCAATAAAACTTGTAAATCTGTGCTTAAAGATCCCTATTAGGAGGCATTTGATAATATTGTTCTGTACTCACAAGGTGTAAATAGAGCATGTTTTTTATTGATATATTTTTATATACATTTCAAATGATTTCCCCTTTTCTGGGTCCCCACTCCCTGCAAGTCCCATAAGCCCTCTTCCGTCCCCCTATTCTTCCATCCACCCCTTCACACTTCCCTGTTCTGGAATTCCCCTATACTCTTGCACTGAGTCTTTCCAGAACCAGGGGCCACTCCTCCATTCTTTTTGGACATCATTTAATATGTGGATTATGTCCTGGGTATTCAAAGTTTCGAGGCTAATATCCACTTATCAGTGAGTGCATGCCATGATTGATCTTTTGAGACTGGGTTACCTCACTTAGTATGATGTTCTCCAGCTCCATCCATTTGTCTAAGAATTTCATGAATTCATTGTTTCTAATGGCTGAATAGTACTCCATTGTGTAAATATACCACATTTTTTGTATCCATTCCTCTGTTGAAGGACACCTAGGTTCTTTCCAGCTTCTGGCTACTACAAATAGGGCTGCTATGAACATAGTGGAGCATGTATCCTTATTGCATTCTGAAGAATCCTCTGGATATATGCCCAGGAGTGGTATAACAGGGTCCTCAGGAAGTGACATGCCCAGTTTTCTGAGGAACTGCCATATTGATTTCCAAAGTGGTTGCACCATCTTGCAATCCCACCAGCAGTGGAGAAATGTTCGTCTTTCTCCACATCCTCACCAACACCTGCTGTCTCCTGATTTTTTGACCTTAGTCATTCTGACCGGTGTGAGGTGAAATCTCAGGGTTGTTTTGATTTGCATTTCCCTAATGATTAATGATGTTGAACATTTCTTAAGGTGTTTCTCAGCTCTCCGGAGTTCTTCATGTGAAAATTCTTTGTTTAGCTCCGTACCCCACTTTTTAATGGGGTTATTTGGTTCTCTGGGTTCTATGTATATACTACATAGTTCTTTGTATATACTAGATATTAGCCCTCTGTCGGATTTAGGGTTGGTGAAGATCCTTTCCCAGTCTGTTGGCTGCCGATTTGTCCTTTTGACGGTGTCCTTTGCCTTACAGAAACTTTGAACTTTTATGAGGTCCCATTTGTAAATTCTTGATCTTAGAGCATAAACTATTGGTGTTCTATTCAGGAACTTTCCCTCTGTGCCCATGTCCTCCAGGGTCTTCCCCAGTTTCTTTTTTATTAGTTTCAGTGTGTCAGGTTTTATGTGGAGGTACTTGATCAAGTGCTATGTGCAAAGAAATTCACCAACCCTTTGTGGTTTTCACTAATTTCTCCAACAAACTGGTGAATAAGACACATGTTCCCTGTCATATTAACTTTTCCTGGAAAGATGAAGAGAAGTACTGGTCCTCTCTCGACAGTGCACACACACACACACACACACATACACACAAACCAACAAAAAACAAAAAATAAACAAAAAACAAAAAATAAAAAGCAAACAAACAAACAACAACAAAAAAAAAAACCAAGCACGTGAGCATTGTTCCCAACTCTAGGTTGATAAACTAGTAGCCCAATTGCTATTGCTTCCATATTTAGGGGATAGTTATAATTTTCAAATTTGGTGAAAAGCAGTTATGTACTGTGGCACCATATATGTAGACTCCAGGATATACACAGAAGATTCTGTTTCCTTGTAATAACACAGTGCTTCTGGCTCATAGACTCTTCTACTCCTTCTCTTCTACAAAATCTTAAAACCTACAGAGGTATGAGAGTTTTATGGTTGCTCCATTTCCCTTCTTAGAATTCTAGCATTCTCTGCATGTTGAACACTAGGAGTTCCTATCTAAACCACTATGTGCTACAAACAGAAGGTTCTCAGATTAGTATTGAAAGTTAAATTGATATGTGGGTATCTAGTGGTTTGGATAAGATTGGCTCTTATAGGATCATATATGTGAACATTCAGTCATTAGGAAGTGGCAAAATTATGAAGTGCATTTTTCTTGAAATATATGCGGCCTTGAGCTTTGAGATTTTAGAAGCAAAATATCACGCTCTCTGTCTTCCAGCTGCCTGCTGATCTAGATGTAGCATTCTCAGCTCCATTTACATGGTCATGTCTGCCCCTGGGTCACCATGCTTCCTGCCATGATGAAAATGGACTCAACCTAGGAACCTTTATGCCAACTCTAATTAGGTATAACCCTTTATAAGAGTTTCCACTATCACGGTGTCTCTTTGCAACAATGGAAACCCTAAGATTGGATATATCAAGCAATAATCAGGATTGATTATTATACTATACTATATTTATGTAGCAGTGTTATAGTAACATTTTCTCCCTTAGAAGCTATGAATTGTCTAGCTATAGGTTATTGGCCCAGTAATGGTACAGGATGCACAAAATCTATGAGAACTCAACACAGACCAAATCCCAGCTTGGAAGTGGGAACTGTGTATACAATATGACCCATAGCTGTAGAGCTACTAGTAATTTTGAAAAGGAAAAAATACTTTTATGTAAGAGATTAATGCTTAGTAAGTTGAAAATGATGTACTCTGAGCTCACATACCCAAGATTAAGTGGGAACAGCAAATTGTTCTTGAAGGGCTTAAAATAGTACTAAAAATGGATACAAAGTTAAGTGGATAGGGAAGAAGGGATATATTTAGAAAGAGCTGAGAAGGCGAATGAATGCCTATGATCAAATAATCATGTACAAACTCTCAAAGAACAAATAATTTTTTTAAAAATTATGAAAAATATTGATGTGTTCTATGGAAGATTTAGGGTGTTCTTTTTTCTAGAGTTTTAATCTAAACTAATAACTTTTAATAGACATAAATTAAAAAGTAATACATAACAGTAACAAATGACTCCATGAACTGATAGCTCATGGGTCTTCCCTTCTCTTTTTAATGGGTTAAATCTTTATTATGCTCTTTAGCGGATATTTACAGGCATTCTGATTTAAAAGTGGCAGTGGTCATATCACTCCTTAGCATAGAATTCACTAAACACTGAGCCATTTCAGTCTTATATTACAAGAATATATGTGTAGGTAGATTTTAAATGCATGTATTTATGAATATCATTCACTAAACAATGTCTACATCTCTTCACTCTTGACATTTTAAAACAATCAATACCAAATACATTGATATTATTATAAAGAAATTTAGATTAAATTTGATATACCCTCAATAGGCTTTTGGACAAAGAACAAAGCAGTTAAGTAAAAATATTCATTCCCGCTAAATAAATATGTCCAAATCCTGGCTCTGCCACTGGTAGATTAATCAGCACAAGTGAATCATATACTCCTATTACTATCCTTTGCCTTGCCAGTAGATTTTATTGTCAGTGAGATATTGAAGTAATTAAAACATAAACTCCATGCTGTTGCATTTATCACTTTCCAAGTGGCAAGTTGTTTTTACTGAATCACAATTATCAAATTCTAAAATTGCCTGAGTATTTTATTAGCTTCTAAAATTGACAGGTTGTGTCTTACTGCTAGTCCATTGTCTGCTGACCAATACTTGCAACATGCGATTGCAATTGCTTACTCTTACATTATTCATTTCTAGTAACAGTTCTCTGATTATAAACATATGACCTCAGATAGAAGATCAACCACTGCATGATAATATTTCTGATGGTCAGCATGGCATTTCTAGTTTTCTGTATGTGTAACATAAAGACTTTTGCATTTGTTAACATTAATTGAAAGAAGCTTCCAAAAGGACATCCTAACTAACTGTTTTCTCTATGGTAACAGTGCAACTCTTTCTAGAGTATTATGGGATTATATTTTAGGTTTAAGATAAGATTAAATACTCATATAAATTTGTAAATGATTGTGTTAAATGCTCAGATAAATATGTACATATTGATATATTTTAATTCATTTCATTATGTTATTTCCTCATTATATTTATTGTAACAGAAATAATAAATCTTAGAAATCAAGTTTCAAATAGAGAATACTGATTGAACTGATTTATTAGTACATTAAAATTTTCTAAGAATTATTCTTAAAAATTTAACATATTAAAACACTTAAATAAATGCAGAAATTGTCTGTAAAGTACCTATTACCATTTTCTAAAATTAATTCTATTTTGATAAAGCAGGCATTGGTTTATGATAAATATTTGCTTGCTAATGCAATACCATCTAATATTTTCTAACACAAATTTCCAGTAAATTGAAGGAATTATAAGGAAAGAAGATGAGCAATTATATTTCATGTTAAAAAACAATCTATTCATAGCATTTGGTCATTTGGTAATTGCAATTATTTCTACCGAAATATTATGATATAAATTCAAAATTCCTTAATATTGAAATATATAAATCAAAAGAATCATTATAAACCTTGGAATAAATTATTATTCCAAGATTTAATTTATATTTTGGAACTTTATTAACATTTCATCTTTTATAACAAATTTTATATGACTGGGGAGCCTAACCTGGTGTTAGGAAAAAACAGGAACTTGATTTTGGGGCGGTGGCAGCAGTAGCTGGTCCAGCTGAAGGGCCATCAGCAGTGGAACCAAGGTGACAGGGTCCAGGCAGGCCCTGCGCCCATGACCACTGGCCATCACTGGCCAGCTGGGCTGTAAGCAGCGGCGGATTTACAGCACCTTTCACCGCACAGAAGCCACTTCAGAACTCTGCCTTCCTCCAATCAGGAGAGACTCGCCTCAATCTTGGTTCTCAGACTCCAGAGAGATCTGACAGACTGAGGTATGCAAATATAACCTGAGGCCAACATCGCAGGGGTCTAAGCCCGACAGACATTGGCCTGCACCTAGGCCCTGGGCTGTTCGGGGGGGGGGGGGCATCGGGATGCCAATCGAGCCAGGAGGTTTTTTGCCCAGGCCCAGCTCAGGCTCCAACATTTTGCCTACAGGACTCCAGAGAGCTCTAACAGGCAAAGCCTGCTAACAGGCATAGCCCAAAGCTAACACAGCAGGGGTCTAGGCCCCAACAGATCCTGGACTGACCCCAAGAACTGGGCTGCTTGGTGGGCCATCTGTGTGTCAACCTGGCCAGGGAGTTGTTAGCCCAGCAGACTCTCCTGGCACTTTCAGGGAGTGCGTGCGCACACCCTCCATCCTGGCCACCTGACAGACCCAATTAACAGTCATAGCACGAGGGGAACTTTGCTCAGACCTTGGCCTCCCAGGATTTTGCCTAGACTTAGGGCCTGAGCAGCTAGGCTAGCCTTGTGTGCACCAACCCAGTTGCCAGCATCAAACTAAATGGAGAGAAACTTGAAGCAATCCCACTAAAATCAGGGACTAGACAGGGCTGCCCACTTTCTCCTTATCTTTTCAATATTGTTCTTGAGGTACTAGCTCGGGCAATTCGACAACATAAGGATATCAAAGGGATACAAATTGGAAAGGAAGAAGTCAAACTATCATTATTTGCAGATGATATGATAGTCTTCCTAAGTGACCCAAAAAACTCCACTAGAGAACTCCTACAGCTGATAAACAACTTCACCAACGTGGCTGATTATAAAATCAACTCAAGCAAATCTGTAACCTTCCTATACTCAAAGGATAAGCAGGCTGAGAAAGAAATTAGGGAAATGACACCCTTCACAATAGCCACAAACAATATAAAGTACCTTGGGGTGACTGTTACCAAACATGTGAAAGATCTGTATGACAATAACTTCAAGACTATGAAGAAGGAAATGGAAGAAGACCTCAAAAAATGGAAAAACGTCCCATGCTCATGGATCGGCACGATTAATATAGTTAAAATGGCCATTTTGCCAAAAGCAATATACAGATTCAACTCAATATCCATCAAAATCCCAACTCAATTCTTCACAGAGTTAGAAAGAGCAATCATCAAATTCATCTGGAATAACAAAAAACCCAGGATAGCTAAAACTATTCTCAACAATAAAAGAAATTCTGGGGATATCAGTATCCCTGACCTCATGCAATACTACAGAGCAATAGTATTAAAAACTGCATGGTATTGGTACAGTGACAGGCAGGCGGATCAATGGAACAGGATTGAAGATCCAGAAATGAACCCACACACCTATGGCCAATTGATCCTGGACAAATGGGCTGAAAACATCCAATAGAAAAAAGATAGCCTTTTCAACAAATGGTGCTGGTTCAACTGGAGGTCAGCATGCAGAAGAATGGGAATTGATCCATCCTTGCCTCCTTGTACTAAGCTCAACTCCAAATGGATCAAGGACCTCCACATAAAGCCAGACACTCTGAAGCTAATAGAAAAGAAACTGGGGAAGACCATTGAGGACATCGGTAGAGGGGGAAAGTTTCTGAACAGATCATCAATAGTGTATGCTCTAAGACCAAGAATTGACAAATGGGACCTCATAAAATTACAAAGTTTCTGTAAGGCAAAGGACACCATCAAAAGGACAGATCGGCAACCAACAAATTGGGAAAAGATCTTCACCAATCCTACATCAGATAGAGGGCTAATATCCAATATAAATAAAAAACTCAAGAAGTTAGACTCCAGAAAACCAAACAACCCTATTAAAAAATGGGTTACAGAGTTAAACAAAGAATTCTCACCTGAAGAACTTCGGATGGCAGAGAAACATCTTAAAAAATGCTCAACTTCATTAGTCATTAGGGAAATGCAAATCAAAACAACCCTGAGATTTCACCGTACACCAGTCAGAATGGCTAAGATTAAAAATTCAGGAGACAGCAGGTGTTGGCAAGGATGTGGAGAAAGAGAAACACTCTTCCACTGCTGGTGGGGTTGCAAATTGGTACAACCACTCTGGAAATCAGTCTGGCGGTTCCCCCTGAAAACTGGGCACCTCACTTCCAGAAGATCCTGCTATACCACTCCTGGGCATATACCCAAAAGATTCCCCAGCATGTAATAAGGATACATGTTCTACTATGTTCATAGCAGCCCTATTTATAATTGCCAAAAGTTGGAAAGAACGCAGGTATCCCTCAACAGAAGAGTGGATGCAAAAAATGTAGTATATCTACACAATGGAGTACTATTCAGCCATTAGAAACAATGAATTCATGAAATTCTTAGGCAAATGGATGGAGCTGGAGAGCATCATACTAAGTGAGGTAACCCAGACTCAAAAGATGAATCATGGTATGCACTCACTAATAAGTGGATATTAACCTAGAAAACTGGAATACCCGAAACATAATCCACACATCAAATGAGGTACAAGAAGAATGGAGGAGTGGCCCCTTGTTCTGGAAAGACTCAGTGAAGCAGTGTAGAACAAAATCAGAACAGGGAAGTGGGAAGGGTTGGGTGGGAAAACAGGGGGAGGGAAGGGGACTGATGGGATTTTCGGGGGGTGGGTGTCCAGAAAAGGGGAAATCATTTGAAATGTAAATAAATATATCAATAAATTAAAAAAATGCCCCCCCCCCAAATTACAAGTTTCTGTAAGGCAAAGGACACCATCAAGAGGACAAATCGGCAACCAACAAATTGGGAAAAGCTCTTCATCAACCCTACATCAGATAGAGGGCTAATATCCAATATATATAAAGAACTCAAGAAGTTAAGACTCCAGAACACCAAATAACCCTATTAAAAAATGGAGTACAGAATTAAAGAATTTTCACCTGAAGAACTTCTGATCGCAGAGAAGCATCTTAAAAAAATGTTCAACTTCATTAGTCATTAGGGAAATGCAAATCAAAACAACCCTGAGATTTCACCTTATACCAGTCAGAGTGGCTAAGATTAAAAATTCAGGAGACAGCATGTGTTGGCGAGGATGTGGAGAAAGAGGAACACTCCTCCACTGCTGGTGGGGTTGCAAATTGGTACAACCATTGTTTAAATCAGTCTGGCGGTTCCTCAGAAATCTGGGTACCTCACTTCCAGAAGATCCTGCTATACCACTCCTGGGCATATACCCAGAAGATTCCCCAGCATGTAATAAGGATACAGGTTCCATTATGTTCATAGCAGCCCTATTTGTAATTGCCAGAAGCTGGAAAGAACCCAGGTATCCCTCAACAGAAGAGTGGATACAAAAAATGTGGTATATATACACAATGGAGTACTATTCAGCCATTAGAAACAATGAATTCATAAAATTCTTAGGCAAATGGATGGAGCTGGAGAACATCATACTAAGTGAGGTAACCCAGACTCAAAAGATGAATCATGGTATGCACTCACTAATAAGTGGGTATTAACCTAGAAAACTGGAATACCCAAAACATAATCCACACATCAAATGAGGTACAAGAAGGAAGGAGGAGTGGCCCCTTGTTCTGGAAAGACTCAGTGAAGCAGTATTGAACAAAACCAGAACAGGGAAGTGGGAAGGAATGGGTGGGAAAACAGGGGGAGGGAAGGGGACTGATGGGACTTTCGGGTAGTGGGTGTCTAGAAAAGGGGAGATCATTTGAAATGTAAATAAAAAATATATCAAATAAAAAAAAAGAATTAAAAAAAAAACAGGAACTTACAGAGATTTGCTTCAGAAATAAATTTATTCCACTCTGCACCAGACACATGACCTTAGTTCTATACTATCAAATCAGAAGTTTCTTTGTAACACAATGGAGAAAAAATCAAATCATTAAATAATAACATATGGATTAATCAAGTGAAATAGTCAATCGTTTACACCAATCTTTAAACTATACAGTGAAGACTTTTATATTTTCCAACTCTGTGATAAAATTGTGTTTAGAACATTATAAAGATCACATTTAAAAAATATTCTATCACAGCTGTAATACAATGAATTTATGATAGGTGATATATAATGAGTTAAAATATGCTGATAATTTAAACAGATTCATTATAATTGCATTTATAAACTTCTTTCCTAAACTCATGTCTAATTCTGTGCTATATCTGTACTTGAAACAAAAGAAATAGGTCGCCAATCCTGATGACTTTATTACATTCTTGATATTTAAAGAAAGATAAAAGATTTTTGTGATGATAAAAAATTCTCTGCAAGTAAATTCAATCAATCTTTAATCACTAATCTATTGTAATACAAATAGAATCAATCTTCAAGAATTGCCAAATATATTTTAGGGCAAGCAAGATGGTAGAGTATAAAAATTTTGGCTATGAGAGTTTGATGAACTTGAAACACACAGTACAAGGAAAGATTCTAATTATAAATACTGTGGTCTGACCTACCAGTGGGCTGTGCTTTGAGGAAAAATCTGCACTCATAGATATGTCACAATACACATAATATACTTTAAATATTTTGCTTATGTTGATGAATTTTATACAATTCACATTCTAATCATAGTTTCCTCATTTATTCCTTCCCAGTTCCACTCTCACAAATCCTTCCCACACTACCCCTCATCCTTTGTGAGGTAAGCCAGACCCAGAACAAAACATAGGGTATGTACTCACTTACAAGTAACCATAAGTATAGGATACACATTTTGCAATCCGCAGACCCAAAGAAGCTAAGTCACAGAGGAGCCCAAGAAAGGATGCTTGAATCTTACTCAGAATAGAAAATAAAATAGACATCAGAGGTGTATGCATTTGGGAAAGTGGGTGGGAGAGGGAGTGGGAGGAGACTTGAAGTAGGGGTCAAGTGTGGGAGAGCACAGAGGCAGGCAGGAGAGGAACTGGACTCTACATGAACCACTAGTTTCTGAGTTGCTTCCAGTTGGTGTTTCCTGTGATACTCTCCATTTTCTGTATAGGGATGCTTCTTTGAGAGAGGGTGGTAACCTTACTGTACTTGGTCATATAAAGAAACACAACACATGATTTTGGGGGGGTTTGAGAGGGTAAGTGGAATATGCATGTGGTAATTGTAGTAGATATCATTATATTTTACTGCATATATATGTATACATATGAAATTCTTAAAACCAAAGAACAGCTATTAAAATAATATCATGTATTATATTTATGATTACATTTGTGTATACAGAAACATATATGCAAGGAATAAACATTAAGAAAATAAAAGGACCAGCCGGGCGGTGGTGGCGCATGCCTGTAATCCCAGTACTCTGGGAGGCAGAGGCAGGAGGATTTCTGAGTTTGAGGCCAGCCTGGTCTACAGAGTGAGTTCCAGGACAGCCAGGGCTATACAGAGAAACCATGTCTCGAAAAAAACAAATCCAACCCCCCCCCCAAAAAAAAGAAAAAAAAAGAAAAGAAAGAAAGAAAGTAAAAAGACCATATCATGAATTTGAACAAAAGCAAGAATATAAATCTGGAAGAGTTTAGAAGGAAAGGTGAGAGAAAATTATGGTAATTATATTACAATCTCAAAAATAATCCTGTAAACATATTATAAGTTTATAGAATACATATATATGTATATATATATATATGTACTTTTTTTTATTATTTATTCATTCCTTTTCCTTCTGTGTTGAAAGATATCATGCAACACAGGCTAACCTCAAACTCATGAATCTAAGGTCTCATTGTTCATGGTTATAGGTATTATAACAAGTTTCATATCTAATGTCTAGATACTGGCAACAGTTTTCAAATACATATGCTATATTCTCAAGCCCTTTGCATTGGAAAAGAGGTATGGGCATCTGACAATTGTAATATTCAAATTTGGAATGATCAAATTTTGGTAACTATTAACAATCACATTACTACGAGAACTGTAATAGTTAGCTGTCTATCCAGCAGAATACTCTTCATATAAAATTAGGGAATAGTTACATGAGTCCTAAGAGAAAATTAAACAACGTTAAATTTCAGTGCCACTGTTCTAGGCCTTTCATTTATTTTATATTTATTATTTCTTCATTTTATTTTGTATTTCCTTTCATTTTATATGAAGTAAGCCAATTTACAAAGACCTCTTTGACTTGGTGATGAAATGTTCATTTAGTGTTCTCTATTCTATTTATACATCTCAGTGCTACTGGAGCTGAAACTTAGTACCTTGTACATGTGAGGCAATGGTTCTTTGGCTTAACACCTTATACAACACTAAATCTTTAAATTTCTAGTCACAAAAACATACTAATCACATTAATTTCCAAAGTCTATTTTTTAGTGCCTGTGTCATTTTGATTGTGAAGACTTTTGAACCTCTGATAATTGTTATGAATGTCTTCCACTGGAATAAAGGAAAATATAAATTTTGCTATCCTGTATTTGTTGATTTGAAACGAATATTACAAAATTGTGTTTCACACACATCAATCGTTTTTATATTTTGACGTTTAATCAATATTTATTAAATGAATACTTAATTCAGAGGCAGTTTGTAAGGAGTGAGTTAAAAAGAAACAATATGAAAACATGCCATGCTTATGTGAAATATTCATTTTACAGTTGGAGAAATGCAGCAGAGAATGCTAAAAATTATGTTTCTACTTAATACATTTTATTTAATCATTGCTATTAATATGCAACTGAATCATGGAATAATGATGGATGTGGTATACTCTGTTAATTGGTTACTTAAAATTTTTTCTAGAGATAGTTCATGTCAACATTTTATCCTCAAGGAAATATGAGAATGGAGACAAGCTATTTTATAGCACAATATTTGGCTGAAGGAAATGGGGTTGTTATTTATAAAGGAAAAATAGAACATGTCTATTGATGGATAAAACTGAGAAATGAAAAAGGTTGGAGACTCGGGAATTCTGACTGCTCTATACTCTGTTTTCTTTCTTTTTTCTAAGTCTGTACTGATTAATTATATAGCTCAGCATTCGGAAGAAACAAAGAATTAAGTATCTCTATAGAAGTTCGGTTCCCATGGTTATTATCTGATCTTTGTTTACACTAAACCACTACATTCTAATTGCTACAATCAAAATATTCAAGAGTTTTTATGTTTGCCTCAATTAGATAAGATGCCAAAGATAAAGGTGAGAGACAAACAACATGTATAATTAAATTTGTCAGCAATATACAAACTTGATTTGTCTCAGCAGCACGACAAGAGCTCTACCAAGTAGGCAAAGCTCAGTCTGTCTACAGTAAAAAAAAGTATTTAATCATGTAGAAATAAAAAGAAAAGCATAAAATCATTCAAATTGCAGAACAGACTGGAAACAAGGGCAGTGTCTTATTTTCTAATCAAAATGATTCAAAACAAATGGACACACTTAACTTAATTACAAATGGTTTACTTGGTTTGGGGTTTTTGTTTTTGTTGTTGTTTTTCCTGTTGATCTTGTTCTTGTTAAGAGCAAAGGTTTTATTTTTAATAAAGTGGAGTTCCAGAATATAGGTGAATCTCCCACCAGGGACCTTTGAAACACTGCAATACAGCAGTGACTCAATTTGAACAATTAAAATAGTTTCTTTTATATTATATATTTATCTAAAGTCTAATAGATTTATATATATATATATATATATATATATATATATGTAAATATAGATTTTAAAAAATCAATGTTTGCTAATGTGCACCCATCACTAACATACATTAATATCTAAGTATTTTTTGATTTTTTAAAATTTTTTGATTAGATATTTGCTTTATTTACATTTCAAATGTTATCCCCTTTACTCATTTTCTCTCTGAAAACCCACTATCCCATCACATCCCCCTGCTCACCAACACCCTCCCCACTTTCCTGATACCTGGAATTCCACTACACTGGGGCATCAAACCTTCACAGAACCAATGGCCTCTCCACTCATTGATGTCTAAACAGGCCATCATCTGCTGCATTTGCATCTGGAGCCATGGGTCCCTCCATGTGTATACTTTCGTTAGTGGTTTAGTACCTGGGAGCTCAGGGAATACTGGTTGGTGCATACTATTGTTCCTCCTTTGGGGCTGCAAACTTCTTCAGCTCCTTGGGTCCTTTCTCTAGCTCCTCCATTGGGAAGCCTACACTCAGTCCTTTGGTTGGCTTTGAGCCATTTGTATTTCTTCCTTGAGCAAGTTATTGTTGAGTAGAATATTGTTCATTTTCCGTGTTTATGTGGGCTTTCTGTCATTTGTTTTTGTTGTTATTGAAGACCAACCTTAGTCCTTGGTGATCTGATAGGATGCATGAGATTATTTCAATCATCTTATATCTGTTGAGGTCTGTTTTATGACTGATTATATGATAAGTTTTGGAGAAGGTACTGTGAGTGATGAGAAGAAGATATATTCTTTTGTTTTAAAATGAAATACTCCATAGTTATCTGTTAAATCCATTTGGTTCATAACTTCAGTTAGCTTCACTATATCTATTTTCAGTTTCTGTTTTCACTATCTGTCCATTGGAATGGTGGGATGATTAATCATAGTGGGATGTTAAAGTCTACAACTATTATTATATGGGGTGCAATATGTTCTATGAGCTTTCATAAACTTTGTTTTATGAATGTGGGTGCACTTGCATTTGTAGCTTAAATGTTTAGAATTAAGAGTGCATCTTGATAAATTTTTCCTTTGCTGAGTAGGAAGTGTCCTTCCTTATATTTTTTTTTTATTACTTTAGGTTGAAAGTCAATTTTAATGGATATTAGAATGGCTACTCCAGCTTGTTTCTTAGGACCATTTGTTTGGAAAATATTTTTCCAACCTTTTACTCTAAGTTATTGTCTGTCTTTGTGGCTGATGTCAGTTTCCTGAATGCAGCAAAATGTTGGGTCCTGTTTATTTATCCAGTTTGTTAGTCTATGTCTTTTATTGGGGAAGTGTGTCCATTGATATTAAGAATTATTAAAGAAAAGTGATTGTTGCTTCCTCTCATTTTTGTTATTAGAGGTGAAGTTATGTTTATGTGACTCTCTTCTTTTTTGCTTATTAAAAGATTATTTTCTTGCTTTTTCTAGAGTATAGTTTCCTTTTTTTCTCAGTGTTTTCCATTCATTATCCTTTGAAGGGCTGGATTTATGGAAAGTTATGGTGTAAATTTGTCTGTCATGCAATACCTTGGTTTCTCCATCCATGGTAATTGAGAATTTTCCTGGATATAGTAACCTGTGTTAGCATTTGCGTTCTCTTAGGGTCTGTATGACATCTGCCCAGTATCTTCTAGCTTTCATAGTATCTGGTGTAAGTCTGTTGAAAGTTTGATAGGTCTGCCTTTATATGATATTTGACCATTTTCCCTTACTGCTTTTAGTATTCTTTCTTTGTTTAGTGCATTTGGTGCTTTGATTATTATGTGAAGGGAGGAATTTCTCTTCTGGTCCAGTCTATTTGGAGTTCTTGTACGTTCTTGTACGTTCATGGGCATTTCTTTCTTCAGGTTAGGGAACTTTTCTTCTATAATTTTTTGAAGACATTTACTGGCCCTTTAAGCTGAAAATCTTCACTCTTGTATATACCTATTATCTTTAGGTTTGGTCTTCTCATAGTGTGCTGGATTTCCTGGATATTTTAGGTTAGGACCTTTTGCATTTTTCATTTTCTTTGACTGTTGTGTCAATGTTTTCTATGGTATCTTCTGCACCTGAGATTCTTCTATCTCTTGTAATCTGTTTTTGATGCTTACATCTATGACTCCTGATTTCTTTCCCACATGTTCTATCTCCAGAGTTGTTTCGCTTTATGATTTCTTTCTTGTTTCAACTTCCATTTTTAGATTCTGGATTGTTTTGTTCAATTCCTTCACCTGTTTTGTTGTGTCTTCCAGTAATTCTTTAAGGGACTTTTGTGTTTCTTCTTTAAGTGCTTCTACATGTTTACCTGTGTTCTCCTTTATATCTTTAAGAGATTTATTTATGTCCTTTTTGACATAAATACTTTGTCCTCTATAAGTATCATGAGCTGTGGTTTTAAATTCAAAGTTTGCTTTTCCAGTGTGTTGGGGGTATCTAGGACTGACTGTTGTGGGAGAACTGGGTTTGGATGATACCATGTCACCTTTGTTTCTATTGGTAAAGTTCTTTTGTTTGCCTTTCTGGCTGGAGCTTGTCCTTCCTCTGGGCCTGCAAGCCTGTCTCAACACCCCTGGGAAACCAGCTCTCCTCTGTCTCAGAGGGGTGTGGAGTAGTCGACCTTCTGGGTGCAGATGGATCCCGGAAGGACCCTGTCCCTGCTGCAATGCCACTCTTGTGTTCCCTGTGATCCTGGCCATGACCACATTGGACAGTCACTGGGGAGAAAATGGTGATCTCACCTACAAACCCAGTAGTCAAAGCACTCCCTGAAGACCAGGTCTCTCTTGGCAGGACTTATGCCCAGGCACTTGTGGAGCAGCTCAGCTCCTGGGTACAGATGGAGCCTAAAAGGAACCTGTCTCAGATGCTCTGCCATTCCTGTCCTCCCTGTGTTCCAGGCCCGTCCTGCCTTGGAGAGTCACCAGCGAGAAAAAAACCTATTTGTTTTTTCTTTTTTGTTTGCTTTGTTGTTGTTGTTTGTTTGTTTATTTAATTAAGGAAGGATCTTGTGGTCATTCTTATTCTTGAAGTCACTGTTTTCTCAAGATGGACTTTGAATCCTAGTTCTCAAGGCTATATAAAAGTGTCATGATCACTGACATATTCTGTCAAAACCAGCTATAAGAAAAGCTAATTTCCTGCAGCCATGGATCTGTATATCTGTCTTCCCTGATTAGATAAACTTCCCAAGGCAGACAGTAGTTAACACAGAGGATAAGAGACTATGGTTTGACATACAACAATAAATAGTATTGACCTGACACCCAGCAGCCAACGAGAAGGAGACAGCCAGCACAGCCTGCATCCAGAACTGATTGGGGCCACAGAGTTATATACCCAAATACAACTACAAGCTAGTGGGTCTTAGAATCTTTGCTTCTGTGACTGTGCAACAGATTGGTAGGCAGGGTTCACCAAAGTAGAGGATCATTTGGGACACACTGTACCAGGACTCCACCTGCACCACAGAAATCTCACCCAGGGTTGCTGAGATAGGCCTGCAGGCACACAGGAGGGGCAAGCTTCAGCCAGTGACAGCAGGCCCAACTAACACCAGAGATGACCAGATGGCAACATGGTACCATCGGAACCCAATTCTCCCACAACAGCAAGTCCTGGATACCCCAATACACCAGGAAAGCAAGATTTGGATTTAAAAATCACAGGTCATGATGTTGATGGAGGGCATCATGGAGGGCTTCAAGAAGGACATAAATAAGTCCCTTAAAGAAATACATGAGAACAAAAATAAACAGGGAGAAACCCTTGAAGAACTAAGGGAAAACACAGCAAAACAGGTGAAGGAATTAAGCAAAGCCATCCAAGATCTAAAGAAGGAAGTAGAAACAATAATAAAATCACAAAGGAAGACAACTTGAGACATAGAAAACCTAGGGAAGAAGTCAGGAGTCAGGGATCCAAGCATCAACAACAGAATATAAGAGATAGAAGAGAGAATTGTAGATGCAGAAGATACCATAGAAAACATTGATACAATAGTCAAAGAAAATGAAAAATGCAAAAAGCTCCTGACCCAAAATATCCAAGAAACCCAGGACAAAATGAGAAGACCAAACCTAAGGATTATAGGCATAGAAGAGAATGAAGATTTCCAACTTAAAGGGTCAGTAAATGTCTTCAACAAAATTATAGAAGAAAACTTCCCTAACCTAAAGAAAGAGATGCCCATAAATATACAAGAAGCCTACAGGACTCCAAATATATTTGACCAGTAAAGAAATCAACCTGTCACATAATAATTAAAACACCAAATGCACTAAACAAAGAAAGAATATTAAAAGCAGTAAGGGAAAAAGGTCAAGTAACATATAAAGGTAGACCTATCAGAATCACACAATATTTCTCACCAGAGACTATGATAGCCAGAAGAGTCTGGGCAGACATCATGCAGACCATAAGGGAACACAAAGGCCAACCCAAACTGCTATATCCAGCAAATCTCTCAATTACTATTAATAGAGAAACCAAGGTTTTTCATGACAAAAATAAATTTACAAAGTATCTTTCCACAAATCCAGCTCTTCAAAGAATAATGAATGGAAAACACCAACAAAGGGAGGAAAACTACACACAAGAAAAAGCTAGACAGTAATCTTCTTTCAATAAACCCAAAGGAAGACAATCACACAAACATAAAAATTACATCAAAAACAGCAGGAAGCAACGATCACTAATCCTTAATATCTCTCTTTTTTAATATTTTTATTTTCTATATTCTTTGTTTATATTCCAAATGATTTGCCCATTCCCAAATCCCCCCTCCCCATATGTCCCATAAACCTTCTTCTCTCCATCCATTCTCCAATCACCTCCATCCTTTTTCTCTGTCCTTATATTCCTCTCCAATGCTAGATCAATCCTTTCCAGGATCAGGACCCTCTATGTACATCTTCATGGGAGTCATTTGTTATGCAGTTTGTGCCTTGTGTATTCAGAGCTTCTGCCTAATTAATATCCACTTATCAGAGATTGCATTCCATGTGTATTCTTTTGTGATTGGGTTACCTCACTTAGGATGATATTTCCAGATCAAACTATTTGCCTAAAAATTTTGTAAATTCATTGTTTCTAATTGCTGAGTAGTATTCCATTGTGTAAATATACCACATTTTCTGTATGCATTCCTCCTATGAGGGACATCTGGGTTCTTTCCAGCTTCTGGCTATTATAAATAAGACTGCTATGAACATAATGGAGCATGTGTCTTTATTGCATGGCGGGGAATCCTTTGGGTATATGCCCAGGAGAGGTATAGCAGTCATGTCATGTCCAGTTTTCTGAGGAACCGCAAGACTGATTTCCAAAGTGGTTGTACCATCTTACAGCCCCACCAGCAGTGGAGGAGTGTTAATCTTTCTCCACATCCTCGCCAACACCTGCTGTCTCCTGAGTTTTTGGCCTTAGCCATTCTGACTGGTGTAAGGTGAAATCTCAGGGTTGTTTTGATTTGCATTTCCCTAATGACTAATGATATTGAGCACTTCTTAAGGTACCTCTGGGCCATCTGAATTTCATCAGGTGAAAATTCTTTGTTTATATCTGTACCCCATTTTTAATAGGGTTAGTTGGTTCCCTGGGGTCTAACTTCTTGAGTTCTTTGTATATATTGGATATTAGCCCTCTATCATGTGTAGGGTTGGTGAATATGCATTCCCAAATCGATGGTTGCCTTTTTGTCCTTTTAACAATGTCCTTTGCTTTACAGAAACGTTGTAATTTTATGCGGTCCCATTTGTCAATTCTTGATCTTAGAGCATAAGCTATCAGTGTTCTGTTCAGGAACTTTTCCCCTGTGCCCATGTCCTCAAGGGTCTTCCACAGTTTCTTTTCTATTAGTTCCAGTGCGTCTGGTTTTACATGGGGGTCCTTGATCCACTTGGAGTGAAGTTTAGTACCTGGAGATAAGAATGGATCAATTCGCATTCTTCTGCATGCTGACCTCCAATTGAACCAGCACCATTTCTTGAAAAGGCTATCTTTTTTCCCCTGGATGTTTTCAGCTCCTTTGTCGAAGATCAAGTGTGTGGATTCATTTCTGGGTCTTCAATTCTATTCCATTGGTCCACTTGTCTGTCACTGTGCCAATACCTTGCAGGTGTTGACACTATTGCTCTGTAGTATTGCTTGAAGTCAGGGATACTGATTCCCCCAGAATTTCTTTTGTTGTTGAGAATAGTTTTAGTTATCCTGGGTTTTTTGTTATTCCAGATGAATTTGAGAATTGCTTTTTCTAACTCTGTGAAGAACTGAGTTGGGATTTTGATGGGGATTGCGTTGAATCTGTAGATCGATTTTGGCAAGATGGCCATTTTAACTATATTAATCCTGCTAATCCACGAGCATGGCAGATTTTTCCATTTTTCTGAGGTCTTCTTCGATTTCCTTCTTCAGAGACCTGAAGTTCTTGTCATATAGATTTTTCACTTGTTTGGTTAGAGTCACACCAAGATACTTTATATTGTTTATGACTATGGTGAAGGGTGTCATTTCCCTAACTTCTTTCTCAGCCTGGCTATCCTTTGAGTATAGGAAGGCAACTGATTTGCTAGAGTTGATTTTATAACCAGCCACTTTGGTGAAGTTGTTTATCAGCTGTAGGAGTACTCTGGTGGAGGTTTTTGGGTCACTTAAGTAGACTATCATGTCATCTGCAAATAGTAATAATTTAACTTCTTCCTGTCCAATTTGTATCCCCTTGACCTCCTTATGTTGTCTAATTGCTCTAGATAGAACTTCAAGTACTATAAGAGATATGGAGAGAGAGGACAGCCTTGTCTAGTCCCTGATTTTAGTGGGATTGCTTCAAGTTTCTCTCCATTTAGTTTGATGTTGGCTACCTGTTTGCTGTATATTGCTTTAACGATGTTCAGGTATGGGCCTTGAATTCCTGTTCTTTCCAAGACTTTTAGCATGAAAGGATGCTGAATTTTGTCAAATGCTTTTTCTGCATCTAATGAGATGACCATATGTTTTTTTCTTTGAGTTTGTTTATGTAGTGGATAGCATTGATGAATTTCCTTATATTGAACCATCCCTGCATCCCTGGGATGAAGCCTACTTGATCATGGTGAATGATCATTTTGATGTGTTCTTGGATTCGTTGGCAAGAATTTTATTTAGTATTTTTGCATCAATATTCATTAGGGAAATTGGCCTGAAGTTCTCTTTCTTTGTTGGATCTTTGTGTGGTTTTGGTATCAGCGTAATTGTGACTTCATAGAATGGGTTGGGTAGAGTTCCTTCTGTTTCTATTTTGTGGAATAGTTTGAGGAGTATTGGTGTTCGGTCTTCTATGAAGGTCTGATAGAATTCTGCAATGAAGCCATCTGGTCCCGTGCTTTTTTTGGTTGGGAGACTTTCTATGACCCTTTTTATTTCTTCAGGTGTTATGGGACTGTTTAGATGATCTATTTGATCCTGATTTAGTTTTGGTGTCAGATATCTGTCTAGGAAACTGTCCATTTCCTCCAGATTCTCCAGTTGTGTTGAGTATAGAGAAAAGAAAGGATTTACTTGTATTTAAGGTTTTTTTTTTATTTTCTATATTCTTTGTTTACATTCCAAATGCTTTTCCCTTTCCCAGTCCCCACCCCCAGTATGTCCCATAAGCCCTCTTCTCTCCACCAATTTCCCAATCACCTCCTCCCATTTCCCTGCCTTGGTACTCCACCTCAATGCTGGATCAAGCCTTTCCAGGACCAGAGCCCTCTCCTTCCTTCTTCTTGGAAATCATTTGATACGCTAATTTTGTCTTGAGTATTCAGAGCTTCTGGGCTAATTAATATCCACTTATCAGTGATTACATTCCATGTGAATTCTTTTGTGACTGGGTTACCTCACTTAGGATGATATTTTCCAGTTCAAACCATTTGCCTAAAAATTACATGAAATCATTGTTTTTAATTGTTGAGTAGTATTCCATTGTGTAAATATACCACATATTCTATATCCATTTCTCCATTGAGGGACATCTGGATTCTTTCCAGCTCCTGGCTATTATAAATAAGGCTGCTATGAACATAGTGGAACATGTGTCCTTATTGCATGCTAGGGAATCCTCTGGGTTATGGGACTGTTTAGATGGTCCATTTGATTCTGATTTAATTTTGGTGTTTGGTGTCTGTCTAGGAAATTGTCCATTTTCTCCAGATTCTCCAGTTGTGTTCAGTATAGGCTTTTGTAGTAGGATCTGATTATTTTTTGAATTTCCTCAGTTTCTGTTGTTTTATCTCCCTTTTCATTTCTAATTTTGTTGATTTGGATACTGTCCCTTTGGTTAGTCTGGGTAAGGGTTTATCTATCTTGTTGATTTTCTCAAAGAACCAGCTCCTGCTTTTGTTGATTCTTTGTAAGGTTCTTTTTGTTTCTACTTGATTGATTTAAGCCCCGAGTTTAATGATTTCATGTCTCCTACTCCTCCTAGGTGAATTAGCTTCTTTTTGCTCCAGAGCTTTCAGGTATGCTGTTAAACTGCTAGTGTATGCTCTCTCCAGTTTCTTTTTGGAGGCACTCAGGGATTTGAGTTTTCTTCTTAGCACTGCTTTCATTGTGTCACATAGATTTGGGTATGTTGTTTCTTCATTTTCATTAAATTCTAAAAAGTCTTTGATGTCTTTCTTTGTTTCTTCCTTGACCAAGGTATCATTGAGTATTGTTCCATTTCTATGTGTATGTGGGATTTCTGTTGTTTTTGTTACTATTGAAGACCACTTTTACTCCATAGTAATCTGATAGGAGGCCTTGGATTAAGTAAGTCTTCTTATATTTGCTGAGGTCTGTCTTGTGACCAATTATATGATCAATTTTGGAGAAGGTACAATGAGGTGCTGAGAAAAAGGTATATTCTTTTGCTTTAGGATGAAATGTCCTCTATATATCCGTTAAATCCAATTGGTCCAAAGCTTCAATTACTTTCACTTTGTACCTGTTTAGTTTCTGTTTTCCTGATTGGTCCATAGAGGAGAGTGGAGTGTTGAAGTCACCCACAATTATTGAGTTAGATGCATTGTGTGATTTGAGCTTTAGTAAAGTTTTTTTTTTATGAAAGAAGGTACCCTTGCATTTGAAGCATAGATGTTCAGAATTGAGAGTTCTTCTTCTTGTATTTATCCTTTGACCAGAAAGAAGTGTCCTTCCGTGTCCCTTTGATTACTTTAGGTTGAAAGTCAATTTTATCTGATATTAGAATGGCTACTCCAGCTTGTTTCCTGAGACCATTTGCTTGTAAAATTGTCTTCCAGCCTTTTACTCTAGGTAGTGTTTTTCTTTGACACTGAGGTGTGCTTCTTCTATGCAGCAAAATGTAGGGTCCTGTTTATGTATCCAGTCTGTTAGTCTAGGTCTTTTTATTGGGGAATTGAGTCCATCAATGTTAAGAGTTATCAAGGAATAGTGATTATTACTTCCTGTCATTTTTGATGTTATTTTTTATATTTGATTGGTTATCTTCTTTTGGGTTTGATGAAAGAAGGTTACTATCTTGCATTTTCCTGGGTATAGTTTCTCTCCTTGTATTAGTGTTTTCTCCCTATTATCCTTTGTAGGGCTGGGTTTTTGGAAAGATATTGTGTAAATTTAGTTTTGTCATGGAATATCATGGTTTCTCCATCTATGGTGATTGAGAGTTTTGCTAAGTATAGTAGTTTTGCCTGGCATTTGTGTTCTCTTAGAGTCTGCATGAGATCCACCCAGGATCTTCTAGCCTTCATTGTACAGAGCCATATTGGGGCAGTCTTGCACTTGGTCAGAGTTTGACTTTGGTCAAGGTTAACTTCTCCCAGTTAGCCAGGATCCTGCTCCACCTAGGGTGGAGCGCTCGTAGTAAAGGTTAAGTTCATTGTTCCTCCAGGTATAGGAATTCCTGAATTAAACAGGTGACCCACCCAGCTGCTGGAGCAGTCAAGACGAAGACCTCCAAGAGAAGCTAGACAACTTCCACCGGAACTCAGCCTGGAGTCTGGGGGGGAAGGGTTTGCCCAAACTGTTAAAAGGTCTGGCGCCATTAAAGTTTAGGGCTTTGATCAGTGAACATTGACTTGGCCGCACTTTCTTTTTGCCCCTCTTCCCTATAACCCCAAAATTCTCTCAACAGGTAACCCGGTTTACATGTGGCTGCGGGCAGCTACACTTCATAGTCTCAGGTGAAAAGTCTGCTGTGATTCTGATAGGTCTTCCTTTATATGTTACTTGGCCTTTTTCTCTTACTGCCTTTAATATTCTTTATTTGTTTAGTACATTTGGGGTTTTGATTATTATGTCATGGGAGGTATTTCTGTTCTGGTCCAGTCTGTTTGGAGTTCTGTAGGCTTCTTGTATATTCATGGGTGTCTCTCTCTTTAGGTTAGGGAAGTTTTCTTCCATAATTTTGTTGAAGATATTTGCTGGCCCTTTAATTTGTAAATCTTCACTCTCATCTATAGCTATAATCCTTAGGTTTTGTCTTCTCATTGTGTCTTGGATTTCTTGGATGTATGGGCTTACAATCTTTTTGCTTTTTGCATTTTCTTTGACTGTTGTGTTTATGAGATTCTTTCTTCTATCTCTTGTATTCTGTTGTTGATATTTGCGTTTATGGTCCCTGATTTTTTTCCCAAGGTTTTCTATCTCCAAAGTTGTCTCCCTTTGTGATTTCTTGGTTGTTTCTACTTCTGTTTTTAGATCCTGGATGGTTTTGCTCAGCTCCTTCACTTGCTTGTTTGGGTTTTCCTGTAATTCTTTAAGAGATTTTTGTGTCTCCTCTTTCATGATTTCTGTCTGTTGACCCAAGTTCTCCTATATTTCTTTAAATGATTTTTTGCATTTCCTCCTTATTGACTTATATCTTTTGACCCATATTCTCCTGAATTTCTTTAAGTGATTTTTGTGTTTACCTTGTAAGGGCTTCTAACATTTGATCCATTTTCTCCTGTATTTCTTTAAGAGATTTATTTATGTCCTTCTTGTGTTCCTCTAACAGCATCATTACCAGTGATTTTAAATCCAAATCTTGTTTTTCTGGTGTGTTGACATATCCAGGGCTTGCTGTAGTTGGAAAATTGGGTTCAGATACTGCCATATTGCCTTGATTTCTGTTAGTAATGTTCCTATGTTCGCCTTTTGCCATCTTGTTATCTCTGGCATTAGTTGGTCCTGTTGTCACGGGCTTGTGCTTGAACCTCCTATGGGCTCATAAGGTGTTTCCACACCACTGGATGACTGGGTTTCCCCTGGCACAGATTGCTGATGTGCTGCCCTCCTCTTGGGTGCAGTTAGAGCCCTGGTGTGTCCTGCCCTAAGCAATGTTATACTTGGGTTGTCTCTGTGAACTGAACCTGGTGCTGACTGTCTGCTCTGTCAGGGAGCAAAGATATTGGCAGGGATCCCTCAGGACCCACACCTGGCTAGCACACAGATGAACAGCTGATCTTCCCAGGTCCTGGACATAGGCGGCAGCCTACAGCTTGGCGGTCAGCATCCCCAGAGATCTTAAACTTGGGATATCTTGTTACATGGGGCTGCTTTTCCTGTCTGACCATGAAGTTGGTTGCAGTGGGGCATATTTATTGTTCAAACTAGAGTTCATTATGTGTAACAATGGCAGAGATAAGGCTTGTTACCAGCTAGCTGTAACAGCAGCTGAGAATTCATATCTAACATATAGAAGCAGAAAGCAGAGAGCACACTGAAAGTTGACTCTAGTGACGTATTTCCTCCAACTAGACTTTACTGCCTAATCCCCTAATACTTTCCAAACAGTTCCACTGTTTGGAAGTAATATTATAAACAATATTCAAACATATCCTCCTATGCAGGTCATTCTAATTCAATCTACCACATAGACCAAGACAATACTTCAGGATTCTAAAATTGATAGAACATGGAACTGAAATCCAAGAGAGAAGGCAGAAGCTCTTACACAAAACATAAATTACTTGTTTGCTAAATAAAATTATAAATATATTCATGATGGCCCTACAAATGGAGAAAGAAAAACATAGTATGTATGTTTTAGTGTAGTGTAAAAAAGTATAAAAAAGACAATTTTCTTGTAGTATAAAATTTTTTTTTCTACCATAGCAAAGCCTAAGATTATTGCAGCTTGAATGAAAGAGGTCATATGAAATAAATTATGAAGTGATTCTAACATTGAACTTTACTTAAATGAACTTTACAATAAATATACAAGTAAGTAACACAAAATTATTAATTAGGAAAACAAATAAAGGGAAAATGTGAGCAACATAATGAAAGTTATATAAATATGCAATTGGAAACCATATAATGGAAAAATAACAATGTAACAAATCTTGCTGTTATCTTAAATACCATTATCTTAGCTATTGTGTTATCTTAGAGTTTCAATGGAAATAAAACCTGGGTAAAAACAACAAATTTTTCCAACTGCGAAGGAAATTTTTAATCATATCTGTTTTTGGAGTATCAGGGTATATGAAGAAAATAAGCCAGGTATGTATTTTTGAAAACTTCTTGAATATGATAAAAGACATGAAACTGTTTCTGGAAGCTGGGCAAATCATAGTCTTGTTATACTCAAAGAATCCATGAACTTTCTTTAGAAGAAATAGAAACAAAATTTAGAACATGGAGATATAAGCATTAGCATTTCAATAACTAGCTTATAAATGTATCTCTTAAATTCTAAAGATTGATGAAATGTACATTAAAATCTATCATATAAGTAGAATATAGAAGAGGCTAATCATAATTCTGAAAAACTAACACACACACACACACACACACACATATATATCAATAGCTACACAGAGATATCTTTAAATATATATATATATACATACTTATATATATATACACATGCAAAGTTATAAACTTTTATATTTAGCTATATGTTATTTACAAGCTATGACTTTAGCCAAGATAAACTATATTTGAAACCATGGAACCTCACATTATCTTGCATTGAATATCTTCTGAGTCTTGGTCAGCCATGTAAGGGACTGAATGACATGGTTCACACCCCTAAAACAGAAGGTGTGAACTTTCATAAGAGTTGAGGGTTGCTGCGTGTGTAAAGCTTGCTTGTTCAATAATGTACATACTTTCCTGCTCTTCCTTAGAGGACTATCTTTTCTCTGAAAGTTAATGACTCCATGATAATCAGAGAGAGCTGGAGTCTGGGAGACAAGGGTGGTTCTAATGTCTCAGCAAAATAGTTGAATGCTGTGACCTTCAGGATAGTCCTTAAGGCTTTGGAAAAGAACGCAGAAAAGATATGCTCAAGAATATATAATTTCTCAGCTATGTGAAATAAAAAGAGGCAAAATAAATTGTACAAGAAGCATCACAGATTAAAAACAAATTAGAGGCAACTTCACTATAGGTCAACTTGTCAAATAGATACTAAGGAAGGAGATAAAGATATTTAGGGAGTGGTGATCACAAGGCAAGATCCCATACAATTAAATTGATTTATTATTACAATGGTAGATTCCTGAGTTCGAGACACCATGGGACAAAGGGAGTTTTGGTCCAGGCCTAGGAATGGCAGTAATGGAAATTTCAATGCAGGTTCTTACCCAGATATCTTATTGTCTATATGCCTGAGTTTGCTGTCTCTTTCTAAGAATCAAGAATCTTGGGTCATAGGATGCTCATTCATGGGATAGTCAAAAGGGAATCTGAAATAATTACTGATTGATATATTAATAATGACTTGATTTTCTGATCTGAAGAGAGCAAATATCTAGAGATTTTAGAGCTAAAACTATCCACTGGAAAAAAGACAGCATTTTCAACAAATGGTGATGTTTCTTCTGGCAGTTACCACGTAGAAGAAGCACATCAATCTATTCTTATCTCGCTGTACAAAACTCAAGTCCAAGTGGATCAAGGACCGCCACATAAAACCAGACACACTGAAACTAATAGAAAAGAGCCTAATAGAAACTATTAGAATAAAACTAATAGAAACTAATAAAACTGAAAAGTGGGAAAGAGCCTGGAGCACATGGGCACAGGGGAAATTTTTCTGAACAGAACACCAATAGCTTATTCCCTAAGATCAGGTATTGACAAATGGGACCTCATAAAATTGCAAAGCTTTTGAAGGGAAAGAACACTGTCAATAGGACAAAACAGCAACCAACAGATTGGGAAAATATCTTTACCAATCCTATACCCAACAGAGCGCTAATATTCAATATATACAAAAAACACACAAAAAAATCAGACTCCAGAAAAACTAAATAACCCTATTAATAATGAGGTACACAGCTAAACAAAGAATTCTCAATGAGGAACAGCAAATGACCAAGAAGCACCTAAAGAAAGAAATGTTGAATATCCTTAGTCATCAGGGAAATTTGAATAAAAACCAACCTTGAGATTCTACTTCACACCAGTCAGAATGGCTAAGATGAAAAACTCAGGTGACAGCAGATGCTAACGATTGTGAAGAAGGAAGAACACTCCTCCAAGCTAGTACAAACACTCTGGAAATGAGTCTGGCAGTTCTTCGGAAAAATTGGACATAGTACTACTTGACCCTGCTATTCCACCACTGGGCATATACCCAAAAGTCTTGAGGTAGAGTGGAGGGGGAACTTGGAAAGAAAAGAAGAGGGGGAGGGGGAAAGAGGCAGGATCAGATATGAGAGGAGATGGGGATGATATACAGAGGGTTAAAAATTTGAACAGAGTTGTGTAGCAAAGGGGGATGGGGAAGTGGGGTTAGCCACTTGTAAATCCCAGATACCAGGAAAGCTAGAGGTTCCCAGAACCCAACAGGGATGAGATTAGCTTAAATGCCCAACAAAGGTGAGAGACAGCCTGTAGAGACCATATCCAGAAGTTAGGGAAGGCTCCTAGTTAGGGGATAGAGTCACCCACTCATCACCGAATTCTTAACCAAGAAGGACTTCAGTCAAAGGAAATAGGGGCCAAGTGTAGAGCAGAAACTCAAGGAAAGGCCATTCAGAGACTGCCCCACCTGGGGATACATACCATATACAAACACCAAACACAGACACTACCGAGGATGCCCAGAAGTGCTTGCTGACAGGAGCCTGTTATAGCTGTCTCCTGAGAGGCTCTGCCAGAGCCTAACAAATGCAGAAGCTGATGCTTGCAGCCAACCATTGGACTTAGTACAGGGTTTCCAATGAAGGAGTTAGAGAAAGGACTGAAGGAGTTTAAGGGATTTGCAACCTCATAGGAAGAACAACAATATTAACCAATCGAATACCCTCGAATTCCCAGGGAATAAACTACCAAACAAAGAGTACATGTGGCTCCAACAGCATATGTAGCAGAGAATGGAAATGTCTGGCATCAATAGAAGGAGAAGCCCTTGGATCAGTGAAGGCTTGATTCCCCAGTGTAGGGGAATGTCAGGGTGGTAAGGGAGGACTAGGTGTGTATGTGGGGGCATCCTCATAGAAGCAGGGAGAGGGGAATAGGAGAGGGAATTTCTGGAGGGGATACTGGGGAAGTGGATAACATTTGAAATGTAAATACATAAAATATCTAATAAAAAAGAGTTTTTAGAATAACAAGAAAAAATCTGTCTCCAGCAGAACAAACTAATCAGTCTGGGAAACTCTCTTGAGCTGAACACACACACACACACACACACACACAAAGAGAGAGAGAGAGAGAGAGAGAGAGAGAGAGAGAGAGAGAGAGAGAGAGAGAGAGACAGAGACAGAGACAGAGAGACAGAACAATTTGGAATTCTGTCTAGACCTTAAGCTTTTAACCAGTGGTTATACTTCATTTGTTTTGCTACTCCAAGATAACCCTTCTCTCAGGACCTTCACTCTAAGCCCAGACTGGTACCTGGCAAATGTGATCTAATAGTGGATGTCAGGTAGAAATAAATAATAGAAATATGTATAAAAGTATATAAAAGGAACATCACAAACAATATAGTCAACGTAAAATATTATAGAATATTTATTTCCTTTTGAAATCCATGTGTGTGTGTGTGTGTGTGTGTGTGTGTGTGTGTCAGAGAGACAGAGACAGAGAGAAGGAAAGAGCCAGAGCCAGAGAGGAAGAGAGGGAGGGAGCTAAAGAGAGGGGAGAGGAGGAGGGAGAGGGAGAAGGAGAGGGACAGGGAGAGGGAGAGGGACAGGGAGAGGGAAAGGAAGAGAATATTTGAATGCAGATGAAGAAGCTAGTGCATTACCTAACGAACATGAATGTTAGGAACCAAATTTAGATGCCCTGTAAGATTAATCAATAGTCTTAACTAATGAGCCACCCTCCAGCTTCCAAAAGATTTAAAAATACAAGTTATAGAGAGTCCTAGCAAATGTAAGAATTAGAAATGTGCAGGACACTGCTCAACAGTGCTGATAGAGTAAGTTATAGAAGTGAATGCTGACATTTCAGATGAGTAAAGTTCTCAATTAGTATGCTAATTTCATTCCTCAAGGTGTTCTATAGGGAAGCACACTGTCAGCATAATAAAGTAAGTAATAAAGATGAAACTGACATAGTTTAAATAGGGAAAATATAATGTAAATCAAAAATTACTTTGAAAGAATTTAAAGTGATATATATCTATATCACTTTTTCTAGGAATAAAATATTGAGACCATTAGAGGAAAGCAGTATAACTGGTAAAAGTGCTTGCACCAAGTCTAGCAACCCCAGTTTATTTTTTAGAACACACACAGTGGAAGAAAACGACTCACATAATTTGTCATTTAACCTCTACAATGTTCAGCATGGTATGTGTGTGCATGAAAATAAAAAGTGCACATTTGGTTTAATTGACTACTTCAGTGTGATGAAAAGAAAGTTGTTTAAAAATACATGTTCATAATTAAACAATTGAGACTATTTTTAATTTAAATTATTTTATTTATTTAAATTCCAGTCATTGCCCCTCTTCAGTCTCCCAAGACCCAAGCTGGAGTAGCCATTCGAATATCTAATAAAATCGACTTTCAACAAGAAGTTATCAAAAAATTATGAGTAAGGACCCTTCATAGTCATCAAAAAAAATCTATCAAGATGAACTCTCAAATCTGAACATCTATACCCCAAATGCAAGGACTCCCACATTTGTAAAATAAATAAATAAAACCAAAATCTTAAGTTTCCCATCCTTATTTTTATTGCCCTTAACATGTCACAATTTTCTCTATATAACAATGCCAATACTTTCTATGGTTTTTAATTGTATACTTTATATGTAGGGAACACCACTAGGTCTCTAATAAGTACTATACATTTAAATGAGTATGTCAGTTTAATCGATATGTACATAGATAAACTTAGATTTAGTTTAACGTAGTTCATTGCAAAGTGATGTCTATTTGAAGTACATTTTTAACTTTAATATATGAACAGCAAATGGCATATTTCATTAAAAGTGTAGCATTAACATTTTAAGGTCATAGAAAAAAATCTTTTGGAAGATTTACATAAATAACTCTGTGCTGAGACCTGGAGAAAAAGAGAGAGAGAAAAATATGCTAGTTAAAATAAGACTGCTTAAATTGTTCATTAACAGCACATCTAAATTTTATTACACCCAAAATTATCTAAGATCACCTTAGAGGAAGATAAGAAATAATTAAGCATTTAATGTTGAAGATAAAAATAGGCTTGTCCTACAAAATTAGGGAGATCTTGATGAAGACACACTGTCACTGTTTCTTTAAATAGCGTTTTATATTATAATATTCAAATGACACTGGTCTAGTAAGCTAGCTATCACAAGTGCCCACTATTTTGTGCCCATGCTTTATGATTGAATAATCAAAATATTTCCAACCTTTCCAGTTCTTCTGTTTTCCATTTTATTGCTTAACTCAATTTCATCAAGACAATATACTGAACATGAAATTCTATTTTTGTCTTATACATACAGATATATATATATATATATATATATATATATAGTTATATACAGTCCAGTTATTATCATCTGTGAGTCTACATAATCTATGAGAATCTTACTTATATTTTTTTAATTAACACATTAATTATTTGAAGAATAAGACTGCAACTTAGTTTTGTGGGTAATATATTTTCAGTTAAAAACAACATAGGAATGGTTAATTCACTTTGCTCTCAATATATATTCTTTATTTATGTTAACGATTTGTTTTTCGTTAGTTTTGAAATTTTCATGCAGCTACATAATGACTTGGAATCACAACTACCCACCCTTTCCCCTATTCAACTCCATCACCACAATATTTAATCTTAGAATTAAATTTTTATTTAGTCTAAATGTGTCTTTTCCTTAGTCTAGAACTTGTGCTCATCTGTATACTCTAAGAGATATGGCTTCAGATGCTCTTTTATGGTCTATCACAATCACATTCAGATTCTATATTTATTTGTAGCAAGTTCCACAAGAGCTGTAGAAGGTTCTGATAAGAAGAGACACAAGCGATTCCTTTGATGATTTACCAGCTCCGCATTGCCTGGATGAAATGCCAATTCGAAGGAAAAAAGTGAGTTACAGAAGAATGTTAAATTTTTTGTATCATAAGAATTTCAGCATTACAGTGAGACAGGGAACTATTTGATGGTGCAACCTTCTTCTCTATACTTATATCCTGAGACTGACGATTACAGATTCAGAAAATACAAACATGAAAGTGTTTGTTGGATGAATGACTCTTCTTTGTACACATTGAAAGAAATTATTAAAATGCATTGAATCTCAAGAGCTTTTGGTTATATTTTAGCAGAGAAACTATTCTGACATTATCACAATAAAATTTACCATGGTAGTACTACTAAGCCACCTATTTCAGAGTAGAGAATGTTCTTCAAAGGTAATACCACACTGAGGGAAGCTCTGAATAGGTGTTTGAGAATTCTGAATTCTAACTACAATTAAAAATTGAGACATTTTAAACAACTGTTTACATCTGAATGTTTCTGTAATAATGTTACTTTCACAAATTTGATCTTTGAAAATTTATACATAATTGTAACAATTGACAACAATGTATTCAGATTATTCTATCTATAAATTTCCTCTTATTCTGTCAATTTGTCATCCTTTATTCTTTCTTAGAAGTCTGTTTTTTTATACTTATTCTTTGTGCATTTTTTGTTTGTTTGTTTTTTGTTTTTTGTTGTTTTTTTGTTTTGTTTTGTTTTGTTTTTGTTTTTTGTTTTTTGCTTTGATTTCATTTTTGGTGTGACCATCTGTTACCAGTCCCATCTGTATAATCACAGGTTCATTATACTCTCACTGTACATTGGTGGGCTTACAAGTGGGTACACAACTGAGGACAAAAATTGTCCTCCTTTAATATCAAACACTATCTAATAGTTTAGCAGAGAGGGCTGTATTCTTCGAGTTACTATTCAATCCACTATGGATTGCCCATAGACCAAATGTTATCCATGCCTAGAAGAAGTGTTAATAACTGTTGTGAGATTATGATTGCAATGGCTGTGCCATATTCTAAAGACATTGTTTCATAACACATTTTGCTATCTCCCACCACTGCATTCCTATGGGGAATTCTTTCAATGTGCATCCCCTGTCTTAGAATAGTAGTATAAATGTGATAAGCTCTTAACTAGAACTTTGGCATTTTATTTAATATATTCTAATAAGAATTTTTGTTTTCAGCCAGTAAAAGTAGGTCTCTATTGCAGGAGACCACTGGAGTTAGACATGTCTTTCTCTTGTCTGAGCAGGGTCAAGGTGGGGGGCACTAGTCACCGGAAGTGGTCTGGTCAGTCTGGAACTGTCGCTGCTGACTATACCCTGAGCTCTCCATGAGACACAGTGTGCTGACGTATACTTTAGATTACATTCTCTGCAAGGTCAGGTTGCTTTTCTTTACTGGTTGCTTACCACATCCAGTTTTACTTTTTGCTGCCAAATGTTTTACCATATAATGGCTAATGTGAACCTGCATTAAACGGGACTTGATCAGAATCCTGTCTTGTCTCAATTTCTCGCACCTCTTGCCCCCTATGTCCTCACTTCACCCCTCAGAAACCTGTGAGAGAATTTGCAGGTGGGTTCATTCTATAAAGTATTCTTTAAAACATAAATCATTTATTTAGCTTAGGTGCAAGATAGCAGGTTTCCACAGGGCATTACATATATTAATGGCTATTTCCAGCTGTCAACTTGACTGTATCTGGAATAAACTACCTTCCAGAAATGGAGGGCACACCTGAAATCCAGTTCTTGAAGCTGGCAGACACAGACTTTTAACATGGGTTTTGAAATGGGATGACACATGCTTTTGATACAAACGTTGAGGCATAGTGGCCATGAATGATTAGGCCCTGGCAAGGTGGTACATGACTTTAATCCTGGGAGATAAGGACAAACAGATTTCTGAGTTCAAGGCCAGCTTGACATAGAACAAGTTCCATGTTGAAAAAAAAAAAGCTAAGTCCAGGTATGGTAGTACAGGAATTTAATCTTACCATGTTCAAAAGATAGAACCAGGCAGATCTCTGAATTCAACGTCAATCTACAGTGTTGTAGAACAGCCAAGCACAGACAGTGAAGGAGTTGGCAAATGGAGAGCTAGTATTAGATAGGGGTCATGTTTCAAATTCAGCAAGAAGTATAACATAGCAGCTTTTCCATGTGGTTCCAGCTTTAGAATCAGTAATAGAAAGGATCATGCCAACAATTGATTCTGGTTAGCTGGAGCTAAGAAATTATCAGTAATTAAGAAAGTACCAGCAACACTGAAGTGAAATCTTATGGGAACTGTTTTCTGAGAGCACAAAGGAGCTGTGTTCCAGAGATAGCTAAGGTTGTATTTCATGCTGCAGATGGACTTGGTTAATATGTAAGAATCATCCAGGTAGCACTGGTTTTGAAGGCATAAAAGCATCATGGAAAGCAGCTAAGGCCATGGAAGGTCACTGGTGAAGGTGCAGCCTCAGTTGTAGTTGATAGGCCAGAATGAAAGGAATAATGCAAAGCAGTTGAGGCTTGGCAACAGGAAGACAGCCTATGAGAGGCCATTGTCAAAGTCTAATTCCAGTTGAAGTCTACAGCAAATTGGAAATGCCAGCATTGTAATATGATCCTTAAGAACAGCAGCAGCAGTCAAGCAGAGCCTAGCATGCTACAAGATAGCAGGGCTACAAAATAGCAGAGCTTGAGAAGTGATCCAAGCCATTTGACAGCGCCCAGAAGATTGGCTAAATATGCACCCTAAATATAAATATAAAGTTGAAGTTGCCTTGAATAACCCATGATATTATAAGATGTCAGGGGTTTGGGATACCTGCTATTCCAAAGATGCTAACAGAAAGTGGAAAGCAGCCCAAGAGAATGAAGTTTGTGGCTGCTGAATGCCAGATCTGGCAACATTAATCAACAAGGATGAAAGGATTTGAATATCTAAAGAATGTTTTGACATTGGACATAGAGAGAAGGAGGTCGGAGGATGACTGTTTGGTTTTTGCCTTGATTTTGTCCAGTATTTTCTTGCTATGATGGTTTATAATGGGAACATATATCCCATGCCATGGTATGTTGGAAGAATGTCATCTGTTCTTTGATATCATAGGGCACTGCCATTAAGGGATTGAATGAATCTCAGGAGGGACTTTGAACTTTGAACTTTTAACATTGTTGAGACTGTGACAGACTATGGGGAATTTTGAAGTTGGATGAAATGTATTTTGCATTATGCTATGGTTAGGTATGGCTCCCATAGACTCATATGTTTGAACAAGCCTATGGGGTCCAGGGAGTGGAATATAGTGGTTTGAAAAGGTTTGGTCCATAGACATTGGTACTATAAGGAGGTGTGGCCAAATTGGAGGAAGTGTGTCATTCTAATATGGGTCTTGGAGGTCTCCTCCTATGCTCAGATAAGAAGGAAGGCTTTCTTTTTCACCTGCTTGCATTTACTTGCCAGTACATCTATTGGACCCTACTTCTTCAGTATTCCAGTTTATACAGAAGACCAGTTGAAATACCCAGCCTCATAGGATTTAGCAACTGTTAGATTCTTGGACTTCCCATTTACAGCTGCCAATTTTTGCATTAGTTGGATTGTAGACTCTAAGTCATTTCAGTAAATTACCTTAATATATAGAGACAGTCCATAAATACTGTCACTCTAGTGAACCTTGACCTGTACACACATTCTCTTTATATTTTGCCTCATTACATCCCTTTCTGTTCACCTTTCCTGCTTCCCCATCTTTTTCAATACTTAAACCTCTTTAGCTCCCCTTTATTTCTCTCTGCTTTCATGACACTTAGATTCTGCCACCCTCTCCCTGAAGGCATCTCCCTCGCCACTGGCCACTTCATATTTCTGGTGTCTACAGGTACTATATGTTAAACATAAAAATCTGAAGATCAAGCTTTAGGATCATATATATGATAGGATATGTAATTTTTTACTATCTACACACAGGCTATCTTGCTATATATATAATTTCCACTACATCAATTCATTTGCAAATTTCATGCTTGCAATGCAAGCACTTTATAACCTTCCACAAAGCCCTGTGCACTTTTGTGAATATATTCAGGAGGTCATTTGTATCTGACAAATAAAAACTATATTTAAGACTATATTTTAGCATTTTATTGTAACAATTAATAGCTTGATCTTAGAAAAACATTTCCAATTTTCATAATATAATTTACATTAATATTAAATTAGATGCTAACTTAAAACAATGTGTTGAATTTAATATCAAGAACAAAAATATATCCTAAGCTAATATATTGTTTTAAGCACAAGAAACAAGAAAATAAAGAAAAATAATAATTTCATATTCATTTCTTTTAGGTATTAAAGAGCAAAATAAAAGCTACACACCTTTTATTTCCACTCTCACCTTACTTTCATAGATTCATAGGACAAACGCTTAGTATGTTCCACCAAACTGAACATAGGAATATTATAACATTTCTACCAAACTACATAGTTTGATAAACTAAATAAAAACAAGAGCCTGTTTTAGATTTTTTTTCCGTAGAAATTTGACATTTCATAAGAAGGTTCTATGCAAGAATATTTTCTCTCCTGGAAAATAGGCATACAGGTGGTATGTGCCTCTGATTTTCAATGGAATATTCTTAGCCGATAATGAGAACCAGATCAGAAAGTTCTGTCCTGTGACATAGGTTGTAACAATAACTAGTTAGTGAAGAGGTCACAATAATCAACAGATAGAGAGCACTTTTTCCAGTTTACCTCTCCCTTCTCTGAGTATCTCACAGTTATTGTGTATTTGTATTTTCCAATTTTCTATGATTCCACAATGATAAAAACATCTCTAAGTCTAGTTTCCTCTCCGAACTCCAAAAGTTCATTGAACTATAATAATGCATCTTTACTCATGTATTTCAGAAACATATGTTAGATTTTAGCATTACATTTTACTATAATATATATAAAGCTATGCAAAAATAAAAAAATGAACAATATAATAAATCATTACCCTTAGTAATGATTACCAAATCCAAACTGAATTCAATTAACCATAAGGAAAAGCTTATTGACAATCTGTCATTATGCTGCCTTCCCTCTTCAAGAAGCTACTATTCTAATTTTTGTATAATTACATGGGATCATTCCTTTCATGATATCAGCACATCATTATACATCAATACATAATAAATCTGATGGATTTGCATCGCCTCAATTGAAAGAACCAGAAGGTCTTTTATTTTTCACAGTCATATGTGAGCAGGGGACACATATGCATTTTGTATACACTTTACTGGCTGAAATGAAGGAAAAAGCATATCTTTTGCAAATACAGAAAGCATTCAGGAGACAGGGTTTGACAGGATGTAAATGAAGCACTCTTCATTGTTTCTTGACCAGTAGCTTTCAGTCAAAAAGTAGATATGCCAGAAATCCATAGCCTACTATGACAGACTTAATCAATTTTAAGACAACAATATTTACATAACATCCAACATAATAAATTCATTATTTTTCTAATATATAATATACTTTAAAAATCTTGGGATGCAAAAGAAACAAATTCTGTAATATTGTACATCTTCTTACATTCAGTACTCTGTAATGATAAAAGATCAGTCTTTCATTATAAATACATTAATTTTAAACACATTTTCTTTTAAATAAATTAATACATGTACAGCATGGTAAATTTAAATGAAATCTTATTTAATGTTAATTCTGCAATTGTTTTTTTCTCCACATTTTTGTTTTAATTTATTTTGTTGTACTTTCCTATACCCACTAATAATTAAATTTGTGAGCCATTACTACTTTATTTTTACTAATGAGATGAAACCTATTATTGCTGTATCGTTGAAATTTGGCAATGCTAGTACACCTTTCTTATTATTATCATGATTATGTGTTCTGTCTAAATTACATTTTTTAAAAGATCAAGTAGCTTATTTTAAAAAATCAAACAAAACCAACCAATATAAACTTCAGTTAGGAGTTCAAAGTGGTTGTTCAAAGTTGTATTAAAAGTTGTTGGTTGATATGTTATTTACAACTTTAGAAAAATCATTACATTTACTTGGATTCTTTCTTTCATTTATTATATATATTATAATACATATTATAATATATATTATTTATATACATATATATATGTATATATATATATAAAATAGTGTTTAGTCTAAAGGTAGTGTGCTAAATTTACTTATAAGATATGTAGTTTGAAGCTTTTGTAAATTGATTTCCTCTGATTGTGTATATGACAAGGGTTTTGCACACTGCCTTTGGAACTTGCCACTATACTGAATATGCTAATGAGACTTACTTTTACTTTTCACTATATGTAGTTTTAAAATTAGAAGATCATGTCTTCTGAGAATAGGAAAAATTTTGCTTCTGCCTTTCCATTCTGTATGATTTTCATTTGTTTTCTTCTTATCTCTACTGCCTGGAACCTCCAACCAATGGTGACAGACTTGGAAATTACTCTCTTTCCTCTCTTATCTCTTGGGGTCAGAGGAGAACATTTAATCCTCATATTATGTAGAATTTTTTTAAAAATGCATTCCCCCTACATCAAGTTGAGATAATTCACTCTTGAGACCTATTTGATATGTGCTGTTATCTTGATGGAATGAGGTCATTCAACCCAGTAAGTATGTGCAAAGAGATGTGCTGGTGTTAATTATTAACTTAAAAGAACATGAAATCACATGAGAGACAGGTATTAATTAATGTGGGTACAATCAGTGGTGAGTAGAACCATATCTTAGGCTTGGAATTTGCAACTGAATAAAATATAGAAATGAGAAATAGTATGTTTATGTTCTACAACCTCTTTGCTGGATGCATATGTGATGATACCAGTTACTCCAGGAAACATGCTTCCTTGACTCTATGTGATCTTAGTCTTGAAGATGGACATACCTTTCTACACAAGTTCCCTTAGTAAGGACATTTTGCCACATCAACAGGAAAAGAAACGTGGATTAGACTAGAGTCTATGATTACTCTCTTTCGTTTTCTACTTCCCACTTTGGTACAGAACTGACTATGTTACTCACACTGTTTTGGTAGTTAAGATAGTTTGCCTTTCAACATCATTAGTCATTAGGGAAATGCAGATCAAAACAACCCTGAGATTTCACCTTACACCAGTCAGAATGGCTAAGGTCAAAAACTCAGGAGACAGCAGGTGTTGGTGAGGATGTGGAGAAAAAGGAACACTCCTCCACTGCTGGTGGGGCTGTAAGATGGTACAACCACTGTGGAAATCAGTCTGGAGGTTCCTCAGAAAACTGGACATGACACTTCCAGAGGACCCTGCTATATATCTCCTGGGCATATACCCAAAGGATTCCCCGGCATGCAGTAAAGACACATGCTCCATTATGTTCATAGCAGCCCTATTTATAATAGCCAGAAGCTGGAAAGAACCCGGATGCCCCACAAAGGAGGAATGGATACAGAAAATGTGGCATATTTACACAATGGAATACTACTCAGCAATTAGAAACAATGAATTCACAAAATTTTTAGGCAAATGGTTTGATCTGGAAAATATCATCCTAAGTGAGGTAACCCAATCACAAAGGAATACACATGGAATGCAATCTCTGATAAGTGGATATTAATTAGCCAAGAAGCCCTGAATACCCAAGGCACAAATTGCATAACAAATGACTCCCATGAAGAAGTATGGAGAGGGTCCTGATCCTGGAAAGGATTGATTTAGCATGGGAAGGGTATATAAGGACAGAGAAAAAGGAGGGAGGTGATTGGAGAAGGGATGGAGAGAAGAAGATTTATGGGACATATGGGGAGGGGGGATCTGGGAAAGGGGAAATCATTTGGAATGTAAACCAAGAATATAGAAAATAAAAATATTAAAAAAAGAATGTAAACAAAGAATATAGAAAATAAAAATGCTAAAAAAAAAAGATAGTTTGCCTTAATTCCAGAGTTCTGTGAATATAGGACTGAACCACCACAAAGATTTTATTGCTACTTATTAAATAGCTTTTAAAATATTGGAGCTAAATTCATTAGAGTATTTTAAATCATTTACTACACTAACAGGTTATGATTTATTTTTAGGTATGTTCTGCAGAGTTTTTATTACATAATAAGTTTATAATTAATTTCTGTTGAAATCACTTTTCATATGTTCTATAAATCTATTTCTTTAACTTTGTAATTGACTATGAATTATTCATACAATTTTCTCAAATATTAAGAATTGTTAGCCAAAACTATCTCATGTATTCCAGACTTATCAATTTGAATATTTTTGTAATTCTTGATTGAATTACCCAAACATGTTATTTAATTTTGCAAATGAATTAAACATGTAGTTATTGAATAATTTTATTCTTTATTTTTATACTTTTATTTAATCTCCCCTATTCTCTATTATGAATTAGTTACGTATTTAATGCTTCTTTTAAATGGATTTGTATATTTTTACTACTTCTTAAAGTGAGAGTTGGTTAATCACTGTATTTCTTACATTTATTAGATACCTATAAGTAATAACTATCATTCTGGATCATATTATTGCTTAAATCTGCATCAGGATACTCCAGGAAGTATTTATACACTGTGGTTTGTGTTTGTTTGTCTTTGTTTTCTTATATATGTTCACACTTAATTTTTTATCTTAGAAATTTTTAAAAAATTAATTTTATAAGATAATTTTGGAATTTAGTCTCTCTTTCACTGGAAGATTGTTTTCTGATCAATTGGCATTTGTTGTTATTTTTTCTTCATTAGTCATTTAACTATATATTATCCACATTAATATTCATGAGAAGATATGAGCTTTCGATTTGCTTAGCACAAAGTTCAGCTAAGGACCATGATAATTTTCTAATACTATAATACTTTCTTCAGCTTTAGTTATTCCTCATGTGTTAAGTAGCTCACTTTGATTTGGCTGACATATTACAACTCTTGATTAGACTCAACATTTCTTTTCACATGTATCTAGTATATAGCATGAAAAACTCTATGAGACTTTTCTTGTACACAGTTCTGAATATAGATACGTTTTAAAAAATTCTAACTGATATGTTATAGTTTTTTCAAAATCTCCTATGGGTTTCTCATTTGTCACATTTGCTTTAATTTTATACTTTGTGGGTTTTCCCTAGCCTGCTTTTAGAAATTCTTGTATTACTGTCATAGACAGCTATGATGTTTAAAAAACAGTGTGCCACTAATCATTTTCAACAAATTCCCCTGAGTAATTCTGTGTGCACAAGAGTAAGTTTGCCAAATAAAGACAAGACCTGGACTGGGAGCTCGCCAGAGCTGTTGACACATATGAAGTAGCACCAGAGCTCTGGGGATGAAGATTGGGGTAGCTTCACATGTAGTTTTCTCCTTTCATTACAATGATTGTTCTGGTAGCTTTTGTAGTTAAGAACCTGTTTGTTTTTAAGGATACCAATTATGTTAGATAGTTTTCCAGATTCAAAAGTTATTCTCTAATAAATAACACATCATCAAAACTTTTGATAAAATTTGAAAGTGTAAGAAAATCTGATCATCAACCCATGTTTTTTTTTTAGCTTAAAATATATACAAAATACTGATTTTCAGTTTGTTACTTGACCATAACAGGAGTATTCATAGAACTCATGTATTGCAATTTCTATTTTACACAAATTAAACAGCTGTTACTGTCCTCAATATATATATTATGTATTATAGCATGAATAAAGATATAAATGTGATCTTAAGTAAATATCCCATGAAAATGTTATAAAATATAAATACACAAAATCGTAGCAAAGGGAAGAAATGATAAAAAGAGGGAACATATGTCATCACAGAAACTGAACATCAAATAAGTTCTAAACTGTCCACTGACTTTTAGTTATTTGTTTAATGAGGTTCAAACATGAAATGCAGTAACAGTAGCTCATAATTTAAGCATGTGGTCTCTGGGATGTGGCACTTATTTTGAAAGCTGCAGAATTCTAAAGTGATGAAGACTGGTTAATAGAACTAGAGACAGAATTAAGCCACCAGAGACAGAAATTTTAATATACAACTGGCTTCTGTTTGGCATTTCGTGATTTCAACTTGAAATTCTGCTCCCTCTGCTAGCCTCTTGAGTTTATAAATTTTGTGTGCCCATGCTGGAAGTAAGCCTGGAGATTTGTCAAAAACATGGAAATAGAATTATCACATGGCCCAGCTATATAAACCTCACTTACCTTAATGATTTATGTGTCATTTAAGAGACACTTAAACATATATGCAGGCACTACTCAAAACAGCTAAGAAAAAAAAATCAACTTAGATGTACATCAACAGATGGAAGAAAATACTGTATGGCACATAAAAACAATGGAATTTGAGTAGTTCAAAGTAAACAAAATCATGCAATTTTAGATAAATGAATATAACTGAAGAAAATAAATTAAATGAACTAACATTATCCCAGAAATTAAATCACATTATTTCTTTTTAGACATAAAATACTCATTTCAAATATTTTTATTTATTTTTATACACTATATCTCCACCTCAATATCCATCCATGTTTATGCTCCCACTCTTAAGATCATTCTTTCCCTCTCTCCATGCTTCTTTCCTCTCCTTTTCTCCATCTCTCATAAAACAAGCAAAACTTCAAAACAAGCCAATTAACCAACTAAAAATATCAATACGATCAAAATAATATCAAAGCCAATCGAAAGGAAACAAAATTCAACCAACCATTGGACTGAAGGAGCTGAAGGTGTTTGAAACCCCATAAGAAGAACAACAATATCAACATCAACCAACCAGACCCCCCAGAGCTCCCAGGGACTAAGCCACCAACCAAGGAGTACACATTGAGGGACCCATGGCTCCAGCTACATATTCAGCAGAAGATGGCCTTGGCTCCATCCATTGGAGGAGAAACCTCTTGTATGGTGAAGTCTCCATGCCCCAGTGTAGGGAATGCCAGGGTGGTGAGGTGGGAGTGGTTGGGTGGATGGGAGAGCATCTTTATAGAAGCAGGGGAAGGGAGATGTGATAGGGAGTTCCTGAAGGGAAACTGGGAAAAGGGATAACATTTGAAGTGTAAATAAAATATCCAATTAAAAAAAAGGAATTGATGCTTCCTCTTGGGCTCTTTTTCTTCTGTTTGCCTTTAGATCTCTGAAATAATAGCTTTTGTTTTATTTTATAATATTAAAAGAATGAATGCTGACTTAATAAGTAAAAATTTGGCTGCTATGGTAAAGGTTAACAGCTAAAGGGTGCCTTTATACTAGTTGGGAGATGGAAACTCATTTTTCTACTGAGTGACACTGGGTTTATCAACCATTCCTGGGCCTGTCTCATGCTCAGGAGTAGTTGACCCCTTGACCTGGGCTCCACAATTTTGGGTGTGTCCTTACTTGGTTACAGTTTATTTTCTTATCCTTTTCTTTTTTCTTTTCCCCCTTCTTTAATTTGCATTGGAGTTTTTGATGTTGTACTGGGTTTTTGTAGTTTTTATATGTTTTTATATTTTGTAAAAGAAATTGAAATTAGATTGGTATGGAGAGGGAAAGTACTTGGAAGGAATTGGAATAAGAAAATATATTTAACTTTAAAATGGTTTTAAATAATAAAACCATAAAAATATAAAAACAAATGAAAACACTGAGTCTCTTTTGTGTTGTTATTCTTGGGCTTGGGCCATCCTGGATTGTTTTTTTCATCCTGGAATTTATATATCTAATGACACTAAATTGTAGAAAACTGACACTCCCTTTTTCAGTATGAATCAATCATAATAGTTCCTTGTTAAAATATAGATCGTGGGGTTCACCTTCCTTTCTCAGTGCTATTGCTTAGTTGTTTGAACCATGCAGGTTTTGTTCATGGTTTAAAGTCTCTATTAATTTTCTTCTATCATGCTCCTGTTCCTTTGTAGTCACACACAACCTATGGTTCTTACAATCTTTCTGCTTCCTTTTCTGCCTGGTTCTCTGAGCCTTAGGGTAGGGGTTTGATCATGACACCCCACTCCTGGGCATATACCCAAAGGATTCCCCAACAGGTAATAAGGATACATGTTCCACTATGTTCATAGCAGCCCTATTTATAATAGCCAGAAGCTGGAAAGAACCCAGGTATCCCTCAACAGAAGAATGGATTCAAAAAATGTGGTATATATACACAATGGAGTACTATTCAGCCAATAGAAAAAATGAATTCATGAAATTCTTAGACAAATGGACAGAGCTGGAGAACATCATACTGAGTGAGGTAACCCAGTCTCAAAAGATCACTCATGGTATGCACTCACTGATGAGCGGATATTAGCCTAGAAACTTGGAATACCCAAGACATAATCCACATATCAAATTGTGTCCAAGAAGAAGGAAGGAGTGGCCCCTCCTTCCTGGTTCTGGAAAGGCTCAGTGCAGCAGTGTACAGCAATACCAGAACAGGAATGTAGGAAGGGATGGATGGGGGAACAGGGGAGGGATGGGATTATGGGACTTTTGGGGAGTGGGGAGCCAGGAAATGGAAAATCATTTCAAATATAAATAAAGAAGATATCAAATAAAAAGAAAAAATGACTATAAAATTTGTTGAAAGTTATAATAATAACGGCAATTATTATATTCTTACAATTGACCCTAATATAACTTAGGTTCATATCTTTTTCTCTCATCTCAGAAATAAACAGTTTCTAGACTCTCCCTATGCATTCTCTATATCTATAGGAATAAGCATAGACACCTTGGAATATAGTGTTGGAGATTTTAAACATCAACTAGTAAGCAAAGTGTATGATTTCTGCTCTTATTTTGTGGAATGGAAATCAATCACCTCTTCCCTAGTAACAACAAATTAACTAAATATTTAACTTAACTGTTGGATCCTGAATATAATAAGACATATTGATGCTTGCATTTACAAACATTATGTGCTAAACACAGGCTGTCCATTCATGTGGCCCTATTTCTAATTTTTTCAATAATATGTAGAACACTGTGCAAACAATTTTACGACAAAAGAAGAATGTAAACCATTATCTTTTCTGTCAAGCATATTTTAACTTGTTATGGAGAGAATGTAAAGAATTTACAGTGTAATTTAAAAAAGAAAATATCTAAATATCTTTTTCAGTGACAGATTGTCAGGTTCCAATCTCTGCATCTCTCTCTGTCCCTCTGTCTCTCTGTCTCTCTGTCTCTCTGTCTCTCTCTGTGTGTGTGTGTGTGTGTGTGTGTGTGTGTGTGTCTGTGTGAGTCATGTGTGTGTTAGATTAAGGAATCTACTGTTTTATACTGAGTTTAATTGATGATAGGTCAATTTTTTCCTTCCACTAATAAACTGCATGTAAAGAAGTTTGTGGTTGTGATATGAGCCAAAAATCTATTGCCCAAGTATTGCAAAATTGCTTATGTTGTGCATATGTATCTCATTTATTTTAACAAAATTGAGTATGCTTTCCATGATACATGATATATTCAGAACAATGGTAATGATTATCAGTGAGGTATATTTTATTAAACAAAAATCACATATATCTTGAAGTTTTTAAGAGGAGATACACATAATTAAATCACTATTAGATTGAATTCAGAGAAGGAAATTTAAATATTAGAATATATTTTTGAATCATATATCTAAGTTTCTTCTCTTGGATTTCAAATAATTTTTATAGTTCTCTTTTCCATAATTACTGTAATATATGGTGAATATGTGCCTTCCCCTATCTGGTTGAGTAATGTCTGACAGACTCTGGTAGAATGTAGCAACAGTTATGTGGCAGTCATTGAGATTCCTTGGTAAGTCTCTGCACACTCTAGTTGTAAGAATGAATGGTTGTTTGGCTGATGAATCTAATGCTGAGGTAGAATAATTTAAAAGAGTAGTAAGAAGCAGTAAATATGAGTATTAACCACAATTCTTAGAATTGCTTCTCATGAAACACAGAGCATTTGATGAATTGCATGGTCATTAAGTTATATTGAGAAAATATGACCTTGAGGAAAAAGAAGGGGATTCAGAAATCAAAGAGGGAAGAATGACTTAAATTGGTTTAGTTGAGAAATGAAGAATAATCCTAGACCTAGAATCATTGCAGAAAGATACAGACATGAACAAAACACTTTTCTCAAAGCAAATAATATTTTTCATGTGGAGAGAATGAATTAACAGAGGGAATTAAAAAACTGCACTGAATAGTTAATGGCTACTTCTTTTATATTTACTAAGTACTTAGGATAGAGGACCTATTACACATAAATGCTGAGTTTTGGGCAATTTTCTGTTGGTAACATTTGAGATGATTTTAACTCTGCTTTTCTTTATCTTCATGTTGCTATGTCACATCATTCCATTCTTATAAAACTGTGTAAGAAAATTGTCCTTATTGATTTGAAATCAATGAAAATATGTCTTTTATGTCTAGGCTTACCAACAAGTAATTGTTGGTATATATATATACAACAAGTAATTGTTGTATAGACATAAATTAACATCATTTAGACATTGAATGACTAAATGATGTTAATTGCATATAACTCTAATTTAAAAATTGATGACTTACCCATCATTTTTTTGTGGTTAGATTTAAAGTCCATGCTATAAGATGAAACTCATAATGATATAATTGAATGATACTAATAACCTGAGAATAGATAGGTTATGGTCCCAGTAAAAATCTACTACTATTATTCTGCAAGAGGAATATAGCTATAATAGGAATCTTAATAATATGTTGCTATACTCATAAATCAGTGATTAAGTCAGCCTTCTTCAAAACACTGTCTTCTAGCAGTGGATGGTAACTGAAACCCAGAACTATATATTTTAAGCTTCTGAGAGAAAGATTGGGATTCTCATCCTTATATTAGATATGTTTATCACACTCTTTGCCTCATGGTTCAAAGATTCATATATTAAATGTACACAGAATATATTATTAGCGATGGATATAGATGATTTAAGAAAAATTGTTTTTCAGTTACAATAAGGATGATGTACAAATGCATTCAAAGAGATAGTGACTGCAAGACAAAAATCCAATAGGAAAAATGGGAATGAGGAATGAAATCCAAATTTACCCAGAAAGCTATTCAAAATTGGCATCTGTCAAAATAAGGAAAATGTGTGTTCTTCAAATGAGTAATACTGAATATATCTACCAGAGAGCAGGACAGGCCATCCATGTACAAAAGGTAATCAACACAAATTACGTTCCTTGGATTTTCCTTTCCTTTCCTTTCCTTTCCTTTCCTTTCCTTTCCTTTCCTTTCCTTTCCTTTCCTTTCCTTTCCTTTCCTTTCCTTTCCTTTCCTTTTCTTTTCTTCTTTTCTTTTGTGTGGGGCAATGCATGCGTGCAAAGATTACCTGAAGGGAAAGAAAATGATACAAAATTAGGAAATTTCTAAAAACAAATAAAAATAATTAAAAGAACATTAAAACCAGCAGGGAGATTGCTCAAAAATTAGAAGCACCATATTGACAACTGTATTAATCTTTTTTAAAGAAAAAAATTAACATTTTATTTGTTTATTTATTTATTTATTTATTTATTTATTTATTTATTTATTTCAACCTAGATTTTATTTCCCCTGCCACTGGCCCACCCTCCAACTGTTCCACATCCCATACCTCTTCCCCATCTACCTGTCTCTACGAGAATGCTCCCCCACTACCCAACCATATGCTAACTACCTGCAGCCTCTAGCCTCTTGAGAGTTTGTTGTATCTTCTCTGTCTGAACCCAGACACAGCAGTCCTCTGATTTGTGTATGTTGGGGCCTCATACTATCTTGTGTATGCTACTTATTTGGTGGTCCAGTATTTGAGATATCTGGGGGGGTGTCCAGGTTATTTGAGACTGCTGGTCATCCTATAGGGTCACCCTCTTCCTCAGCTTCTTCTAGCTTTCCCCTAATTCAACCACAGGAGTCAACAGCTTCTATCCATTGGCTGTGTGCAAATATCTGCATCTGACTCTTTCAACTGCTTGTTAGGTCTTTTGGAGGGCAGTCATGTTAGGTCCAGTTTTGTGAACAATAATAATATTGTTCACAATATTATTATTGGCTCAATAATAGTGTCAGACCTTGGGACCTCCCCTTGGACTGGATCCCACTTTGGGCCTGTTGCTGGACCTTATTTTTTTCAGGCTCCTCTCCATTTCTACCCCTGAAGTTCTTTCAGACAGGAACAATTATGGGTCAGAGTTGAGACTGTGGGATGGTCCCCCGCCTTCATTTGAGGCCCTGACCTCCTGCTGAAGGTGGGCTCTATAAGCTCTCTCTCCCTCCTGTCAGATGTTTCATCTAAGGACCCTTTGAGTCCTGAGAGTCTCTCACTTCCAAGGTTTCTGGCACATTTTGGAGGGTTCCCCCCAACGCCCTCCCTCTCTAGGTTGCCTGTTTCCATTTTTTTCTGCTGGCTCCCAGTGCTTCAGTCCCTTTCCCTCATCCAATACCGTATCAGGACCTCCTCTCCCCCCACCCCTTTCCACTTTCCCTTCCAGGTCCCTCTCTCCCTACTTATGATTGCTTTCTTCTCCCTCCCATGTGGGATTGAGGTGCCCTCACTTGAACCCTTCAACTTGTAGACCTTTTGAGTTCTGTGGAATATATATTGGGTATTCTGTGCTTTCTGTTGGCTAATATCCACTTTTAGTGAGTACATACCATGCATGTCCTTTTGGGTCTGAGTTACTTTACTCAGAATGATATTTGCCTGCAAAACTCAGGATGTCCTTTTTCTTTTTCTTTTTTAGTTAGTATTTTCTTTATGTATATTTCAAATGTTATCCAATTTCCTTGCTTCCCCTCTGAAAACCCCCATCCCATGCCCCTGCCCCTGCTCACCAAAACCTCCCCCCACTTTCCTAACCAGTCATTCCCCTACACTGGGGCATTGAGCTTTCACAGGACCAAGGGCCTCTGCTCCCATTGATGTCTGACAAGGCCATCCTCTGCTAAATAGGCAGTTGGAGCCATGGGTCCCTCCATGTGTAATCTTTGATTGGTGGTTTAGTCCCTGGGAGTTCTGGGAGTACTGGTTTGTTCATACTGTTGTTACTTCTAGGATGCTGGGGTCCTTTCACTAGCTCTTCCATTGGGGACAGTGTGCTCAGTCCAATGCTTGTGTGAGAGCATTCACCGCTGTATTTTTCAGACTCTGGAAGAGCCTTTCAGGAGACAACTATATCAGGCTTCTGTCAGCAAGCACTTGTTGGCATTTACAATAGTATCTGGGTTTGGTAACTGTATATGGGATAGATCCCCAGGTGGGGCAGTCTCTGGATGGCCTTTGCTTCAGTCTCTGTTCCACACTTTTTCTTTATATCTCCTCCCATGGGTATTTTGTTCCCCCTTCTAAGAAGGACCGAAGTATCCACACTTTTGTTTTCCTTCTTCTTGGGTTTCATGTAGTCTGTGAATTGTATCTTGGGTATTCTGAGCTTCTGGGATAATATCCACTTCTCAGTGAGTGCATACCATGTGTGTTCTTTTGTGAATTTCATGAATTCATTGTTTTTAATAGCTGAATAGTACTCCATTGTGTAAATGTACCACATTCTCTATATCCATTCCTCTATTGAGGGACATCTTGGTTCGTTCCAGCTTCTGTCCATTATAAATAAGGCTGTTATTAACATAGTGGAACATGTGTCCTTATTATATATTGGAGCATCTTCTGGGTATATGCCCAGAATTGGTATAGCTGGGTCCTCAGGCAATACTATTTCCAATTTTCTGAGTAAACATCAGACTGATTTCCAGAGTGGTTGTACCAGGTTGCATTCTCACCAGCAATGGAGGAGTATTCCTCTTTCTCCACATCCTTGGCAGAATCTGGTATCACCTGAGTTTTTGATCTTAGCCATCCTGACTGGTGTGAGGTAGAATACCAGAGTTGTTTTGGTTTGCATTTCCCTGATGACTAAGGATGTTGAATGTTTCTTTATGTGCTTCTTAGTGATTCAGTATTCCTAAGTTGAGAATTCGTTATTCAACTCGATACCCCCATTTTTTAATAGGGTTATTTGGTTCTCTGGCTTGTTCTTAAAAGATGAGTAGTATTCCATTGTCTAAATGAACCACATTTTCTGTATTCATACATCTGGGTTTTCTGACTTCTGTCTTTCAGTAACAGTATGGTAGAAATAAGCTGAGAATTCACAGCAGAGAAATTTCAAATGGATGAGAAACTTCTAAATAAACGTTAAAATTCCTGATTGATCAAAGAAATGCAAAACAAAATGACCCGGAGATTCTACCTTAAACCAATTAGAATGGCTAAGATCAACAACTCAGATGATAAGGTTTTGATGAGGATGTGGAAAAATAGGAACACTCATCCATGACTGGTAGGATTGCAAGCTGGTACAGCTACTGTAGTCATCAATCTGGAAGTTCCTCAGAAAATTGGAAATAGATCTACCTGAACACCCAGCAATACCACTCTTGGCAATATACCCAAAAAGATGTCCCACCATGCTACAAGAGCACATGTGAAATAACAATAGATAATGTTGCCAATATACATGTATACAGAAACCTAATTTTATAAAAGATAGTAAATCACAATTTTACTTTCAAAATAAAAGTGATATAATACTCATTATAAATCCTAAGTTCCCTTTTAAAATATGCCCAAATCGGAAAAAAATTTTGTAAGTGCCCAGCATTTTGAAGCACTTTACTTCATCATTTTGAAGCTCTTTACTTAATAGTAATAATTATAAACTCTATGGTGTCAGCAGTTATCTGAATAACTGAATGATATATTGCAAATTAAAATTTTAACCCTCCAGTAAACTTTTATTTGTTAAATAAAATTATATCTATTTCTTCTGAGCAACATTTTTTCTCAATTTTTATCTACTGTCTTGTTTCCTATGAGCTATACTTAATGCCTTTATCTGATCAATTTATATCTGGGGAAATTCAATTATTGAGCAATATAAAACTTTAATGTTCTATTTTTAAAATAATACCAAACTGTATTAATTATTAGAAATTCAGAGTAAACCTCAGATTCAAAAAGAAAACATAGTAAAAGAAAGAGAATTTAAAGAAATCTGTCATGTTTAACAGTAAGTATAATGTGGAGGGATGAATTGTCAAATTAAAGCATAACAATTAGTAATTCAAATAAAGTAATAATCACCATCACTTGCAGCCCCATATGAAATATAATTTAGGTTACAGTGAGAGTATGGCTTTAAGGAATTCATCCTTTTCTCTATAGGTATATAGGCTACTATGTCTTAGTTCAATGACTATTCATTTCTTTTGGTAAACTAGTAACTATTCACATAGAATTAACTCTTTGAGGAATACGTCCATGTTGTATATTCACAATATTTTGCTTTTTGAGTAAATTTGGTAAGCTATTATTATTTAGCACTTGTAGTATAGATTTCTTTGTTTAATTACTCCTATATAAAGCCAATAGAGGCTTGGAAAGAGATCCATTCTCATGTAGCTCTCTAAAGCACAGAGCAGAATTCTTTTTAAATATTTGCATATGGGGAGATATTTCCTTTGTTCCAGACACTCATACACACTTATAAACATGTACACACACACATACATAACACACACACACACACACACAGATACACACACACACACAAATCTGTCCTCAAACATTGAAGTCACTGGTCAGTATGGCATTACAAAAGAGATCATCATAGAATATGCTATAGGTGGAAGGACATATGGCTCACATGCACTAATGTGAAAACAAAAAACAATGGATATTACTCTTCTGGATCTACTTACAAGAATAACCTGGCCAGTGTATGTTGTTTTGTGTCTCATGATAAAAAATTAGTTAAGCTGCTCACATCATAATTATTAGTAGCTACATTAATGGTTCTTTACAAACCAAGATGTTTCCTTTGAAGTAATAGGGTTAATTCTCTCCTAGCAAAGCCAGCACATTTTTATGTCTTTTGTTCCTGGGATTCAGAGCTGCCTAAGAACAAGCACATCCATTTTCCCAGGGATGTGAATCTATGACCTCTACTTCCTCCTTTGCTTCTGCGATGCTATTAGCAGGTTCTGTGCAACAGCCAAAGGCCCGTTAAAAGGCAGAAATGTGATTTTGATCTTTTTAGTTTCTCACTAAATTACAGAATCAGTTCTCTGCTTGGCAGCTGCTGACAATTTCATCACAGTTTATTTTTCAGTACCTCTCTGAAAAGCACCAATTTAAGGTTTCAGGTGCTCATTTATATCAAGACAGAAGCCTCAGTGTTTAGAAGGGGTCATTCTTGCTAATGCTCGATTTACAGTTGACTTTCATGTTTGCGATTTTTTTTATGAACAAGGGAAAAATTAAATGTCTTAATGTAATTCCTATTTTTAATAGAGAAAGCCATAATTTCAGAAGAAGCAATTTTCTATCAACATAGAAGAGAAAACCTCTTTGAAATTAAAATATCCAGCCATTTAAATTTAAGGCTGTAATGCTATATTTAAAAAAAAACATATTATGGATATTATGAATTATCTCAATGTGATGGTTGCCTGAGCTTTAATATTTCAGAAGTAGTAAGCCTTATTATATTTTCTTCTCAATTGTTTTAACTTTTTGCTTAAAACAAATTCTATTTTAAGCAAATGCCTTTCCATGCATGAATTTGTATATAGAGAAAGAATTTCTTCTTTAGTTTGATGTTTTAAATACTTTAAAACTTTTTTTTTAGTGATCTTGAGACAGTGTATTTTTTATATGTAAAATGTGTTGGTAGAAACTATTGCTATTAAATAAATACTTTTAAAATATAAAATTATCAGTTCAGGATTTATGTATAAATACCCCTCTCCCCCTGCTCACCACTCACCCCTGCCCCCTGCTTCCTTGTCCTGGTATTCCCCTATTCTGAGGCATCAAGCATTCTCAGAGCCAAGGGCCTCTCCTCCCTTTAATGTCCAACAAGGCCATCCTCTGCTACATATGCAGCTGGAGCCATGGATCTCTTCATATGTAAACTTTGGTTAGTAGTTTAGTCCCTGGGATCTCTGGTAATACTGGTTGGTTCATAATGCTTTTCCTCCTGTGGGACTGATAGTTCCTTCAGCCCCTTGGCTCCTTTCTCTAGCTCCTCCATTGGGGACCCTTTGTTCAGTCCACTGGTTGGCTGAAAAAAAACACCTCTGTATTTGCCGGGTACTGGCAGAGCCTCTCAGGAGACAGCTATATCAGGCTCCTGTCAGCAAGCACTTGTTGGCATCCACATTCATGTCTGGGTTTGGTGACAGTACATGGGGTGGATCCCCAGGTGGGGCAGTCTCTGGATGGCCTTTCCTTCACTATCTGCTTCACACTTTGTCCATCTCCTCTCATGGTTGTTTTATTCCCCCTTCTAACAAGGTCCAAAATACCCATATTTTGGTCTTCTTTCTTCTTAAATTTCAGTTGGTCTGTGAAATCTATCTTGGGTATTCCAAACTTCTAGGATAATATCCACATATCAGTGTGTGCAAACCATATTCTTTTGTGACTGGGTTACCTAACTCAGGATGATACTTTCTAGTTACATCCATTTGCTCAAGAATATCATGAATTCATTCTTTTTTAATAGTATTCCATTGTATAAACATACCACAGTTTCTGTATCCATTCCTCTGTTGAAGGACATCTGGTGGGTACAGCCAAGAGTGCAGGGAGCACAGGATTGGCAGAGTAGCTACAACATGGTCCTTCCAGCTCCATCTGAACCCAGTTCTCCCACAACAGCAAGTTTTGGCTAGCCTAACACTCTGGAAAATCAAAATCTGGATTTAAAATCACATCTCATGATGCTGATAGAGGACATCAAGAAGGACATGTCTTATTCCCATAAAGCAATATGGGAGAACATAGGTCAACAGGTCAAAGTCCTTAAAGAGGAAACATAAAAATCCCTTAAAGAAATACAGGAGAACATCGGTCAACAGGTAGAAGTCCTTAAAGAGGAAACATAAAAATCCCTTAAAGAAATACAGGAGAACATCGGTCAACAGGTAGAAGTCCTTAAAGAGGAAACACAAAATCCCCTTAAAGAATTACAGGAAAACACAAAGAAGCAAGTACAGGAACTGAACAAAACCATCCAGGATCTAAAATTGAAAGTAGAAACAATAAAGAAATCACAAAGGGAGACAACTCTGGAGATAGAAAACCTTGGAAAGGAATAGATGCACTCATCAACAACAGAATACAAGATAGAGTAGGAAGAATCTCAGGTGCTGAAGATACCATAGAAAATAGTGACACAACAGTCAAAGAAAATGCAAAATGCAAAAAGCTTGTAACCCAAAACATCCAGGAAATATAGGGCACAATGAGAAGACCAAACCTAAGGATTATAGGTATAGAAGAGAGCAAAAGTTAACAACCTAAAGGGCCTGTAAATATCTTCAACAAAATTATAGAAGAAAACTTCACTAACCTAAAGAAAGAAATGCCCATGAACATATAAGAAGCTCATAGAACTCTAAACAGACTGGACCAGAACAGGAATTCCTCCAGTCAAATCTTAATCAAAACACCGTACACTCTAAACAAGGAAAGAATGTTAAAAGCAGTAAAAGGAAAAGTGTCAAGCAACTTATGAAGGCAGACCTAACAGATTATACCAGAATTCTCACCAGAAACCATAAAAGCCAGAACATCCTAGGCAGATCTCATACAGACCCTAAGAGAACATAAATGGCAGCCCAGACCACTAAATCCAGCAAAATTCTCAATTAACATAGATGGAGAAACCAAGATGTTCCATGATAAAACCAAATTTACACATTCTCTTTCCACAAATCCTACCCTACAAGGATAATAGATGGAAAATGCCAACACAAGGCGGGAGACTACACTTAAAGCAAGAAAGTAATCTTATTTTCAGAAACCCAAAATAAGATAAGCACACAAAAATAAAAATAACATACAAAATAACAGGAAGCAACAATCACTATTCCTTAATATCTCTTAACATCAATGGAATCAATACCCCCAATAAAAAGTCATAGACTAAGAGACTAGATATGTAAACAGGACCCAGCATTTTGCTGCATACAGGAAACAGATATCAGGGTCAAAAGACAAACTCTACCACAGAGTGAAAGACTGGAAAACAATTTTCCAAGGAAATGTCTCAGGAAACAAGCTGGAGTAGCCATTCTAATACTGGGTAAAATGGACTTTCAACCAAAAGTCTTCAAAAAAGACAAGGAAGGACACTTCATACACATCAAAGGAAAACTCTACCAAGAAGAACTCTCAATTCTGAACATCTATGCTCCAAATGCAAGAATACCCACATTCATAAAAGAAACTTTGCTAAAGCTTGAACCACACTTTGTACCTCACACACTAAATGTGAGGGACTTCAACACCTCGCTCTCATCAATGGAAAAATAAGGGAAACACAAAATAAGCAGTGAAACAGTGAAACTAATAGAAGTTATTAACCAAATGGGTTTAACAGATATCTATAGAACATTTCATCCTAAATAAAAAGAATATACCTTCTTCTCTGCCCCTCATGGTACCCCTTTTCCAAAATTGTCCATATAATTGGTCAGACAACAGACCTTAACAGATTTAAGAAGAATGAAATGATCCTATGCCTCCTATCAGATCACTATTGATTAAGGCTGGTCTTCAAAAGCAATAAAAACAACATAAAGCCCACATACACATGGAAGCTGAACAACGCTTTACTCAATGTTATCTTGGTCAAGGAAGAAATAAGGAAAGAAATCAAAGACATTTTAGAATTTAACAAAAATGAAGTCATAACATACCCAAACTTATAGGACACAATGAAAACAGTTCTGAGTTCCTCCTAAAAGAAATTGGAGATAGCATACACTAGCAGCTTAACAGCACACCTGAAAGCTCTAGAACAAAAAGAAGCTAATACACCCAAAATGAGTAGATGGCAGGAAATCATCAAACTCAGGGCTAAAATAGAAGAAAAAAAAAAGAATTATACAAAGTTAAATCAGGATCAGATAGATCATCTAAACAGTCCCATAACCCCTAAAAAAATAGAAGTAGTCATTGAAAGTCTCCCAAACAAAAAATGCACAGGACCAGATGGTTTTAGTGCATGAGACCTTCAAAGAAGACCCAATACCAATAGTCTTCAAACTATTCCACAAAATAAAACCAGAAAGAACACTACCCAACTCGTTCTCTGAAGCCATAACTGTTCAACTATTAAAAAAGCTGTTAAACTATTAAAACTGTTTTATAATTCTGAATTCAGGGCTAGAAAAATGGTTCAGCAGTTAGGAACACTGGATGTTCTTTTAGAGGTCCAGGGTTCAATTCCAATCCTCTACACAGAGGCTTATAACTCTGTAACTTCAGTTCCAGGAGATCCATGGTACCGGGCATGCATATGGTGCACACATACATGCATACAGGCAATATCCATAAACACAAAATTAGAAATAATTCCTAGTATAAAAGGTAACCATAGATCCTATATTTTTTTCTAAATTATACCTTAATACAAGTAAAAATCAGAATGACTAGTCTATTTGTCAGTAATATTCTGTTTAATAAATTTGGAGTTGGAATTAACATAATAAATGAGACCAAATAAATGTTTGGATTCACAAATAGAATTTTGTCATTACCTTGAAGTTCATTGTAATCTGCTGATATTAATTACATTCATAAAATTTTCAATGTCTTCTCATCTAAAATAATATTGCTTTGTCCTGACAAATTATCTAATGAAACGATTATAACAGAAGTTTTCACCATTTTATATTTTTATTATTTATAAATACTATTATATGTGTTGGCCTTTTTCCAGCATGTATTTATATGTACCATGTGCATGTGTGGTGCCAGAAAAGGTCAGAAGGTCAAAAGAGAACAATGGATCTTCTGGAACTGGAGTTACTATGGTTGTGAAACACCATGTGCATGCTAAGAATAGAGAAATGGTCCTCTGTAAATGCAAGTGCCAGAAGATGGCATCAGATCCCATGGCACTTGAATTACAAAGAATTGTGAGGTCTAGAAGAGCAAAAAGTGGTCTTAGTCATTGAACATTTCACGGACCTTCATTGACTTTTAAAATATGTTATTTAATTATTAATATATACATGTGCCCACCTACCACATGTGTGTGTGCATATGCAGGGGTGTGTGTGTGTGTGTGTGCTGGTATTTACTGTGACCAGAATAAAGCTTTGGGTCTTCTAGAGCTGGTGTTACATTTTGAACTACCAGATGTAGGTATTAGAACCAAACTCAGGCCCTCTTACAGAGGAGCAAGAATTTTTAACAAATGAAAAAAATTCCTCCAGACCCTCTTCATTTTTAAGAAAAGGTAAATTAATTAAGTTTGGATTGATATTTTTCTATGCATAGAATAAAGATAATTCAAGAGAACTCATCAATTGTTCAGTTGTTATAATTTGGCAAATATCTATTGAGAATTACAGCTGACTAATAATATATGAGGGAGATAGGCTTAAATAGATTACATTAGGAAGAGAGTTTTCAATCAAATGAGCATTAACCTGTAGAGAAAAAAAATGGTATATTCTGGAAAATAGAAATTAAAGTACAGAACACAGAGGATGAAATGTTGAATAGAAAATAATCAGTATTTTATCATTAGAGGGTTATATTTTTTCTATGAAGATTAAATATCATCCAAGAAAAAAATTAAGAAATATTTAGAAAGGAAGTGAATTAAACAGTTATATTTTATTAAAAATGAATCACTCGGTGTCCTGCCCAGGGAGCTGTGGAAGGAGAGAAGCCCCATGGCCATATTTGCTGCCTGCCAGGTCAGAAAAGGGTCACTAGGTTCTGTATCACCCTCAGCTTTAGATTTCTGGTGGTACAAACTGCCAGGGGTCTGCCTGCACTCAGGAACTGAGCACATAGGCTGGTTTGTCTGCCCGCCTGCCGGGCTCAAGGCCTGTGTCCTGCCCAGGGAGCAGCGGAAGGAGAGAAGCCCCACGGCCATACTCGCTGCCTGCCTGGACAGAAAACAATCACTAGGTACTGTATCAGCCTGAGCATTAGATTTCTGGTGGTGCAAACTGCCAGGGGTCTGCCTGCACTCAGGAACTGAGCACATAAGCGGTTCATCTGCAAGCCAGTCCATCACAGGACCTGTGTCCTATGTGAGAATCAACAGAGGGAGTGACCCCCACCACAACATCTTTGCTCCATAATAGAGCAGACAGAGAACACCTGGTTGACCTTGACAACCTAAGTATAACATTGCTTGAGGCAAGACTGAGAAGGGCTCCAAAGGCACAAAAGAGGAAGGTAGCATATCAGTAATCAGTGCCAGAGGAAACCCAGTCATCCAGTGTTGCAGAGATAACCTTAAAGATCCACAGTAGGCTAAAGCACCAGCCAGTGACAATAAGACCATCTAACACCTGGGACAACTAGATGGCTTCAGGCAAATGTCGGAACATTACTAACAGAAACCAAGGCATTATGGCAGCATCTGAACCCAATTCTCCAACTTTAGCAAGTCCTGGATACCCCAACACACCAGAAAAACAAGATTTGGATTTAAAATCACTGGTCATGATGCTGGTACAGGAACACATGAAGGACATACTTAAAGAAATTCAGGTGAAAATGGATTAAAAATTAGAAGCCCTTACAAGGGAAACACAAAAATCATTGAAAGAAATTCAGGAGAATACAAAAGCCAATAAGGAGGAAACACAAAAATCACTTAAAGAAATACAGGAGAACTTTGATAAACAGGCAGAAGTCATGAAAGAGGAAACACAAAAATCTCTTAAAGAATTAGAGGAAAACACAAACAAGCAAATGACAGAACTGAGCAAAAACTTCCAGGATCTAAAAACAGAAGTAGAAACAACTAAGAAAGCACAAAGGGAGACAACTTTGGAGATAGAAAACCTTGGGAAGAAATCAGGGACCATAGACACAAATATCAACAACAGAATATAAGAGATAGAAGAAAGAATCTCAGATGCTGAAGATACCAAAGAAGCCATGGACTCAACAGTTAAAGAAAATGCAAAATGCAAAAAGCTTGTAACCCAAAATATCCAGGAAATCCAGGACACAATGAGAAAGCCAAATCTAAGGATTATAGGCATTGATGAGAGTGAAGATTTACAACTTAAAGGGCCAGCAAATATCTTCAATAAAATTATGGAAGAAAACTTCCCTAACCTAAAGAGAGAGATGCCCATGAATATACAAGAAGCCTACAGAACTCCAAACAGACTGGACCAGAACAGAAATACCTCCTGTCACATAATAATCAAAACCCCAAATATACTAAACAAAGAAAGAATACTTAGGGTAGTAAGAGAAAAAGGGCAAGTAACATATAAAGGAAGACCTATCAGAATTACACCAGATTTCTCCCCAGAGACCAGGAAAGCTAGAAGATCCTGGGAGGAGCTCATGCAGACTCTAAGAGAACACAAATGCCAGCCGAGACTACTATACCCAGTGAAACTCTCAATTACTATAGATGGAGAACCCAAGATATTCCATGACAAAACCAAATTTACACAATATCTTTCTACAAACCCAGCCCTACAGAGGATAATAGGGGGAAAGCACCAGTACAACGAGGGAAACTATACCCTGGCAAGAGCAGGATATTACGCTTCTTTCTTCAAGACCAAAGAAGATAACCACACAAGTATAAAATTAAAATCAAAAATGATAGGAAGCAATAACCACTACTCCTTGATATCTCTTAACATAAATGGACTCAATTCCCCAATAAAAAGACATAGACTAACAGACTGGTTACATAAACAGGACCCTACATTTTGCTGCATACAGGAAACACACCTCAGTGTCAAAGACAAAAACTACCTTAGAGTAAAAGGCTGGAAGACAATTCTACAAGCAAATGGTCCCAGGAAACAAGCCGGAGTTGCCATTCTAATTTCAGATAAAATTGACTTTCAACCTAATGTCATCAAAAGAGACATGGAAGGCCACTACTTGCTGGTCAAAGGAAAAATCCAACAAGAAGAACTGTCAATCCTGAACATCTATGCCCCAAATACAAGGGTGCCCTCATTCATAAAAGAAACTTTACTAAAGCTCAAAGTACACATTGCACCTAACACAATAATTGTGGTTGACTTCAACACTCCACTTTCACCAATGGACCGATCAGGAAAACAGAAACTAAACAGGGAGACAGTGAAACTAATTGAAGCTTTGAACCAATTGGAGTTAACAAATATATATAGAACTTTTCATCCCAAAGCTAAAGAATATACCTTTTTCTCAGCACCTCATGGTACCTTCTCCAAAATAGATCATATAGTTGGTCACAAGACAGACCTCAACAAATATAAGAAGATTGAAATAATCCCATGCCTCCTATCAGATCACTATGGAGTAAAAGTGCTCTTTAATAACAATAAAAACAACAGAAAGCCCACATACACATGGAAACTGAACAATACTCTACTAAATGATACCTTGGTCAAGGAAGAAATAAAGAAAGAAATCAAAGATTTCTTAGCATTTAATGAAAATGAAGGCACAACTGACACAAATCTATGGGACGCAAGGAAAGCAGTGCTAAGAGGAAAACTCATAGCTTTGAGTGCCTCCAAAAAGAAATTCGAGAGAGCATACACTAGAAGATTAATGGAACAACTGAAAGCCCTGGAACAAGAAGAAGCTAATTCGCCCAGGAGGGGAAGAAGACAGGAAATCATCAAACTCATGGCTGAAATCAATCAAGTAGAAATCAAGAGAACTATACAAAGAATCAACAAAACCAAAAGCTGGTTCTTTGAAAAAATCAACAAGATAGATAAACCCATAGCCAGACTAACCAAAGGGCACAGAGAAAGTATCCAAATTAACAAAATTAGAAATGAAAACGGAGATATTACAACAGAAACCGAGGATATTCAAAAAATCATCAGATCTTACTACAAAAACCTATACTCAACACAACTAGAGAATCTGGAGGAAATGGACATTTTCTTAGACACATACCAATTACCAAAACTAACCAGGATCAAATAGACCATCTAAACAGACCTATAACCCCTAAAGAAATAGAAGGGGTCATAGATAGGCTTCTGACGAAAAAAAGCCCAGGACCAGATGGTTTCAGTGCAGAATTCTATCAGACCTTCAAAGAAGACATAACACCAATACTCTTCAAACTTTTCCACCAAATAGAAACAGAAGGAACACTACCCAACTCCTTCTTCGAAGCCACTATTACGCTGATACCAAAACCACACAAAGATCCAACTAAGAAAGAGAACTTCAGACCAATTTCCCTTATGAATATTGATGCAAAAATACTAAATAAAATTCTTGACCAACAAATCCAAGAACACATCAAAACGATCATCCACCATGATCAAGTAGGCTTCATCCCAGGGATGCAGGGATGGTTCAATATAAGGAAATCCATAAATGCTATCCACTACATAAACAAACTCGAAGAAAAAAAACCACATGACCATTTCATTAGATGCTGAAAAAGCATTTGACAAAATTCAGCATCCTTTCATGCTAAAAGTCTTGGAAAGGACAGGAATTCAAGGCCCATATCTAAACATAGTAAAAGCAATATACAGCAAACTGGTAGCCAACATCAAACTAAATGGAGAAAAACTTGAAGCAATCCCACTAAAATCAGGGACTAGACAAGGCTGCCCCCTCTCCCCATATCTTTTCTTTCTTTTTTTAAAATTTTTTTTATTCGATATAATTTATTTACATTTCAAATGATTTTCCCTTTTCTAGCCCCCCACTCCCCGAAAGTCCCGTAAGCCCCCTTCTCTTCCCCTGTCCTCCCACCCACCCCTTCCCACTTCCCTGTTCTGGTTTTGCCGAATACTGCTTCACTGAGTCTTTCCAGAACCAGGGGCTACTCCTCCTTTCTTCTTGTACCTCATTTGATGTGTGGATTATGTTTTGGGTATTCCAGTTTTCTAGGTTAATATCCACTTATTAGTGAGTGCATACCATGATTCACCTTTTGAGTCTGGGTTACCTCACTTAGTATGATGTTCTCTAGCTCCATCCATTTGCCTAAGAATTTCATGAATTCATTGTTTCTAATGGCTGTATAGTACTCCATTGTGTAGATATACCACATTATTTGCATCCACTTTTCTGTTGAGGGATACCTGGGTTCTTTCCAGCATCTGGCAATTATAAATAGGGCTGCTATGAACATAGTAGAGCATGTATCCTTATTACATGGTGGGGAATCTTCTGGGTATATGCCCAAGAGTGGTATAGCAGGATCTTCTGGAAGTGAGGTGCCCAGTTTTCTGAGGAACCGCCAGACTGATTTCCAGAGTGGTTGTACCAATTTGCAACCCCACCAGCAGTGGAGGAGTGTTCCTCTTTCTCCACACCCTCTCCAACACCTGCTGTCTCCTGAATTTTTAATCTTAGCCATTCTGACTGGTGTAAGATGAAATCTCAGGGTTGTTTTGATTTGCATTTCCCTAATGACTAATGAAGTTGAGCATTTTTTAAGATGCTTCTCCGCCATCTGAAGTTCTTCAGGTGAGAATTCTTTGTTTAACTCTGTACCCCATTTTTTAATAGGGTTGTTCGGTTTTCTGGAGTCTAACTTCTTGAGTTCTTTATATATATTGGATATTAGCCCTCTATCTGATGTAGGATTGGTGAAGATCTTTTCCCAATTTGTTGGTTGCCGATTTGTCCTCTTGATGGTGTCCGTTGCCTTACAGAAACTTTGTAATTTTATGAGGTCCCATTTGTCAATTCTTGCTCTTAGCATACCCTATTGGTGTTCTGTTCAGAAACTTTCTCCCTGTACCGATGTCCTCAAGGGTCTTCCCCAGTTTCTTTTCTATTAGCTTCAGAGTGTCTGGCTTTATGTGGAGGTCCTTGATCCATTTGGATTTGAGCTTAGTACAAGGAGACAAGGATGGATCAATTCGCATTCTTCTGCATGCTGACCTCCAGTTGAACCAGCACCATTTGTTGAAAAGGCTATCTTTTTTCCATTGGATGTTTTCAGCCTCTTTGTCGAGGATCAAGTGGCCATAGGTGTGTGGGTTCATTTCTGGATCTTCAATCCTGTTCCATTGATCCTCCTGCCTGTCACTGTTCCAATACCATGCAGTTTTTAACACTATTGCTCTGTAGTATTGCTTGAGGTCAGGGATACTGATTCCCCCAGATTTTCTTTTGTTGCTGAGAATAGTTTTAGCTATCCTGGGTTTTTTGTTATTCCAGATGAATTTGATAATTGCTCTTTCTAACTCTGTGAAGAATTGAGTTGGGATTTTGATGGGTATTGCATTGAATCTGTATATTGCTTTTGGCAAAATGGCCCATATCTTTTCAATATAGTTCTTGAAGTCCTACCTAGAGCAATTAGACAACATAAGGAAGTCAAAGGGATACAAATTGGAAAGGAAGAAGTCAAACTATTACTATTTGTAAATGATAATATCATATACTTAAGTGACCCTAAAAACTCTACTAGAGAACTCCTACAGCTCATAAACAACTTCAGCAAAGTGGCTGGCTACAAAATCAACGCAAGAAAATCAGTAGCCTTTATATATTCAAAGGATAAGCAGACTGAGAAAGAAATTAGGGAAATGACCCCCTTCACAATAGCTACAAACAGCATAAAGTATCTTTGGGTGACTCTAACCAAACATGTGAAAGACCTATATGACAAGAACTTCAGATCTCTGAAGAAGGAAATCGAAGAAGATCTCAGAAAATGGAAAAATCTGCCATGCTCATGGATTGGCAGGATTAATACAGTTAAAATTGCCATCTTGCCAAAGGCAATCTACAGATCCAATGCTATCCCCATAAAAATCTCAACCCAGTTCTTCATAGAGCTAGAAAGAGCAAATCTCAAATTCATCTGGAATAACAAAAAACCCAGAATAGCTAAAAATATTCTCAACAGTAAAAGAAATTCAGGGGGATTCAGTATCCCAGACTTTAAACTTTACTACAGAGCAATAGTGATAAAAACTGCATGGTATTGGTACAATATCAGGCAAGCGGATCAATGGAATAGGATTGAAGACCCAGAAATGAACCAACACATCTATGGTCACTTGGTCTTCGACAAAGGAGCTGAAAGCATCCAGTGGAAAAGAGATAGTCTTTTCAACAAATAGTGCTGGTTCAATTGGAGGTCAGCATCCAGAAGAATGCGCATGGATCCATTCTTATCTCCTTGTACCAAGCTCAACTCCAAATGGCTCAAGGATCTCCACATAAAACCTGACACACTGAAACTAATCGAAAAGAAACTGGGGAAGACCCTGGAGGACATGGGCACAGGGGAAAGTTCCTGAGTAGAACACCAATAGCTTATGCTCTAAGATCAAGAATTGACAAATGGGACCTCATAAAACTACAAAGTTTCTGTAAGGCAAAGGACACCGTCAAAAGGACAAAACGTCAACCAACAGACTGGGAAAAGATCTTCACCAACCCTAAATCCGACAGAGGACTAATATCTAATATATATAAAGAAGTCAAGAAAGTAGAACACAGAGAACCAAATAACCCCATTAAAAAGTGGGGTACAGAGCTAAACAAAGAATTTTCACATGAAGAACTTTGGAGAGCTGAGAAACACCTTAAGAAATGTTCAACATCATTAATCATTACAGAAATGTAAATCAAAACAACCCTGAGATTTCACCTCACACCAGTCAGAATGGCTAAGGTCAAAAAATCAGGAGACAGCAGGTGTTGGCGAGGATGTGGAGAAAGAGGAACACTCCTCCACTGCTAGTGAGGTTGCAAGATGGCTCAACCACTTTGGAAATCAGCCTGGCGGTTCTTCAGAAAACTGGGTATGACACTTCCTGAGGACCCTGCTATACCACTCCTGGGCATATACCCAGAGGATTCTTCAGCATGCAATAAGGACACATGCTCCACTATGTTCATAGCAGCCCTATTTGTAGTAGCCAGAAGCTGGAAAGAACCTAGGTGTCCTTCAACAGAGGAATGGATACAAAAAATGTGGTCTATTTACACAATGGAGTACTATTCAGCCATTAGAAACAATGATTTCATGAAATTCTTAGACAAATGGATGGAGCTGGAGAACATCATCCTAAGTGAGGTAACCCAGTCTCAAAAGATCAATCATGGTATGCACTCACTGATAAGTGGATATTAGCCTAGAAACTTTGAAAACCCAAGACATAATCCACATATTAAATGATGTCCAAAAAGAATGGAGGAGTGGCCCCTGGTTCTGGAAAGACTCAGTGCAAGAGTATAGGGGAATTCCAGAACAGGGAAGTAGGAAGGGGTGGATGGAAGAACAGGCGGATGGAAGAGGGCTTATGGGACTTGCGGGGAGTGGGGACACAGAAAAGGGGAAATCATTTGAAATGTAAATAAAAAATATATCAATAAAAAATGGAAAAAAAACTAAAAAAAATGAATCACTCTGTAATTTTGAAAATATTTTCTGGTGTACATAGCTGGATAAAGGGAGACAACATAGGAATTAAGGTAGTAAAATCTAGATGACAAATAGTTATAGAGATGGGATGAGGAGACTTGTGAGCAAAGGCAGAGAGATGGTTTACACTGGAGCCATAGTCAGAAAGTCAGGAAGATAATCTACAAAGGTGGCACCAATTCACTTTAAATTGTATAAAAGGCAGGGATTAGTAATGATTAGTGAGTCTCAGACACTTCACTCTGGATACCTCAGAGAAGCCCCAGTGGTAAAGAGTCATAGAAGAGCATAGGAGTTACCACTTCAAAGATAAAATGTGTAATGCAAATCTGACAATTAAAATGCAAAGAAAGCCTAGAACACCAGAAAATACATTTCTACTTGGCACTCACATACCAGTTTTCCCTAGATATACACTGCAGGAAACACAAAAAGCAAAATTTTTGGTCTTAGAGTACTGAAAGCAGCCCTTCTGCCTCAAAGACATTTTATTAAACTGAGAAAAACATTCCCATGAATATGTAGATCATTAATTTTAAAACTTAGGAATAGGATAGTTATATTTAATATTTGTAATGAATATAATTTTAAATATATTTTTATTCTGTTATTTAAATTCTTTTATTTTGTTTTTATTCTTATTGTGTATTTTAAATTTTATTTTTATTTGTGTATGTGCATTTTGCCTGCATATGTATTTACACATTTCTTATATGCCTGGCACATGCAATGCCAGAAGAGGTTAGCGGGTCCCTTACAGCTCAATTAGGGACAGTTGTAATGGCATGCTGCAACTTAAACACAGGTACTCAGTTAAACAAACAGACAGTTCTCTTCCTATCTTTGTATCTATACCCATTACTTTATATAGATATAGATATAGATATAGATATAGATATAGATATAGATATAGATATAGATATAGATATAGATATAGATATAGATATAGATATAGATATAGATATAGATAGATAGATAGATAGATAGATAGATAGATAGATAGATATCCAATGACAATTGACATCAAATAATTCAACAATGTATGAGCTGTAGTTAGAAAGGCAGCTAAGTACCGTTTAAGGTGACAAAGTCAGGGATACATTCAGGAAGCATCAGGTGGGGTTGAGTGCTTTGCTTGCTTTTCCTGTTTTTAAATTTTAGTCAGGATGCCTCTCCATGTGGTTGTGATAGGAGTCTTCCTTTTTCAGTTAAATCTCTTTGAAAATGGACTCTCAGACACAACTAGGTTCGTGTTTCTAAGATGATGCTAAGTAATTGAAAATAAAAATTAATCATTGCACCTAATATAAAACCTCATTATTCAGGCAAATATAGTACTGAAGAAATATGAAAATTACTTATTTTATTTTCCCAAGGTCAGGTTATTTCAAAGATAACATTTGAAAGCCATCTGTGACTACTGGTATTTGCTTACTATGACTGATTAGGTATCCAAGCAAAAGTAAAAGCAGAATTACTTAAAGCAGCAGAGTTAAGACAGCATTGCTATCAAAGGGTATAAACAGAGAATGTGCTATGAAGGCACAACTGGGAAAAATGGAAAAAGAAAGCTTAAATGAAGCAGGTTCTGGGAGGCTGGGAGAGACAGTAGGAGAAAGACTAAAATCATCAATGTGGAATTTTCTTATGTATTAGTGTGTATATGTATTAAATAAACATGTATGTTTACAGGTAATTATCCTATAATAAGAGGGCAGTGTTTCCACCCAGACACTGTAGACAATCACTTAAAAGGTCCATAGGATCTATGAATACTCTTTTATTCCTCTTATTCCAATTGGTACCATAGTGCTTCCCAAACACTATGGGTTATTGCTATTGCTCTTGGTTACCTTCTTGAACTCAGTGGACTGACTCTATTGCTGACAACAGCAACTAACTGCATACAAGAACATGGAAAAATTAAACTGACAGGAACTCCATCTTTACTGACTAATAATTGTAGTTCTGGAAAGTGTATGCTTGCTACTAGGGGAGATAAATGATTAACAGTTTAGATTAACTAACTGAGAACCTTGTGGACTACAATAAAAGCCTTTTTTGGTAAGATTTAGCTAGGTGTAATAATAGCACTAATGTAATGAGACTAACAGACACAACACTTTCCGTAGCATAGACCAGATGGAAAAGGACTGTTGCACACACAAACTCACAGAGGATAAGACAGCACACACTGGACTTCTCTGAGAACAAGTCAGTCAAAATCCCAGAATGGAAACAGAAAGAGTTCATGAAAGTATAGCCCTGTTTGTTGGCAACTGAAGGCTGCTGGAAAAAGAAGAGTCAGCATCATTTAGAAATGCAGCCTGTGCAGGCGCTATATGGAGGCAAGCAAAGTTACCACTACATGGACTTTGGCTATTATGAAGAGAAAGAGAGCATGTGGACAGATGTAGGAAAAAAATCATGGGAATTAGTGTAGAAATTGGAAAAGAAGTCACAGATTTGATCAAAGCACATTACATTATATGTATGTATGTATGTATGTATGTATGCAATTCTTTTTTGAATTTTTTTATTTTATTTATTAGCATTTCAAATGTTATCTCCTTTCCTGGTTTCCCCTCTGCAAACTACCTATCCCATCCTCCCTTACCCTGCTTCTATGAGGATAGTTCCACACCCACCTTCCCACTCCCATCTCACCTCCCTAGCATTCCTCTACACTGGTGCATCAAGCCTTCACAGGACCAAGAACCTTCCTTCCATTGATGCCAGATAAGGCCCCTTCAACTCCTTCCGTCTTTCCCCTATTTCCTCCATTATGGTCCCGTGCTCTCTCCAATGGTTGGCTATGAGCCTCCATATGCAATTCATAAAAAATGAAAAAAAACATAAGAAACAAATAATGAGTAAAAGGTTTACAACTTTTATTTTCTTTGGATTTTATAAATAAAAATTATAAACGAAACAGTCAAAGAATAAGAATAATAAAAATAAGATTTTAACATGAAGGTGATTTGAATACAGATCTATAAAAATATAGACTACTAGTTTGAATTTAAGTGCAACATGCAAAGGCAGCATGGTAGATGACCACATTTCCTAGGCAGAATAATGGAGAACATAATTCATATTTAGGAAAACTAACAAGGAAATAGTGATAACTAATATGTGACAAATTTAACCGGAAAGTGAATGTGTGTATTTGGCAACGGCCTCAAATCTATTAATCTAAACACAGCTGGGTTCACATCATAACATTTCATTTTACCGAGTCTCCTGTTCTGCAGAAAAAAATATATGTACATAGGGTTATATTCACACTAAAGCCTGTTTTTACTTCCTGGACAGTGTGGGCTAAAAGAACGACTCTATTCTGTGGTGATTTGTTCTCACTAACAGCTTCCTTTATTTGTGTTCAGGAACAGAAGGGACCAAAACACTGCCACAGAAAGGGTTTGAACAGTAACTCTTTTAACTGTGTCCTTGCTCACAATACTTCATTGTGTTAATGATAATAGATGACTCCAAGGATAGATACAGCTTGAGAGAAAGATATTCATTGTGAGACAACAAGAGAAAATAGCTTCATCTGACCCCATCTGAGAACACATAACATCAAGCCTTGCTACCACCCACCCATCTAGTGGCAAATAGGACCTTGACAGAGAAGAATATCTATATAACATCAGAAAATTAAGTTCCTGTAAATATCACTAAGAAAGCATGAGGTACAGAGAGTAGTCCATGACCTTGTCACTCGGGCAGTGACAAGGCAAAGTAAACTTTACTAGGCACAAGAAAATCTCTTTCATTCTTTATGGAGGTGTGTTAGTGCAGGTTCTATTTGGAAATATAAGCACAAACATGTATTGGTATAAATACATAAGTTTTAAAATGTGAAATTATAGTAGTGCATTTAATTCACAGAAACATAAGAAACAATCCTAAATTCATACTGCAGAAAGTTTGCATGGAGCTCATTGGTAAATTATGTGGATTTTTTTTGTTAAATATAGTGTTATGATTTACTGTGTTATCAGGGCTTTGCCAACTATGATTTTCATTTTACAGTATATATTTTTCATCTCATTAGAATATTGATAGCCTTTCAGGATAAATATGAAATATCACTGAATTATCTAAAACAAAACCTTGAGCCTCCTCATAATATTTCAAATTTAATAAAATCATAAATAGTCTAATAACTTGAATCTAAAATTAAAAGAAAAAACCTATCTGTACTAAAGTACTTTTAATTAAGAAGCTGAAGCTTTTAATTAAATTAAAAAGTTTGTCTTAAATTTGGTAACATATTAGTAGAAGGTAGATGAACTACTTATACTTGTCCAGTATATGTACTCTCTATTCATATTGAAGACTGTCAGACAATGAACACAGAGAGCCTCAGTAACCATCTCTCCTAGATATCCAGAGAAAAGAGAGCTTCTCCTGGATAGTACCATTTTTTTAAATTTCAGATAATGAGGAAAGTAATTTTCTTTCACACATGCATAACAATTTTAACACAGATCATCAATAATTTCCAATTATTTTCAATTACCTTCTCTAAAATAATTAACATCACCACTAACTTAACTTGTTTTGCTGTTAAGGAGCCTATCATGTTTTCTATATATGACCTACAGAATAAATACTAAAATATTATAGTTAGCTTATGCCTTAATCTCTATCTCTTTTATAACAATATTCTTTGTACTCATTATTGGATACAATTTTTATTGTTATCTCATTTTTGGAAGTTGAATTTAATTTATAAATGGGAGAGATTTATTTTATGATTCTTAATCATCTAACTTCTTGTTCTTGCAATCTTGTATATTTCACAAAGCCATGTTTTTTTGTTTCTATAATTATGCTGCTCTTCTTCTCTACTGTATATTTGCTTCCAAAATTAGTTCAGAGAATATAGAGGGAACTAAATATATACAGGAAGAATTAAGAGATGTGCAAAACCTGAAACGCAACATTGGTGGTTTATTACATGAAGAAACATCAAACCAAAGCAAAGTTTCGAGATTAATTTGATCATACAGATTCAAAGATCAAAAACTGTAACCAATGAACTTCTGGGAGAAGCACCATCCCTGACCTCAAGCTGTACTACAGAGCAATAGTAATTAAAAAAAACTGCATGAAACTGTTACAGAGGCAAGCAGGAATACTAGTGGAATATAATTGAGGAACCAGAAATAAACCCACATACCTATGGTCACTTGATCTTTGACAAAGACACCAAAATCATCCACCGGAAAAAAGACAGCATTTTCAACAAATGGTGCTGATTCAACTGGCAGTCAACATGTAAAAAGAATGCATTCTATCTCCTTGTACAAAGCTCATGTCTAAGTGGATCAAGGACATCAACATGAAACCAAATATACTGAATCCAATAGAAGATAACATGGAAAAGAACCTCAAACACATCGGCACAGGAGAAAATTTCCTGAACAGAACATCAGTGTCTCATGCTCTAAGATCAGCAGTTGACAAATGATACCTCATAAAACTGCAAAGCTTCCGTAAAGCAAAGGACACTGTCAAGAAGGACAGAACAGCAACCCCCAGATTGGGAAATTTTTATGAATTCTATATCCAAAAGAAGGCTAATATCAAAAATACACAAAAACTCAGGAAGTTACACACCAGAGAAGCAAATAACCCTATTAAAAATTGGTTATAGTTTTTGATCTTAGCCATTCTGACTGGTGTGAAGTGGAATCTTAGGGTCATTTTGATTTGCATTTATCTGATGACTAAGGATGCTGAAAATTTCTTTAGGTGCTCTTTGGCCATTCAATATTCCTCAGTTGATAATCTTTGTTTAGCTATGAACCTCAATTTTTAATATGGTTACACCTCACACCAAGGAGAATGGCTAAGATCAAAATCTAAGATATTTTATATCTATTATGAAGGAACTTGTTTCCCTAATTTCTTTCTCAGCCTGTTTATCATTTGTATAAAGGAAGGTTACTGATTTATTTGAGTTAATTTTATATCTGGCCACTTTGTTGAAATTGTTTATCAGCTGGGGAAGTTTTCTGATAGAATTTTTGTATAATATCATCTTATCTGAAGACAGTGTTACATTTAATTCTTCTTTGCCAGTTTGTATTCCCTTGATATATTTTTGTTGTCTTATTGTTCTAGTTAGCACTTAGAGTACTATACTGAATAGATAAAGTGAGAGTGGGCATTCTTGTCTTGTCCCTGATTTCAGTGGAATTGCTTCAAGCATGTCTCCATTTAATTTGCTATTGGCTGTTGCTTTGCTGTAACCTGCTTTTACTATGTTTAGGTATGGGCCTTGAATTCCTGATCTCTCCAATACTTTTAACATGTAGAGGTGTTTTATTTTGTCAAGTGTGCCTCAGAAAATTGGAAATAGATCTATCTAAAGACCCAGCTAGACCATTCTTGGAAATATACGCCAAAGATGTCCCACCATGCCACTATGTTCATAGTTGCCTTATTTGTGATAGCCAGAGGCTGAGAACAACCGAGATGTCCTATGACAGAAGAATGGATACAGAAATGTAGTTCATTTACACAATGCAATACTACTCAGCTATTGAAAATGAGGACATCCTGAGTTTTACAGGCAAATGTAAGGAACTAGAAAATACCATTTTGAGTGACGTCACTCGGACTCAAAATGGCATGCATTGTATGTATTCTCTACTAAGTGGATATTAGCCAAAACAAAGTACCCAAGAATACTCCACAGAACTCAAAAAGGTCAACAAGCTGAAGTGCCCAAGTGAGGATGCCTCAGTCCCAGTGGAGAGGGAGATAAAATCAGTCACAATGGGGAAAGAGGGAGGAACCTGGCAGGGAAAGTGGACAGCAAGAAGGGGGGATTTGGAGGACCAGTGGAAAAATCTAAGGTGACAGCAGATGCTTGTGAGGATGTGGAGAAAAGGTGAGGATGTGGAGAAAAGTAATCCTCCATTGCTTGTGGGACTGCTAGCTGGTAAAACCACTTTAGAAATAAATCTGGCAGATCCTCAGATAATTGGAAGTAGTTTTACCTGAAGACCCAGGTATACCCAAATGATCTCCAATATATAACAAGGACACATGCTCCACTATGTTTATAGCAGCCTTATTAATAACATCCAGAATCTGGAAACAACACAGGTGTCCCTTAACAGAGGAATGGGTAAGAAAATATGGTACATTTAAACAATGGAGTAGCAACATTTCAAAGGTGCTACTAGTAAGCACATCTGAAGATTTTAAGTGAAGTGGTCATTCAATTCCTGGGGAAGTTCAACTATTCAAGAAGTCATCTAGCACTTTGCTACACATTTCAACACTCTGTTTCCTTGCTGTACCAGAAACTTTTATATATTTTCAGCACAGTATATCAACTTGGTAATAGATAGCAAGACAGCTCCAGTAAGTGTATGAATGTTTTTCAACAAAGTACAAATGAAACATCTTTAGGAATGTGAAAATGTTTTCACTTTTCATTATATTTGGCTTCTGTTAAATCTTTAACAACATTTTGTGCAAATTATGTAAGCAATTAATGAGTAAACTGAGTTTAAGGGGATAAGAAATTTTTATTTTTATGTTGTTTCTATTTGTTTATTTTGCACAATCAGAATAAAATGAAATTTAATTGACTCTCAAGCCCTAAACAAATACTCTATTTCTTTGTGCAAGAAATGATTTTTAAATAGTGATAAAAATTTCTTTTCACATTTTGAAAGAATACAATTTCTATTAAGTTGTTAGTTCTACCAAAAATGTTCATATTAATAACAAATAAAGGAGAAATGGACACTAGTAAGATTGTTTTATATGATTAGATCACATAATTGAATAGAATATTTATTAAAGTAAATACTTTCTATCAAATATTCCATTACATTTGAATTATTAATAAGTCCTTATTAAAATATTTTTAATAATGTACTTCATCCAGAGAGTACTTACAATAGCTACAAAATTATATAGGGAAGAGTTAAACTGGGGTCAAAATGAAAGGAGAAATAAGAAGGAATGACAATATTCTGTTTACATATTCTTTGCAGTAGTGCTTCCTGATATACGAGGAGAAGGCAGATGTTTTAAACACTTTTCATACTTGTAGAGTTTCATACTTGTCGAGCCTGACCAATACAAATGAGGATGCTCATAGCCCAGCTATTAGACTCAGTATGGCGATCCCAATTGAGGAGATAGGAGAAGGATTGAAGCAGCTGAAGGGGTTTACAATCCCATAGGAAGAAAACAAATAAGCAGACCCCCAGAGTTCCCAGGGACTAAATCATCACCGAAAGAGTATACGTGGAGAGACCCATGGCTACAGATGCATATGTAGCAGAGGATGGCCCTATCTGGCATCAACGGGAGGAAAGGCCCTTGGTCCTGTGGAGACTCAATTCTCCAATTTAGGGCAATGCTAGGGCGGTGAGGCAGAAGTAGTTGGGTGGGTTAGGAAGCTTGTCATAGAACCAAGGAGGCATAGTGGATTGGATAGGAGCTTTGCAGAGGGGAAACTGGGAAGGGGATAATATTTGAAATGTAAATAAGTAAAATAATCATTAAAAAGATAATAAGGTAAAAAATATTTAAAATCATTTTTATGGTGATCATGTCTTCCCTGCTTATTACAACAGAATTATCAGATTACAGACTTTGTTCAGTGAAGTTAATTACTTTTCCATTCTTGTTTTGATATGTCTTGTCTCAGAACTAGTTAACTGTTTTTCAAAATATAAAATTGCCTTAGTCAAAGAAAAAAGTGTCAATGATATCTCAGTTACCCACTAAGTTTGATCCTTTATTACCAGGAGAACACAATTCTATTTGGGATTAATTCTATATAAGAAACAGGTGAATAACAGATAAGACTTGGAGAAATACATTCCTTGATAGTAAAAGCTTTCTATTTGTAATACTGTGCATTCTGAACACTATAGCAAACCTCCTTTTTTGAATTACTGGATCCATACAATATTATTCAGAGTGAAGAAATAAGGCTTCTGTAAACAGGCCTTGCCATCGGTGCCATTCACTTCAGGTGCATGTCATCTTCTTTGAATAGTAATCACAGTTTTTATAAAGCAATGGTCAAATTCAGTTTATGTCTTAAATACCCTTGAACTAGAGAAACTCTGCACAATTTTGAATAAAAGCTATAGAGAACTGTTGCATTGAGAAAGGTCTGCATTAGGTTTCATAAAATTAACCAAAAATTTGAAAAAAACAGATGTAGAACTTAAGATAAGTACATTTGTATCAATACAGCGACACTTTTGATATAGAAGATTGAAGATATAATCATATTTTCCAGTAGTACTTTTATTAGTATCTACTTTGAGCCTTATAAGAGCACAAAACAGGGAAAAGATGTAGCCTGATATAAATTGATGTATGTCAATCTACCGTTTCCAACATATTTCAAGTCATTCAAATTATGAACTGAGAAATGTCTAATCTGTACATACTTTGTCTCTCCCTTCATCACACATTCTTTTCTTATCCTTTCTTCTTAGCAATAAACCAATGAAAACAAACAGAATGGTTCTAATTCTTTCCATAATGATTCATCTATCAAGAGCAAGTTTATTCTAAAATCTGCACCAGTAAAAGATACTGTGGCACCTTGATCTTAGACTCCTCTACCTTCAGAAAGATAATAAATCATTATTTATTCCCCAATTCATTCAGCCTAGTTTGTTATAGACAGTCAAATTAAGACACTGTTTAATTAATTATTGTATGAAATTCCAAACATTGTTTGGTGAAAGGTCACTAAAGTGAATAATTTATAGATTTAACAGAAAAAATAAATAAAAAACCTTATCACAGGTGAAAAGGCATTTTATACTACATTCTAATGATTGTAAAAGATCTAAGGATATGCCACTCATAATAAATATGAAAAAACCCTAGCATAAAGCTTAAGGAAATAGAGCTTGTCACTTTTTCCTGATTTATATTTAAAAATATTTTAAAATCAAAATGCTTTGAAGTTAATATAGTTTAATAATGAATGTTTTATTTCTAACCTAAAACTTCATTTTGTGACTGTGTGAAATGAATATCAAGTGATTCGTGTGATGTGGAGAACATATTTCTTCTTTTTAATTTCACCCTTCCTCATAACCTTATGTCATATATATATATTTTGTTAATGATAACATTATTATTATACAATAATCACATTATGCTGTTAATAATGCAATGTAATATTGAGTAGTAAATCAATAAGATTAATAAATTTTGAGAAAAGTTTATATACATTTAATCATATATGTATATATCAGGCATGACCATATGTTGCTAAAGATAAAATTGGATCATTTTCTTTAATATTAATTGATTTCTTAAAGTGAATAATGAAATTCAATTATCTTATTATTGATTATATGTTTCATATTACTTATTTCAAACTGAAGATACATACTGCATTTCAATTCAAATGAGTAGGTAAATATGCTAGTGACATGTTTATTCTTTTTTTTTATAAGAGTACTAAAGTTTACAATCCTTTGCAATAAATACAACATCATTTGATTACATGCCATTTTGTGAGCAGAGTCCTTGGGTTCTTTTTTTTCTTTTATATCAGATACCAAAAATATCAATTTGGGATTATAGCTTATAATATATGATAGTATACATTGTATTTGCATCAATTTCAAATAATTGCACTAAGCAATTAAATTTATAGTCTACGAGAAAGAACATTTTATGTGGCATCACCACTGTGTAGATTATAAGTTCAACAAGCTGCCATACATTGAATGTTCATTTCATTGAAATTTATTGGCAAACAATACTCATTAAGATGCATTACTGTATGGGAAACATGGGGAACATGCTCAGGTAATAAAAACACTTAGCCTTATAAAAGAGCTTGAGAAACTTTGCTTATGAACTTGTTGCTTTATTTTCCTGAGAAACATAAAGATAGTGCTTGATATTTGCAGGAAGATATGATCTCGCAGATACCAAATTAGCTGTCACAAATCATAGACTACTGTTCATTATTGATTTCTTACTGGAATAAAAATAAAGGCAGTGTTTACTAGTTAATAACTGATAATATTAATTTATATCAGAAATTGATTCTTTTTCTTGTAACTCTGAGGAAACACCAGAGATCAAAGAATCTAGAGATTATCACATTCCTCAATGAGTGGTTGTTTTCACTTTATAATGTCTGCTAAATTTGCTTACATAATGTATAAGGAGGTTTGATCTCTCATTCACCCCTTTCTCTGGTGTCTAGAAGGCCCAATCACAGGACTTCATAAGCTTTGATATAGAGGGACTGGTAGTGAATTTTCATTTTCATAAACTAAATAGTTTCAAGTCTTTCTTTCATGAATTGAACGAGATTTGTTTAGAATGCAGGGGCCAGATCTGAGGAGCAAAAATAAATTGAGCAGCAGGCCCAGTTCAGTGGCCATCAGGGTGGTCAGCCATAGGGACCTGTTGAACCATGATTCAAGTCAACATTGTACCTATAATCTTTCTCTTTTTCTCTCGGCCAGGCCTTCTTTAACTTTGACCATCAACTCTTTAACGAGTCCAGAAGAATAAGAATAAAAACATGTTTGGTAAGAGTCACCCCAAGATACTTTATACTGTTTGTGGCTATTGTGAAGGGGGTCATTTCCCTAATTTCTTTCTCAGCCTGCTTATCCTTTGAGTATAGGAAGGCCACTGATTTGCTTGAGTTGATTTTATAACCTGCCACTTTGCTGAAGTTGTTTATCAGCTGTAGGAGCTCTCTAGTGGAGTTCTTTGGGTCACTTAGGTAGACGATCATGTCGTCTGCAAATAATGATAGTTTGACTTCTTCCTTTCCAATTTGTATCCCTTTGACCTCCTTATGTTGTCGAATTGCCCGAGCTAGTACCTCAAGTACAATATTGAAAAGATAAGGAGAAAGGGGGCAGCCTTGTCTGGTCCCTGATTTCAGTGGGATTGCTTCAAGTTTCTCTCCATTTAGTTTGATGCTGGCTACCGGTTTGCTGTATATTGCTTTTACTATGTTTAGGTATGGGCCTTGAATTCCTGTTCTCTCCAAGACTTTAAGCATGAAGGGATGCTGAATTTTGTCAAATGCTTTTTCAGCATCCAATGAAATGACCATGTGGTTTTGTTCTTTGAGTTTGTTTATGTAGTGGATTCTATTGATGGATTTCCGTATATTGAACCAACCCTGCATTCCCGGGATAAAGCCTACTTGATCATGGTGGATGATCGTTTTGATGTGTTCTTGGATTCGGTTGGCAAGAATTTTATTGAGTATTTTTGCATCGATATTCATAAGGGAAATTGGTCTGAAGTTCTCTTTCTTTGTTGGATCTTTGTGTGGCTTTGGTATCAGCGTAATTGTGGCTTCGTAGAAGGAATTGGGTAGAGTTCCTTCTGCTTCTATTTTGTGGAATAGTTTGAAGAGTATTGGTGTTAACTCTTCTTTGAAGGTCTGGTAGAATTCTGCCTGTATGACAAGAACTTCAAGACTCTGAAGAAGGAAATGGAAGAAGACCTCAAAAAATGGGAAAATCTCCCATGCTCATGGATCGGTAGAATCAATATAGTTAAAATGGCCATTTTGCCTAAAGCACTATACAGATTCAATGCAATACCCATCAAAATCCCAACTCAATTCTTCACAGAGTTAGAAAGAGCAATTATCAAATTCATCTGGAACAACAAAAAACCCAGGATAGCTAAAACTATTCTCAGCAACAAAAGGAAATCTGGGGGAATCAGTATCCCTGACCTCAAGCAATACTACAGAGCAATAGTGTTAAAAACTGCATGGTATTGGTACCGTGACAGGCAGGAGGATCAATGGAACAGGATTGAAGATCCAGAAATGAACCCACACACCTATGGCCACTTGATCCTCGACAAAGAGGCTGAAAACATCCAATGGAAAAAAGATAGCCTTTTCAACAAATGGTGCTGGTTCAACTGGAGGTCAGCATGCAGAAGAATGCGAATTGATCCATCCTTGTCTCCTTGTACTAAGCTCAAATCCAAATGGATCAAGGACCTCCATATAAAGCCAGACACTCTGAAGCTAATAGAAAAGAAACTGGGGAAGACCCTTGAGGACATCGGTACAGGGAGAAAGTTTCTGAACAGAACACCAATAGCGTATGCTCTAAGAGCAAGAATTGACAAATGGGACCTCATAAAACTACAAAGTTTCTGTAAGGCAAAGGACACCATCAAGAGGACAAATCGGCAACCAACAAATTGGGAAAAGATCTTCACCAATCCTACATCAGATAGAGGGCTAATATCCAATATATATAAAGAACTCAAGAAGCTAGACTCCAGAAAACCAAACAACCCTATTAAAAAATGGGGTACAGAGTTAAACAAAGAATTCTCACCTGAAGAACTTCGGATGGCGGAGAAGCATCTTAAAAAATGCTCAACTTCATTAGTCATTAGGGAAATGCAAATCAAAACAACCCTAAGATTTCATCTTACACCAGTCAGAATGGCTAAGATTAAAAATTCAGGAGACAGCAGGTGTTGGAGAGGGTGTGGAGAAAGAGGAACACTCCTCCACTGCTGGTGGGGTTGCAAATTGGTACAACCACTCTGGAAATCAGTCTGGCGTTTCCTCCGAAAACTGGGCACTTCCAGAAGATCCTGCTATACCACTCCTGGGCATATACCCAGAAGACTCCCCACCATGTAATAAGGATACATGTTCTACTATGTTCATAGCAGCCCTATTTGTAATTGCCAGATGCTGGAAAAAACCCAGTTATCCATCAACAGAAGAGTGGATGCAAAAAATGTGGTATATCTACACAATGGAGTACTATTCAGCCATTAGAAACAATGAATTCATGAAATTCTTAGGCAAATGGATGGAGCTAGAGAATATCATACTAAGTGAGGTAACCCAGACTCAAAAGGTGAATCATGGTATGCACTCACTAATAAGTGGATATTAACCTAGAAAACTGGAATACCCAAAACATAATCCACACATCAAATGAGGTACAAGAAGAAAGGAGGAGTGGCCCCGGGTTCTGGAAAGACTCAGTGAAACAGTATTCAGCAAAACCAGAACGGGGAAGTGGGAAGGGGTGGGTGGGAGGACAGGGGAAGAGAAGGGGGTTTGCGGGACTTTCGGGGAGTGGGGGGGCTAGAAAAGGGGAAATCATTTGAAATGTAAATAAATTATATCGAATAATAAAAAAAACAAAACAAAACAAAAAAAAAAAAATAAAAACAGTATTCTTCTTTGAGGGCTGCATATAGCTTTCCTTGTTACATAAACTGGAGGTCCAGCCCCCTCCTATTTTGGGGAGTAAAACCTCTGCCAGGGAGCTCCAAATATCTTTGAGGTGAGAGATTCCTTTCTCTCCCCTCTCTATATCAGTAGCTATGGCCTCCCTTAGACCTTCATAATGTTTGTTTTGTGACACCATGGAAGCTATCCCAGTTCCAATACCAGCCCTGCCAATCCTCTGAGAACTTCCATGGTTTCAGGCAAAATCAGGTCTCCCTTTGCTCATGTGTGCACAAACTCTTGGCTTTTCACAGCTCTAATACCTAGATTAGAGTTAACAGTTCAGCTTTCTGGGCCAAGTGGCTCTTCCTATATGATCCCAGTGTTTGAGGCCACTGCTGCTCCAGCATATCTCTGTCAATGCTGAATGAAGCTGCTCCAATTGGCCAACCATGTTTCCTCTGGATTCATCAAGGGAATATCCTGAATATCTGGTCTGATTCTATGGATGTAGGACAAAATATCCAAGCAATCATGTAGTGGGCCATCATGATCTGGGTCAGGGGGCAGAGTAACCGGGTTCAGGGCAGCTGGTGCCTAGAACTCTGCAGTAGGTACCCCACCCCTCATGCACATACACAATGCCTGTGATGGAGCCATCTGTAGCTGAGCTGCCGGTGGAGGATGATGTCCTTTCTGAGGTGTTGAGTAAGGTAGGAGTGGAGAGATAACATCTTCCTTGAAGGATCAGGCAGAGGGATGGTACAGAATGTTATCCTGGTAGGATTTAAGAGGAGACACTTAGAGTGAGTTAGTGAGTCATTGATCTGGGAGCTGGTGAGTGCCCCTTTGGTAGCATGAGGCATGGTGATCGTCAGGCTTTGGCCCAATGTACGTATGTAAGCATCCTTGACAAGGAGGGCTATGGTGAAAATGATGCACAAACAAGAGGCCCCGCCTCTGGCTTCTAGGTCTAATTTCTTTGAGAGCTAAGCAACTGTTCAACACCAGGACTGAAGAGTCTGAGTCAATAGCCCTTTTACTATCCCGGATCTCTCATCCAAAATGAGAGGGATTTATTTGATTCCTTTTTAAATGTTCTACTTGTATTTTCCCATGTTTCTTTAAAAATATTTATGTATGTATTTCTGCTTTAAAGACCTCTATTATCTTCATAAGATTAATTTTAAAGTCATAGTTTTTCCCTTCAGGTATATTAGGATATCTACGGGTTGCTAAGGAGGAGAAGTAGGGTCTGATGATGCCACATTGCACTGGGTTTTGTTGTTGTTGTTCTTGATTATGTTCTTGTGCTTGCCTTTAGCCATCTGGTGTTGGCTGGTCTGGTAGTCTCCAGGATCAGCAGGACTCCAGGGAGGTAGGGCTGAATCTGTGCCCCAGGGAGTGGAGTACAGATTCTCGAGTGTAGGTAGAGGTATGGACCAGAAGATGAAGTTCAGAAAGGATGGTGCAGACCTCATAGCTGCTGACGTGCCTGAGACATAGCAGGTACAAGATTGAGGTGTGTGCATCTAACACACTTGTCCTTTTTGGGAGCAGGCTTTCCATGAGGCAGGGAGAACTGTGGCCTGGCACATGGAATACAGATGCTAGAGAGCAGCTAGGGATTTCAACACCATATATTATCAATATTTTCTTAGATCTATTTCTTAGTTCATAATCAATGATGTTCGTAAGATACATTGAGTTATTAATATCAAAAATGTGTCAAAGAATATATAATCAAACTCAATATGTTGATGACACATCAAGCCTACTGAAAATCTTAACAGGAAAAAAATCTAAGAGTACTGAATAACAATGTCCAGATTGTAAACTGAACAGAAATATAAGTTTCTAAAATGAAACTGCTATCCAGAGAGCTGTTTCTTGAAGAATTCTGAAACCTAGTTAATAAAGAATTTGTTCTTATGACATGTTACTTGGATTTTTCTTGAATATTAATTTCAACCAAGTGTTTCTTTATATTTTAATTCATAAAATTCAAGTATCATAAACTTTATAGTATATATTGTTTTATAATTATTAATTATTCTGAAAAATATTTTCTTAGCAAGAAGATGTTGCTTGGGAATTGCTGCTTAGTTAGGAATATGAGTAAATTTCTACTTCTCTCAGTGCTGTAACCCTCTCTCAAATGAACCTGGGATTAGAGTATATTGCATAAAAATCTTTTAATGATAATTATGAAAAATATTCTGAAACTTAAGGACATCCTAGATTTTTTTTTTATGTTGTATTGGGTAAGCTACTCATGCTTCTTTAGAAGATATTGGGTGCTTAACCTTGAGCAGCCCAGTAAAACTAAAAGTGTTACATAAAATATATGGATAACTTGAGGTTCTAGGAACTAGCTTTCTGCAGGCTGAGAGACTTTGTCCTTGGGACAAAGTTTTGAAACTCAAATCTCACCCCTAATGACTTAATACCTCTATCAATGTCATACCCCTCTTCTTTCTTATTCTTTCAAATATTACAACTCCGGGGTCTCTAAACATTCAAATATATGAGCCTGTGGAGTTTTTATTATTCAAACCACCACCCCGAGTGAGGCATAATAAAGGAATTAGAAATGTCTGTGCTACTTGCATTCTTACTGGTAACCACCTAACACAATAACATGAAAGTACAAAGATGATAATTTAGAGAAGGCTAGAAAGTGCTAAGAAAATTAAACATCAAAATGAAGTAAAAGTAAAAATTAGTAAAAACTGAACTATGTCTGGAATTTCCTAAAGTATAATTATGATAAAAGAACTCTACTATTAATTAGAAATCAGTGAATCAAACAACATAGTTAGGAAGTACTTATTGGATAACTTAGAGAAATATCACACCTAATAGTATGGGTCCTGAGAAAATTTCCCACTGTGAAAACTTTTCAACAAAGAAACTTTTATACCCTATTTACATAGGTATAAATAATAATTTCAAAACTCAAAATTTGTGCATAATAAATTTATTTTAAATGAAATTCTTTGCTGGCCTTATTAATTTACAGTTTACTAGTGCTGACAGCAAATCTACATACTAATGAGATGGGTATCAAAGTAATGAAGAAGTAAATCTTTTTTTAATTGGATATTTTGTTTACATTTCAAATATTGTCCCCTTTCCTGTTTTCCTATCTGCAAACCCTCTATCCCATCCCCTCTTACCCTGCTTCTATGGAAGGTGTTTCCCTACCCACCAACCCATCCACCCACCCACTCAAGCCTCACTACTCTAGCTTTCCTTTATAGGGGGCATCAAGCCTTCACAGGACGAAGGGCCTCCCCTCCCTTTGATGCCAGATAAGGTTCGTTCAGCTCCTTCAGTTCTTCCCCTAACTCCTTCATTGGGATCCTGTGCTCAGTCTGATGATTGGCTGCGAGCATCCACATCTGTATTGGTCAGGATCTGACAGAGCCTCTCAGGAGACAGCTGTATCAGGCTCCTGTCAGTAAGCACTTCTTGGCATCAGCAATAGTCTCTGGGTTTGGGGTCTGCATGTGGGATGGATCCCCAGTGCGGCAGTCTCTGGATGGCCTTTCCTTCAGTCTCTGTTCTGATCTTTGTCCCTGTATTTTCTTGATTAAATTGTTCCCCCTTCTAAGTAGGACTGAAGCAAGCATTCTTTGGTCTTCCTTCCTCTTGAGTGTGGTAACTCAAGTCACAAAAGAGCACACATGGTATGTACTCACTTATAAGTGGATATTAGGCAAAGGGCATGGAATACCCACAATACAACTTACAAACCACATGAAGAAGTAAATCTTGCCTTAATATTTAATAGTGTAGGACATAGTCCTCTCTCAACTCTTTCAAATTTTATTGACAGGTCAGCTTTATAATCATCAATGCTGAGAATACTGCTTCGCATGAGTATATTTTCCAAATGGCAGAAGTTTATGTTCCTTTCAAAAGTGTTGGCAAATTCTGTCCCAATCTCAATTCAAGTGTCGTTGATTGATCTTTCTGAAAATTCAACTCAGCAACTCAAACATTGCTTTTTGTAAAACATACACTCTAACACAATTTAATTTAATCCAAAACGATTTGTTCTAAAGTCATTCTAATTTGATACTTACAGGCAGAGGGATAATGTTAGACTATTATTAAAAGACTGTTTTCCACAATTGAGTTACTGTATTTCAATAGGTGTAGAACAATTTTGATGTAGAATGAAAATATCTAAAATTCATTGCATACTTGATTTCAAAATAATCTTTGTTATTATAAAATCAAGAAACATTTTATGTTTTCCTCCACTTCTAATTTAAGTATCTTACCTAGAATTTGTTGTGGGACTGAGAGTATCTTAGATTTTGTAGTCTCAAAGCACTAGACACGCAGAAGCTGCTTTGTGAGGGAGAAAACTCTATGACTCTCCCCTTGTTACTAAGAATTGGCTGGTATCCTTTAGCATTTCTTGCTAATAGGTACATCAATCTTAGTATGGCTTCTAATAGGATAGCATTCTGATTGTGTGCTTCTATTCTTCTAAATTTTCATCATTACAAGAAAAGCAGGCATTTTCACAGATTATTAAGAGAAATAGAAACTCATGATCTGTGGAGATTGAACAATTCAACTCCATAGGATAAGATAACATCTACATTTATATTATTTCCAAAGTATAGGCAGTCTACATATGTCAACATTCATCCATAAATACAGGCAGAAAAACTTATCTACGATGACAGTAAGGAAGGATCTGGAATGAGGAATTCACCAGAAACAAAATTAAATTTTGTTTATCATAAAAATAAAAGCTGCTTATCAAAGACTTGCAATGTGCTAAATAAAGACATTAATGGATTCATCACCTTTTTGAGTATTTATAATAATAATTGCATGTTAAATACACTGAATAGGTACTCAGCAATTTTTAAGTACTCAGTATGTTACTTGAGGTCTCCAAGAGGCAGAGTAGATCTCTAGAGCCTTCTCAATCACTTATCTGCTATCAGCTTTAGTGGCAATTATATCTTCCTGCCACTAAGAGATTTATATTTTTAAAGTAAACATATGTCTGATACAATTTGGCCACTGTTACCACTAACCAGGGGATTCTGGAGTGTGTGTGTGTTACATGAGTCCAGTATAGACAGATGTGTATTTATTTTTCTCTTGTCTTGGTTTTGTTTGTGATTGATTGTATCATTGTGCAAATCTCTTATTTCCCAGAAATGTTGGATTGTTACCTCAACTTGAGAGTCTATGTGAACCATTTCTCCTCTGAGTTACTTTCATTGATTCATATTATCATAGCCACAGGGAATGACATGCTCTTTTACAATGATTTTTTTTTCCTAAATTTAAAAGTAAGTATTAAATTCTTTGGGAATATGATCCTCAGTTTCAATTTTAAGTTCCCTCCTTAAATGGGGAATTATCTTGCCACTTGTTCCAAACAGTCACTTTAAATGTTGCATTGGGAAACATGTGGTCGTAAAAAGATGAATGACTGTGGAAAACAATGTTAACATAGTAGTAAATGGATGATTGATAACATATTACTGTTTCTGATAAAACATCCTGCTGAGGAAAAAACTCTCTAAATGTTAACCTGTGTTATAAATTTAAAATGGCAATGTTCCCTTAATTTTTTGGATAATGAGATATAAAGTTAACTCACCATTTCATGTTCCAACTGTGACTAGGGCATTTGTCATTAAGAAGAAAGCACAAGTAGCAAAGTTTGGAAATGTTGCTCCATCCAATTCTCTTACTCTCGATAAAAGCATAAGGCACTGAAAGAGTCATTTCTGTCACTAACTACATTTATATTGTTGTTTTTAAAGCACAGATCAAATTCACAATCTATTCTATTTTGTTACAGAATTTCAGAATACCGATGGTTAAAACACCCACCTCCAGTCAGATAATAGAACTAATAACTTGGTTATTTACTCTAAATATGTTCAAGTCTTTTGAAATATTTATCCAAGCTGATGAAATGTTACAGTCTTTTACAATTCCTTCAAATGTTTTTAAGCCCACCAAGCTAAATATGTATTTATTTCGTTTTTGTTCTACTGAACTGTACCTCATACCAACTTCACATCAACTATCTGCAAAGACCCAGAACTGAGTTTTAAAGATCAAGAGTCACTATTACTAATGATTGTATCTATGTAACATAGCTATGTAGACAACAAGGAATGTGTACATGGATACATCCGCTGAAACAAATTTGCTGGTTAATACACATAACTAAATGTGCATACATGTCTATATAACTGACTTACAGAAGTTTTCATTAATGTTCTGATTAAAGATATAAAATATCTCTGATTATAAGTAACTTTCTCATATAAAATAAATAAAATTATTTTATAAATATAATGCATATTATGTTACCTTCACAGAGACATAAAAGGTCAGATATTATAGAATATATCCAGTCCTATATTTTCATAGAACTTATGCTTTAAGAATTTTTCACATTCATATGTAAAGGCTTTACCCAAGTTGCGCACTTTACCTAATGTCAATTTGCTGATATATGTAGAACTTTATTGTGTGGCTTTAACACAATGTGCTTACCAAATGACCATTTACTGATTGATATAAATAATAATGCTGTGATAATAAGCCTTTGTTTTGCATTGTTTGGAATTTGGTAATATAAATTATTTTACTTTATACAAGTGCTAACCTGATTAAAAATTCAATGGCATAATAAATTTCACATATAATCCTATTTAAAACATTCATAAAATTCCAAGACATTGTTTACTTTGTTTGTTTATTTGTATGGATGGATGGTTTGATTTTAGTTTCATGCAGGATGCTGGGGAACATACACAGAGCCTTTGTATACAGAGAAAGTGTTCTATTTAATGAACAGAAATTTTATTCATTAAGAATCTGACTTTGTTATCATTGATATTTCATTGCTTGTTTATTTTATTTTGTTTTACCATTGTTATATACCTTCTCCTATGTCTTAGGCTACCTTAATATTATTATATACCTCAGAATGATGTTGAACTTTTGATCCTTCTGAATCTACCACCTAAGTAATGGTATTACAATGATGTACCTAAGACATATTGGATGTCCCAACACAGGGCTTTCTGCCTTGTCAGAAAACACCCACTCACCTGAGCTATGTCTCCAGCCAGGGAATAGGTTTTAAGTGTCCCTTTACCAACAGTTTGAGTAGTGAAAATGTCAGATTTTCTATCACAATTTTGACATTATTTGTTTCCATTGTTCTGACTTTGTATTGATGGACATTGGAATATTCCACTTTATATATTTTTCATGTCTAATAAAGTTATAATTTCTAAAAGGAATTTTAAAACATAAAATGGAATTATAGAGATGTTATATAAAAGAAATTTATCATGAATTGTTCTCAATATATTTAGTACTGGAATAGTACTCTTAATGAAAGTGTAGGATTTTCAATATGAGTCCATCATATATTGTTCATTTCTATATATGTTGTGAAACAGTACCTCCATCCCACTCAAGTGCTCTGAGAAATGAGAACACCTTACAAATTTCAGAGACTACTGCAGCAAAAATCAAACATGATAAACTTGCAAAGTGACTAATAACATCCTGGAAACATTTTGAAGCCAACTACATAAATACTAATATTTAGAGAGAAGTTGTTTATGGCTTTAAAAAGAATGAAAAATAGTAATTTTTCTATTACCTTTTACCATAGAATAGAAAACCATGACTGATATGTTAAGTTTAAAGCTAATGAAAGGGCATAGTTTTGCATGCAAGTAAGTAATTAGCTTAAGAATGAGATGTTTTTCAAGCTATATTCACATTCAAGCCCAGGGGAGATCATGAGAGAAATAATGATGACTCATGAAAGAACTGTGATGAAGAGGAACACAAATCAATCTACAAGACAGATGGCTTTAGCCCCAAAGCAACTAAGATGTGTTTGAGCTCCTACTAGGAGCAAAGAGACCACATATAATGTAATGCTACTTCAAAGAGTGAAGTTTTTCTTGTATGAACTGAAGTCACATCATTTTTGCATTTATGATTGCACTAATTATTCAGTAAACCTTGGATTATTCAGTTCTTTATTAAATATTAATGACACTCTAATGTATCTTTCTCAGAATGTTGTAAAATGGACAAGCACCATATATATTATAAAAATAAAGAAATCGCCTGGAGAATGCCAGCAATTTTATTCTCAAAGAGACAACACTAAGGGGCTTTTTTAGAGCAAAAGTATTTTGAAGCCCCCTTTGTCTCCAACTCATGTTAACTATGTTTTCCATCACTATAAACACTAAATGGAAATGTTTTTCCTAAAGCTCTTTGTGAAGTGACGGTTAGAAAGTAGAAACTATTATTCCACAGTAGTTATGATATTAAGATTTTTCATATTTTTATTTCATTTCCATAAAACATTACTAAATCTAAACTGCAGTAATAAAACCTAAGAAAGTGATTCCTTTGCATTACCAATTAAGCACCAAAAAACCTCAATGAAGTATAAAAACTCAGATTCATCTTGATGTTGCTATTCATATGTTAAGAAAATTAATAAAAAAATCACGTATTCCATAAAGGAAGATTTTGGGGCATTTATTTCATTAATATATTGTATTAATGCTCTTTTTTTTTTCAAGACAGGGTTTCTCTGTATAGCCCTGGCTGTCCTGGAACTTACTCTGTAGACCAGGCTAGCCTTGAACTCAGAAATCCACCTGCCTCTGCCTCCCAAGTGATGTGATTAAAGGCGTGCCCCACCACCGCCTGGTGTATTAATGCCCTTATTACTGACTTTGTAATAGTTTTCATTGGTTTAATGAGCATTTAACATAATGTATTTTTATTATGATTTTTAAGCATTTGGAAAACCATTGCTATTAGTATGCCTAATTGTGAAGAGTTTCCTGTATATAAGGTGCTCACAGGATACTAAAGAAATATTTGAGAGCTTTCAACATGACTGGGGTTATCTTCTGATCCATGTTATTATGCTCAGAACAGAACAAAGACTAAGAAGAACAAACATTATTACACTCTGTAGTGGGTAGCGGCATATTCTGTGATAGAAAGTTTCTTGGCAAACTTTTCTAAACCTTTACTAATTATAATGGCAAAACTATCAGGGAGAATGTACTTCAAACATCATGAATAAAGTTTGTAGTCTACAATTTTAGAAACAATGACAGGATAGTTTACTGTGTCATTTCTTCAAGGTAGGAATGTGTGAACAGACACTGATAGACGTTTGTATTTCTGTTATGATTTAAAGAAATCTTTTATAAATGTTTAGTGCCAATGTATCCTTTCATATACCATAACACTGGAAGATTAGGGATTTGTGTTTACATTTGTAAACTGATTAGGTATTTATCTACATATTTCATTTTAAATTAATTCTGAAGAAAACAAAATAAAAGCAGCATCCTTTTTTTTACATTCTCCTCTGCCCATAATTTTATACATTGTGAAAATGTATTCACTTTGAAGACACATGCCTCTTTTAAAGGACTTATCTTCTTAAAACTTCAAGAACTAATGTTTCTGTAGTTTTTGTTTGGACTGTCACTCACAAGGTATCTGAGGTCAGCTTCTCTTTACCTCATTACTTTCAATTCTCTGAGGTATAAAAATGTTGGATTTTGAAGGAAAGCTCATTGTATACCAGATTTAACCACTATTTGACAAGAAAACATGTTCACAAAAGGGTGGAGAAGAGATAAAGTTCCCTTTCTGATTCATCTACCTCTATAGTAATAGGAGAAAAACACAAGCACTGTGTTCAAAATTACCCAAATAAAGAAGAGATGTGGAATCTTACAGAGTGAATAGTGGAGGTGCTTTTGTTTGGATATGAATTATCCCTGTAGTTTAAATGATTCAGAAGCCTTTTTAAAAGAATGGTTACATGTCTTAAATTTAACCAAGAATAATTATATATATACATACATGCATAAAATATGAAAATGATCAAACTATATGCATTTTGATTCTCCTCATCGGCATTATATCTCAGAGGAAATTCTAAGTGGGCAAGAAGAATTCCAGCTTGATTGGCTTGTCTGAAGTCAATAGATGTCATAGTGCTACACTAATGATCATGTGACAAATAAGGTAAATAATTAAATTCTTCTCAGTATAACCCTGTTTATTTTAAATAACCTCATTTGAGAAATTTTTCATGGAGTAATTGTTAAACTAAAAATTAAAATTTATGCATTAACCACCTGTTTTGTACTACATTTTTGACACAGTAAAAATTTCTGTATATGTTTTAAATTATGCAGTTATTTTTGATAGAATTTGTGGGATCTTCTATGTGTATAGTCATCACATAATTATGAGTAATTTGATTTCTTATTTTCCTATTGTATCATTTCAATTCCCTTCCATTTTCTTAGTATTGCTCTACCTAGAACTTTAAACATTGTATTTAAGAGAAATGTGTATAGCACATTCTTGAACCTAATTTTGTTGGAGCTGACTTAATTTTTCTCATTTGGGATGACTTTGGCTAGAGATTATATTGAAAGGGTTCCTCCTGCTTTCTCTTCTCTAGGACTATTATCATGAAGGAATGCTGAATAATGCCAAAGGCTTTCTCTTCACCTATATGAATAAGCCTGTCATTTCTGTCTTTAAATCCATTTATATGATTTATTACCACTAGTATATGATGTATATTCAACTGTCTCTGACTCTTTGGTTTAAAGCTAATTTTTATCATAGGTAGTAATCTTTTTGGTAAATGAGTGTCAACTTTATACACACTAAAGACATCAAGGAAAGTGAATCTCCACTGAGGAATTTTGCCATCACAGTGGCTTCTAGACATGTTTATGAGTCATAATTTTCTTAATTATTGATTAATATATGAGAATCTAGAAGAGTGTGGGCAACTCCATTTCTAGTCAAGTGACCTGGATTGTAAAAGAAAGCCTTCTGCTCAAGTCATAAACCAAGCTAATAATCAGCATTCCTCTATGGGCTCTGCTTCAGGTCCTATTTTCATATCTCTGGCTTGTGTTTGCTAGATGATGGACTGCCATTGGGGGGTATGAGAGGAAAGAAATATTTCCCTTCTCAACTTTCTTTTAGCCAGATAATCTAACTCATACAGTGCCTTAATTTATTTTGCAAGAGTTTTATGAAGAACTCTTGCATATGTATTCATCAGAGACATTGATTTCTAATTTTACCTTTGTTCTCTATCTTTGCTGTTATAGTTACAGCAGTATTGTGAAAATGAATCTGGAAATACGCCATTTGTTTCTCCTTTTGTAGTAATTTCAGAAGTGTTGGTTGTAATTCTTCATTTAAAATCTAGTGGTATTCTTTTGTGAACCACCTAAACATGGGACTATTTATTCAGAAAACTTTTAATTAGTGTTTTAATATCCTTATATACAATGGGTGCATTTATATCTCTTCTTGGTTTTACTTTGGTAGTTCACCTCAAAAACAGAAATAAAATTATATGCCACTGTTAAAATAAAAATCTTAAATCAAAATATGGAATGTGAAGAAAATTAGTTTAAATAAAATAGAGAAGAATATTTTTTCAATTATCTTTTAATAACCAGCTAACAGATACAGAATAACAACAAAACATACAAGCAAAAGTTGCTGATTTTTAACTAGGCTTTATCTATATTTTAATGCTTTGCTTTATAAAGAATATAGCTAAGGAGATTTTAGAAGTGAAACAACAACTCATGAATGGACAGATCTTTGTAAACTGTATCTCAAGTTGAAGACAGGATTCTTATCTAGAATTCATGATGTGTGTTTGTAATATGTGACATGTGTCCTGAATCTTTAGGTAGCTATAGCCTATAAAATTGAGCAAAGGTTAATTTAATGAATTCACACCATTGATCCTAGTGAAAATAAAGACTTCATATTTTAGATTTGGTTTTTATAAATAGAAATGGTTTTCCTTACCTAGTTAACATGATTTCACTATGTATTTCTTTTTAACTGTATCTCACTCTTTAATAATACTAATATGTCATAATTCATAGAGTATTGATTTGTGTGATAGTTCTACACATTAATTTCACATATTCTGATTAGATCAAACTCTCTCTTATCCATGCACTTGGTCCACACCTTCACTTTTCTCTGTTATTCTCTACAATATGCTCTGATATTTAACTTTACATAACTATATATTGTTAGTCAGTCTAGTCTAAAACATTTGAGATCTAGTGAAAGTACTGACTTCTCCTCCAGAGTACTGAGAATACAGGTGCCTAACACACCAGTCAATTAAAAACAATAATATGGCTGGGCGGTGGTGGTGCACACCTGTAATCCCAGCACTCTGGAAGGCAGAGACAGGCAGATTTCTAAGTTTGAGGTCAGCCTGGTCTACAGAGTGATTTCCAGGACAGCCCGGGCTATACAGAGAAACCCTGTCTCAACAAAAAAACCAAATCCAAAAAAAAAAAAAACAAAAAACAAAAAAAATCATAAAAACAAAAAAAAACCCCAATAACATGTCAAATATATTTTGCCAAACTATTAATGTTGGAATAGTTGTCAAGGATACAGTCTATCTGTCATCAGCATATTCTTCGTGAGGCCAATCACATGTCTCTTGCACTCAGCAAAACAAATGTCACTTAAAACATATGTATGAGCACCATGTTGAAGAGTAACTTATTAAGAATATAAAATTTGTAAACTATGACACTAAACAGATCATATAAATGACACTTGCTCACAGTATTGGATCAATTACTTCTTCACAGAACCTGCATGAAATTTGTTCATAGTTTCTGAACCCAAATGGTGCAACAGAGCTTCTGCTTGCTCTTGCTCAACTAGGAGCAAGTGCGAATGAAGATTTTTAAACCTAGGACATCAGTGTATCTATTGAGCAATGCTCAATATTGAAGAGTAACAAAAATGATGTATGAAACATTAATATCACAAATATACAAATTAAGATTGTTGAGAAATATGGGTTTTGGGCTCTATATAAGATAGAAATTTATCTATGGATAGGTAGATAGATATAGATAAGAGTATATGCATATATGCATATACATTTAAATTATTTTATAATAAAACACATCTAATATTTTTATCATGGAGTATCTGTTACTTTTTTACCATGGTGATCTCTAGCTCTGTCTGTTCACATGTACATTACAACAATAGCTGCCTGCCTGAATTTCAAGCCTGCTGAGATTGAGACACTGGTTCTGGGATACTAAAATTTTGCATAGGACATCCCTGATTGTGTTTTCTGCTAAATGTCCTTCTTGTATCTAGAGAATAATATATAGGGTCATTAAGAGCTATTTTCTTATATAAGACTGGTTGTACTCATATCACACAGATTTTGTCCCAATTTTGAAATTCTTAAAGTAAGTTAGAAATATTGAGAATATTTTAGCAAGTACAAAAACATAACCCCATGATACAAAGGATAGGGCATGAATAGCATTTTCAGGCCTGTATTTTTACTAAAACTAGACAGAAAGAAAAGACAGGAGGAGAAATAGAGAATCATAAAAATTACTAGACCTTACAAAAATATAATTGTTCCAGGAAAACAATCAACTTCAATTTTTCTAAAATTTTCAAAATTATACACCGCATTCATAGTTCTTTATTTTTCATGTCTATTTCTACCTCATGATTGTATCTATAATAGTGATATACATTTTCTTATTCTACCATGCTGTATTCATAAATCCTGCTTTAGGAAATAGCTTCCCAATATCCACTCTTTATTATTGTATGCTAAAAAATATTTCAATGAGTTGTAAGAATGCTGTTTAGTTGATATGTAAATTGAAAATAGCTTCGATGAGTTTTTTTTCAAGTTCCATCTATTTGCCTGCAAATTTCATGAAGTCATTGTTTTCAATAGCTGAGTAGTACTCCATTGTGTAAATGTACCACATTTTCTATACCCATTCTGCTGTTGAGAGACATCTGGGTTGTTTCCAGCTTCTGGAATAAATAAGGCTAGTATGAACATTTTATTTCCCACAAGTAATATCTGGCTGAAATGGTTGACTAAAATACATATCAGAAATTCTTTTTGCTGCAAAGATGATGGTTGCAAGTTACTGGAAAAAAAACATTAATGTATAAAATTATTTGATCTTGCCATTAATTGATTTATTTTGGAAAGTTTCTTGTGATTACTTAAAGGCTCATAATATTGTTTTGAATGTATTTTTCCCAGTATAGTAATGCAAACCTTAAAAAGAAACTGCACCATGCTAAACTGATAGTATTTTGTTCTGTATTTTTCTTATTTTGTTCTGTATTTTCCATGACTTTGAAACTGCAGCGAAAATGAAGTTACAAGATGAATAGGACTCTACATAGAGACGGTTCCTTGATTCTCAGCAGGTTCTTTCTGCAGAAAATTCAACATCCATTTATTTCTTTGTTTATTAACATTTGATTCTCCCGTGACAAGTCTCAACTATTTAACTCCACAACAACACATTACTAACTGGACATGTTTATAAAAACTTAGTTTACAATATCAAAATAAATTATGATTTTTTAAATATATAACTACATTATCACTTTCAGAATCAATTTCTACCAATGCCTGGAAACTATATACTTGAGAAAATGGGAATAAAATAATTTAGAGTTCAATGCTTAAGAAATCTTATCTGAATGTTGTAGGGATTATTTCAAAAATTATGTGGGAAATCTTAATGAGTAGTAATATAAATAATTACTTAGGAAATAACTAGTTATCTTCTACACATTGTTACTTTAAAAGAGAATTTTACTTAACCATATATTTTATGGAGTCTATCACAACATTTGCTTTTTTAAATAAAGAAAAGCAATATTTTCTAACCCATGAACCCAATACCCAATCTTCACCCTAGAACACACAACTTTCTTGAAGAAAACAGATGCATTGCCAGCCTATGTAATCAGCATGTGGCTTCCACAAAAGATTAAATATGGAATTCTCAAAGCCAGTTGTCATTCCTCTCTATCTCCATCTTTTCTAGAAGCGCAGTCTCAGAGGTAGATATTGCTTAAAATACTTCCTTGCACACTTCCTCTGCAGGCTCCCTTTGAAGGACAGGTGAGTATTGAATGCTGCCCTTTGTCATTTGCTGTCTCTGTGTTATCACACACTGCTTTGAAGCTGAGTTGTGTGCTGTTTCCATGGAGGTTGTAGTCCCTTCTAGTCCTGCTTGCTTTGGCTTTTTTATGCTTTTTTTTTCATTCACTTCTTTATCAGAATAATTCTTTAGAGTCTCTGTCTGAAAAGACATGACTTAACTGCTACTTTTGTGAAAGTCACAAATAAAATCAATTCAGGAATTTGAGCTTTCTTGGATCCAAGTGCTAAAAACTTGCAATTTTGGCAGTCAGCTTCATAGACCCTAGAGGACACACTAAGGTAATGAAATTGCATGAAACACTGTCTGGAATATCAGAAAAGGGAACTGATATCAATTTCATAAATTGTTGGTGCATTGATTTTTATTCCACACAACATACTTCAAGGCTTCTACAATAAGGTTCTACAATAAGGCTTTAGCAAACAATTATGCAGTCTGAGTGTGATTCCTGGAATATAAGGGCCTAGAGATTATGTATTTTACTCAATTCAGTATCAAGTGGTAGGAAAAAAGGATTATTCCTTTTTTATTAAAATTTTTAACTCATAAATATGTAGGATTAGTTTACCAAATAAGGCTGCTATTGCATGTTCCATGATTATATTAAAAAATTATAAGGTATGTACCATGTGTGTCACATCTTACTTATCTTAGTTAGGCTTTTACTGCTGTGAACATACACCATGACCAAGACAATCTTATAAAAGGCAACATTTATATGGGGTTCAGAGGTTCAGTTCATTGTCAACAAGGCAGAAACAGTAGCATCCAGGCAAGCATGGTACAGAAGGAGATGAGACCTCTAAATCTTCATCTTAAGGCTGCTAGTGGAAGACTGACTTCCAAGCAGCTAGGGTAAACGTCTTAAGCTGATGCCCACAGGGACACACTTACTCCAATAAGGCCGCTTCCCAACAGTGCCACTCCCTGGGCCCAGTATGCACAAACCATCGCATTCCACTTCCTAGCCCCTCTAGGTTTGTTCAAACACATGAGTCTATGCAGGCCATACCTAAACATAGCATAATAAAATGTACATTTAGTCCAATTTCCAAAGTTCTCATGGTCTATAGCAGTGTCAACAACGTTAAAAGTACAAAGTTCAAAGTCTCTTCTGAGATCCAGCCAATCACTCAACTGTCATCCCCAAATCAAGACAGGCAATCAGCAGAGCAAACTCTAAACTCTGCATCTCCATGTTTTCTGTCAAAGCAGTTTTCAGATCTCCAATTCATTTTTCATTTGTTGCTGCACAAAATTCTTTCTTCTGAGCTGGTTCCACTCCTGTTAGCAGCTTCCCTCAGCAGATAGCCTATGGCTCTGGCATCTTGAACATCTTGCCTCCAAGGCAACTTCAGTGTTACAGCTTCTTTTTTGAATGTCTAGGATCCACACATGATCCTCCAAAGGACTTAGGTCACTTCTCCAGCTCTAGCCCCTGTACCACATTAAGCTCAGGTTGATCCATTCCACTGCTGCTGATGTTCTTGGGGATCATCTGATGGTACTGGCATCTCCAATTTGCAGGGGTCTTCCGTGGAAACTAGGCTTCACCAATAACCTTTCATAGTCTCTCTTCATGGTGCTAGGCTTCAACTCATGACCCCTTCAGTTCTGGGGCATCAACTGCGACTGAGATTGCAACTTCACCAATGGCCTTCCATGCTCTCTCACAATGCCAGGCCTCAGCTGCCCTTCATGACACCTTCATGCCTTCAAAACCAGTACCACCTGGGTGACTCTGAAACAATACACAACTGCAGTGTGAGGTATAACTTTGGCTATCTCTGGAACACAGCTTCTTTGTGGTCCCAAAAACAGTTCCCAGATTTCACTTCAGTGATGCTGCTTTCTTCTTAATTACCACTAATTTCTTAGCTCTAGCTAACCAGCATCAATTTTCTAAGTAGTACTTTTATTCTGGGCTCAAAGCAAGAGCCCAATCACCAAAGCTGCTGAATTCTGCTGCTTGCAGGAGATGGAACACAGCCCCCTTGTTTTACTACATTATCCCCGACTTTCTGTTTTCCATCTCCTTCACCGACTAAACTTGGCTGTTCTGGAATGTGCTCTGTAGACTGATTTTGAACTCAGATATCTGCATGCCTGTCTCTCAAGCAATAGAATTAAAGGTGTGGTCCACCAAGCCTGGATTTAAGTTGTTCATTGCCTAGAACTTGCTCTGTTCTCAGCTGGCCTTGAACTTAGATATCTGCTTGTCTTTGCTTCCTGGGATTAAAGGTTTGTATTGTGGTGCCTGGACCTAAACTTAGCTGGATGGGCTCTTACTAGGTCATTACTCCCTTAATTCAATTTAATATCCTTGAACACAGGATTCAGCTAACATTCACTTCCTGGTGTCTCTTTAATCCTGGAACATATATTTTGCATTTTTCCTTCCTCAACGCGCTCCTTTTTATTAAAATGCTCTTCATAAGGGTGAACATTAATAACCACACAAAAGAATTTATACCAGGTTGTTTCAAGGCTTCTTTTTTCAAAGCAATTAATCTAAATTTCTTTGCCTTATTCTCAGGAAGACTCTTCAGATAATGGCAAAAAGCAACCACATTTTTTTCCCCAAATTACCACAAATACAGTTTCAATGCCCATTCTGATACTCTTCTCCACTGAACTGTCTTGGGTCAGACAAACAGTTCAAATCACTCTCAGTAACAAAGTCTCTAATATTCCTACTATGATAGCCCATTAAACTCCATTTAAAGCATTCTACTGTTTTCTCAATCCAAAGTCGTATAATCCACTTTCTTCCAAGCAAAAACATTGTCAGGTGAAATCTCAGGGTTGTTTTGATTTGCAATTCCCTGATGACTATGGATGTTGAACATTTCTTTAGGTGCTTCTCAGCCATTCAATATTCCTCAGATGAAAATTCTTTGTTTAGCTCTGTACCCCATTTCTAATAGGGTTCTTTGGCTCTCTGGAGTCTAACTTCTTGAGTTCTTTGTATATATAGGATATTAACTCTCTGTCGGATGTAGGGTTGGTAAAGATCTTTTCCCAATTATTAGTTGCCATTTTGTCCTATTGATAGTGTCCTTTGCCTTACAGAAATTTTGTAATTTTATGAAATCCCATTTGTCAGAATGGCTAAGATCAAAAACTCACGAGACAGCAGGTTCTGTCAAGGATGTGGAAAAAGAAGAACACTCCTCCACTGCTGGTGGGATTGCAAGCTGGTAAAAACACTCTGGAAATTAGTCTGCAAGTTCCTCAGAAAACTAGGCATGATACTACTGGAAGACCCTGTTATACCACTCCTGGGCATATACTCAGAGGATTCTCCAACATGTAATAAAGACACATGCTCCACTATGTTCCTCTCAGCCTGATTTATAATAGCCAGAAGCTGGAAAGAACCCAGATTTCCCTTAATGGAGGAATGGATACAGAAAATGTGGTATATTTACACTATGGAATTACTACTCAGCTATTAAAAACAATGAATTCATGAAATTCTTAGGCAAATGGATGGAACTGGAAAATGTCATCCTAAGTGAGGTAACCCAATCACAAAAGAACACACATGGTGTGCACTCACTGATAAGTGGATACTAGCCCAGAAGCTCAGAATACCCAAGACACAATTCACATATCAAATGATATCCAAGAAGAAGGAAGGAGAGGTTCCTGGTACTGGAAAGGCTTGATGCAGCAATGTAGGGGATTACCAGGACAGGGAAGCAGGAGGGGGTTGATTGGGGAACAGAGTATGGGGAGAGGGCTTATAGGACTTTCAGGGAATGAGGAATCAGGAAAGGGGAAATCATTTGAAATGTAAATAAAGAATATATCTAAACAAACAAACAAAAAAAAGCATTGTCTGGCCTATCACAGAAATACCCCAGTCCTTGGTACCAACTTCTGTCTTAGTTAGGGTTTCCACTGTTGTGAACAGACGCCATGACCAAGGCAATATTTAATCTGAGCTGGTTTACAGTGGCAGCATCCAGGCAGGCATGGTGCAGGAGGAGCTGAGTGTTTTACATCTTCATCTGAAGGCTGCAAGTGGAAGACTGACTTCTAGGCAGCTAGGATGAAGGTCTTAATCCCGTGCTCACATGGACACATTTACTTCAGTAAGGCCACATCTCCCAATAGTGCCACTCCCTGGGCCAAGCATATACAAAACCATCACATTAATAATGAGCCACAAGGTATGACCTCTGAGCATTGTGTTATTATACTATTACAGGGGGTCACAAAATGTGAACATAATTGATAGCTACAATTTTAGTGTATGAAATGTATAAAGTAGCTTCTTCAACATCTCTATTTAGTGGAAAACATTGATGGCCACAGAAGATGAATTTATTAATGAATTATTTCTGTGTGACATTGTAATATCTATACAGACTGAAACTTGTTTCAGATGGAGAAGAAGGATGGTAATGGAGTATGAAAGAAAGAATGGGTAGATAGATAGTTATAGCAACCAGCAAATGCAAGGGAAGGAGGGAAATAAGGGGGGAAGAGAGGAAAACCATGCAGAGCAAAATATATTTTGTCTGTGTGAAATATGGTAAGCTGGAGAAAAAAATTGAAGAAAATTCTGAAAGTGCTAAACTCTCTCTCTCTCTCTCCCTCTCTCTCTCTCTCTCTCTCTCTCTCTCTCTATATATATATATATATATATATATATATATATATATATATATATATATATATATATATATATTCTATTCATAATCCTGGACACACCTAGAAATTAAAATGCACCATGCTCTTAAAACTTAGCCCACAAATGAGCTGACACCTATATTCATAGGGAGAGTGCAGGCTATATTTATAGGGAGATATATAAAACATAAGCCACTAAGCTTATATAATATTCTTTAAAAATTAGGATGTTTATTCATTCCACGTATTCTTTTCTCTCCTGAGTAGAAGCATATATAGGAAATATATTAAACAGTAAAACATATGACCTTGAAATCTTAGGCCATGGTGGTCTGAGGCATAGTTCATTGTCAGGAAGCTTATGTTGCACTCCATGATCAGTACTAAAAGAAAGGAAGTTCATAAATATATCTTTGGAAGTGAAAGAGATCTAAAAGGGTATGTCTTTAGGTAATATTGCTTCCTGCACACACCTTACACACACTGAGACAAATAAGTAATTTCCATAAAATCTGCATTTCTTGTAAATGATAAAATAATATTTACAATAATACATGCAATAAATGACTAGGATGTACAATATACAGAAGGTTTTGTGTGCTGTCATGTACTTAATGAATGCACATGGACATGTGCATACTGTGTTCCTCTTCTGTGTTCCAAAATAGATGCTTCCAAATGACTTTCTCATAACATGTATGAACAAAAAAATGTGTTTTTTTCTACATAAATATTATAAACTCCATGAGTACCATACATGACCATTATAAAGAAGACCAAATAGTGACCCTTCATAAGTGCAAAGAAACAGCTTACTAGCTGGTCATATTACAAAGAACAGAATTCTGTGGGTATTGCTTTTTCAAAAGTCTACCATAAGGGCTCTATAAAACAGCAATTTGGTTTTCATTTTTGCCATAACACATACTTTGTTTATTTCTCCCAGAGGATATGTTTAAACCTGTTTGGATGCTTACTGGATATTTGTAACATCCATATAGCCCAAATGCTATAAAAACTCTATAAAAATTTAATGACAAATAGCAGATTGCTTCAAGGGACTATTGCTTTCTAAAGCATTCAATTGGGTAAACAATGTCCCATCATCATTTAACCTACAATTTCAGTAATTTAGAATGTTGAAGGTTGCTAACTCAAGGCTAAAATCCCAGGGATTCCACACAGCCATGGTGCTTTAATTTGCCTGATTAAATTCTTCACTGATAACCATTATATTAATTACATTGGAAAATAAATATAAACATAACTGTTTATAGGTCAAAGAATTAAGAGGTTCTACAGAAAAGGTGATTGAAAAGCATAGGAAAGCTTAAGTGGTTGGAATGCATTGAACCAGATTTGTCTACGCCAATTGCAACTTGAGAAAAATCCTGTCTTCTCTGTAATATGAACTAAAGATTCTACAAGCCTACATCATATGGAATACACAAACATGGAAGGAACTAAACCTCTGGTAAAAAGGAAGCATGGAAAAGACAGGAAGTATTTACAACTATTGAGCCAGAGAAGTAATACTTAGGATTTCATTTGTACAGATTAACTGTACAAATAGTTGAAACAAATATCAAAACTTTTTAAAATGTGACATAATTAAGTTGTCTAAGTTGATGCTATTGATGGTGAATAAAAATATACAGTGAATTGCAGAAGCGAGTTCTTCTTTGATTAACTATGGGCTCTTACAAACCATATGAATCTTCCTCTGTTAAATAGAATAACAATTTCATCCAATTGATACATTTTCTTAGACATAAGAAAATGTATCAATTTTCTTAGACATATAGCCTATTGTTTTACCAATGAGCACTGCTTTATTAAACATAAGAAAGATCATTTCCATTCCTGGATATAGCCTTATTTTTGTACATGAATCTTAAGCTTCATAAACTCTATTTATTAACTTTTGATTTTATTTTTATGCTTATTTAGGTAAATTGTGTACTTAATCATAAAGTTATAAAATCCTTTTTGTTTGTCATTGAAGTCTGTCTAGGGATTCTGCTATATATTTTCTACTTATTCTACTTTAAGGATTTTTCCAATAGAATTTACAAAGAAGCCAGCGGTGGTGGCACACTCCTGTAATCCCAGCACTCTGGGAGGCAGAGGTAGGAGGATTTCTGAGTTCAAGGCCAGCCTGGTCAACAGAGTGAGTTCCAGGACAGCCAAGGCTATACAGAGAAACCCTGTCTCCAAAAAAAAAAAAAAAAAAAAAAAAAAAAAAAAAATCCAAACAAACCAAAATAAAATAAAAAAAAAAGATTTACAAAGAAATAACTTATATTAAATGTTTTGTTCTTTTTTTATTTTATTCAATATATTTTTATTTACATTTCAAATGATTTCCCCTTTTCTAGCCCCCCACTCTCCGAAAGTCCCATAAGCCCCCTTCTCTCCCCCTGTCCTCCCACCCACCCCTTCCCACTTCCCCGTTCTGGTTTTGTTCTTAGCTATACAATATGATTGTTTTAACAAATAGATGGAATCATGCAGTCCCTAAGATATCATGTATTTTGTAAATAGCATGCATAAAATATCTTCAGCTATGTGGCAGGGACTTGCCAAGTCCAGGAATTATATTTTATAAATTTTGCAATGCAAAATCTACACTTGTTCTTACACATCTTTCCATTGCCAGCATGTATTTGCCTCATTTCCACTCTAGTGTGAGTTAGTATTATTATTATACATAGCATTTAGCGTACAAAACTACAGGAAGTTGTTTATTAGGAATTGCTCACAGACCCTTGAGTGCTTCTGATATACAGAAATTTCAAATAAAGCCCCATAGAAAATAGATATTTGTTTTTTCTATTTGAGTAAATAGCTTCAAATGAGCCTATAATTTTTTTATGCTTATAAAGAGTATTCAGTGTGTTCCAAAGTGGCTTTATACTGCTGGCTTATTATCTATTCATGAGTGATCCAGATATGTTAGTATTCGCAAAAATAAGTGTATATGTGCATCCATTATTTCTGTTTTTGTCTATAGATGTAATGAGACTGTTTGGATCGTTCCTTGACTTCTCCTCATGATAACCAGTAACCTGACATCATAACCTAGAAAAAGCCTTGTATGATAAGTGGAATTTGTTAGGCTATTTTATCACAACAGCAGAAAAACAATAGACAAAGATGGATTCATAAATCTCTGTTCTATTTTATATGCAAAGCATCATATGTAAGAAGTTCTTGCTTAAGAAAAATTAAAGATAATTTTTGTCATATTTACTTTCAAATATGTATTGACTTACATCAAGCTATAAAATGAAGTATGTGAAATTTTTAGAATTTCATGTTTAATTGTATTTGTCAGCAAATTTTTGCCTGAGGCTCAGAATTCAAAAGACATAATGTGTACAGTATAAACTTTGTCTTTTACTCATGTTTAACACTCTGTACTTCCGTTTTGGGCACAGATTACATTAGTAATTTATATTTTCAGACAGATACATTTTCCCCAATTTCCTCATTTTATTACCAATCTATTTAACCATCTTCCCTGTGATAGCAAAACTGAATAACAGCGTTGACATTATTCTGACACAGAAGCATACAGTCCCTAATTTGGACTGAAATCAACACTGTATATAGGAGAAGCCTTGATCCTGACCCATGCTTATTCAGCCACCAGCACTTATATTACAGGCATGTATCACTGTGTCTATCCCAGATATTTATTAGCATATGAAGTAGGAGTAGTGGCTCATGTTTAAGGTTCAGATTGATTATCCAGCACCAGATCATTACAAGAATAAATTACCTTATCTTAATGTGGTCTTTTTGTTTTGTTTTTTGTTTTTTTGTTTTTGTTTTTGAAAATCAGTTCAATGTATAGAAGCATTTTCACTGTAAATAATGTTTCACAATCATAGGCTGAAGTCAGATTGTGCTAGGAACGTAACAAATTTTGAAACCAAATAGCCAAATTCTAAAATTCACACATTTTCAAAAATCATTTTAGATATTATAGTACTACACACACAAATGTATAACAGCGAAAGTAAAATGAAATACACGAATAAAATGGAAGTACTACATATACCCACATATATTTAGATAAATTATTAAGTATTATGTGTGGAAATTGACAAGCTTAATATTCATTTGATTTTATGCCATTAACTCACTCTTTTGGCTGTGACATTCAGTGAATATAGAGCCACAGGTAAGTAATTCCATACCTACAATAATTTCTTAATTTGGGTATGAGACTGGTCTTTTGACAATAGAAAAAATGTTAGACATGAGTTTTTACAGATGTGCTTTCCCTAGGTAAATATTTGTTCTTTATTACTTAGGTATAAAGAGCTTTGTTGATTTGATTATGATGGTTATGATAAATTCTTCTAATGTTTTATTTAGTTAGTAGATTATTAATGATGTTTTAACTAAGTTTAAGTCTAAGATTATGGTAGATTTATTTATACTTCTCTCCCTGCCCCATCATTTCTTCTTTTACTGCTGATCATCTGATAATCAAGGCATTGCAGTAAAGCATTACAAGACGTTATGTAGAATTACCAATCTTGCCATGGGTTCCAAACAATCCGAAACCTGTTGCTAGCTATTTTTACTTCCAGTTGTCAGGTAGAGAATGATGGAATATAATAGATTAGTTTGCATGTTTTGTTAAGAAACATTAATGATGTTGGAATTAAACCAGTGATAAATTAGAGAACATGTTTCTTTTGTGTTTTTGTTTTGCTTTGTTTTAATATTCTGAAGATTCACTTGTATTTATTCCCCTTCCCTGTTTCTACTATCAATTGATCCTTCTCCATTTTTTTTCCATTTTCTTTCCCCCAGAATTAATTTCATTTAGTACTATTCCATTAAGCCCTTCTCTTGTAGTCTATACTATCATCCCTCAGATCACTAATCTTAGTATTTTCAGTTTTATGATCAATGGTTATTTGGGGTGAGTTTTGGTTAAAGGTTAATGATTTAGATAACGTCTCTCCTCTCCTACAATTGGGGTTGGGGGAAGAAGAGCATGTGTACTGTAATATATTAAACTCAGTTCAATCTGCCCGCAGTTACATTGAACAGGTTACCTGGAAGGGAAGCTGGGGATGTATGGGAAGGCAAAAAGAGACAGAGACCAAGACAACATTGCTATTCAAGGTCTCAAAGTTTAATGGAGGACTCCAAATATATAGGCAGAGGAAAACCCTTCCCCCAAAGGCTGGAAACTTCTCTGCAGAACCAGTTCAGTAGCTCTGCAGGTGGCTAGTGTTTATCAGGAAACTGCAGGTCCTTGAAGAATGATGGGCTTCACCTCGGCCTGGGTGTTCCACCCCAGGTGGAGGGGATTATAGCTAACATAGGAGTTCCTGCTCAAAGGCTAGGAGAGGAATTTCACAATGGTCAATGTCAAGTTCCTGCCAGGTGGCATGGCACCTCAATAAGGCTCTCTATACATCAGGTATTTTATTTATATCAAAGATGTATCTTTGTGTTTTCTTTAACAGCTTTTGGTGGGGGGAGATATGGAAGTAGTATAGTATGCAAAATAGTTGGAGTTTCGGGTCCTCAGGCCTCTATTACTTAGCAATTATCTTGTTTTGGAAAAGAGAGGAAAAAAAAAAAAAAAACACAGGATGGGTGACCTGAACAGAGTGTTTTTATCTAGCCCTTCGAGGTAAAACCTAGTAAGCTTTCAAGTGATTGTAAAATTAAAAACAAATATATAACTAGATGGTCTCAATTTTTGAAATAATGTTTTCTAAAATAAATCACTTAAGAATTTTATAGTTACTACTACTTCTCTAAAAATACTCTCCATCTATTTATCTTTCAAAAATTTCACTATGTTGTCTACTATTGTTTTGGATAAAGTATCCTTTTATATTTTATATTTTTTCTACTGTATATAGTATTTGGTTCATATACATAAACTTTTCATATTTATTACTCCTCTCAAACAACTTAAATTTGATATGCCTTGGAATGTTTTCTTTATGTCAAAAATGTAACTCATTTATTTTATGAGTATGAATAATTCACACAAATTTAGTATAAATTGCATTTATGATAATGCCGCAGGCTGCTGAAGAGTTGAAAGGACATTAAATTTTGGAGCAACAATGGAATAATAGAGGCAGTGAATTTGCCATATATAAACTCCATTTTTGCTGTATTACTTACTGAAAATATTAAGAGGAAAATAATTTTTGTTTAATGATTAATGTACTTTAAGATGTAAAATGATTAATGTACTTATTTGTATAATGATTCTCCACATTACCAAATTTCATATTATTTATTAAACTATTTGATTATTTGTCAACACATTTATTATAGAATAATAACTGAATTCAAGTTCTGTGGCAGATCCTACATTGTGTAATAGTAAAGTCAGAGCAGACAAAACTAACAAGAAATTTAAGTTCACATATATATTCATCTGAAATAACTCATCAAAAAGGTAGTCATAGTCTAATAAATTCTGTGATCAAATGTCCACATAAGTATATGGGGTTAGATTCCTAAATAGTGACATCAGAAGAATAGATACCATTAGATAAGGAGGTCAGAGATACCCTGGTGATGCAGGAACATTTGAAAAGTAAAGGAAGGTACGAGAAGGAGCCAATGAATGGTTCAAGTAATAACGCTAATGTGAAGGGATGTGTGTCTTAACAATAGGGGAAATCGGTGCATGCTAGTATTTTAAAACACCTCACTACTGAGTAAATACCACTGACTAGATAAAGGCTAAGCCATTGTATCCCTACATTTGTATCTAAATGGCAAATTAACTCAAATCTCAGAACTTCCACAAAAATATTCACTGATGAATTACTATGTTTGGGCTGGAATATATTTCAAAACAAGCCTGAGATATTGTTAATAATAATTACAGAAAAAAACTACCAAAAGAAACTATAATAAATCATTTCTACAATGAGTACAGCAGCTAATAAATATACTGTTTTTCTCTAACCATCTAGCTGTGATGGCTTTAATATTAAAACTTATACATACTACCTGTGCCAAGTAATTTTACACCTTCACGTAAGGTTTTGAATTTTTAGAATAAGCAAAAAATCTCCTCTCCATTTCTCTTTGGTATATATATATTGCCATATGATAGATGCTATCATTGTATTTTTATTTTTATGTTGAATAAATGGAGGACTATATATATTACTTTAAAACAAAATGACAATTTTTTTCCATGTGACTAACAGTAATCTCCAGTCATTATTACTGTCTCATTGATATATATTTATATTACTTCAAATAACCAAGTTAATAAAAATGAAAATATTTCTTCAATATATTAGTGAAAACTTTGCAAAATTTTGCTATTAATAATGTCATAACATATTTTTATGAGAACCAACAGTTTCAAATGAAATTATATTATTTCATTACATGGTATTCGTGGAATAGGTATGACATGCGATAGATATTAAAATGTCAATTGCACAAATTATTGCTCATATATGATACTAGATACCTTCCCAGAGCAATGAAATAGTGGATTTGCATCAAAATTGACTTCTTTTCTTTTGTCATTTTAAACAGTGTGTGACCACACTTAATTTTCATTGTGCTTCACATTGTAAAATACAAAACTTAAAAATATATATGTAATAAACCAGGTTTCAACATGAAGTATGATTCTAGTCCCCCCTATTTTACTTTTTAAACAAATATGTTGTGTTATAATTAAGACATAATATTTTATCCCCAGTCTGGATAACAGCATTTTAGAATATTAATAACATGTCTAACACAATGACTCAGTGCCAGCCAGCTTCACAGCTTTGTCCTGAATTCATTATTGACCTAGTTTAATAATCAAGCCAGAGTAGGCATATGATCATAATATGAGTAGCTTTTAGGCAACCATGATGGAGTATATTTTAGTCACTCTTAAAAGTTAAGTAGTTTCATGTTTATTTGGGATGTGAATGAGCACCAGTAAAAGGTATTGAGTTATATTAAAAACAATCGCTGGATGCAGAGTTCTACCAATGACATCTGTGCTACTTTTCATAGTAGGGATAACAAAACGTCTTAAAATTAAAAAAAGTATTTGCATAAGCATGACTGCAGTGCATATAATTTGAAGGAAATTCAGGCCCTATACAGTTACTGCAGCCTCCCGTCCAATGAAATTTGCTATTGATATGTTTAAATCGTACTTGTATTTATAAAAATAATTTACGTGACCAAAATAAAAACATCTGGTTGGATGTTTCTGAAACGAAGGTGCAAAATTAATAAATCAATGTGACTTTATAATCAAATTGTTACTCCACAAGCAATATTGGTAAAACACTGAACAACTCTAGAAAATCACAATTAAAGGATAAGTTATTTTTCTTTAATTCCTCTCTCATATATTGCGTCCTGAGTTCAGTTTCCCCTCCCTCAATTTCCCCTAGTCTCTCCCATGCATCAACCCTTGTTCTCAGATCCACCCGCACTCATAAAATAGAAGTCCTCTTAGGCATTTCAACCAAACAAAGCATAACCAGCTGCAATAAGCCCCGACACATGCATTCACATCTAAGCTGAACATGGCAACCTAGCTGAAGGAAAAGGTTTCCAGCAAAAGGCAAAGGATTCAGGGACGGTCACCACTCTTTTCACTGTTAGGATTCCCACAAGAGCACAAGATACTTAGTCACAACATATGTTCAGAGGATCGAGGGCAGACCTCGACAGCTCTGCTAGTTCCCATAATACCAGTCAGTTGACCCTGAGTTCCTTGTTCTCTTGTGATGTCTCTACCTAAAGCTCTTAACTAATCTCTCAGTTTTAGTACAAAACAGTGCACTTAGACCTGCGATGGGATTCTTTTGATTTTTCCATTTTTCTGTCATTTTTGTCCATTTTCTTTCTGTGGAAAATTTGTGGGTTAGACAGTATGAAGGGATCATTTATTAACTCTTAGTACTGAATAAACATTAATGTATTCACATTTATACTGTATTAGAACATTTAAAATTAGGAAATTCAACAGATTTCTGGTTATATTAAACTGAGAAATTGTACTACATGGGATTTCAAAGCCTAACATATAAACACACTGATATTAATAGCAATACAGTAGTTATTCAAAACATCAAATCTTTACTGATGTTGGACCAATAAGGAGTGAAAAACTAGATGGCTACAGAAGAAGGTTCTTATGGTTTGGGGAAATTTGAGGAAACTGATAAATTCTTGGGTCTTGATTGACTCAAATCTTGTTTCTTTTTTGGTTATTATTATGCTATCTACCTTTTTCTTCATAGTTCTCTTGCTCTTGATTGAAGTCTGTAGAGCTCTTTACATTGAATTTAAGATTCTGTTTGTTGGATATAATTATTTACACCTAGCTGGAGGTAATCAGTTGGTGAAGCTTCAATGTGTATCACAGTACACCATGTTCTGAAAAACATTCGCACATCACACAGAAACAGAAATTTTTTCTGTTTTCTTTCAAAAGCTCAGTGAGTAGATGGAGGTACTGCTCACTGCTTAGTAACTTATATTGGTTTTGCAGAGTACCTAAGTTTAGTTCCCCACACTCATATTAAGCAACTACACTAACAGAGAGACATATACATAATTTGAAATGCATCTATCAGTAAGGTATGCGTGACATTGACTATAAAGCAAGAGTGATGTTTCAAATGCACATATTAACTGTCACTGAGTGAAGGAACATGGAGGCTTTGTCTGATGTCTGCACAATTTATTTTTGAGCACTGTGTCAGCTAAATAATTTTTTTTACTGACTTTCATGTTTTCTCATCAGCCATACCATGTTACGATATATCTTAAATATGTTGAAAAGGAAGAGATTAAAAATATGTTTGGCAAAAATAATGTTATATTCCTGTTTAGCAGTTTGGGTTGCTGTATAAGATCAGTAATAGAAGGAAGGTGCTTAGCTTTGGATATATCCGAAGCCAAGACATCTCTTGCAATGTGTATGAGGAATTACGTGAGAATTTGGAAAATGACTTCAAAGAGGTGAAATGTAAGCACTCACCCAGAACTGCATTCCAGATTTTAACAACTGATATTTAGTTTCCAGAATATCAAACTACAATAGATTTACTAGAATTATCCAGAAATTATATCAACTATCAAGTTAATGCTATCTTAGAAAATATGTCTGCATTTTCTTGCACTCTCAGTTTTATTCTCAGCTCTATTAACTATTATATACAAAGGACTTAATTCCACATCTAAAAGGAATCATGAAAAAAAAAAAACAAACCTTACAGCATTACATTAGCCTGGCATAATTTACAGAAATTTTTGAATGGAAAATATTCTGATGAGTTTCTGCTGCGTAAGAACACCTATCTTTACACACACACACACACACACACACACACACAAGCATAAACACACACTGCACATACGCATAATCTTCACACACACATATTATTAACACAGACAAAGGCATTCATATGTGCTCATGTACCTCTAAACACATATAACTTTACACATTTGGAGCTGCCACTGTCACTCCATGCTAGGATGATGGTGATGCTTCAAATTCAATATAGAGATGCAAACTTTATTAATCTTGATCTCATACAAATTTTATTCCCATTACATTAGCATTGTTAATACACCCTTGCCAACCCATAGTTCTGTGCAATAATTGCCATCCTTATTTTATTGCCGATGAAACTGAGAACCAAATAAATTATTTATGGGTAATTATATTATCTCCCTAAATAGGTTGCAAATTTCTTCAAGGTAATAAACAACATTTTCTACTTTGTTTGTTAGGTTTTCTTTTTCATATAATTATTATTTAATGTTTTTCTGAGGACATAAAGAAAATGCCAAATCTTTACCAGAAAATAAGGGAAGTAAAGATTAATCTGAGTCTAACTGTTTCTGGATCTCTAAACATGGCATTGATGAGTATTTTTTCTTTCTTTTTTCTTTTTGCTTTTTTTTTCTTTTCTTTCTTTTTTTTTTTTTTAAAGAGACACCTGGAAAAGGAAAAGTTTACTTGAAAATTTTACACCATTAGTTCTGCCTGTAGTAATGAATGTGACAGATTGTGTTAGTGGATGATTGATGCAGGAATGTTTGGCCTACTGCAGGCAGGGTCATTCATAAGCATAATGGTATGGGTTGTGGCAGAAGTGAGTTGAGCACAAGTCAGTTAGTTAGTCAGTAGGCAACAATTACCATGGTTTCTGAGGAAGAACCTGCATTGATGTTCTCTAAGGATGAACGGTAACCCATAAGATGAAATTAAATCACTGCATTAAATTGCATTCAGACAGTATATTTTGTCCAAACAATAGAGAAATAAACTAGAATGTCCTGTTATCTTATGGATATTACTTATATTGTAAAGATAAGGAAACTCTGAAGGAATTTGTTTCTTAATTATAAAGTAGCCAGTTCAGTCTGCAGCATTTCTAATCTTATTGTATATTCAGTATTCATTGCAGATATCAACATATCCAAATATAACTAACTGAATTAATGCATATGAAAATCTATTGATGGGTCACACATCTATGTCTGATAATAAAGACATGTCTATATAAGAGACAGCATAAAATAATAAACATCATTTTGGGACATTCACATCCAGACTAGGACAGTATTTACAATATGAAAAAACCATATCAAAACTCATCAAAAAAGGGAGATAAATATCTACATTATGGCTTTTCAATCTTTCTGCTACCTCCTAGAGTACCAAGAAAGGAAAGAGTGGCATTAGTTCTCCAAATATGCTGTATGACATGCGGGGCTTCATGAAATATTGTGACAATATAATTTGAAAGGTTGGGCTTCATGTGACTGTCTCAGTTGTTTTTCTTCAGATATGATTAGAAGGCCAAATATCAGTGGAACAAAAAGCAAAAATTTCAAGTATTTTTATTAAAGTAAATTATGACAAATGTAAGTACTAAAGACTTATTATTTTCTCATTAGTAGAGCCATGGTTCTGTATACTCAAATGAATATCTCTGAAAAATTCAAAATTTTACTAGAGCTGAGAAAAGATGAGAGGTCATGGATTTTAGGAAAGAATATACTACCAGTAGTTTGCTAAACCTACATAATTCTTATCTATATTCTAAATCTCATTCTTATACCCACAGACAGGTGTGTCTATACTCACCATCAACAAATAAACAACAAAACCCAAATACTTCTCTTTACAGAAAATAAGCAACATTAAGTAAAACCATAACTAGAAAAAATTCAAAAGAACAATGTGCCACAAGGAACTGAACGTCCATGAATATATTTCCATTATATCTTTCCAATCTATGGTTCAGAGCCATATCTATCACAGAAGGGTCAGAAAGTTACAAAAATTTGGAATACCAGGATACCTGATATAAAACAATATTTCATAGAAGTGTCCGCACAAACATTATCTGAACAAGGGCAATTTCAAAAGACATGCTGATGAAGAAATGAGGAAATACACACATTCCCACTGCAAGAACTCTATGGGAAACTAAGAAAAGTAGAATTACCCTTTCCCAGGCATGAGGCCACAAATTGTCCAATGCGGAATGGTCATCACTGTAACTGTATACACACACACACACACACACACACACACCAAACTTAACCAGTCTTATATGTGTTTTTACGCATACATAATATATGAATATGCATAAATATCAGTAATAGTTGAAGGGAAATTTATCAATGTGAGACAGAGGGTAGAATTGCAGGCATTTGAGGGAAGGGAATTCAGGAGACAGAAAAAATGGAAATAAAGAAAGAATTCAATTAAGTTTCAAATAAACTATGTATTTTTATTTTATTTATTTACATTCCAGTTGTTACACTTCTCAGTCCCCCTCCCACAGTTCCTCATCCCTTTCCTCCTCCCCTTGCCTCCAAGAGGGTGTTCCCCACAACTTTGTATCCAGCTTCCTAAGGCCTTCCAGTCACTCAAGGATTAAGAGCATCTTCTCTCACTGAGGCCAGACCAGGCAGATCTCTGCTACATATGTGCCAGGGGTCTCAGTCCAGCCCATGTACACTCTCGGGTGGCGGCTCAGTCTCTAGGAGCTCCCTGGGGTCTGGTTTAATTGAGATTGTTCTTCTCTCTCACTTTCAGCTTCTTCAATCCTTCCCCTAATTCAACCATAGGGGTCCCAGACTTCCGCCCAATGGTTGGGTGTAAGCAGAAACTGATTCAGTAGAATTGGAAGAAGCGGAAAGTTTCCTTTGAATAACAAATTGTAGCAAGTAGCTGAATGCCCAGTTAAGAGTAATTGCCTTTTTCTGAAATTACTCTAAGAGAGGGGTAATAAACAGTAGACAAACATTGCTGAAGCTTCCTTAAGTGCCTACAGGGTTATCCCTGAGAAATAGGTTATCTTCTTTATCAACCTTTATATCCCCAGTAGATAGATGCATAAAACATTCTGCAAAAATTGCACTAAGGCTCAAAGTAGCAGGTTGAATAGCTTCTACATTGATACTGTAAGAAAATGAATTATATCCAGAATTACTAATGATAGAATACAGCACTTTAATTTTAGAATTTAAACTTGAACCACTATTTCTATGCTTTAAAGCTGTTTCTGAATAATTATTACTATAAATTATTATTATTACATACATTTTCAAGTTTACTAGAGACTCCTGTGAGGTAATTATTTCACTTGAAATATGACTGGCAGAACTATGAAAATAATTATCAACTATTTATTTAATTTTGTAACCATGTTGAGTTTTTCATTTGTTATAATAGTAATTATTATTAATAATCTACAATGCATAAGAGGGGAGAAAAATTGCATCTAAGCTTCATGAACCTATGTAATCTTAATGTTTAAGGGACCAATCATTTAGCATCTACTATGTATGAAGCATTTTGGAAGCAATAGCAGGGAATATATTTGATATAGGAATTTTCTTTCCTCTGAATAAAATATTCATACAGCAATAACTATAATCTTCAGAGAATAAGGAACATAGATATTATAGCTATGGTATAAACATTATGGATACATAAAAATCTCACTACTTGGCTGTTGAAAGCACTTAACCTTTCAAGTTAAGTTTCAAGAAAAGAAATATTTGACATTGCATTCAGTGATGTGGGAAAATATAAATGTGTGAATCTCTTCCGTATGTATTTTCATGTGTAACTTATATATATATATATATATATATATATATATATATATATACACACACACACATATATATATACACATACATATATGTATATATATTACACATATATGAAAACATATATATATACATAAACATATATAAACATTTATGTTGACCTATTTCTTTATATATGTGAATATTAATGCATAGCATTCTTATACACACATAGATTCACACATATGGAAATATTGAAGACACTAGGACAGTATTAATTTGGTGTCTTCAGGTAATTTATATTACATGTAACATACTGAGTGGCCTGAGTATACGAGAAACTGAGGAGAAGTAGGTCTTGCAGAGAGGGGAGATGGAATGGGACTTGGAGTAGTGGAGGGAGGGCAGGCTGCAGTAGGGATGTAATGTATGAGAGAAAAAATAAAAGAAGTGGTGAAATTTCTACTATAACACATATAAATGTTTCAATATCCATGACTTATTACATATTAATGACAGCTTTGTAAGATGAAGGGATAATTTAAGCTTTGGAAATATACAATTTGTGAAAATACATTTAAGGGCTAAAGCAGATGTGCATTAAAATCAAACCATTTGCTTTAAAAATTTCATCAGAATTTAAATTACCTAATGGTATAATGTATTTGTCAATACTCAAAAAAAGCAATGTTTGAATGAGCATAAATGGATTTTGCTTTGACAGATGCCATACATGCACATGGGTTATATAAATGCTCTATTCATTAGGAAGAAATTTTGATTAAACCATCTCTGACTAACTTCATGCTTATCACTCTGTGGGAATATATATTTGTACTGTATAAATTAATTATGCAATAATTACACTGAGCTGCTAAAAATCAATGCAAGCTGTAGTTTCTGAAAGCTATAAAATCAAATAGTACCTTCCAAACAATGAAAACAATACTGTTAGCCTATTCTTAAAGTGAAAGGCTGATTGACACACTTGTATGAGGGATTTGGGTTTTTTTGTTTTTTGTTTTGTTTTGTTTTGTTTTTTAAGATCACTATTTGTAATGACAACTTTTGAAGTGCTGGTGGAAATGGGAACAACATAAGTTTTTTTAAATTGATTTCTTTATTAGATATTTTCTTTATTTACATTTAAATGGTATCGCCTTTCCTCATTTCCCCACCGAAAACTCCCTATTGCATCCCCTAAACCTGGTCACTAACACATCCACTCCAGTGTTCCTGTCCTGGCATTCCCCTATACTGGGCCAACAAGCCTTCACTGGACCAAGGGCCCGTTGCCTCATTGATCCACTTCTGTATTTGTCAGGCACTGACAGAGTCTCTCAGGAGACAGCTATATCAGGCTCTTGTCAGCAAGCATTTGTTGGTATCCACAGTAGTGTCTATGTTTGGTAACTGTATATGGAATGGTTCCCCCAGGTGGGACAGTCTCTGAATGGCCTTTCCTTCAGTCTCTGCTCCATACTTTGTGTCTGTATCTTCTCCCACGGGTATTTTGTTCCCCCTTCTAAAAAGGACTGAAATATCCACACTTTTGTCTTCGTTCTTCTTGTGCTTCATGCGGTTTGTGAGCTGTATGTTGGGTATTCCAAGCTTCTGGCCTAATATCCATTTATCGGTGAGTGCATAACATGTGTGTTATTTTGTGATTGAGTTACCTTACTCGGGATATTTTCTAGTCCACCCATTTGTGAATTTCATGAATTCATTGTTTTTAATAGCTAAGCAGTATTCCATTGTGTAAATGTACTACCTTTGAAAAAAAAAAAGGTTACAATGAGTCTTGGCTCCAAGTAATGTTTCTGAATATATGGTTAATCATGTAGGTCCATTGGAAATTATTGTACCTTTATATTATCTTTAATTTTTATCCATTAGAAATTATATATTTTTATTATCTTTAACCTTCCTTTCACAGTCCAGTTATTATCCCTCTCCAGTTTTCCTTCTGACAGGCCCTTATCCCATTTCTCCTTCTCTGTTGTCATGAGGATGTCCCCATACTCCCACAGACCCCACCACCACATAAATCCTCTCTATTCCCTGGGGCATCTCTAAAGGGTTAAGAACATCTTCTATAATTAAGACCAGACCAGGCAGTCCTCTGCTTTATATGTGTCACGGACTTCAGACCAGCTAGAGAAATTATTATATTTTTATATTAGAAATAATTTGTAGATAAACTGTCATTTAAAAGTAATATCTTCTAATTAGTATTTAATATAGGTGGAATTGAAAACATTTCATTTCAAAATAAATTCTCTGGGTATTCATGGTATTTAAATATTCAATGTCCAATGATATAAAATTTACAATGTCTATTACCTAATCTAATATTAATAGATATAAAAAGGTAGAAAAATTATAACCAGATAAAAGCAAAAAATTCTAATTATGATGAAAAATGAAATACTGCATAGATTTTAAAATTAGAAAAAAATGGTCTTGAGTTGTTAAAAGAACTAGCTACTATTATAAAGGTCATACTATTGTTTCCTAGCATCCATATATAGAGGCTATATAATCCCTGTTACATAATCTTCTAGTCTCCACGAGCAATGCATGCTCATGAAGTAGATTCACACACAGATACACACATGCACACACATATATAAAAATAAAATACCTCTTAAGATGACAAATAAAGAGAGTGAATAGGTACTTTATATAATTTTCAAACTGTGATTATTGCCTATACATACATATTCAATAGCAATTGAGTACAGTTGACTAAACATTAAATAAATAAAAATAAAAGGCAGGAATTTAAAAGGGAAATAGGATAGGGGGATCCTCTCAGAAGTTGGGAGATGAGCGAAGTGTGGATATAACATTGCTTGTATAATTATATGAAATTTTCAAAGAATTAATTAAATAAATTTAAGAAAAGCATTAAAAGGTCATATTTGAATTATTGACAATTATAAAGTCTGAGGAAATGTTCAGTGTCTTGAATATCATGCAGTACTATTACTAAAACAAAATCTACCTTTTCTATAACATGATTTCACCTTAAGCTATATTTAATTTTATTTATATATGTATAATCTTATTTTAATACTTAAAAATAGAGTCTTGTATATGTGGGTGGTGGTACATAACCATGAAGTTGTGGTACATATTGTTGGTTGCAAGTGAAATCCAAACATCAATGTTGAATTTCTACCATATTTTTGAGACAAGTTTGTCTTAGTGTTCTATTGCATAAAGACACCTATACAAAATAACTCATAAAATAAATTGTTTAATTGGGTGCTTGGTTACAGTTTCAGAAGATTAGTCCATGATCATGATGTTGGGGAGCTAGACAGAAGGAATACAAGCATTGTTTTGGAGTAGTTGCTGGGAACTTACATCTCATCTGCAAGTTGAAGATGGAAAGATAATAGAGATTTGACTTGATAGCCTACCTGGACTTCCCACTTCCCACAGGATAAATCCTACAAATAGTTCCATTAAATGGAAACCAAGTATTCAAACATATAAATCTATAGGGATCTTTCTCATTCAAATGATAACATTCTACTCCCTGAAACCTATAGGCTTACAGCCACATCACAATGCAAAATGACTTCAGTCCAAAGTCAAAAGTCTCCAAAGTCTTCCAGAGTCAAATGCTAGTAAAAATTTCCAAATCCAAAGAGTCTTCAGAGTCTTAAAGCAACTTCTTAAGTGTAGCCCACTGTAAAATCAAAATGCAAATAACATATATGCAAAACACAATGGTACATGATATGCATTGATTCAAAAGAAAGAAAAAAGAAAGAAAGAAAGAAAGAAAGAAAGAAAGAAAGAAAGAAAGAAAGAAAGAAAGAAAGAAGGAAGGAAGGAAGGAAGGAAGGAAGGAAGGAAGGAAGGAAGGAAGGAAGGAAGGAAGGAAGAAGAACAGGGAGGAAATACCAGACAATAGCAAGATTGAAATCCAGCAGAGAACATTCGAATTCCACAGTTCTGTGTCTGAAGTTAAAGGGATTACTAGATGGTTCTTCTTGTAGCTTTGGTTGACTGCAAAACACTTTGTTCTTTTGTGCTTGTTCCACATTGTCTTAAAAGCTCTGATTGACAGACAACCCAGGACCTTGGTATCTCCAAACTATTATGGTCTCCAATAAAACCTAGGCTTTCTTGGGTCACACAATGGCCTTTTCTAGCCTCTGTGGAATGACCTCTGCTTCCGTGGCTTTTATGAATAGGAGATTACCCAACATCCTTGACCAGAGCTTTGTGGTGAAGTATACCAAGTTCTACTCCTTACTGGGGATAGAACCTGGCACCATTCAAGATATGCTTTTGCATAAGCTTTCCTTTGTTAATGTTTTCCTTTGGTAATTAAACTTATTTTGATTCCTTATCAAAAAATTGGAAGTTTAGCTGGGTGTAGTCTTTCTCTAAGGGTACTGTGTTTCACTTTGAATCAGGCAATTCTTTAAACTTTGTATCTCTTACAGTATAACATGGGCTACAATTCTCTCTCTCTCTCTCTCTCTCTCTCTCTCTCTCTCTCTCTCTCTCTCTATCTCTCCCTCCCCTCTCTCAACTTGTTCAAAGAATTTTCCTTTGTCTTGCTTGCTTCTTTAAATATCTCAGTAAGAGTGATCACTAAATTCCATGTCACAGTAAATATTAGACTATTTTGAAATATCCTCTGCCAATAACAGTAATCAAAATCTCTTCAAGTTAGCCTTGGATAGAGTCAAATAGTAGCCTCATATTTTTTAACATATCCCAGTAATAGTCTTTAACCCAGTTTTAATATCCAGCCCCTCTGAAACTTCCTGAGATAGGCTCCTAAATAACCACTTGTTTCGGAAAATATTTTAAAAGCACCAATTTCCTATACTACACCCAGCTACTCTTTGTCCTGGTGGGCTGGCCAGCCAGTTCTTATATCGTGGAGAATCTCTTGACTCAGAGCTCCAAAATCTTTCCACCCAGCTCACTAAGTTTCCACTGGTGGGTCCCTACCCAACCAGCCCCATTCTTCAAAACCCCCATAGCCTTTGTAGTGCACGTCCAGCAAACCCATGCTTTGTCTTTGTGCCTTTCTCTGTGGAACTCAGTCAAAGCACTGCGTGAAGGAAAACACCACACAAACTTAGCTCAGAAACAATGGTAATTCAATCTCTGGGTGCAACAACTAGAATCCTAATCTTGTAAACCACATTAGATCTAAATCCTCCAGTGGTAAATCTTGGCAGATTCGCCATCGAATGCAGAAGATGCTAGTAGCTACATCTTGTGTTGTTGCCTTCTCAGACCAAAAGTATCCTCCTTCCTCTCTTCCTCTGTCCAACCTGGAAGTCCCACCTACTCACCCAGTGATTGGTCCCTTTATTCATTGGAGAAAGTGTTATAAGGAGTCACCTGAATATATGACTCATTCCTCATTCTACACAGCCCCTCCTGGGAAAGCAGAATTAACATCAAAATACAAGCAACAGCAGGGTCATCCACAACACTAAGTGGTCTCAGTGCTACTGTCTTCTAAGTTTCTACTAGGATGACCCTTAAAGTGTGCAATTGCTTTCTATGTGACTATCTCAAAGTCTCCCATATTTCTTCAACAATCCAAATGGCCAGTTCTAGTACAGGTATACTCTAGTTTCTAGTACCAGCTTCTGTCTTAATGTCCTGCTGTGAGGAGATTCCATATCAAACACAACATATAAAAGGAAGCATTTAAGCATTGCTTAAAGAATCAGAGAATTAGTTCATGGTCACCATTGTGAAGAACATGTCAGAAGGTAGGCAAGCATGGTGCTAGAGAAATCACTGACAGCTCACTTCCAGTTTGCAAGTTTCAAGCAGAAAGTGAAATTGGGCTGGCATGGGGTTTTTAAGTCATCACAGACTACCCTCAATGCACACATCCTTTAAAAAACGCCATCATTGTTGCTTTCCTGCGCAAAAGGTCTGTCTGCCTACTCTGCGACACAGGTCACCTGTCTGCCCGCCACGGGCATGCGGTGGAGACGTGGGCCGCAATGAGATACACCAGGCCAAACAGTTCCACGTGGGACTTTATTTAAGATGGGGAAGGGGTAGCGGGTGAGAAGGAAGAAGAGAAAGAGAGCAAAGAAAAGAGGATGGGGGAGAAATGCTGCCTGGTTATATATGGGTGATGATGTAATTACAGGTAAAGGTGGGCCATGGAATTCTGGGAATACGGTGGCTGTTGCCTTGGCAACAGACCTATACATTTTCTTAATTATCGCTTGTATGATGTTACAAGCCTCGCAGGTCTCAGTACCTACAATCATTACTCCCACAAGGGCATATCTCCTAATCCTTAGCAAATAGTACCGCTGCCTGGGGATCAACCTGCCAAACGTAAGAGCCATTCTCATTTAAACAATCAAAAAAAAAAAAAATCCATTGGGGCAATTATTCAAACCACCAAAGGGCACCTCATGGAATATGGAGATAACTGGTTGCCCATAATGTTCTAGGAATCCTCTGGATTTTCCCTTCCAACACTGGCAGCACTGGTGTGGTATCCACACCAATGGCCAGCTTTTGATGGAGGTATAAGGATCCAAGTTCAGGTTGAGATTCTTGTAAGACAAGTACACTGTTGTCTATGCCATCTCACCAGCTCTGAGGCAAAGTGTTGTTTTTCCTATTATTCTCTCAGCTCTCTATTAGTTTTGCTAGTTTACTGTGCAGAAAATCTGAGCTTCAGTTAGTTAAGCTCACACAAGTCGAGATTAAAATGTCATCATCTTACTCTCAATAACATGAGAATGGAAATATAGGTAAAATAAGGATTATTATTTAACCCAAATCACTCATGTATTCTCATAATAAAGTTTTAACTCTGAAGAGATGTAATATGCCCAATTACTATTAAAATTATAGTGAAAAAATTAGTTTTATTTTTAAATATTTATCATATTATATATCACTTAAAATTCACAACTGACAATTTTTTAAAAGAAACAAATCTAACAAAAATAATTTAAATTCAAATTTTAATTGACTTTAATTCCCCTGATAATACTGAAACTTCTTAATAAATATTGAGTAGATATATATAAAATGTACATGCACAAAACAGAGCTTTTATTTGGGCACATTTAACTTTAAATGTACACTGTATTTATTTAGGTGCTAGTGCATCATGAATTAAATTTGAAAGCTGTTACCTGTAAAAGTAAAATCTGTCATCTCCAGGATACAAATGGAACCCATGTACTATTTAATTGAAAGAGCAACATGTTGCTTCTTATGCTTTCTTCATGCTAGATAAATTGGCAGAGAGTAAGGAATGGTTTTAGCCATAAAACATTTAATGCTTTTAAAGACAGAATCAAATCCCCATGTGTATTTAAGTCACGTGTGCTTATTGTGAAGACAGACAGAAATGGGCCTGTCAGTGATGGATAACAAAAATGAAAAGGTCTATGTGTGTAGATTTTGTGACAGCAATCCTACATATCAGCAGCTTCAAGCATCATTATACTCTGCTTTCAACCACTTTGGTCAATCAACTATTCCATGAAAAAAATACAAGCAAATGCAGTGGATGCATTAGGAGAACTGGACTGCTACTGAGTGGACTTTGTTCTAGGTTTGGCTGTTAGAAAAATTTAAATTCGAGGCCATCTAGAGATGTAGGGAGCTTTCAGGGCAGATTGAGCAATTTAACCGTGACACTGTCTTAAAATGCAAACTGAAAGGAAAGTTTAGACACAGCTCAGTGGTATAGCTTGTGGCTAGCACTGAACGTGGGGATACATTCAATCCCTGTGGTTTAGACCTTTTCAGAGCATCTGCAAACTAAATGAAAAAAAATTGCCTTAAAATATCTGTTACATGATTTTATGGAAAATGGTTTGCCTTTATTTATACTGTCCACATGTTTTAAGGGTTATTTTGCTTTATGAATGTTTTTCCTGCACTTATGTATGAGCATGTGTACTTTGTAAATGTCTGTTGCACTTGTATTCCAAAAAAGGGTGTTGGATCTCAAAAGAACTGGAGCAGTAAATGGTTGTTAGCTACAATATTGGTGTTGATAATTGAATCCATGTCCTCTGCAAGAACAACAAGAGCTTAGCTCAGTCCCTCTGTTTTCCTTTTCTATCCATATTTAATTACCAATTTCAACAAAAATTCTAACATTATCTTTTTATTTATTTTTCTATTAATGTTTAAATTCAGGTAACAATATTGTCATTTCAGTGTAAATTCAAAGATTGTGTCCCAAAATGTAATCCATTAACAACAGTTTGACAGTAATGCATGAAGACCAATAAAAATGAAAAAATAAAAATCCACTTCCCTATGTAGAAATACATGAGTATCAACAAGCTTAATTTTTTTGCATTGGAACCACCCTAATCACCTGATCACTTGTTCTTTGATGATGGGTAATATTTGGATTTATATTGTGATTTTAATTGGAAAAATTTTCTTGAAGAGATTATGGAAGTGGTTTGTAGATCACAGATCACTGTTGTGGGATGCAACTGCCCACAGTTACATCAAATGTGTTACCTGGAAGGAAAGCTGGGGATGTATAGGAAAGCAGCAAGAAAGAGACCAAGACAACAATTGCTGATTAAGATCCCAAGGTGTAATGGAGGACTCAGAATTTAAAGTTTCAGGCGAGACCCCTCTCCCAAATCCAAGATCTGTTCAGGAGAACTGGTCTGACTGCTCAGCAGGTGTTGGCTTTACTGCTCGGAGCCTGGATGGGTCATCTGCTTAATTTAGGAATTTGTAGATCTGGCTGAACAATGAACTTTACCTTGGTCCAAGCGCTCCACCCTAGGTGGGGGGATTGTGGCTAACACAGGTCTGGAATTCCAGCTCAAGGGCTGGAAGGGGAAGGCACAGTGGGAGAGAGGGACAAGAGGAAAGTAGAGTAGACAGGATCTATCATATTAGAGGAAAAATAGATAGCTGAGCAGAATGGTACTAGAAATATAAGTCTTAAAACTGGGCTATAACAATGTAAAGATAATAAAAAAGACAGTTTTGAAATCTCAGGAGTTAAAAGAATACCTTCTTTCTCTCTAAAAATAAGAACTCGTTCTTTAAAACAATTGAAGATGGACAAATTAATGTCTTATTGGTAAAAGTTAAAATATATAGAAACAGTACATAGCTATTAAGCTGAAGACTTTACCAAGTAAATTGTTCATGCTATTACCTTGTTTTTCTCTGTGACTTTTTAATGAAATATAACAAGAAAAGACAAGAAAGGGATTATTATGCAAAACAGATCAAATAATGGAAACTGGTGATTTAAAAATTCTGTAATCTATATCAAAACCATAGTCTTGAAGAAGGGTAATGGATGGGAATGAACAAACTTTTCTCGGAGAGATTAGAGGTGATTTATATTTTCTCTCAAATTGAGGAGAAACAACAAGTAAACATTCTTTATTAAATAAAAAACCTGATGAGTATATTTACTAGGTGCCTTGACATCTCTTGTGTTTCAGTGGACATCTGTCAAGATTTTTGTTTTTGAGAATATTTAATAGCCAAAAATAATTTCAGATTTAAGTGAAAGTTCAGAAGTTAAATTTGATTCCAGAATAAGGTCAAACATTAGTACATTGGAGTAGAACAAATATATACTGACTTATTCTATTCTGCCTATGATATACACAGAATGTTAACAATAGCATACAATTACAGAAAATGATTAAAAGATAAAGGCTAGTTTATAACAACATATTGATCATCTCATGAGAATTTTTAATTAGTGCTTTGAAAATATTGCACAATGGATTTTGATTATATACACTACCTTCCCTCATCTTGTTCCAGAATTACTTCCATCTCTGTTCAGCCAAATCAGTCAACTGTGTCCCCTCCCCCTCTTTTCAGCTCATCAGATATAATTTTTGCTGTAAAATACATATAGATGTATGGGTTTCTTCTGGAGTTTGGTCTACTTACCAAGGTACAGAGCTTTAAGAAAACCTTCCTCTTCCTCTCTCAGCATCTGTCATTAGTCACTGACTACTCTTACAGTCTTTTCTACTCCATACTGGTGTTCGTCTGGTTGGAATTTACCTAGGACTTCTGCAAGATTTCACAGCCACTTAGAATTCATTCATGGAATGCTCTTACTCTGTCTATAAAACACGATTTACTCATAATCATTTACCACTTCTCCTACAGTCTTTCTACCTCCAATTCCTTGGTGATCCCAGACTATGAGGAAGAGAGTTTATACTATAAATAGCCCATTAAGGACTGAGTATATTACAGTATATTATTGTCCATACTTTTACCAGTCATGTGTTTATCAGCACAACTGTGTGATTCTATGTCACATGTCCTTTGGTGTCTGTAAACTGAACTCATATTTTTGTAAGAAGCATATGATCTTATTTCAGGAGTAATCTCCCTAGCTTCCCATCTACATTGTGAGGACAAATTGATCAAAAGCAATTCCATAAAGCAGGAAATGAGCTTTTATTAGAAAACAAATCTGCTGATACATTGCTCTTGACTTGCCCTGTTTCCAGAATCATGAGAAAAGAGTTGCTTATTTTTGCAAGGCTGTAAAATGCTGTATAAGAGGCTGATGCAGTGATTCCTTATCTTACTCTCCAATAATTCTCATTCTGGTAGATCTTCTAATAGATTGGAAAGAAATGGGAGGTTTCAGGTGAACCAATAATCCATGTTGGAATAATGAAACAAAACTTTTTAATTTTAACTTATTTTTATATTACCCAAAACATGACAGAAATATGAAGACAGATAATAAAGAAACTTCTGACTACTGCTGCTCCTATATCCTGAACTATCATGAAATCCTAATCTGACTAGTGATTGAAAGTATGGATAAAAATCTGAATTACGGAGGACCAGGTTTAAAGTGAAAACTGTAAGCCAGACTGCCATCTTTCATCTACAAATGGATGATTTGTGTTCAATGCAAAGAGGACAGAAAAACTTAGTACAATATAACCTCCCACGTGTCTTTCCAAATCACATATAGAATATTTCTTGTGCTGATTTTAGCTAGAAGAAAAACAGACAAATTAATCAGAGAAGTTTCGCTTAGGAAGTGATATATACAGAGGGAAGCATGAGTACATATCCGGATGGAATTTTAATTTCAGAAGAGATGCTTCCTAGATATAGCATTTGATACCATGTATTTCTAGTATTGCCTGTTTATAGAATACAGAGAATTCAGGATGTTATATGAATAGATACACATTTTTTGGCATCAGATAATGTTTCTTTTTTGGCTTTTTAATGATACAAACTATCCCTTATGCAAGCCACATTAACAAGTTCTTATATTTTATATCTTTTAAGATATTTTGTTATGACTTTGGTTTAAAAATAATATTTACTTATCTGAGAAAATGCTTTGTGAAATATGAATTTGAAGTTAATAGAGTGAGGAATTCTTGAGATTTCACAACTATAACAAACCAGGGATGATCAGAATATATAGCTCTATCTGGAGTTTTGGTATAATGAGTATACTAACATTTCAGTATCCATTACACACAGAAAAAGTTCTCCATAATTAAAGATAATTGGCTATAGAGATAATGAGAAGATGAAAATGATTCTGTGTTCATCTTTGGCAAACTGCTCTGCCAGCTTGTGCAGAAATAAAGAAGGGTGTGTGAGGCTTTAAGTCATGATCTGAACTGGTCAAGGATGTCTTTATTACTATGAACCCCTCGTCTTCTTCATGCTCTGTGCATTTAAAATCAGCCTGTGAGGTTTTTTGGGGTTGTCTACAAAACACTATATTAAGATTAAAGACCAATCAAATTTCAACTATATTAATGATAATACTGTGTCAATTTCTGTGTCAATTAGCTTTAATTTGTAAAGTAATTTAAACAGTCATGTCATTTTTAACACTCTACCTATGTCAGAGCTCAATTGCTTGTTATATTTTTAGCAGTTCTATAATTAAGTTCAACACAGTTTCATTTGGAAGATTTGTTGTTATTGTTGTTCAAAAGCAATCATTAGATTAGCATATATGAGGCATTAATTTTTGTTGATATTATAGTGAAATTGTTTCTTTTATGTCATTAAAATGACTGTCCTCCCACCCACCCCTTTCCACTTCCCCATTCTGGTTTTGCCGAATACTGCGTCACTGAGTCTTTCCAGAACAAGGGGCCACTCCTCCGTTCTTCTTGTACCTCATTTGATGTGTGGATTATGTTTTGGGTGTTCCAGTTTTCTAGGTTAATATCCACTTATTAGTGAGTGCATACCATGATTCACCTTTTGAGTCTGGGTTACCTCACTTAGTATGATGTTCTCTAGCTCCAACCATTTGCCTAAGAATTTCATGAATTCATTGTTTCTAATGGCTGAATACTACTCCATTGTGTAGATATACCACATTTTTTGCATTCACTCTTCTGTTGAGGGATACCTGGGTTTATTATAGCAGACTATAGTCAGCTGTATTAAAAGCCATATCAGAATACACCCTGAATTTTATCTATATATTTATATTCTATTGTTATATTAGCTTTTAAATGATGAGATTTCAAAATAAATATGTATTTTACAATCATTGAATAATTTGTGAACCCGTAAATATGAATTCAAGAGTTTTTCATGCAACCATGACAGCAAATATGTGTGTCCATCTCACAGTGCAAAAGAGATACTATGAGGATCTGTTACAATTCAACATCAAAGGCACATCAAGATCTTTATAACATGATTTCCAGCAGAATTATAACAACTTCAAGGAGATATAAAAAGTGCCCATAAATGCATCTGAGAAGTTCTCTAACTACATTAATTTAACAACTTGTATATTAAACAGAAAAAAATAATTCTATTATTTGTCATATAATATGAACAAATTTACTTCTGAATATGCCATAAACATATAATAAAATTATGCTTATCTCAATCATTTTGATTCTTTGTACAAGTGCTTCATAATGTCAAGACAGTTAAAAATTCCATTGTCAATGTCAGGGAGTGCTCCTGAGGCCAACTGCTAGCTGATAAGCTGATGAACTGATGAAAACTGAGAAATACTGAGCAAGAAGGACAATTCTTCTTTGAATGGTTCATTGGGTAGAGGAGCTATTGTTTGGTTGCCCATGCTTGATAGGGGACCACACACACAGGTTTATATAAACCAACAAATAGTCTTGTGTATCTGAAGATGATGGCACATAAGGTGATGGGAAAATAAAGGAATGAAGTTTGGGATGAACAGGTCAAAAACAATTGTACACATGTATAAGATTTTCAAAAAAAACAAAACAGAAGGTTTTAAGACTTTTTAAAATCACTTGTTATCTATTGTGTCACACAGAAATATGACAAAATATCAGGACCTAGTTATAATTGTGTAAGTTAATAAATTATAAAGTAAATTGAATGTAAAACCTTAACACATATTTGTGATTCTTGGGATCAAATTTCATATTACAAATATTATTTTATCATACTTCAAGAATAATGTTGAATATTCTGATGCATACTATTTTTCTCATCAAAAGAAGTGTTTTTTAATTTATCCCTTTGGGACATGTTCTTTTCTTGGCTGGTTGTAAAGGCATCCTCTTAGTCTTATGGAAAGATAAATATTCTTTGAATACTTCCCACTAAATTTCATTGCAATAGATTCTACAACTAAAATGTAATCCAATATATCCTAGCACAAAATTATAAAGCTTTCTCTAGGGAGGGACAGCTTACAATTACAAATATTAAAGGCCAATATTCATTATAAAAATCAATGAAAACATGCATAGGATGGCCTGGGCTTGCAGAGAAAGAAATGAGAGGAGCATTCTTTGCAGCTGAGTTTATTTGTGTGAGTAAATTTCCACATGCAATGGGGAGTGATTTCAACAGTTTATTTTCTCTTTAATTAAAATTGTGTTTGAACTGTGACCTATCTTCAATCATATTGAGCAGATTTTATATTTCTTTAAATATCATAGAAAAAGTGTAATGAGTAACAATCTCTACTATCATACAACATTTACTTAGGTAATGTGGAATCTATTCACTTAAGAATGTGTATGAGTTATGGTGATATTACTATACTAAAAGTTTTATAAGTTACAGTTCTTTAAAGTATGGATTTGATTTGGGAAATTCAGTTATTAAATTTAATCCATAAATTTAGAAGATTCTTATGTCAAAAAAGCTAAAATATCCTTTGCCCCTTCTAAGTAGAATTGGGCCTTTCTACTTGGAACACTCTTTATGGTATGTGGGTTGTACCCTAGATATTCTGTACTTTTTGGATAATATATACTTATCAGTGAATATATACTATGCATGTCCTTTTTTGTTTTGGTTACCTCATTGAGGCTATTGTTTTCTAGCTCTATCTATTTGCTGGCAAATTGTGTGAAGTACTCATTTTTTAATAGCTGAGTCCATTGTTTAAATGTACCACCTTTTTTTTCATTTTATTTAATTTTATTTTATTAGATATTTTTATTTACATTTCAAATGTTATCCTCTTTCCTCATTTCCTCTCAGAAAACCCCCTATCCCATCCCTACTCCCCCTGCTCACTAACCCACATACTCCTGTTTCCTTGTCCTGGCATTCCTCTACACTGGGGCAACAAGCCTTCATAGGACCAAGGCCCTCTCCTCTCACTGATGTCCTACAAGGCCATCATCTGTTACTTATACAACTTGAGCCATGGGTCCCTTCTCTTTGGTTGGTGGTTTAATCCCTTGGAGCTCTAGGGTTACTTGTTGGTTCATATTGATGTTCCTCCTATGGGACTTCAAACACTTTCAGCTCCTTGGGTCCTTTCACTAGCTCCTCCATTGAGGACCATGTGCTCAGTTCATTTGTTGACAGTGAGCATCCACTTCTGTATTTGTCAGGCACAGGAAGAACCTCTTAGGCTCCTGTCAGCAAGTACTTGTTGGCATCCACAATAGTGTCTGGGTTTGGTAACTGTATATGGAATGGATCCCCAGGTGGGGAAGTCTATGGATGCCTTTTCTTCAGTTTCTGCTCTACATTTTGTCTCTGTATCTCCTCCCATGAGTATTTTGTTCTTCCTTCTCAGGACTGAAGTATCCACAGAGTTTTTGGTCTTAGCCATTCTAACTGGTGTGTGGTAGACTCAGGGTTGTATTTATTTGCATTTTCCTAATGATTAAGGATGTTTAACATTTTTTTCTAAAGCTTCAGGTGGTCTGTAAATTGTTTCTTGGGTATTCTGAGCTTCTGGGAAAATATCTACTTATTAATGAGTGCATACCATGTGTGGTATTTTGTGACCGAGTCACCTCACACACTATGATATTTTCTAGTTGATGAAGAATTTCATAAATTCATTGTTTTTAATAGCTGGTGTATTTACTCCATTGTGTAAATATGCCATATTTTCTGTAGCCATTCCTCTGCTGAGGGACATCTGGGTTCTTTCCCCCTTCTGGCTGTTATAAGTAAGGGTGCTATGAACATATAGAGCATGTGTCCTTATTACCTTTTGAAGCATCTTCTGGGTATTTGGTCAGGAGTGGTATAGCTGGGTCCTCAGGTCCAAACTGATTTCCAGAGTGGTTGTACTAGCTTGCAATTCCACCAGAAGTGGAGGAGTGTTCCTCTTTCTCCACATCCTCACCAGCATCTGCTGTCACCTGAGTTTTTGATCTTAGCCATTCTGACTGGTATGAGGTAGAACCTCAGGGTTGTTTTGATTTACATTTCCCTAATGATTAAGGACATTTAACATTTCTTTAGGTGCTTCTCAGTACTTAGATATTCCTCAGTTGAGAATTCTTTGTTTAGCCCATTTTTTAAATAGGGTTATTTTGTTCTCTGGACCTCAGGCTATACTACTAGAGCAATAATGATAACTGCATGGTATTGGTACAGTGACAGGCAGTTAGATAAATGGGACAAATCTGAAGACCAAGAAATGAACCCACACACCTATGGTCATTTGATCTTTGACAAAGGAGCTAAAACAATCCAGTGGAAAAAAGAAAGCCTTTTCAACAAATGGTGCTGGTTCAACTGGTGGTTAGCATGTAGAACAACACATATTGATCCATTCTTATGTCCCTGTAAAACGCTCAAGTCCAAGTGCACCCAGGACCTCTACATAAAAACCAGAAACATTGAAACTAATAGAAAAGAAAGTGGGGAAGAGCCTCAAGCACATGGGCACAGGGCAAATTTTCCTGAACAGAATACCGATAGTGATTTGACAAATGGGATCTCATAAAATTGCAAACCTTCCATAAGACAAAAGACACAGTCAATAGTACAAAATGGCAACCAACAGAATGAGAAAAGATCTTTACCAACCCCTGCATCCAAGAGAGAGCTAATATCAAATATATACATAGAACCACATTTTATTTACATTCTCATATTTTCTTTACATTTTGTGAGTCTATTCTTTGATTGAGGGACATCTGGGTTACTTCCAGCTTACGACTTTTATGAATAAGGCTACTGTGAACATAGTGGAGACATTTTAAATAATATCAAGCAACAACATATTCCTAACCACAACCTGGTTACAATACCTGGAACCCTGTAGTCAAAAGCCAGTCAAAATGTGCACAGGGGAAAAGTTCCTGAACAGATCACCAATAGCTTATGGTCTAAGATCAAGAATTGACAAATGGGACCTCATAAAATTACAAAGTTTCTGTAAGGCAAAGGACACTGTTAAAAGGACAAAACGGCAACCATCAAATTGGGAAAGGATATTCACCAACCCCACATCTGATAGAGGACTAATATCCAATATATACAAAGAACTCAAGAAGTTAGACCCCAGGGAACCAAATAACCCTATTAAAAATGGGGTACAGATGTAAACAAAGAATTTTCACCTGAAGAAATTTAGATGGCTGAGAGGCACCTTAAGAAGTGCTTAACATCATTAGTCATTAGGGAAATGCAGATCAAAACAATCCTGAGATTTCACCTTACACCAGTCAGAATGGCTAAGGTTAAAAACTCAGGAGACAGCAGGTGTTGGCGAGGATGTGGAGAAAGAGGAACACTCCTCCACTGCTGGTGGGGCTGAAAGATGGTACAACCACTTTGGAAATCAGTCTGGAAGTTCCTCAGAAAACTGGACATGAGACTTCCAGAGGACCCTGCTATACCTCTCCTGGGCATATACCCAAAGGATTCCCTGGCATGCAATAAAGACACATGCTCCATTATGTTCATAGCAGCCTTATTTATAATAGCCAGAAGCTGGAAAGAACCCAGATGCCCCTCAAAGGAGGAATGGATACAGAAAATGTGGTATATTTACACAATGGAATACTGCTCAGCAATTAGAAACAATGAATTCACAAAATTTTTAGGCAAATGGTTTGATCTGGAAAATATCATCCTAAGTGAGGTAACCCAATCACAAAAGAATACACATGGATTGCAATCTCTGATAAGTGGATATTAATTAGCCCAGAAGCACTGAATATCCAAGGCACAAATTGCATAACAAATGACACCCATGAAGAAGTATGGAGAGGGTCCTGATCCTGGAAAGGATTGATCTAGCATGGGAAGGGAATATAAGGACAGAGAAAAAGGAGGGAGGTGATTGGAGAATGAATGGAGAGAAGAAGGTTTATGGGACATATGGGGAGGGGGATTCGGGAAAGGGGAAATCATTTGGAATGTAAACAAAGAATATAGAAAATAAAAATATTACAAAAAAAAAAGCCAGTCAAAGAAGAGGCATCCTTTACTGTGAAACCTTGTATGACTGTTTATAAAATATATTTTTAAACATTTCTCAAGATACATAAATTTGTCTATATCCCTCATGGTTATCTCTGAAAGGGGGAATGACCATACTTTTCAGTGACTAGAAATGTGGGGCTTAGAATGATATACACTTCTGGGGCTAAAAGCAGAACAGTCACTAAGTTAATTTATTTTGTTTGACAAATTCTCTTTTGGTGAGAATCTGATAGCAGTGCATGCACATCATGTATGTTCTCACCTGGTAAACAGTTTATCAATCTACAGTCAAATCCAGCATATTTACTATTTTATCTATAGACCATTAGTGGATGAAATAATCAAACTAGAAATAATAGCTGCCAGTTTTGCCATCAACAAAACCATCATTGCTAATTAAATTTAAAGTTGTTACTTCTCACTTTCAGACAGAAGAAATGAATTCATAAAACTGGAAAATTAAAAACATTTTCCAGCTTTGACAACCCAGGATAAACTGAGGCAGAGAGCTAGAGGGGTCAGTGCTGAGAGCAGCTGACAGGCATTGGTCCAGATACCTATTGGGGCTGTTGCTATGACAGCCAATGGTTAAAGAAGATAAAGAGGGAAAATGAAACACACACACACACACACACACACACGTATTCACACACAGAATGTTCAAAGCAAACTCATGTTCCAGTGATTTTATTTCTTCTCTTAACCAATTTTATACCCATTAACACAAAGTTTTTTTCTGTTAAGAAGAAAATTACACCATAGCAACATGTTTCGCAGTTTCCAGAGACATTCATCACAAAAACATAATCTTCAGAAACAGATTAGAATCATTACATACTAGGAAATTAGAATAGAATATTCATTAGTCATTTCTTTTTTTTTAGATTCTTTTTTATTGTCTTTCTTTTTATTTTATTTTTTTATTCGATATAATTTTTTATTTACATTTCAAATGATTTCCCCTTTTCTAGCCCCCTACTCCCCAAAAGTGCCATAAGCACCTTTCTCTTCCCCTGTCCTCCCACCCACCCCTTCCCACTTCCCCGTTCTGGTTTTGCCGAATACTGCTTCACTGAGTCTTTCCAGAACAAGGGGCCACTCCTCCTTTCTTCTTGTACCTCATTTGATGTGTGGATTATGTTTTGGGTATTCCAGTTTTCTAGGTTAATATCCACTTATTAGTGAGTGCATACCATGATTCACCTTTTGAGTCTGGGTTACCTCACTTAGTATGATATTCTCTAGTCATTTCTTATATGAAATATATCTAACTAAACCATTTTCATCTATCTTTCTTTCCAAAAGCTATAGTGACCTCAAAGCAATATTTTTATTTATTTATTTATTTATTTATTTATTTATTTATTTATTTATTTATTTATTTGGTTTTTCGAGACAGGGTTTCTCTGTGTAGCCCTGGCTGTCCTGGAACTCACTCTGTAGACCAGGCTGGGCTTGAACTCAGAAATCCGCCTGCCTCTGCCTCCCAAGTGCTGGGATTAAAGGCGTGCGCCACCACCGCCTGGCTTTAGTCATTAATTAAGAAAGCTTAAGTAGTCCAAGTCTACAGTTGCTAGTTTCTTTCTATGCTTTGTAGAAAACAACCTGTACTTATTAAGGAGCAAGTCATCTATCTTTGGGATTACTTTGGAAGTTCTGATCAGCTAGGCTAGCTATTCTGTTTAGAATTATTTTCTATTTATTATAACCTTATTATTTCCTAATATACACAAAAACCTGTTGCGTTATCCCTAAAACACAAGATCAAGGAACACAGGCCTAACCTACATTCTATGCTTTCTTTGATCATTCACTTGACCAAAGTTTATGCTTCTTGATTCTATAATTATGTGCTTTTAATTCATGAAGTCTCGCTGTACTATTTTCTTGATTCTAACATAAAACTTTCTACCAACCATCCTAATTTCCTTTATTTTCTATCAACTACCCAACTTCCCAAAATTATTTAAACCAAATTAACTTCCAAAAATTGCTTAAATTGAATCAGGAATTTCATAAAATCATTAATACATCTAGACAACATTATCTCAAGCACTTTCATTATCATGTTGATAGTCAGCAGAGTGTGCTATCACACCAAATTATTGGCAGTGATGGTTTCTTGGTGTCCTCTCACACCAAAATAAATAAGGACTGTGTAAATGATTAATATGACAAAGCACATCACTTGCAACATGCAATCCTGGGACAAAGTCTCTGGGTTTGTGCTGCATCAGAGCTCACCCATCCCAGGTGAGCAGGATGGTAGGCTACCTACAAACTATTCCCGTATAGCATCTGCCAAACTGAATCTATTTGTTTCCTTATGCTTCTGAATGAAAAAAAGTCTTTAAAAAAAGTTTACTGGCTGAGAAGTTTGGGGAAGGGAAACTATATCTCAATTCATTTATGTGTTATCGTTTTGTATTCTCTGTTCAATAATCTCTTAAGCAGGGTTTCTTTTGTTGTGAAGAGACACCATGACCAAGTCTAGTCAAGTCTTTGGGGCTGGCTTACAAGGTCAGAGGTTCAGTCCATTATCATCAAGGGAGGAAGCATCGCAGCATGCATGCAGATGTGGGCTCCTACATATTAAATCAAAGGCAGCTAGGAGAAGACTATCCATCACAGTAGCCAGAATTAGGTATATATATATATATATATATATATATATATATATATATATATATATATATATATATACAAGTTTATATATAAGACCTCAAAGCCCTGCTTCCATAGTGACATACTTCCTCTAACAAGTCTACACCTCCTCCAATAATTCAATACATCTTTTTTTTTTATTCAATATATTCTTTATTTACATTTCAAGTGATTTTCCCTTTCCTGGATCCCCCCTCCCTGAAAGTCCCATAAGCCCTTTTAACTCCCCCTGTTCCCCAATCCACCCCTTCCCACTTCCCTGTCCTGGTATTCCCCGAAACTGCTGCACTGAGCCTTTCCAAGACCAGGGCCATGCCTTTCTTCTTCTTGGGCAACATTTGATATGTGCATTGTGTCTTGGGTATTCCAAGCTTCTAGGCTAAGATCCATTTATCAGTGAGTCCATACCATGAGTGTTCTTTTGAGACTGGGTTACCTCACTTAGGATGATGTTTTCCAATTCCATCCATTTGTCTAAGAATTTCATGAATTCATTGTTTCTAATGACTGAATAGTACTCCATTGTGTATATATACTACATTTTCTGTATCTGTTCCTCTGTTGAAGAACATCTGGGTTCTTTCCAGCTTCTGGCTATTATAAATAGGGCTGCTATGAACATAGTGGAGCATGTATCCTTATTACATGCTGGGGAATCCTCTGGGTATATGCCCAGGAGTGGTATAGCAGGGTCTTCTGGAAGTATCATTCTCAGGCTTCTGAGGAACCCTCAGACTGACTTCTAGAGTGGTAGTACCCGCTTGCAACCCCACCAGCAGTGGAGGAGTGTTCCTCTTTCTCCACATCCTCACCAGTACCTGTTTTCTCCTGACTTTTTGATCTTAGCCATTCTGACTGGTGCGAGGTAAAATCTCAGTGTTGTTTTGATTTACATTTCCCTGACAACTAAGGATATTGAACATTTCTTTAGGTGCTTCTCAGCCATTCAATATTCCTCAGGTGAAAATTCTTTGTTTAGCTCTGTACCCCATTTTTGAGGGGGATATTTAGCTCTCTGGAGTCTACCTTCTTGAGTTCTTTGTATATCTTGGATATAAGCCGGCTGTTGGATGTAGTGTTGGTAAAGATCTTTTCCCAATTTGTTGGTCGCCGTTTTGTCTTTTTGACAATGTCCTTTTAGGCAATACCTCTTAATAGTGCCACTTCTCAAGGGCTAAGGATATTCAAACTACCACAAATAAAAATGGAAATGAAAGTCTGTAAGAAACCAACTATATGCATACGCACACATACACACACACACACACACACACACACACCTATCACTACACTGACATACACACACATATATACATGCAAACACATCCACACATCAATAAATCCTAAAAAATCTGTAATCTAAACCATAAAGTTGTAGAATATATTTCTCAAGAACTGCAAAACTACTCTGGATTACAAACAGGACTATTACTAACTGGAAACAATGTGAATTACTGACAATTATAGTACTTACATTTTTCCAGAAAATAACAGACAAATGGAATAAAAGAGATTCTGTAAATAAACCAACAAAGCTATGCCAGCCTAAACATTTAGAAAGAAGACAAAAACTTATAATGGAGAAAAAATTTATTCAACAGGTGATAATCACAAAACTGGCTATCTACCTACATAAGATTAAAATTCGAATGATATGTTTCATCATCTGTCATAATCAATTCCAAATTGTTTAAAGATATTGATACAAATATAACTTGCTTTAAAATTAGATAAAATTTTCAGAAATGGCCTTTAAGACTGCATCCCTGCCAGAGTGGCTATCATCAAGAAATCTAACAGCAAATGATAGAGATGATATAGAGAAAGAGAAATCCTTACTTCTTGTTGGTACAAGTACAAACTAAAACAGCCATTATGTAAATCAGTTTAAAAGTTTTTCAAAAGTAAAAATAAATAAGTAAATAAATAAATACATAAATAATAAATACATAAATCCAGTAAATAAATAAAATACAATAATATCATCAGAGAATTTTTTTATCCTATCACAAAAATGTATGCCCTTCCATGTTTATTGCTGCTTTATTCATAGTATCAAAGAAATAGAAACAACCTATTTGTCTATCAACATGGTCATGTGTACTGGCTGGTTTTGTGTGTCAACTAAACACAGGCTGGAGTTATCACAGAGAAAGGAGTTTCAGTTGGGGAAGTGCCCCCATGTGATCTATCTATAGGGCATTTTCTCAATTAGTGATCAAGGTGGAGGGCCCATTGTAGGTGGTACCATCTCTGGACTGGTATTCTTGGGTTCTATAAGAGAGCAGGCTGAGCAAGCCAGGGGAAGCAAGCCAGTAAGGAACATCCCTCCATGGCTTCTGCATCAGCTCCTGCTTCCTGACCTGCTTGAATTTCAGTCCTAACCTCTTTTGTGATGAACAGCAATGAAGAACTGTAAGCTGAAAAAACCCTTTCCTCCCCAACTTGCTTCTTGGTCACGATGTTTGTGCAGGAATAGAAAGCCTGACTAAGACAACATGGATAATAAAAATCTGGTAAAATACAACATGGGGTATTATAAAAGAATACAAAATTACAAAATTTTCAGGAAAATAGATAAGTTAAGATATTTATAATTTTGAGGCTGTTTAATTTTAGACATAAAAACAATATGCTGGTGTTATATATACAAGGTTACAAGGCTATAGTGTCTATATCAACATATGTAAATAACTACAGGGGTGGATATACTGTAACATTTAGAAAGGCAAACAAGAAAAGAGTTGGTAATTAAAAATTATAGAATATAGCTAAATGACATGTGAAGTATGAAAGAAAATATGAAGTTAATTATTACTTTTCATTTTTACACTATTTCCCCTTTCTTCATGATGGATAAATACATGGAAATGTAAATGATAGTGATATTGAAAAATTCTAATTGAACCTCCTCAGCCTCAAAATGGTTATGCTAACTGCATAGTGTTTAGGACAATTTAAGAGTTTAAAAGGCTACATTAATCTTATTGTTTGATATATTTATTTGTGATGTCATTGAAATAAGATGATTTAGGAATGATGAGAAATATTAAAGTGAACATAAATATAAAGTAGAACATAAATATCAACAACAATAATAATGATCATGACAATAATAATAATAATAATAATAATAAAATAGAAGTAAAACTTGTAGTTAACTTGTTAACAAATTGAAACTTGTGGTGGAGGCTTAGCTCTGTCTTTAAAAACATCTTCCATACTTTCAGAGGACTGGATCTCAGTTGTCTGCAACTACACTGGTCATCTCCCAACTATTTGTAAACCCCTCACTAGAGCATCTGAAGCCTTCTGGCCTCACAAGACATCAGCTTATAAATACATATGCACAGACAAAAATACACACACATTAACAAAATTAAATCAAGAAACACTTTATTTTGCCTGTGATTTAAATGTTTCATATTGCTTCATATTTTCCCTTTGGACTGAGTTATACTGCGTTGGACTAAGTTGACTTAAGAATGGTCAAACATTTAATATTTTCTAAATCCTTTATCTCAAAGTTGTTTTCATTCTAACTTTCAGTTGCAAGCCAGACTTCGAGATGGCTATTTTACTTTCATCGAGAGAATGGTTGAGACAATGGGGTATGAGGGGAGACAGGCCATTCTCCAGGGACCTCCCATCATGTTGTACAAAACCTAATGAAGAGAAAAATAATGCCAACTTCTTTTTATTTCTTGTTTTTCACCCCAATAATCTCATTGATTTTAGTGTCACACCGTAACTTTGTTCTCTACTATATTTTCAATTTAATCAAGCCAGGATTAATTGGTAGCTCCAAGTATTATTGATCCAAGGCCTCTTCTGAGAAGACATTTGGATGTACAAGGATTTGAATAAAACTTTTGTATCTCTCTTGAAAGAAACATTTGTGTTCAACATAAATGGTTTCCTCAATTATTCTTTTGAGAGAAGTCCTTTAGACTTGATATTAACCATTAATTACAAAAATGAGAGATATTTATTATTTTTATATTGTTTGGGTCCATATAAAAATATTCAACATTTAGTGAACATTTGGAAACTGACAATGTAACTTACTGAAGTACAAAGAGATAACAAGTCAAACTTACTAAGATGCTTTAGAAAAGGATTAATTTTTCTATTTTGGCCTTTTTTTGTTTTTAAATAACACAAATCCTTGATCAACCATGTTTTCCAGAACACCCTAACATTTGTGTTTCTTTTTCTGAACATGAGTCCAGTACATAGATGCCTCTGCTGGTTTCATAATAAAATTCTTTTGCATTTAGAATTCAATTTCAAATTATGACATGCTGAATATTTACACCTCTCATAGATTTTAAATATCAAAATCCATAAAATATTTTAGATTGAAATTAAAATAAAAAGTGTTCAAGATATACAATCATATATTCATATGGAAGTATGGAAATGTATGCTATAAGAAACTATGTTGAGAAAATCTTTTCTGTTATAATGGTAAGAATTTAATAAAGGTAAGAATTTAAGAGGTCCTTTGGCATAGATTGATTTGTTTGAACTTTTTTTTTTTAATCTTACTGGTGTTTCACTTATATACTCTGAGTTCTGATTTTGTGATATTTATGGTATTTTTGTCTTCTTGTATGTCTGTGTGTATTTGTATTTCTTGTACTTTTCAATAGTTTTAAATTTTTTATTACCTGTTACTGGCCTTCAGAGAAGAAGCTGAAGCAGGCACACATATCAGATGGATGCAGGTGAAAAGACTGATACACTGTGGCCTTGCAACTTTGTATCTATGCTGGATGCTCTAGCTCATGGCTTCTAGTAACTTCACACTTTCTTATTCTGCGGCTCATAACCACTGGCTTCTTTTCTCTAATTCTCTATGCTTCATTTTACTACTTAACTCTTTCTGTTCTGTGCTTAAAACATAAATGCTTATCTCTCTATAACTATATAAGTATCTTTGCATAATTAGTACTAGAAAACTTTACTCTTGCATACTTTCTAGTATCTGTGCTTGATTAAAGTCTAGAAAATTTAATTCTTATTTTAATTCTTTAACTCTAAGTTACTCTGAAGCCAGAAGCTGAGGTCTTTGGTGAATTAACACCCTATTATAAAACAGCAGGGGATTAAGTAATAGATTAATTGCTAGGGCTCTTTTCTTTCCCATGCTAGAATCCTCCTCACCTCTCCTTGGCTAGGTGCAGGGAGGCATGAAGCAATTAAACTTTTATTGAACCAGGAGAAGACAGTCATGCTCACAAAAGGGAAAATTTAAACACAAGCTAATATGAATAAACATCATACATTCACATAGACATTCATGAACAAATGAATATATATGGATATATATCCATATATATATGGATATATATATGTACATGTACATGTATGTATATATATGTATATGTATGTATATGGATATATGTATATGGATAGATTATTATATATTAATATCCAAATATATGACATATATGTCATATCCATATATATGACAGAGAGAGAGAGCACAAGAGCAAGAGAGAGAGAGAGAAAGAGAGAGAGAAAGAGAGGAGAGAGAGAGAGAAAGAGAGAGAGAGAGAGAGAGAGAGAGAGAGAGAGAGATGAAGCCTCCATCCATGAGTAGGTTTCATTGAACAAGCACCAGAAAGAACTACCTCATTCTGGGTGAAAAATAAGCTTCAACCTTTATTATACAAAGAAATAAAAAGCTTCTACACTTTGATAGCTAAATAGTTAAATGAATGAAGAAACCCTGTCTCATTGTAATAAATTCCTGCCTGCTGCTTTCTTTTTTCTTTGGAGCTCCTTTTCTTAGTCTATTTTCTTATTCTGCTTGCTTAATTCTTCTCTCTTTTTTTCCTCTATTCATATGCTCAGCTCCTGATCTCTGTAAAGCTTTTATTTTGCTTCTACTCTCTCTCCAGTCTTCTGCCCTCTACCTTCTGCCTTAGTTTTGAATTCACTTTCTGCATTCTGTGTGCTGATTACCTAGAGTCATTGTTTCAAATTTTGTACTTTCCTGGCATATAGTACTCAAATTATCTATAAAAAAGCTCACACGCTTAAACAAATATTTAAATCATAAATTGAACAGGAAGTTTACATATTTACATGTGTTTCCATTAAGAAAAGCTTTCTAGGTAGACATTCAAAATGTCTGCCACTAGCTCCACAAGTTCATTCTGAGTATAAAATTATAATTCTCACATCTGAATTAGCATTGAAGTTTTGTATAGATAAACCCAGCCAATATTATACCTTCTCTCCTTGCACCTACAATAAGTCATCTGTTCCTTTTACATTTAGTTACTTGTTTTGTGGTCTAAATCCTGCATTTCTAATAGCAAATCTGTATGCTTGTTTTCCTTCTAGTGCAACTAACTCATGATATGTGAAGAACTGCAGAGTCCCAATTTGCAGTTTTCATAATAGAGAGAAAAAATTCAGTCCTAATTATAAAGGGCTCATAAATTTCTAGTAAAATTTTAGGAATTCTTTTTTATTAGATATTTACATTTTAAATGGTATCTTCTTTCAGAGTTACCCCTCAGAAAACCCCCATCCCATACCCCCTCCCCCTACTCACCCCCTCTAATTTCCTGATTGGCATTACCCTATTCTGAGGAATCAAGTCTTCACAGGACCAATGGCCTCTCCTCTCATTGATGTCTGAAATGGTCATCTTCTGCTACATATGTAACTGGAGCCATGGGTCCCTCCCTGTGTACTCTTTGCTTGGAGGTTTAGCCCTGGGAGCTCTGGGGGTGCTGGTTGATACATATTATTATTCCTCCTGCAGGGCTGCAAACCTTCTCAGTTCCTTGTGTCCTTTTTCTAGCTGCCCCATTGGGGAACCTATGCTCATAATATTGGCTGGCTGTAAACCATGGGTATTTTGATCCACTTTCCAATAAGAATCAAAGTATCCACACTTTGGTTTTCCTTCTTCTTGAGCTTCATGTGGTCTATGATTTGCATCTTGGGTATTCCGAGCTTTTGGGCCAAAATCTACTTATCAGTGAGTACATACACTGTGCGTTCTTTTGTGACTGGGTTACCCCACTCAGGATGATATTTTTTAGCTTCATCCATTTGCCTAAGAATTTCATGAATTCATTGTTATTAATAGCTAAGTAGTACTCGATTGTGTAAACATATGGCATTTTCTGTATTTATTTCTATTTTGAGGGACATCTGCGTCCTTTCCAGCTTCTGGCTATTATAATTAAGGATGCTATGAGCATATTAGACTATGTATCCTTATTACATGTTGGAGAATATTCTTGGTATATATGCCCAGGAGTGGTATAGCTGGGTCCTCAGATAGTGCTATGTCCAATTTTCTGAGGAACTGCCAAACTGATTTCCAGAGTGGTTTTACCATCTTGCAATCCCATCAGCAATAGAGGAATGTTCCTCTTTCTCCACAACCTCCCTAGCATTTAATCTCCCCTGAATTCTTATAAAATCAAGAAATTATTTATTTCTCTGTATAGCATCACTACAAGACAATACATCATTATTGGTCTGCAGAAAATCTACTCAAGTATGTGGGCTAATGCCCAGAGATTGTTAGATTAATTTAATAATAACAGGAAAGACATATCAATAGCAGGAATCTATTCCTGAGAATTTTCCCTTTAGTCTTGTGTCCAAAGCACTCCTTCATCTCAGTTTCAGAATGAATCATATCTGGAAAAGTAGCTGTTAGTCTTTAGCTTCTACTAGATGGATCCTGACAGTCTTTTAAAAAGTGAGAGAAAGATAGCATATGTCTGTATGGTAGGGACATGGAGAGATTCTGTGAGGATTTGGGTCAGGATAAGTTGTGATTAAAATATATTATATGAAGATATATTTTCAACTAATAATGAAAAGAAACACTGTGTTATAGAATGCTAGTCCCACATCTTCAGCCTTATAAGTCACAATTAATGGTATCACATCCTCTGTTATACAGTAAATATATCTCAGGAGAGGACAGATCACTGTATATATAAACATATCACTTGAAATATTTTCATCTGGTATCTTTCATATGTGTGCTAAGAAGGTTAATGTGTATAAAATTTTATATCAATAGGTTACATCCATTTTTGAGCAACAAAAAAGAACTAAATAGAAGAGAAATTTATATAGAAAAGATAATACATATTTGTGTCCCCAGAGAAGGAATAGTACATAATGAATTCTCTAGTTTTTATTTTGAATCATATTAGAAGGCTCAAATGAGAAAAGAACACTAAAACTTATTTTAACTATGACACCACTGTCTTCAGAATTTCACCCAATAATATTAATTGAAAAAGGAGTTTTACTTTTTAGCATTTTAAATAAGCAATAAGTATGAATTTCCTAGTGTAACTATAGTAAGATATAAAGTCAATTAGCTGTATGCCTAAGAGCTATTGGTGGGTCATATGGATGTTCTATTTCTACTCTTGCTTTGTTTTCTTCAACCCTCCAGGTATAATTTCACAGTGACTATATCAGTTACAGTTCCACCAATAATGTTTAAGTTATTTCTTTGCTCTCTCTCTCTCTCTCTCTCTCTCTCTCTCTCTCTCTCTCTCACACACACACACACACACACACACACACACACACACATGCACACACACACAAACACATACACTCACACACACACACACACACACACACACACACACACACACACCAGTTTTGTTATTTGTATTAATATCAATGGCCATATCTGTCTGTGTGAGGTAGAAGGTTAACTATTTTTATTTTGCTGTCTGATAGATAAGATGTTGAGAGTTTTTCTAAAATCGTTTCCTAATCATTTTCATTTCTTCCTTTGAGAATTTACTTAGTTTCATGCTATTTTTAAATTTTCAAGTCCCCTTTTAATCATTTGCCTCTTTTACACCATATTTCTCTGTCCAATGAATAGAGATGATTTTCTACCATTTCTTTAGCTATCTAGCCATTTCCTTCCTACTTTCCTTGCTTTAAGAACCATTTTTAGCTTAGCTTCATTCTCTCATATTTTCTGCATGATTGGTGTGCAGTTAGAAAATTTTTACTTCTACATCTATGTTGAAGTGTGACCCATAATTTTTATTTCAGAAGTCTCAAGTCTTGTGTGAGAGATCCTGAATTCACTTGGTTTCATTATGTGCAAGATGAAAAATGACATCTAGTTTCAGTTTTCTACATATTAAAAGCCACTGGTCTCTGTAGAGGAGTTTTAATCCGGGAACATGGCTGCCTTGGCAAAGAATCTTATCCCAAGACCTTCCAGGTTGGTCTGATGTGGCTGTAATACAGACATGTTCTTAGTATATATGTTTAAATCACTCTGGCTGGAATAGAGACACAACTTACTGCTTCTCATGGGAATATAGATAGGCCGTCAATCCCAAACAATGAAGAAAATGTTGGGTTGTAGAAGGAGGCAGCTTTGTTTGAAAGTGATGTCTGACTTTCAACAGAAAGTGATGTCTGACTTTCAAACAGTGAAGGGCAGACAAAGTGATGACTTATGGAAAGATTAAAAAAATGAGTAAGAGATATTATATACACAATACTCATGAGATCACCACAAGAAAGAGCAAAGCAGAGAAGAGAGAGAGAGAGAGAGAGAGAGAGAGAGAGAGAGAGAGAGAGAGAAGTATTATTGAGATTGGCAGTATTATTGAGACAGTTTTATAGAGACAAGTTACAGACAAAACAAGCTAAACACAGGTAAAGACAGAATAAGCCAGAGAATAAGAAGGAACCAAAACATTAGAACATATTACCAACGTTAGTACCAAGTCAAACATATCAATTCAGAAAGTAACCAAGAGTAGCCAGTTTGAATCAGTCATCTTAGAGAGGAGTGGGGTGTTTAGGCCAGAACAAATGAGTTAGACCAGCCAGTCAGAGTTCAGAAAAAGCTAGAAAGGGTGAGCTTATTTAGTAGTAAGCCTCTGAGACTACAACCACATCTGGGGAATAGAGGCAAATACAAGTTACTTTTGTAGGTTTTAGTAATATTTATTATGACTGCTTTGAAATGGTTGCTGCTAAACTTGACATAACTAACACAATTATGACCTCATGGTTGCTGTGGTTAACTGTAAAAGAACTGAGCTACGTCAAGTCAGTCAAATTTCTGGCATAAACATTTTTTTTTGTTTTTTAAATTTTTTTTTAATTTTTTTTTTCGAGACAGGGTTTCTCTGTGTAGCCCTGGCTGCCCTGGAATTCACCCTGTAGACCAGGCTGGTCTCGAACTCAGAAATCCGCCTGCCTTTGCCTCCCAGGTGCTGGGATTAAAGGCGTGAGCCACCACCGCCTTCTTTCTGACATAGACATGATGGACGATCTCCAGCCCTACTCATCTTCAGCTCTCCTCATTTGTGAGAATCACTATTTTGTATAGGAAGGAAATTTCTTTCTTTCTTTCTTTCTTTCTTTCTTTCTTTCTTTCTTTCTTTCTTTCTTTCTTTCTTTCTTTCTTTCTTTCTTTCTCTTTTGAGAATGTGGCCCTGGTTTGGAATACAGTGATATCATCGATGATCTTACACTCATGCACATACAAGGCAATATTAAGTAGGTATTTATAAAAGGTGGGGCAAGACCTTGAAAAGGGGCATGTCATTTGGAGAATGGGGTGTTGGAGGAGGAAATAAGGCATTTATATGATTTTTTTTATTTTATCCATGTGAAATTCTCTAAATACAACCATTTTAAAAGGACTTTTAGCAAAATCCAAATTCTCTGGGCATTGGAATTGGGTTTTCTTGAATGAGAAAATGAAAGACATTCTCTAGCAAACAGACATGGTCATGATACAGGAGCAATTCAGCTTGATGAACTGTAATATTGAAAATAGATTTTAAAAACTCCAACAAGAGCAAAGCATAGTCAAAGAACTACTACTCACAATAGTTCGATTGTCCCTGAGCCCTACCCTATTCATGGATATCAGTGCTTCATATGCAGCATTTGATCCCTACTCTGTTTGCATTCATTCATGCATCATATAAAAGAACCACTGGGGTAAGATCATGTTTGAGTTACTTTTTAAAGTGTGGGTTGATATCTCAATAGATACAGAAAACTACATACGAAACCACTGCATGTGATCTGACTAAAGAAGTAATATTCACTATGAGGTACAGCAGGTTTAGGAAGATAAAAGAAAGCCCATAAAATAGCAGGAAATAACTGATGATAGTGTACGTATGAGATTTGTGTAGGCTTCTTTAAAGGATGAAGGCATGTACATGATTTTAGTACATTGGTAATTTAAAGATCATACAATAATGAGTTCAGAAGAATATTGTTTATACACTGGTGTTGTTTTCAGAAAAGTACTATCATCTGAGGAAGTGTGGTTGGGAATTTCTAAAGACTAAACAAGATGGTCCGCACAAAGAGAGTTTATTTTGTCATTAAAATTAAAATTTGTATTAAGGAGAAGGCTTAGTGCTTGTCAATGCAAAAAATAAACTTGATACACAGAACCAGATAAAAGTAGGCAAAATAGCATGGGTCTGCGGTCCCTACATTCTTCACGGTGAGATAAGTGGCAGGGACATGAGAATTAGCATAACCTAAAGGGCAACTATTTTGGATTGTGCATCCAGAACAAAAGAGCTTGTCTCTAATTAGATAGTTGATAAAGACTGACAATCAAGGCTGTCCTCTGACACGTGCACGCACACTATGCCAAAGTCGTTCTCAATCTCAGTAACATGAGAACAGACAAATATTGTTAGGCTGATAGAAGTTTAGTTTTGTGGAGTATGCCTACAGTACTAGTAAATAGGAGAGACATGAAGATGAATTTGAAGCCTGTCTAGACAATTTAATGGCATACTAACTATGAAATGACACTCAAACCAAAGCATGTCATAACAAAGCAAACAGAAACCTTAAAGATGAGGTATTGCAAGGTACAGTAGGAAATGTGACTATCTTTAATATTTGAAGATGTTGATTTTGGTAGCTATCATACTCCATCTAGTCATTAAGCACACATCATGCAATCAGTCTCTAGTATCAATTTTAAGTACTGAAATCTTTGCTATTTCTAAAGCAAACAATTAAAACTACTAATAACTTTTATTAAGATTAAAGTTTTTTAATGATAATGGTAGTTTCAATGGCTCATGATTTTCTTTTACCTACTTTTGGTCCATCTGTAATTAGGCTGCGATTTTCTATCTCATTACATCTTTCTATTTGTCTTAGAGCAACATGGCAGGGCAAATACAATCTTGATATGTTTATCTTTAAGTTATAGACATAGACGAAGACACACACACACACACACACACATACAGACACACACATACACACACACCCTTGTTATTAACAGTTTCCTTCCATATAGTATCTGATTTCCTCATTTAGGATTTTGTTCTCTTGACCCAAGAATATTCCTCCTTCTAAGTTGATCTGGATGTGCCTAAGCATGCCTGCATGTTCTGTTGACTATACCACAAAGAAATGCTCTGGATATTCAGCACTCTTGGCATCTCTTGAAATTTCCTTTGTGAGATAGGCATAGTCTTTTAATTCAAATATGTGTGCAGGTTTGACATTTTTGGACACCCCATCAGCAATAGGCTTGAGGATTGTGGCTGAGTAAAATACTGCAAGTAAACCCGAAAGTGTGTGCTCTTATTCTGTAAATAGTTATCAGCTGTATTCTTCTGTTTTATTACTTTGTTTTTGCACCTGACAAGGTGTCTCACTTTTCTGGTGCTGTGTTTTCAAAAAAAGAACTTATACAAATAATAGCTTGACAAGGCTTTCAGTTCCAGTAGAGGAGTCCATGATCAGCATGGCAGGGAGCATTTCAGGAAAATGCAGGTATGGCCCTGAAGCACTCATTGAGAGCTTATGTCTTATTTACAGGCACGAGTCAAAGAAAATCAATCAGGAATTGCATGGGGATTTAAAACTGCAAAGGCTACCCCTGGTGGCACACCTCCTTCAACAAGGCCACATATGCCAATGCTTCCCAAAACAGTACCACCAAGTGGGAACAAGCATTGTAGGGAATGAGCCAAGGAGGTCCATTCTTATTCCAACCACTACACTAGGGTTTGCTGTCGCTCATAAATAGGATAAAATTTCAAACCGCACAATTTTTATACACCACTACTGTAACACTTTAATGTACATAGGTTATAATACCAGAAGAGGATATTCGCTATAGTTGTCCTGAAACTATGCTGCATCATTTAAAAATAATACATCGATGCCTGTAGAATCTGCTTATGAAGCTTTGGCTTTTTCATTTTAAACTTTTTATTTCACCAAGGAACTAAAATTACATATATTGAGAGACAAAGCCTACTCCATTTTTGGACCAGCCTCCATCTTAAGAAGAACTTGACCTATAGCTGAACTAAGGCTAAACCCAGGAAGTACCATGGGGTCCTAAGTACCGGGAAGGACCCCATGGGCTTGTCCTTGGCCCATACCCTGGAGTTATTCCTTAGCAACTTAATATCCATAGTCAATCAAAGATGAATCAGATAGCTTAAGATGTACTTTCAGATTCTTTGTGATTGTATGCAGTTTTGTTTCAGAGCACTCGCCTGTTGGCTTACAATAATCATACAATTAGATGCTTGCTATGCTGAAACCCCCTTTGTTTATGATTTCCTATAAAGCCTTGTCCTGCTTCTCCCGTCTATGGTATAACTGCGTCTCAAGCTTGTAATAAAGGATCCTAGTGCAATTACATCAGACTTGGCTCCTTTGTGGTCTTTGTAGTTAATGAGCACATCCTGGAACAACATATGCTAGTCAACTTCCCAGTCTGTCTCTCTAATATATACAAGTCTTACAATAAATACATTCATTTCTTCAAATAATATAATGAACACTCTGAACTCTGTATTAATGAACTGAATTGGTAATATAATAAGCATGATAATACTAATGAACATATTGGTTCATTAATACAAATAAGAAAGATATCTGTGGAATAATATTTTGTCTTAGTTTTAGAAAAGTAATTAAATTTTCCCAATAATTATGTATCTTACCAAGAAAGATATTATAGAACAGCCAATAATTTTATTTTATCTTGTATGTTTTACCCCCAAAGTTTAGTTATATCTGATATACTAAATGTATGAGTTAATATATGTTTCATGATTGTTGACTATTTACTTTTTAATTAAAACTAGTTGAAGTTTAATCAATTGCTTTTAAAATTGTCATTACAATAAACTTTTCTTCTATTGTGTTTAGCTTGCAACTTATTTAATTTTGTTTTTTAATGTATTTTAAACTTGGTATATAAGATTATTTTCCTACCCATCCGAACTGTTAACCCAATTAAATAAGAAGCAATTTCATGTGTTTTACTTGTGTCTAATTTTTTGACATAAACTTACCAACATTAACTGAGAGTAAACAGAAAGTTTCTTAAGATGAAGATTTCAGATTAATAGAGAAAATAAAGAAAAGAATAGGATTCTGGTTGCTTGAGTTCATTATTAATAATTCAGAGGAAATCACTTAATCCTTTGATTTTTTTTAACACCTATATGAAGCTTATGGATGAGACAATGATATTTCCTATTTGCTTTCAAAGTCTATATGTAACTAACTGGTTAAACTGTGTATACTTCCTTTAAAACTTATGTTTCTGTTTTAGTATACTTTTTCTTTACTAGGGTAATTTAAAATGATCAATGTCTCATTCCATCAGTCCATCAATCAAGCTACATTGGAATTCTACCAGTGAATCTCATGGGTATTAATTCATCGATTCTCATCTTTAGCTGATAAATAGCTTATAGCTGGAATTAATATATAATAAACACATTGATGATGTATAATTTAGGCAGAAGGGAATTCTGAAAGAATCATGGAGATTAAAGTAGCTAAATTGAAATCTATATTAATTATTTGGTAGGACAAAATTACGGCCTAGACAAGATGTAATTTGTCCTATAGAGTATGGTCTAGACTTTCAGCCTTGGCTGTTGCACAACTGAAAGTTGAACCGAGTAGCTGTTCAATCCAGGAGACTGACTGTTTTTGCTGCTGTAGTCCTGAAAGCTGTTGGTTTTCAGTCTACATTGGAACACTAAGAAAACAGGATTTTGTACTGACCTATCAACAAGATGCACAAACTGGCTAGTTAAGAGTGATGGCAAGCAGGCAAAAAATAATTTTCTTCTTCTGTGACCTTTTATAGGGGCTGCCACTAGGACGTATGATCCAGATCTAGGGAGAGACTTCTTTCTTTATACAATTTGATAGAAAACCCTTCATATATATACCCACTGACTTGGATTTAGTTCATTACAGATGCAATCAAATTGATAAAATGATATTAGTTATCAAAGCAGATTTCCTGTGTCTCACATACAAGAACAGGGTGAAGCCAGGCGTGGTGGTGCCCGCCTTTAATCCCAGCACTTGGGAGGCAGAGGCAGGCTGATTTCTGAGTTCTAGGCCAGCCTGGTCTACAGAGTGACTTCCAGGACAGCCAGGGCTACACAGAGAAACCCTGTCTTGAAAAAAACCAACCAACCAACCAAACAAACAAAGAACAGGGTGAGCTGCTGGTAGAGACAGGCTTGGAGTTCAGGACTTGGTTGAAAAATTTGAGATTTCTATACATTCTGCAGCATTCACCTCTCCAAAATGCTGCTCCATACATGAACACAGAAAACACTGCATTGTACTGCTGCAGAAAGAGGAAGAATAAATGTCACTGTGACCACTTGTGTTTCAAAGGATCTTCATTTTTATTTATTAAATGTATTCTTTAACAGTTGCAAATGCACACACACACACAAACACACACACACACACACACACACACACACACACACACATGCAGTGCATTCTGATTGCACTTCTTCTCTTCCTCTATCCTTTCTCCCAGTTCTATGAACTCTCCTTCTTTCTGCATATCTCTCTTCTCTGTGACTTTTTGGTTTGTTTTGTGACTTATTTAATTTTTCCATGTCTGTCTTTGGTTAAAAAACTAGTGGAAAAATGGGGGGTTTATCTTCAATCATGAACTTCTGATGCATTATTATATAAAAGCTATTTCAAAGCAAGTTGTCGTAGTATGTACTATTAATTCCATAATTCAGAAGATAGAGACAGGAAAATTTTGAGTTCTAGATCAGGCTGAGCTTTACAATATGAGCTTTTATGGATACACTTAGAATATACTTTAGCTGTACTTCCTATCTTTATCTTTGCATTAGTCACTGCAAGCATGACAAGTGGACATACCATAGCTGAGATACAATCAGGTCCTTTTCCTAAGTTAACACCCTTCTTTCCAATTCTTCTCTTAACTGTTCTCTCTACCTTTTTATCCTTTCTCGCCAGATTTATGTCTTTTTCTAGACATAAATGCATCATAACATTTTAAGCATGAATGCAATACACTTCAATCCCTGGGTATCATGTTATGCTCCCTACTCTTACTGTTCCTCCTTCATATCCAAGCCATCCTTTTAGTTTTGAGCATTGTCTCTATTGTATTATTTTGATTTTAACTATCACTTATTTTGTCTAGTGATGTTATCCATGGTAACATGATAAGAAATAATAGTAGTACAGGCTTGCATCTAAGATTTCATTGTTCCTTACTTTTAAAGCGCTGAATATTATATTACCCTAATGTGGGTTTTTTGTGCTGATTTGCTACTAGAAACATTCTCTTCCTTTGTATGCAAAATGGAACTCAAAACTCTGACTCTGTCTCCTGACTAACATTGACTTCTTATTGGATGTATATAACAGTCATTGACATGAAATCACAAAGAACAGAGAAACCCAATATTGATACAATGCGATTCTTTTGTCTTTCTCAGTTTTTTCCAGCATTTCATTCTCTGTTACTTCTGTACTTCAGGCTTAGAGGTTGCATGTTTATGTGTGTTTTCGTTTGACCTAGAGTCTTATGTCCTAGAATTTTATCTAGGACATAAGATTCTAGGTCTTAACTGACTATCTTCATATTTATCTTAGAATTAAGTTTGCAAGTGCATAGTACCCACCATTTAGATCTAGACATGGAGACTCACTACTTTCCTGCCCACACGTTCATTATGTTTAGTTTTTAATAAAATGTATTTATCTATTTACTCTACTAATATATATTTGGTATCTCATGACATTTGGTACTTTAAGTTCAGTTAAGAATGCATTCTGCTGGGGGAATCAGTATCCCTGGCCTCAAGCAATACTACAGAGCAATAGTGTTAAAAACTGCATGGTATTGGTACAGTGACAGACAGGAGGATCAATGGAACAGGATTGAAGATCCAGAAATGAACCCACACACCTATGGCCACTTGATCCTCGACAAAGAGGCTGAAAACATCCAATGGAAAAAAGATAGCCTTTTCAACAAATGGTGCTGGTTCAACTGGAGGTCAGCATGCAGAAGAATGCGAATTGATCCATCCTTGTCTCCTTGTACTAAGCTCAAATCCAAATGGATCAAGGACCTCCACATAAAGCCAGACACTCTGAAGCTAATAGAAAAAAAACTGGGGAAGACCCTTGAGGACATCAGTACAGGGAGAAAGTTTCTGAACAGAACACCAATAGCGTATGCTCTAAGAGCAAGAATTGACAAATGGGACCTCATAAAATTACAAAGTTTCTGTAAGGCAAAGGACACCATCAAGAGGACAAATCGGCAACCAACAAATTGGGAAAAGATCTTCACCAATCCTACATCAGATAGAGGGCTAATATCCAATATATATAAAGAACTCAAGAAGTTAGACTCCAGAAAACCAAACAACCCTATTAAAAAATGGGGTACAGAGTTAAACAAAGAATTCTCACCTGAAGAACTTCGGATGGCGGAGAAGCATCTTAAAAAATGCTCAACTTCATTAGTCATTAGGGAAATGCAAATCAAGACAACCCTAAGATTTCATCTTACACCAGTCAGAATGGCTAAGATTAAAAATTCAGGAGACAGCAGGTGTTGGAGAGGGTGTGGAGAAAGAGGAACACTCCTCCACTGCTGGTGGGGTTGCAAATTGGTACAACCACTCTGGAAATCAGTCTGGCGGTTCCTCCGAAAACTGGGCACCTTACTTCCAGAAGATCCTGCTATACCACTCCTGGGCATATACCCAGAAGACTCCCCACCATGTAATAAGGATACATGTTCTACTATGTTCATAGCAGCCCTATTTGTAATTGCCAGATGCTGGAAAGAACCCAGGTATCCCTCAACAGAAGAGTGGATGCAAAAAATGTGGTATATCTACACAATGGAGTACTATTCAGCCATTAGAAACAATGAATTCATGAAATTCTTAGGCAAATGGATGGAGCTAGAGAATATCATACTAAGTGAGGTAACCCAGACTCAAAAGGTGAATCATGGTATGCACTCACTAATAAGTGGATATTAACCTAGAAAACTGGAATACCCAAAACATAATCCACACATCAAATGAGGTACAAGAAGAAAGGAGGAGTGGCCCCTGGTTCTGGAAAGACTCAGTGAAACAGTATTCAGCAAAACCAGAACGGGGAAGTGGGAAGGGGTGGGTGGGAGGACAGGGGAAGAGAAGGGGGCTTGCGGGACTTTCGGGGAGTGGGGGGGCTAGAAAAGGGGAAATCATTTGAAATGTAAATAAATTATATCGAATAATAAAAAAAAAAAAAAAAAAAGAATGCATTCTGTTTTATGGCTAAATATTGACCTACTCTTATCGATGGGAGTCTCATTAGAAGATTTCTGCATAATGTAACTTTGAACATTTATTTCAGAAAATAATTGGACACTCTAAACACCTGCATTATATTTCAAATGTGCTAGATGATAATTCTTTTATGTTTTTGTGACTTGTTAAAATTATATTAACAAAAGTGACAAATTATGAAGTTTAATTTATATAACATCATTTTTATTACTATATTACTGTGTACTATTTTCTTTATGGCTACATGAAAAATTTACTTATATAAGTATAAAGGATCTATGTATTATTGTTATTATTATTATTGATATTCCTGATCATTCAAAGTTGTATAAACCAAAGAAATATGCTGATTTGATGACATACATCTACCTTCTTTTCTGTATTCAATATCAATAATGATGATATATCACTTGTATGAGTAACCTATTTTGTAATTCACTAGGAAATTTTTGTTCACAGTATGAGTTTTAGAATAAAACATTGAAACATTTTACCTACGTGAAAATAGTTTGGCCATCTTAAAATAGCAAAAAAGATTAATTGAATTATGATGGCCTTAAAAATACCAAATAATAGTAGAATTAGCACTGAAAACATTGAATAAGGAAAATATAGGGAAGTATGTGGCATGCAGACAAAATAAGGAATTTAGATGACTTTCACAACAATTAACATGCTATGCACATTTTTTCCTATTGATTCATTACAACCAATGTTAACTTTAGGTATAATTATGCTTCCTTTAAGAAGATAGAGAAGATTCAGGAGATGAACTAATACATGAATAAAGCAGGCAAGTTATTGTCCATCTACCCTGTTACTGTTATAGATAGAGTGTAATATATACCCTGGGGCCACTTTAATATTAACCTTGCCATCTTAACCCCTTCAAATTTAGTTAACCTATATGCTTCAGCTACTAAATTTTTGAATGTTTTATTTCCCTATTTGATTGCATTAAGATGGTGGATTCATTGATCAACAATTTTTTCTGTCATTCTCCCATCTATAGTATTGGTTTATTTCCAGTGTGTTCACTTGGCACAGTTTGCATTCTGTGACATAAACCACATTCATGTTTCTATCCTCCCCCTCCCCCACCCCGTCAGAGTAGGACCAAGCCTCACACAGCCCAGGTTTGACCTAGAACTCGATCCTCTTGCTTTCACTTCATTGGTTGATGAGATTACTAGTGTGGACTACAACATTCACTTATTCTCAGGTTCTCCAAAAACAGGTAAAATCTGCATCACTTCAATGTGAATTCCATTTCCTCTAATTGTTATTTAAAATGAGTAATAACCAAAGATACTTCAGCTCAATTTACCTCTCAGTGTCTTCTTACTCAAAATTTTTATGTGTTCATTTAGTGTTGCAACAAGAAGTGAGTGCTCAGATGGGCTTGATTTACATCAAATACATGATCCCCAAACAACTGTGCTTGCCACTCAATATGTCTTTTGTCTGTATTTTATTCTCTCAAAAATCATTTCTACATAAATAGAACTTTATAAACTTAGATATGCTATCATAGAGTTTAAAAAATCTTACTAAATCTACCAGAGGTGGCACCCGCCTTTTATTCTAGCACTCTATAGGCAGATCTAGGCAGATCTCTGTGCTTTCAATGCCCATGTTGACTATATCAAGTACCAGAATAAAAGCAAAACAAATAAACAAACTAATAAACAAAACCAAAACAAACAAACCCCTTTACTTCTATGTATGTTTTTCTCTTGCTTTTTAATGCACTTTCTTAGGATCTAACAAATACAAGACACTGTCTGTTCATTGTGAATGACCTGATAATTTTCTTTCATACTTTTAAAGTTACACATAAACATTTTAAGACAGTCATAAGCAAAAAAACTCTTTCAAATTAGAATATGTTATTTCATGGCCTACCATGCTTGTTTGTAGCTTTTGTTATCATTGTTTTCTTTCTCAAAGTTTGTTAATTTGAGTAGCTAATACAGGTTAAGTAGAATAGTCAAGAGAAATTCTGGTTTATAAACATATATTCAAAGATAATGTACATAGGGTTTTTTTTTTAATTCTTTTACCTCAAAGAGTAAGAAAACATGCAAATAACCTACATAAATCTGAGTACTATTACACTTTATAAAATTATGTTTTTTGAAGAAAAATTTCACACACAAAATTACAAACCACTAAATCAGTGCATTTCGCAAAAACATGTACTCATGTCAACAAATCCTACATTAATTTCTAGACAACAGTGATGGCCAAAGACTATTCCCCACAGTAATGTTTTAGTAGTTGTTTCAACAGAACCTCTACATTACATGCAGCAATTTAGCATCTATCTTAGCTTTATCAGTACAGCTTCTTCTGTACAATACAGACAGTAAATATTACATTCTTACTTTCTGATGGTTTAAATATTCATCATTTCAGTAATTACATCACATAGCTTAATTGAAATGCACCCATTATTTTAAGTGTTTGCTGAATGTAAAGTAGTTTGCAAACATAAATGCCTATTACTGTTATTTCAAAGCATCCTCTTACTTTACTTAAATATCTGACAATTAAACTTGGCCCGCAAGGGCACACCTGCTCCACAGCACCTTGTCACTCTCATCTACTGTTGTGTTTAATTGGAACTTTAAGTGTACAGTTCTTCTCAGATTATATTTCTGTCAACTGTCGTCATTCTGTCACCAATTCCACATTAGTTTTGAGTGATACAGCTTTTGACAGTATCCTGTCAGTCTGGCATACTGATAGCTCCTTCAAACTGATTAAAGATTTATTGTTTTCACCAGACCAGAATTTCTTTTCAGTTTCAGTCAGATCTATCCCTGAGGTATCCAAGGATAATATGATTGTAATTTTTCTCTTAGCTCATTCTTTCTTTCCAACCTCATGCCTGAGGGGAAAGGATCATGCTGTTCTTTTTGAAGACACGTTTCATTTAACATATCCAGAAAGTATTGAAAGAACTTTCAAAACTTCACAACACAACACATGAATGTTATAATACTCTATACATGAAACATAATTCTATTTTTATATGATAGAACATTCATAGGTGGAGAGCTTTCTCAAATACATAATTTTTTCTTGCTCTCTTAAAACATGTTTTTAATTTTATTTATACTTTTTAAATTAATTAGCTTATTTTTAAAATATATTTATATTTAAAGTGTTACCATGCTACCCTTACCATATTTCCCCCATCCAGAAACCCCCTGTTCTATCCCCCTCCCCCTGCTTCTATGAGGGTGTTCCTCCACCCACCAACCCACTCCTGTCTCCCTGCCTTCAATTCTCCTACACTGGGGCATCTATATAGCCTTCATAGAACCAAGAACCTCTTCTCCCACTGATGCCTAAAAATAAGATCTTACAAAGTAATCATGAAAGCTACTGTGAAAATATGAAAGTTTGTCACTAGCTAGTTTTGTTTTCTTATCTATCCAGAATTTTCATATTTACACATCACACTATTAATTTTGTTGCCAATGTAACTGTAATTTATTGGCATTATTAATTATTTTTCTTCTGTATGTGAAATGAAGCAATATGAAAAAGTTGTCATTGATTTCTTTCAGAAACCTAGAGGATTCATTCTTCTATTAGATGTCTTCTGGAGTATTGGGTCATATAAGAATGATAACTAATTATATAAAATGATAACTGATTATTTATTAATTAATTTCATAATAAATATTTAATAATTTTATAGATTTCAAGTAGAAGAAAATCTGACTTAACTAGAGCAGCTCATAATGAAGATATTTTTAATTGCTTTATAAAAGGTTCTGGTAGCTTAATGATCATGATTGCAAAACTGAATATTTTAAAGTTTAGCAATTTGAGTTATTTTTGCCTTACAGAAAATGTTATTATATGACTTTGGCTGATATTGTTTTTTCTTATGATCTCTTGCTATATTTTTATTGATTATCTTTGAAAAACACTCTTGAAATATCTAGTGACATTCTTCTTTGTCCTCGATGCCTGGAAATCCCCCACATAAGGTTGTGAGTCAGCCACTATTCATAGAAATAGACTGTATTTTAATGAATCCCAAAATCTTATTTTATTTAAATGAATATTGATTTGTGTCATTTACTGTGCATCATTTTTTATTCAGAAAGAAATAGATTTTATTTGGCTTTAGGGCTGAGAGGAAGAGAAAAAGAAAGAGAAAGTAAGGAGAGCTAGTTCGATACCCAAGCAAATTTTGTACAAACAGTAGACACAATTGCACTTTAAGCATCAAGCGCAAAACCTTCTCTTATATTTGGAATCAAATGTGAGACTGATGGGACTGTTTGATTCCCATCAAATGATGGTGTTTCACCTCAACGTAAGACCTTACTATATGTCTAAATGGTGCTTAATGTGTAAAATTTAAAAGTTAAGACTCAAGGAACAATTCTTATTTATGCAGAGACTTGAGCCTTACTGTTTTGTATATTCAGTATTATTATGTAATGATGTTGCACAATATGTACTGAAGTTATCTAAAGATAGGGAGCATGTTCACACATGCATAATTTTGTATATAATTAATATCTTGGAGTATATTACTGTATAATTAATATGTTTATTTCTTGATATTATTATAGTTACAATATCTTCCTCTACAAGAGCAAATTAAGATAGAAAATCCTGAGACAGAAGCTTTCTGGTTTCTGTCTGTAGCTGGAGAAGATCCTCTGTCACAGGGCTCCATACTCAGGTGGTACAGGGAGATATCTAACCTCCCAGGAGTGCTGACAGACCTGTGAGTGTAGGTAGGAACACCCCTGCTGCTCAGAAGAGCCCTCCATGAACCCTCAGGATACAGGAACCCAGGGGCAGCCTACAACTGGAGGCCGTACCCAGATTTCTGTCTGATCTGATCCTGGGCCACAGACCTACATACACAAATACTGCCAGAAGAGAGCTACAGGTCACCCAGTAGTGCCTACATATGGGTGAGCACAGAGATGACCCTGTATCACAGCTTTCCATACCTAAATTTCTCAAGGAGTGAAGTGGTCATCCGGAAGTACTGACACACAGGCTTGCAGGACAGACAAGCCACAGTCAAAGATAGGAAGACCAGCTAATATCAGAGATAACCAGATGGCGAAAGACAAGGGAAAGAATACAAGCAAGACAAACCAAGGCTACTTGATATCATCAGAACCCAGCTGTCTCACCACAGTGAGCCCTGGTTACCCCAACACACCAGAAAATCAAGACTCTGATTTAAAATCACATATTATGATAATGGTAGAGGATTCAAGAAGGATATAAATAACTCCCTTAAAGAAATACAGGAGAACACAGGTAAACAGGAAGAAGTCCTTAAAAAGGAAACACACACACACACACACACACACACACACAGACAGACCTAAAGAATTACAGAAAATTACAACCAAACAGGTGAAGGAATTGACCAAAACAATCCAGGATCTTAAAATGGAAGTAGAAACAATAAAAGAAAAATCACAAAGGAAGACAACTCTGGAGATAAAAAGCCTTGGAAATAAAGCAGGAGTCATAGATGCAAGTATCAACAACAGAATACAAAAAATAGAAGCACAAATGTCAGGTGCAAAAGATACCATAGAAAACATTGATACAACAGTCAACGAAAAGGCAAAATGAAAAAAATAAGAAAAACAAAAAAACAAAAAAACAAAAAACTCCTCACCCAAAATATCCAGAAAATCCAGGACACAATGAGAAGACCACACATAAGGATAATAGGTATAGAAGAAATGGAATATTCCTAAATCAAAGGGCCAGTAAATATCTTCAACAGAACTATAGAAAAAAACTCCCCTAACCTAAAGAAAGAGATGCCTATGAACATTCAAGATGCCTACAGAACTCCAAATAGATTGGATCAGAAAAGAAATTCTTCCTGTCACATAATAATCAAAATAACAAATGTACTAAACAAAGAATGAATATTTTAAAAAGTAAGGGAAAAGGGCCAAGCAGATGTTTCAGAATTACACCAGACTTCTCACCAGGATTATGAAAGCTAGACGATCCTGGGCAGATGTCATACAGACCCTGAGAGAACACAAGTGCCAGTCCAGACTACTATATCCAGCAAAATTCACAATTATCATAGAGAGAGAATTCTAGATATTCCATAACAAAACCAAATTTACACAATATCATTCCACAAATCCAACCCAAAAAAAGGATAATAGAGGAAAAATACCAATACAAGGAGGGAAACCACACCCTAGAAAAAGCAAGAAAGTGACCTTTCAACAAACCCAGAAGAAGATAGCCACAGAAACAAACAAACAAACAAAACATCAAAAATAACAGGAAGCAACAATCACTATTCCTTAATATCTCTTAATATCAATGAACTCAATTTCCAATAAAAAGACATAGACTAACAAACTGGATAAATAAACAGGACCCAGAATTTTGCTCTATACAGGAACAACACCTCTGTATTAAAGGTAAACACTATATCAGAGTAATGGGTTGGAAAACAATTTTCCTAGCAAATCATCCCAGGAAACAAGCTGGAATAGCCATGATAATATCAGATAAAATCAACTTTCAACCAAAAGTAATCAAAAATATAAGGAATGACAATTCATACTCATCAAAGAAAAAAATCTACCAAGAACTCTCAATTCTGAACATTTATGCTCCAAATGCAAGGACAGCCACATTCATAAAAGAAACTTTACTAAAGTTCAAAGCACACATTGCACCTCACCCAATAATTGTGGGGAACTTCAACACCCCACTCTTACCAATGAACAGATCCTGGAAACACAAAATAAACAAAGACACAGTGAAACTGTGCGAAGTTATGAACCAAATGATTTTAACAGATATCTATAGAACATTTCATCCTAAATCAAAGGGATATACCTTCTTCTCAGCACCTTATGATATCTTCTCCAAAACTGACCATATAATTGGTCCCAAAACAGACTTCAATGGCTATAAGAGGATTGAAATAATCCCATACCTCCTATCAGATCACTACCAATTCAGGCTGGTCTTTAATGCCAACAAAACAACAGAAAGCCCACATATCCATGGAAACTGAACAACATCTACTCAGTGATAACTGGACAAGGAAAAAAATGAAGAAAAAATTAAAAACTTTTTAGAATTTAATGAAAATGAAGCCACAACATACCCAAATTTTGGGGCACAATGAAAGCAGTTCTAAGAGGAAAACTCATAGCTCTGTGTGCGTCCAAAAAGAAACTGAGGAGAGCTACCAGCTTCACAGAACATCTGAAAGCTCTAGAAGAAAAAGAAGCAAATACATCCAAGAGGAGCAGATGGCAGGAAATAATCAAACTCAAGGCTGAAATCAACCAAGTAGAAACAAACAAACAACAACAACAAAATTATACAAAGAATCAACCAATCTAGGAGCTGGTTCTTTGAGAAAATTAACAAGATAGATAAACTCTTAGTCAGACTAACCAGGGTACACAAAGGAAGTGTCCAAATTAACAAAATCAGAAATGAAAAGGGAGATATAACAACAGAAACTGAGGTAATCCAAAAAAATCATCAGATCATACTACAAAAGTCTTTACTCAACAAAATTGGAAAATCTGGATGAAATGGAAATTTTCCTAGAGAGATACCAGGTATCAAATTTAAATGAGGAGAAGATAAACTATCTAAACAGTCCCATAACCCCTAATGAAATAGAAGCAGTCATCATAGACTCCCAATCATAAAAAGCCCAGGACCAGATGAGTTTGGTGTTGAGTTCTATCAAACCTTAATAGAAGACCTAATACCAACACTCTCCAAAATATTCCAAACAATAGAAATGAAAGGAACAGTACCCGATTTGTTCTATGAAGCCACAATTAAACCAGACAATGATCCTATATAGAAGGAGAATTTCAGACCAATTTTCCTTATGAATATTGATGCAAAAATGCTCAATAAAATCCTCACAAAAATAAATCCAAGAACACTTCAGAATGATCACCCATGATGATCAAGTAGGCTTCATCTCAGGGATGTAGGGATGGTTCACTATAAGGATGTAAACCACTATATATAAATAAACTTAAAGAAAAAAAACACGATCATTTCATTAGATGCTGAGAAAATATTTTACAAAAATCCAATACTGTTCATAATAAAAGTCTTGGAAGGATCAGGAATTCAAGGCCCATACCTAAAGATAGCAAAAGCAATATACAGCAAACCAGTAGCCAACATCAAACTAAATGGAGAGAAACTGCAACCAATCCCACTAAATCAGGGACTAAACAAGCCTGCCCTTGTCTCTGTACCTATTCAATATAGTACTTGAAGTCCTAGCCTGAGCAATTAGACAACAAAAAGAGGTCAAAGAGATACAAATTGGAAAGAAAGAAGTCAAAATATTTGCAGATGATATGATCGTATACTTAATTGACCCCTACCAGAGAACTCTTAAACCTGATAAACATCTTCAGCAAAGTGTCTGGATACAAAATATAAACTTAACTCAAACAAATCAGTGGTATTCTTGTACTCAAAGTATAAAAAGGCTGAGAAAGAAATTACAGAAACAACTCCCTTCACAATAGTCACAAATAATATAAAATACTGTGGTGTGGCCCTAATTAAACAAGTGAAGATCTGTATGACAAGAACTTCAAGTGTCTGAAGAAAGAAATTGAAGAACATCTCAGAAGATGCAAAGATCTCCCATACTCAGGGATTTGCAGGATTGATATAGTAAAAATTGCCATCTTGCTAAAAGCAAGCTCCATATTCAATAGAATCCCCATCAAAACTCCAACTCAATTCTAAAAGAGTTAGGAAGAGCAATTATTAAATTCATATGCAATAAAAAAACCCAGGATAGCAAAACAATTCTCAACAATAAAAGAACTTCTGGGGGGATCAGCATCCAAGACCACAAGTTGAAGTGCAAAGCCAAAGTGCTAAAAAACAAAAACAAAAACAAAAACAAAAAAACTGCATGGTATTGGAACAATGACAGACAGGTAGATCAATAGAATAGAACTGAAGACCCATAAATAAACCCACATACCTGTGGCCACTTGATATTTAACAAAGGAGCTAAAACCATCCAGTGGAAAAAAGATAGCCTTTTTTAACAACTAGTGCTGATTCAACTGGTTGTTAGAATGTAGAAGAATGCAAATTGATCCATTCTTATCCCCTTGTCCAAAGCTCAAGTTGAAGTGGGTCAAGGACCTCCACATAAAACCAGATACACTGAGACTAATAGAAAGGAAAATGGGGGAAGAGCCTCAAGCACATGGGCACAGGGGAAATTTTCCTGAACAGAACACCAATAGCTTATGAAGAATTGACAAATGGGACCTCATAAAATTACAAAGTTTCTGTAAGGTGAAGGACACTGTCAATAACACAAAAGGGCAACCAACAATTTGGGAATAGATCTTTACCAACCCAACATATGATAGAAGGCTAATATCTAATATATACAAAGAACTCAAGAAGTTAGACTCCAGAGACCAAAATAACCCTATTAAAAGTGGGGTACAGAACTACACAAAGTATTTTCACCTGAGGAATATTGAATGACTGGGAAGCACCTAAAGAAATGTTCAACATCCATAGTCATCAGGGAAATGCAAATCAAAACAACCTTGAGATTCCACCTCTTACCAGTGAGAATAGCTAAGATCAAAAACCTAGATGACAGCAGAAGCTGGAAAGGATGTAGAGAAAGAGGAATACTCCTCCACTGCAGGTGGAATTGCAAGCTGGTACAGTCACTCTGGAAATCAGTTTGGCAGCTTCTCAGAAAATTGGGCATAGTACTACTGGAGAACCCTGCCATACCAGTCCTAGGCATATACCCAGAATATTCTCCAACATGTAATAAGGGCACAAGTTCCACTATGTTCATAGCAGCCTTATTCATAATAGCCAGAAGCTGGAAAGAACAGAAATGTCCTTCAACAGAGAAATGGATACAGAAAATGTGGTACATTTACACAATGGAGTACTACTCAGGTATTAAAATCAATGAATTCATGAAATTCTTAGGCAAATGGATGGAACTAGAAACTATCATCCTGAGTGAGGAAACCGAGTCACGAAAGAACACACATGGTATATACTCATTGATATCTGGATATTATCCCAGAAGCTTGGAATACTCAAGATACAATTCAGAGACCATATGAAGCTAAAAAAAAGGGGGACCAAAGTGTGGATATTCTGGTCCTTCTTAGAAGGGGGAACAAAATACCCGTAGGAGGGGATACATAGATCAAGTGTAGAACAGAGACTGACAGAAAGCTCATTCAGAGAGTGCCCCACCTGGAGATCCATCCCATGTACAGTTACCAAACCCAGACACTATGGTGGATGCCAACAAGTGCTTGCTTGACAGAAGCCTGATACAGCTGTCTCCTCAGAGGTTCTGCTAGTACATGACAAATTCAGAGGTGGATGCTCGCAGCCAACCATTGAACTGAGCACAGGTTCCCCGATGGAGAAGCTAGAGAAAAGACCCAAGGAACTGAAGGGGTTTACAGCCCCATAGGAGGAACAACAATATTAAACACCCACGACCCCCAGAGCTCCCAGGGACTAAACCAGCAATCAAATAGAACACACGCAGGGATCCATGGCTCCAGCTGCATATATAGCAGGTGATGGCCTTGTTGCACATTAAAGGGAGGAGAGGTCATTGTTCCTGAGAAGGCTTGATGCCCCAGTACAGGGAAATGCCAGGACAGGGAAGCGGGAGTAGGTAGATCGGTGAGCAGGGGTATGGAGAATGGGTTAGGGACTTATGGGGAGTAGGAACCTCGAAAGGGGACATTTGAAATGGAAATAAAGAATATATCCAAAAAACAAATAAAAAGAGATAGCAGAAAATCATCGCATTGGTACCATTTTCCAACTATTTATATCATAATTTTTAAATATTTACCACTCCTATTTAATAAATTATCATAATTTCACATAATATTTGTAGATACTTATTTAATTAATTAGCTTTTGAAATGGATGAATGTACTAATAAACATACATTATATTAGATTTTATCTATACTATCAGAATCCAGAGAATTGATTCTTTGTATTCTAACTCTGAATAAATAATAATTCAGGTCAATGTAAATTAATCTCTTATATTACCAAAGAGTAATGCAAACACGGGTCAATTTAACAGAATAAAAATTTTATTCCTGTGTGCTTGGACACCTGTATAAACAACATACTCACTTCTTATTCCAACAAAAAGCTTGAGGTTGGCAAAAATTATTCAAGAAGTTTTCAGACTTAAAGTTTCTAACATTGTCTCATAAAACACCAATTTATGCTTTCATTGTCCTGTATAAACCATAAATTACACACTCTTGTTTGTGTGGTCTACTTTTATGTTTTTGTTAATTTATTTTCTCATATATTACATCCTGACCACGTTTTCTCTTCCTTCCCTCTGGGCTCAACTCCTCATTCCCCCACTTCCTCCACATTCACTCTTCCTGTTTGCCTTAAGAAAATGCCAAGCTTCTCAGGGATACCATCCAAATATGGCATTATATTTGTGTACAATGTGTTTTGAGGGACTCCTTACAGCTGGGTGGAGACTGTTTCTGATACTTATTTAGTCTTAACATAAATAAAGTAAAGCCAAATATTCCTCTCCTATAAGAGGAAAGTAAACTAAGCTTTTAAAAGACTGCTAGTCATGTTATGTGACTGTATATGATAAGAAAATATTTTATCCTTTTGATTTTAAATTTGATAGTGTTCCTGCCAGTGAATATTGCACCTATGTGGGAGTGAAGCATGAATCAAATCTGTTTGAATTTGAAAACAAGCTAAAAGAACTACTTGTCCAATATGTGTTAATATATGTTTATTATTTAGTAGGCAATCATGACTATAATTTGAATGGCTATCATCAGGTTATAATTAATTTTAATAATAAAAATCCAAGCCAGCATATCAAGTAAAAACAGTAAGTTGTCTTTTCATACTCCACATCTGATACTTATAAAACATAAATATTTTAAATCATTTAATTTTTCTAATTTCATTTATATTAGCAAATGATTTATGCATGTACATATAGAATAATTGAAGTTATTAAATATTTCTGAAGATAAATATTCATAAAGTAATCGAGGCATCAAACCCACTTAAATAAAAAAGTGTTTGTGATGCCTATGTGGTTAGAAACTCCATTCTCCATTCTCATTGCTATGATAAACTGATGCACAAAGCAATGTAAAGAAAGATTTATACAAGTTCAGAGATTGAGAGTACAGTTGATGACTTTTTTTTCATGGTTAAGAGTCCTTTACTTATTTATTTATTTATTTTAATATTTTTTATTCAATATATGTTTTATTTACATTTCAAATGATTTCCCCTTTTCTGGCCCTCTACTCCCCGAAAATCATGTAAGCCCCCTTCCCTCCCCCTGTTCTCCCACCCACCCCTTCCCACTTCCCTGTTCTGGTTTTGCCTTATACTGCTACATTGAGTCTTTCCAGAACCAGGGGCCACTCCTCCGTTCTTCTTGTCTCTCATTTGATGTGTGGATTATGTTTTGTATTCCAGTTTTCCAGGCTAATATCCACTTATTAGTGAGGGCATACCATGATTGATCTTTTGACTGGGTTATCTCACTTAGTATGATGTTCTCCAGCTCCATCCATTTGTCTAAGAATTTCATGAATTCATTGTTTCTAATGGCTGAATAGTACTCCATTGTGTAAATATACCACATTTTTTGTATCCATTCCTCTGCTGAAGGACACCTGGGTTCTTTCCAGCTTCTGGCTACTACAAATAGGGCTGCTATGAACATAGTGGAGCATGTGTCCTTATTGCATGCTGAAGAATCCTCTGGATATATGCCCAGGAGTGGTATAACCAGGTCCTCAGGAGGTATCATGCCCAGTTTTCTGAGGAACCGCCAGACTGATTTCCAAAGTGGTTGCACCATCTTGCAACTCCACCAGCAGTGGAGGAGTGTTCTTCTTTCTCCACATCCTTGCCAACACCTGCTGTCTCCTGAGTTTTTAATTTTAGCCATTCTGACTGGTGTAAGGTGAAAGCTCAGGGTTGTTTTGATTTGCATTTCCCTGATGACTAATAAAGTAATCTGTCTAGCCCTCCGATTGATGACTGTTAACATGGGGTATTGGTTGGAACAAGAGGTCCTTGCTTCTCATGTCTATAGACAAGAAGCAGAGAGAAAGGTTTAAACTCCATTTTATTACATGGATGGCATTACTGCATTCACAGGTCATCTTGCCACAAGATTGGCCCCTTCACATTTTTATCATAGATGGAAGTTATAGTCCTGAGGATTCATCTCTTCCTGGCTAGCTAAAGACTCTTAATGGTGAAGGGATGAAGAGGTGCTGGTTTTCTTGACTTATTGCCTTGGATCTGTTAAGCAAATGTGAGAATGTTCATTGTAAAACTCATGACTCTGCTCTAGCAGATGGAATGAGATTCTTGGCCTGGAAGGTCCAGAACATTTCAATGGGCTTATGTGTCTTTACATCATTATACTGAACAGAAAAATCATTAAAGCATAGATATGCTTGTATAGAAATAGAATAAGTGATAGCAAAACAAGGTGCTTAAAGAAAATTAATTTGTAACTAATATTTTTTGAACAAGGAAGGATTTTTTATACAAGGTATTTTTTATTTTAAAAAAGCTTGAAAAACCTATGAAGAATGAAATTAACAAAAAATCATTGGAAATTTTAATACTAGATTAGACAGCAATTTTTATATCAATATGTAATATATTAACAATCATATGTTTTAAAAAATAAAGAAATGACAATTCTTACATTTAGATGAGATTAATATAAACAACAACAAAAACATTTCTTGATTGTTTTATGTTAGGACAATGCTAGGGTTTGAGCCTTGAACTTTGCTCATTTTTGGCAAGTACTATAGCACTGAGTTACATTAGAAGACCCTGAGCTACGAATTCAGAGTACTAAAAATACAAGACATATTCTCTAATGGAAATTGATATGGTATTTAATAGTATTATGCTTTGTGGGATAAAACTTTGCTATAATTATTGTACACATGTGGATTAGCTGTCCAATAGAATTGTGGAGATATAAATAAATTTCATATAATTGAAACTATAGAAGAAAAAGTATAAAAGAAATTTAAATGAAGTATGTTTTAAAATCCTAAAATTTTTTATACCAGAAATAAATAAACTTTAGTGTATGGTAGGTATTTAAAAAGAGAGATTATGGCCAGCAAGATGGATTGTTGGGTAAAAGCACTTGTTTCCAAGAGTGACAACATGAGTTTGATCCCTGAGGCTAATACAGAGCAGAACCAAAGGAAATGAGTTGTTCTCTGATCTCTTCCTGAATGCTAGAAATTATTCACAGAAATACATAAATAAAATTACAAAATAAATAAATAAATAAATAAGAATTTTAAGTAATTATTAGCTCATAAAATATCAAAATTCTTGCTTGGCATGCCTTTTGAAGAAAATGTATGTTTATATCATGGCTCCCCATCTGGTCAGCTTGTATAATATATAAACCTTAGCACTACCCATCTGTGATCTGATATCAATATCTACTTGACTTTCTTCTCTCATCTACATAGTGTTCACTACAATATACCTTGAAGATACATCGTAACGATCAATTATGATATCATGAAAGTCCATAGTCTTTTTTAGTAGACACAATTTATAGCTATAGCAAGAACATTGTGTTCATTCGGAACATAATCACATGTTTCAGCATTGGAGCAATGATTCATTTAAACACTGTTCACTTTGTGCTTATGAGGCTTAATGAAGGCCTAATTTAATTTGGTTGGATATTAAAAAACATCTAATATTGTTCAGAGAAAATGATTAGCTTGGATAGAAATGAGAGCCCCGAGGGTTTGGCAGTTCATCACATAGGGAATTATTTATTGCCTTGCTAAAGTAAAACAAAACAGCGTCTTGCTATTTATGGAGTAAGATTCTATAATGACAGAGAATCTGCTGCTTAACTGTTGACAATGCTTTGTAGGAAGAGTCGATGGTAATGAGATTGTTTTGTTCTGTTAGAGATGATGGATGCCACAGGTTAGGGGATATTTTTTAAAAGATCACAGTGATAAATGTTTTGTTTTTCTTTTGATTTTTTCCAGGAATTAACATTCATGTACTTTATTTATTTTAGTTTTGCTGAGCAATTCTTTGATTTTCATATTTTATTTCTCTTAACTTTAGAATCATATTTAGTTAGAAGTAGTTCCTCTTGAAGATGAAGGATCTTAAATATTTGTTTTGTTTTTTATGGTAGGCTTTATAAGTTCAGTAGGAATAGTGAGATATTAACAAACAATCCTTAAAAGTTAATGCTAATTTGGAACTCTGGATTGTGTTACAAAATTGAATGTTTATTCATCATATTTCTTATATATAAATATATGTATAAAACATGTTCATTATTTCAATATAGCACATATAGTGTCAGCATATAATTTTTCTTAGATTTAAACCATTGACATTCATACAAATTATAACATGATCACTTTTGTCTAAAAAGAATGATATTTCTTCTTTCTATTGGTTCCATCTGGTGATTACGAACAAAAAAAGAAACAGGCTTTATTCTGGCCATGCAAAATTTATGCTGTTATCTTAAAATAGAAAGCATCTTTCTATATTACTCTTTTTTGGGATGGCTCCAGATATTTCTGTGAGTCTTGAATTATCTCATAGCACTAAGAGTAAAATAGAAAACTGTAGAAGGCCTCTACACTTGACATAGTCATACTTACTGATGATCTAGATCCTCATTTGACTACTCATTTGCCTCACTTAGAGAACACATTCATGTCTGTACAAATCCCTGTCTTATTCTATGCCACTTCCTTAAATATTCATAAGAGTAGGTGAAGTGTATGAATAGAAAAATAAGTTAACTGAATATTTCCAAATAGATGCACATGAGTTATAAACAGACAGACAAACAGAGAGACAGGGTGTGTGTGTGTGTGTGTGTGTGTGTGTGTACGTATATATACACATATACACAAAACCACACATTCTTATACACACTCATAAATATGAATGTGTATTTGTGTTTGTATTTGTGTTTGTTTAAAGAGAGAGACAGAGGTGGAAAAGCAAGCAAGTAGTGTTTAAAGAATAACATTCTTATGAAGCAAAAGTCTTGTTCTATTTAATTCAAAAGCATGTATTTTAGAGAGTATATATTTCAAACCAGTGTCAAAAACAACATTAATGCTAAAACTTAAAGTCCATATGATTATTTAAAAAAGAAGAAAGACATAGAACAATTCAAAGATTGAAGCTACATTTCCTATGGGTACTTTTTGCTACAAGAGTATGTTTAGAAGTTCCACTGTACAATGCCTAGTTAGAATTTGTGAAATATTAGAAACATAAACCTTTCTACCAAACAATAGTGGAATTCCCCCTCTATCTCTAAGAGTAAGAGTGTGATGTGTCAGAGGACATCAGTTATCCCCTTTCATTACCCTGTCCTTATTACTCCGAGGTGGTATTTAACTGAATCTGAACTTCTTGTATGACAGCTGGGCTCTTGGTAATAAAGGTTTGATGCCCCTGCTGTTGCCATGCCCTTCAGTGTTGATGATTCAGTTATGCATGTGACAATACCATGATTTTTAGATGGGTGATAAGATCCATGTAGGATATCAATGGGAGGAGAAGTCCTTGGTCCTGTGAAGGCTGGTTGCCCCAGCGTAGGGGAATGCCAAGGTGGGGAGGCAGGAGTGGGTGGGTGGGTGGGGGAATACCCTCATAGAAGCAGAGAGAGGGGAGGATGGGATAGGGGATTTCTGGGGAGGAGAAAACCAGGAAAGGGGATACCATTTGAAATGTAAAAGAAAATATCGAATAAGAAAAGAAAAAAAAAGAGAAAAATTAAAAAAAAGAAAAAGGAATGGACTTACCCAACAGCCCATTTTCCAGCCACCATGATTTCAGTTTTAGACAAATAAAACACACAAGTAGAGATTTAGAAAATTAAAGTTTAATTATTATATGAAAAAAGAAATGAATCCTCAGGGCAATGATGATGCAATATCTGTCTCATCTTGACTATAAGGCCAAATCAGATAAAAAATAATCTGATAACGGAGTGTTTGCAACTTCCCACATTACCATGTGAATCTTGGGAATGACTATGTTCAACATCAGATACTACATTCCAGACAATAATAAAATGATGCAGTTGATCTGAAAATTGTAAATAGTCATTATTGTTGTTTTTATTGTTTTCATTGCTTTTTTATTGGTTATTTATTTATTTACATTCCAAATGTTATCTCTCTTCCCATTTTCCCCTCCACAACACCTCTCTCCACATGTCCTTCCCCTTTCTGTATGAGGGTACTTCCTCACCTGCCCACCTACTCCTGCCTCAGCACCCTAGCTTTCCCCTACACTGGAGCATCAAGCCTCCACATGACCAAGGGACTTCTCTCCTATTGATGCCAGATAAGGCAATCCTCTGCTACATATCTAGCTGGAGCCATGGGTCAACCCATGTGTCTTTGGTAGCTGGTTTAGTCCCTGGGAGCTTTGAGGGGTCTGATTGTTTGATATTGTTGTTCTTTCAATGGAGTTGCAAATCCTTGCAGCTCCTTCAGTCATTGCCCTAACTCCTGTTTGGGGTCCTCTGTTTGGCTGTGAGCATCAGCATCTGTATTAGTCAGGCTCTGGCAGAGCCTCTAAGGGGCCCACTATACCAGGCTCTTTCCAGCAAGCTCTTTTTGGCATCAGCAATGGTGTCTGGCTTGATTATCTGCAGATGGGATGGATCCCTAGGTGGAGGCAGTCTCTGGATGGCCTTTCCTTCAGTTTCTGCTCCACTCTTTGTCTCTGCATTTCCTTTTGACAGGAGGAATTCTGGATTATTATTTTTGAGGAGAGTAGCTGGCCCCATCTCTCAACTGGGGACTATGCCTATGCATTGGCTATAGCCTCTAAAGTTTCTAGCTTGCATTTGTCAGGTATTTTTGCTAATTGACTAATCTCCTCCCTGTTGGGTCCTAGGAACCTCTTGGGTCCCTGGCATCTGGGACTTTCTAGTGGCTATCCCCAGGTCCTCCTCTCCCCATGCTACACATCTCCTTTCAAATTCCTGATGCTCCATACTTCTCCCCCATCTCTTTCCTGTATCTGCTGTGGGTCCCTATTTTACCTCCCCCTCCTCTGTCCCTCCCTGATCCCTCTCTCCCTTTAACTCCCAAGATTACATTTCCCCCCTTCTGAGTAGGACAGTAGCATCCACATTTTGGTGTGGTCTTCCTTCTTCTTAAGTATTTCTGTTGTCTTGCAAAATAAAAAATGTATTAAATATTCTCCTACAAGTATAAGCTATAAATCACAAAGTAGCACAAACTACCAAAGATATATGTGAAGACAGATGTGTATAAAATCTATGTGCATTTTAGGTAATAAAAATATGTAATGAATTATTCACAAAATACTTCATGTTTTATCCTATGTTTGCAAGAACTTGGGAATATGACATTTGTACCTATAGTCTTTAAATTAATTTTCTCAACAGTATTTTTGAGACATATTATTTACCTTTTGATGGCAATAATAATTCCTCAGTTGTTGATATAAAGATGTAAAAATGGAAGTAACATGGGAAAGGGAAAAGAGGCAGCAAACATCATAGTGCTTCCAGGAATGTTCAAGAGAGCACTGCTGACTGACTGACTTGGCATTTAACACACAGAACAACTATTTTGAGTCAACTTGAATCTGAATACTTGATAGGAACAAGAACATTGAACAATTTATCCCTGGATTTTTTAGTCTATCCTTTATCAGCACAAGTACAAATAACAAGGTAAGAATTAGCCAAAGCACCCTTAATTGGAGTAATGCAATTATTATTAATGATGACATCCAACAGCAGCTTAGTGAATTCACACTGCCAACTTAAATCTCTGTATATATATATATATATATATATATATATATATACGTATCAAGTACTTAGAGAATCCTGGTGTTGTGAGTACCTGACAAACTGTGAGGTACTTAGCATGATGATACTCTGCAATAGAGGTTCAGTCTCCTCAACAGTGAGAAATATGATACAGAAGGGCATCAATGTGAAAATCTCTGCCAAGAGAGATGTGCAAACTATGATCACAATTATGTTATTGGGCAAAAAGCTAAAAATAAAATTAATGTCTCAAATATAGTCTTTATACATTGTGTTCATAACAGTTTTATTCAGTGGTAAAGTTAGAGGCCCCATGTATGTCCAAAGACAAAAATAATGTTTAGTGCCTAACAACATGATATTCAGGTCCTCAAATAAAGGGCATTCTTCATTTGTATATATACAATAAGATGCCAGGGACATGATAGAAGCATATGAAATGGAATATATAGAATAGAAAAAATACTTTATTTGGTATCATATAACTTACATTTTCCTTATCTATTCATCAGTTTTTATACAAATGTAGTTAATTCCCACAAGAGCTACATACTATCTAACAAAATTATCAACACCAGGCATGACAACACTCTCTTGCCATGATGGCCAGGGTTGTTCAAGAGATTCAATAGCAAATTATTCAATGCTATTGATTTTCACCTAGTTGTCCCCAAGAATTGGAAAGTAAATTCAGTTGGTAAAGACACCAGTCACATTAGATGCAGAACTCAGAGGCCATCTGAACTATAATTGACATTAAAAAAGGATTATTCTGAGTTTGTGTCTCCAAAAATCTTAGAAGCTATAACCATTAAATCTCAACAACATGAGCACCTAATCATGAGAGAGCAAACATAACACCAATAGACATGCTATGGTTGAAATTTCAAAAGACCTCAACCAAACACATGTAACTGCAAGCAACTAAAACCAGTAACAGTCCATCCTGTAAAACCAATAGCAGCATACATATTGATAAGGTTGTCTATATGTAGTTAATAATAATGATTTATATAGATATATATATAAGACAAAATAGTACATACATCTGAAAAAGATATGGGAACAATGAATATAGATATAGGATGCTTGAAAGAAGGGAAGGAGAAGGAGAAATAAAGTAATTCTACTTTAATCTCAAAAGATTAAGATATCATTTACAGAAAAATTTAATTTAAAGAAAACCATATAGTTGAAATATTAATATTATCTGAGTACTCTGTGTTATTGGTTAAATATTCTGGAGGAAAACATTCTGTTGGTAAGTAAATATAGCCATTATGCTTTTGAGGACATGTCTTCAAATATGTATTACATCTTAAATAACATAGGTATTTTGGTTAAGTAATCCATATTCTCTCATATTATATATGGACATTTTATTATAGAAAAATAGCAGCAACAACAATAACTATAGATTATAGTTCTAATGAGACTTTTGTCAACACATCCCAACTGGGAATATGCAGTCACTACCCATATTCTACTATGCTTGTTCTAGAAATAGATCTTATCATTAAACATTTTCTGTTAGAGCATTGTTCTCTTCTTTGCCAAAGGTCTTACTCCATTATATTTACTTAAATTCTTTAAAAGATAACTGATATGCATTTTAATATTTATACTAGTCTATTGGGTAATATTATCTTTTCTCTAAACATTTTCATTGGGAATGTTAATTAACAAAAGAAAATAATGTAGGATAAAAGTAATGAGTCAATGAAATAATTTCTGCTGCACCCTGTTTTTATATGAAACAAATCTAAGCTAAAATGCTAATGAGAAAGAACAGGGAAAGGCAAAATTGAACGATTTTAATTTTGTCATCATGATTGAATTTCAAATTAGAAAAAATAATAACTGGATATGAACCTGTCATTCAAGCTTAAAGAGTAAAAATGGATAGAGGGCAGACTGGAAATTTACTGTGTAGGCAAGACTGGCTTTGAAGTCATTTTTAATCTGTCTGCCTCTTCCTAACAAGTGGTTACAGTGAAGGCATATGCTACCATACTGGGATTATTTTTGAGTAATAGTTTTGTATGTTTATAAAAGCTTATCAAACATTTCAATTTTTCTTGTGAAGACACATGTAGATTAAGAAAGTTAGCACCAAAATAAGCACCTGAAAACAATTTTTGAGGTAATATTTTAAAAGGAAAAATGATTTCTAAAATATAACTTAAAGGAAATATTTCAGTGTCTGAGAATTCATTTGTAGTTTACTGAGTATGATTTATAGAGGAAAGACATTGAATAAAATAGGATAGAACCCTTAAATGCATTTCAATTTCCATCCCTAAAGTAAGTGATAGGATAAAGTTATTGATCATAAGTTATAATTAAATAATATTCCCAAGACTTAAGTTAGATGTATTTTGTCTTGCAAAAATTCTGAGATAAAATGGTATCTGAATAAGGAAAACAGCAGTGCGTTAAAGCCTGTAAAAGCCCTTCACTGCTAATACACCCTGAGGATGGTGTGAGAGGGAAAATACAGACAAGCTTAGCTAAAGCTTCCCATCTCAAATCTAATGAAGAGATATGGACAACTTAGCTTTAGAGTCAGTTGAGAGCTTTAATGACTAGAGATTAATCGGTTTCCAAGGCAGCAGTCTTTAGGGACTTAATCTTCATCAAAAACTAAAAAAAAAAAAAAAAAAAAAAAAAAAACACAGCAAAATTTATACCACCAAAAATAAAATTCTAGGCAGAGTATGTTTGCTCTTTCAGGAAATAGCAGAAGAAAGGTTCAGGGTTAACTGGTTCATTGGCTTAATTAAAATGACCAAGAATTCCATCCATGTAAATCACTGTTGAGAAAGCATCTGCCACCTCTGATATTTTCTGGGCTATAAATTTCAATGAATTAATCATTCTGCTTATTCAGAGATTCTAGAGATTGATAGGCTCTTGCCACTGAGCTGCCCAGTTCCTAGCTCACTGGTTTTTAGATGCCAGAAGAGATTTCAGAGGTTGTGAAAAGATTTAAAGAGAAATAAAACCATTTAGAATTTATTTTCTATGTTTACTTTCTCACTTCTAATGTGGTTTAAATATTACAACATGTAATTATACAATAGCATTAACTTACTACTTGTACATCCTGTCAATGCAGCTAATCAAAGCATATAAAGTCACTGTGCTTCTGAACTGGGGCTGACCTTGAATTTCCCTCTCAGATGCAACCTTTTCAAGCTGTGATAAGTCACTGAGAATGTCACGTCCCTCAAAGGTAGGGTTGTGTGGTATAATTCATCATTTCAGCAATGATATTTCTCAGTGTGGGAAAAATAAAGCACAGTTAGTTATATCTATAGGTTAAAAGAGCCAATCATGACCTAACTGACATATAGTCAACTTATCTAAAATTGACATATAGCATTGCTCTTAAATAACATACATTAATCATATACAGAAATAGGTTCATTGTGATGTGTTTAGGAAGCAAAATATATACTCTCATATTCACCTCCATTTTCATTTTTCGCATCTCTCTTTCTCTTTCGTTTACTTCCACTTTTGTACACTGAGTAGCTTACCTTACAATCTTACATCTGTCTACACATACACACACACACACACATGCACACACACATGCACACACACACACACACACACACACACACAGACTCCACAAATGGCCAAAAGCATGATATCATTGTGTTTGTGACATTGATTTATTCATTTGTCATGATTATCTCCACTTCTTATCTGCCCACTTTCCTCAAATTTTTTTAACAGAGATAGTGTTTTCATGATTTCGCTCTCAGAGAGGCTGATCCAATTCATTGAAAGCATTTTTGTGAGTTAAGATTTAAACAATGTTCATGTAATAATGAGAGCAAAATATACAGATACTGGAATAACCCACAGGGGTGAGGTCAAATGTCTCCCATGTCTAAGATAATGTATGATGTGTTTCCTTGGTTTTCTATATTAACTGTGAATCTCAAGTACCATTGACCCTAAAGGCACTAAAATCCGAAAAACTTTAAAACAGTATCAAAATTCCTGCACTTTTTCTTTCTATTTTAGCAGAGAATACTTAGGAGGTGCTTAGTTATCTCATTAGCTACAAAGTAATTGTGAGTGACAGGTGATCTTACCACCAGAAAACAGACATGTTTTTAAAATAGGGTATGAAGAAAATATTGAATTTTATGTTCATAAGTGTTAATCATGTCTTTCTCTTGCAGAACTGTGAAAATGAGTGTCAGTAATGAATATATATTTCTTTACTGAGAAAAATACTCTACATATGATATGAGATGTTCTTTAGATATTCTCATTTGAAAACAATAATTACTAAATGGTTTGTTGGCTATCATCTCACAGATCTTTATGAGAGAAAAAAATTTAATTTATTTATTTGAAAAGAATAGTAATTTTCAGTAAGCATTTCAAATAATTTCAACAATGCATAATTAAAATGTAAAATTAGGACTTTTTATTGAATAGATATATTCAGCTTATATCTTATTTTATTGCTATATTTCAGGTAAAATGTCCTAGCTAGTGTGTTGTAAAATAAGACTATGAAATTTGTTGTGGTGGTTTGAATATGCTTGGGCCATGGGAAGTTATGATGCTTGGAAGTGTGGCCTTGTTGTGTGTACATGTTTCTGTGTAGGCAGGCTTTAACATTTCCTAGTGCTTTGGCTAGTACTGAAGAGAGACTACTCCTGGCTGCCATTGCATCAAGATGTATGGCTCCTCCATAACCATGTCTGTCTGTATGCTGTCATACTTCCCAACATAATGGTAATTGACTAAACCTCTGAAACTATATCATCCTCAGTTAAATGAGTTGCCTTTGTCATGATGTATCCTTACAACAATGAAATCTTAACTGAGACAAATGATTACTTTGAAATACATTACAGTTTTATTATAGATTGATATTGAGTTCCTGATATATAATTTCAAAATATTGGGTCATAAGTTTCTATTCATGTTTGAATATATTATATTGAATTATAATGTGATTATAAAATATTTGTGAGTTTGTTATTTTGTAAATAAACTATATAAAATAAGATTGAGGAGAAAATATAAATATGTCTCATATCATTGTTCCAAATTCATTGGGTAGAAAATATCTCCTCAATGCCTCTTAAGACAAATGTTGACCCAGAAAGAGCTTGTCTCCGAGGAGTTCTGTCACTCCTAAGCTCACAGGTGAGACCACCACTTTTATTCCAATAACTGGCCAAAGAGGGACTCACCAGGAGTGCACAGGGCCCAGGAACTTCTGAGCAGATATGAATAGGAACTTCCTGTCTTCATCTGTGCCCTGGAGCTAAGGCTGTCTCACAGCCCTTCCTACCCAAATCATACCCAGTGAGAACTGGTCTCCCAGGATGGTTGACAAACCTAAGATCACAAGCTCAAAGGCTCACAGGAGAGATAAGCTCCAGTCAGAGATAGCAAGACCAACAAAAACAAGAGATAACCAGATGGGGAGAGGCAAGTGCAAGAATCTAAGCAACAGAAATCAAGGCTAGTTGGAAACATCAGAATGCAGTTCTCCCGCTACAGCAAGTCCTGGTTCCCCAACACACCAGAAAAGCAAGATTTGGATGTAAACTCACATCTCATGATGCTGAAAGAGGACAAGAAGGACATAAATAACTGTGTTAAAGAAATACAGGAGAACACAGGTAAACAGGTAGAAGCCCTTAAAACGGAAACACAAAAAACCCTTTAAGAATTACTGGAAAAACACAAGCAAACAGGTGAAGAAATTAAAAAAAAAAAATCCAGGAACTAAAAATGCAAATAGAAACAATAAAGAAAGCACAAAGGGAGACAACCCTCGAGTTAGAAAAAGTAGGAAAGAGATCAGGAATCATGGATGCAAGCATCACCAATAGTATACAAAAAATAGAAGAAAGAATCTCAGGTGCAGAAGATACTATAGAAAACATTGGCACAATAATAAAAAAAATGCAAAATCTGAAAAGCTCCTAACTTAAAATATACAGGAAATCTACAACACAATGAGAGACCAAACCTAAGGATAATAGGTATAGAAGAGAGGAAAGATTCCCAGCACCACACTTTACAATAGTCACAAATAATATAAAATTCATTAGAGTGACTCTAACCCTAACCAAGCAATGGAAAGATCTGTATGACAAGAACTTCAAGTCCATGAAAAAAGAAACTGACAATCTCAGAAGATGGAAAAAATCCTCCATCCTCATGGATTGGCAGGATTAATATAGCAAAAATGGCCATCTTGTTGAAAGCAATCTATAGATTCAATGCGATCCCCACAAAAATTCCCAATTAATTTGTCATAGAATTACAAAGAGCAATTTGTAAATTAATTTGGAATGACAAAAGACCCAGGATAGTGAAAACCATTCTTAACAATAAAAGAATTTCTGGGAGAATCACCATTCCTGACTGTCCCTTCCCCCACAGCATTTAGCTGGACTTCTCAGCCCATTCTATTCAAGCTGTGACATTCATGGCCAGCAGCCTCCACCCTTCCCCTGGTGTTATCTCCGGCCCTTGTTCTGTTGGGAACAATACAGCCGCTTTCACCTTAACAACCAAGGCTGCCTCAGGGCAGTCTCACCTGGAGACCAGCAGAAACCTGCATGACTGGAAGCAGGTGACCCGCTGATTTGGGGGGCAGGGTTGTTTTCTAAAGACTATATATTTTGGCTAAATAATAGTAAAGTCAGTCTCTATTGGCAACTGTCTTCTTGACTCATTTCTCTTTCTTCCCCTTTCCGTTTATCCCCAGAATTCTCTTCCAGGTATCCAGTTCACACCTGACCTCACTCTGTATTACAGAGCAATAGTGATAAAAACTTCATATGTTGGCACAGAGACAGGCAGGTAGATGAATGGAATAAAATTAATGACCCAAAAAGAACCCACTCACATATGGTCGGTCACTTGATCTTTGACAAAGGTGCTAAAACCATCCAGTGGAAAAAAGATAGCATTTTTAGCAAATGATGCTGCTTCAACTGGCAGTCAATATGTAGAGGAACACAAATTGATAAATTCTTATCTCCTTGTACAAAGCACAAGTCCAAGTGGATTAAGGACCTCTACATAAAACCAGATACACTGAAACTAATAGAAGAGAAAGCAAGGAAGTGCCTTGAACACATGGGCACAGGGGAAAGTTTCCTGAACAAAACAAGGACTTATGGTCTAAGATTGACAAATGGGACCTCATAAAATTGCAAAGCTTCTATAAGGCAAAGGACACTGTTAATAGGACAGAATGGCAACCAACAGATTGGTAAAAGGTCTTTACCAATCCTACATCTGATTTTTCCCCCCCTTTTCTCTTCTGTTATATTGAATGTATCTGGTTTTGTGTGGAGGTCTTTGATCCACTTAGACTTGAACTTTGTACAAGGAGATAAGAACAGATCAAGAAGTTAGACTCCAGAGAACAAAATGATCTTATTAAAATATGGTGAACAAAGCTAAACAGAATTCTCAACTGAGGAAACACGAATGGTTGAGAAGCACTTAAGGAAATGTTCCACATCCTTAGTCATCAGGGAAATGCAAATCAAAACAACCCTGAGATTCTACCTTACAGTAATCAGAATGGCTAAGATCAAAAATGCAAGTGATAGCAGATTCTGGCAAGGATGTGCATAAAAATGAACATTCCTCCATCTCTGGCGGGATAGCAAGCTAGTACAAACACTCTGGAAATCTGTCTGATGGTTCCTCAGAAAATTAGACATAGTACTATCTGAGGACCCAGCTATATCTCACCTGGGTATATTTCCAGAAAATCCTCCAATATGTAATAAGGACACATGCTCCACTATGTTCATAGCAGCCTTATTTATAATAGCCAGAAGCTAGAAAGAACCCAGATGTCCCTCAACAGAGGTATGGATACAGAAAATGTGGTACATTTACACAATGGAGTACTACTCATTTATTAAAAACAATGAATTCATGAAATTCTTAGGCAAATGGATGGAGCTAGAGAATATCATCCTGAGTAAGGTAACCCAGTCATAAAAGAACATACATGCTTTGTACACATTGATAAGTGGATATTAGTCCTAAAACTTGGAATACACAAGATACAAATGGTGCTCAAGAAGGAAGGCCAAAATGTAGAGGTTTCAGTCCTTCTTAGAAAGGGGAACAAAATACTCCTGGGAGGGAAATGGTTGGAGGGGACTGGAAGTAAGTGAGGAGGGGAGGGGAAGAAAGCAGGACAGGATCATATGCTGAATGAACGAGCATGTAATTCAGAGTACAGAGTGTCAGTAGTTTGAGCAGGGGTGCAGCGGTGGGGCACAGGGAACTGGGGGAACCACCAGCAAGTTCCTGATGCCAGGAAATCAAGAGGCTCTCAGGACCCAAAATGGGTAAAATTAGCTCAAATGCTTCACAAAGGGGGAGGGAGAACCTGTGGAGACAGTATCTAGAGGTTATACAAAGTCCCTAATTTGGGAATGGGGCTACCCACTCATCTCCAAAAATTTTAACCCAGAATGGCTCCTGTGTAATGGAAATATTAGGACAAAGTGTGAAGCAGAAACTGAAGGAACTGTCATCCAGAGACTACCCTCCCCAGGCATCCATCTTGTATGCAGACAACAAACCTTGACACTATTGCAGATGCCAAGAAGTGCTTGCTGACAGGAGCCTGTTGTAACTGTCTCCATAGAGGCTCTGCCAGAGTCTGAAGAATACATTGTTAAATGTTCACTGCCAACCATTGGACTGCACACAGGAACTGCAATGGAGGAGTTAGAGAAAGGACTGAAGGAGATGAAAGAGTTTGTAACCCCACAGGAAGAACAATATCAACCAACCAGAGCCCACTGCACCCCCAGTGGGTCCAGAGTTCCCAAGGACTAAACCACAAGGAGTACACATGGAGGGACCCATGTCTCCAGCTGCATATGTAGCAGAGGATGGCATTGTCTGGTATCAATGGGAGGAGAGGCCCTTGGTCCAGCGAAGGCTCAATGCTACCCATGGGCACTGTTAATCAAACTGTATCCTCTGGAAGAGTAGCCACTGCTCTTATTTATGATGGTATCTACAGGACATTATATGCTCTTAACATATTAAAGATGGAAGAGAACTTTACCTCTATGGTCTTTTTCCTCACACACTTCATGTGTATCTTTGCATTTATATTTATACAAATGTATCTGTTGCTATAGAACTCATTTAATCATAAAAATTCAGGCAAATTTAATTAAAGAACATTGTACTAAATAATTTCAGCAATATTCCCTGAAAATAGCAAAGTAGTTTATAAAATTAAATCACAATTTTACAGAAAAGAAGATTCCTAAACAGATATAAAAGTCTAAGAAAAAACAGGTAAAGCAATATTATTTGTTTAATACTTCTTGTTCATTTATTGTTATAAAATAGTATAGTAATATAAGATTACAAAAGGCAGCAGAAAATATTGGCACAGTATATGGGATATTTGTTACTCAATAGCATTTCTGAATTTTTTTCTGAAACTAAAATAAAACCTTTTTCTAAAGCAAACTACTTTTCAAGTAGCTGATTTTTTTTTTTTAGTTAGAAATTTGATGAGATGATTTTCCTGAGTCACAGACTATTTCTAATATACAATGAATCCATTTGAAGTTTAGAATTTTATTTCCAGTTTGGATAGAATTCTGAATACCAAAAGATAGGAAAACCTAAAGAACAAAGTATTAGGCATATACATATCACCACATTGAACTCACTCAAAGGAATATGGAAAGCAGTTTATGGTACTCAACTAAATTATCGTGTGTTAGGATCCTCTAGATAATCAGGACACACAGAATGAATATATATTAAACAGAGATATTAAATTGGTTCATAAAATATGGTCTATATACAACAATGCTTGCTTCTTTCACAGTGCTGAGGCTGAGAATTGAGTAGCTACTCAGTCCAAGAAACCCTGATTTCAGTGGGAGCTTCCACAGCCTCAGTACTGTGCTGAAGGCATGAAGGAGTCTCAGAGTCACTAGTCTTCAATCTCTACTGAATGATCTTTCAAATTGTGTTCTACAGACAGGGAGGAAAATCCAGAGTAGTACAGAAGGAATGGGAAATAAAGATATAAGTTAACATTGGAGATCAACCATCACGTACTGTAAACACATGTAAAGTATAGAACCACTGTTAGTGAAAAACTAAGTTAATAGTAAATAAAGGAACACTTAAAGTATTAATAGCTCATTTAAATTATTTGCAAATAGGTTAGAAAATATTAATTGTGGAGAATTGGAGTCTATATTTGCAGCAAATTTTCAATTGGGGGAACACATCATCAGTTTTTGGTGTAGGATAATAAAATTATGACAGTAAGAACTTATCTACAGGAGTCATTAAATAAATGAAGATGATAAAGGAAAGATATGTATAGGGAATATATATACATATATAATGACAAGAATGTGTGTGTGTGTGTGTGTGTGTGTGTGTGTGTGTGTGTGTGTGTGTGTCTGGGTATCTGTGTCTGTGTGTGTGTGTAAGAAAAATGCACCAAAGAACTTCCTATGATATTCCAGTGGCGTCTTGCTGCTTCTGTGGACCGGGGCTAATGTTGAGCATCTTGTTGCTTTCTACTGGATCAAACTTCCGTTATTGATTCATGAATGGTGTTTGCAAGTGGATTGAGCTACTGCTGCTCATATGTGTAAACTGAGCTAGTGACATCCAGACACAAATATTAAAATCATCCCAAAGAACTATTGCTAAACAGGTCCACGTCCCCCTTCGCCCGATTAACCTTTCCTTTCTACTACCTCTGCTTGGTGGTGGACTGACTAAAAGGGAGGTTAAAGAATTTAAGAAAACTTATTTTTCCATCCTTTCCCTAATTCAACCACATGGGTAAAGACTAAAGCCCAAAGGTTAGGTGTAGGTATCTGCATTTATCTCAGTCAGCTGCTTTTTGGGCCTCTCAGAGGACTGCAGTGCTAGACTCCTGTATGTAAGCACACAAAATGTGCCTAACCCTGGCAAGACGTGAAGCCCCAGGGAATGGGGAAGCCTTATGAAGGGAATTTCTTGGAGACTGGGGTAGGAGGAATGGGATGAGGAACTGTGGGAGGGGAAACTTGGAGGTTGGAAATGGTTTGACTATAATAATAATAATAGTAATAGTAATAATAACAATAATAACAATAATAATAAATAATCCCTTATTCAAGTAAGTTTTCTAAAAGCAAAGCCTACAATTAAAGTTATAAAATGTGTACTATAAAGATGACTCAAGCACTTGTCATGCAATCATGAGGGAGTGAATGCCTGTATATCTACAAAACCCACTTAAAAATTGAGAGCACAGCAACAATCTCAATCCTGGAAAGCCCAAAAAGGAAGATACATGGAATATTTTAACCAGCTAATCAAGGAATAAAATGAGGTTAAGATTGAGTAAGCAACCTTATATCAGAACAGAAGGTGAGGTCAATCATAGTTACCCACACATTTAATACATATACTAGGGAAATTGAGACAGTTAGATCCTTGACCTTGAGAGTATCTTGTTTTAATCAGTGAGTTCCAGTCCATCTATGATTATATTGTGAGATACTATCTAAAGTAATAAATACATAAATAAATAAATAAATAAATAAATAAATAACACTAAAAATATTTAGGAAGCTAATGATGATCTCCATTCTCTGTATGCATGTATATGTGCACCAGTATTATTACACATGTTCAAGTACACACAAATCATAAAAACAAAAATTCCTTAAGGTACTCTATGATTTTCATATAAAAGTCTTCATGTAACAGAAAATTAAGGGGCTCACTAAAACATGAGATAATCTTTTATCACAGGGAACAAAAAGCTTTACCATAATAGCAAGAATAATAAATGATTTACAAATTTTACTTCTAATAAAAAGACTTATATGTTAGTTCTATTTAAAAATATAAGAGAGTTCATGTCATAAATAAATTTTGAAGTGATCCTATGACTCTATATAGGAGAGTTATCATTTAAGAAAGTTATTTTCTATCATCTCTTTTAAAAGTCTTTGTAACAGCTCTCACATTATCAATCTCCTCATTTGCATGCCCTTCTTTGAACCACCAGTTATTGTCTCTCTTGCAGAGAACTGTGATCTTTTTTCATCTTTCAGAAAATTCCAAGATAGGATTATCATCAGTAGTCACACATAGCAAGGACATCTATCTCAGTGCCTGGGCTGAAACAACACAGGTGATGGCAAATGTAAGGAATACTATATGGATTTTCCCAGTTATTTTTCTGTTTTATTGTGTATAATCCCTAGAATAATTTACTCCTTCCACACACTCACATACATATACACACACAGACACACACACACACACACACACACACACACAGATACATACATGCAAACATGGACACACACACACATACATTCACATCACCATTAGCACCACAGCCATCATTATCTGTATTCATTTCTCTGTGGATAGATCCTTCTGTTTTAGTGTTTACTGCTTTTTAAGAATAGTTCTTCAGTTAACAGGAAATGGGGATGTTTTAAATAAACTGGAGTCTCTCAGTCTTTGGGCACATATTCAGAAGTATAATTTATTCATAGAGTCACTCTTTGAAAAAATTCTTCAGGAATTACTAAATGGTTTTGTGTAATGACTCTACTGAATCTTGCTTTAAATAGTGACCAAAAGTTCACTGTTATCCATGACATTTCCCTTTACCATTTACTATGTATCTCTCTGATAGAGGCTATCAGTTGATGTGTAGTGATATCATATATACATTTCATTTTTTTTTTGTCTCAAGTCTACCTGATATATACTGTTAATCACATTTCAAAATATCTGTTGATATGTTTAGGTCTAGAAAAATGTGTTTTCATGATCTTCCCAGGGTTTTTGTTTTGTTGGAAATTATGTTACACTATGTACACCCTTTATTTCTTATGACTTTCAATGTGTGCTCAAGTTCAAGTGCATAAAAAGTTGACTAAATCCTCTCAGATCAAAACTAGAGCATGTGAGGCTCAATGTACATCATGATTTTCTTCAGCACACACCTAACAATTTACATCAAAAAGGAAGATATTTTCCAATCATAAATGTTCTTAGGCTATATCCAAGATGAACATATCCATTCACATCAGTGCTGGCCCTTTCTGAATATCACAAAATGTAATTTTCCCAGAGCAGAAAATGTGTTACTATGATAGTATAGTACAAAGCTCTGTGTATATTAACTTAGGATGAATTTTTGCAAACACTGTTGAAATGAGTTTCAGGAGAAGTTATATGGCTGACACGGCATTATTATTAAAAAATAGAGCGCACAGAACACCTGATAAGATGCCTTGGAATAAGTCAGAAACAGCCAACAAGAATATTACTATCAGATATGTGCAGGTATACATTTATGTACTAATACACATATAAAATTATACTTTGATATTCTGGAAGTGATGCATTCATTGAAAATTGATGTTCAAAAATGATATAATTAATTACTTCCATATAACAGTAAATATTACATTGTATAAAATAAATAGTAAAGAAATGTATCTGAGTGATATTCAAATTTTATAAGATTAAATAAAAGAAATAATTGGAAATGAACTCATGTTAATCACAAAGAGGATTGATCTGTGATTTTTTGATATTATTTTTAGAATAATAAAATTCAAAACAAGTTTTACTGAGGACATTTTTTCTTGAATAATTAGAGCAATGCTTATATTTATGCATAGTAAATATATAGTACTTTACAAGGACATGAAATTTTGAAGAAAACAAATTATACGTCAGCCTAACAGAAAGGAATAGACATGAGGATATGTGTGTGAGAGGAAAGGCTTTAATTGCTGTTGGCAGTGATTCATTATATCCTCTAGCTACTTGTTTGTATTTGAAACTCTACCTCATATGTTTATAATAAATATTTATGTTTATAATATATGTTTATATATTGTATATGTATATATATTATATATACATGTACATGTCATGTAGTCTTATGAGTAAAGCTTTAAATACACATATTCATACGGTTTAATAATGTTTAAAATGTTCTTAATACATGTTAATAGTCCTAGTCATTTGTAAGTGCATGACTATATCATAAGTTAATGGAAATTAAATTCTTGATTTCCAAAATCAAACACATAGAAAATATAGACAGTTTTCTCTTGATTTTCAGAATTCCAAATAAGTATTTTATAATGTGAGCTTTACCATGAAACATATATTTAAAATTGTAATTTTCAGTAACTATTTGTGTGTGTAAATATATATGTATATATGATAGTATAGTATGGTTTTTACTTGTTCTTCTTGGAGATAAAATTAAGTTAATTAACAAACCCTTCTACATAAACACTATTCTGTTTCTTACTCAAATGTGACCATTCAAAAACAGTTTCAGCATACTTGAAACATATAGAATAGTCAGACGTGGTGGGACAGGCTTTATTTTCTAGATACTTGGAAGATTGAAGAAGGAACATGTGGTCAAGGGCTACATGAAAAGTTTAACAGGGCATCTATCTCAATTCTTTAGTAAACAAACTATAAATAAATAAATGGATAGGTATATGGTTTATGGATGAATGTCTAGAAAAACAAAAACAAACAGTTTATGATTTGTTTATTTATTATGGATTCCACTCTGAAATGGATCAGGCTAGCTGAATAAGAATAAGAAAATAGACCTGAGCCATGCCAATTAGACAAAAGATACAGCTTAATAGAATATTTGCATTATAATGTTGTTACATAAAGTGATAAAATCAATTAATAATACTTCACATATTATTCTTAGATTTCATAAAGCACACAGTTATTTTATGTTGGAATAATCTCTGGATGATGCTGAAAAACAATACTAAAATTACCAATATTACCTCAGTTTAAATTCAACAATAAAAATAAATTACAACTTGAATCATTTTCAACTATTTTAATCAATGACTAACAAAGCAAAGACAAACAAAAATCAGTATTCTAAGATTTTTCTCTGTTTCATCGTTTATTCTTCTCTCATACAATATATTCCAACCATAGACTTTTTTTATTTCATACTTCCCAGATCCCCCTTCCTCCTTCAGCTCCAGTTTTCTTTCAGTTCTCTTCAGAAAAGAGCAGACTTGCCAGGAATACAAGCTGAACACAAAACACCAAGATATACTAAGACAAGGCACAATGTCTCATATCAAGGCTAGATGAGGCAACATAGTAGGATGAAAAAGTTTGCATGAGAAAGCAAAGTTGTTGGAGATACTCCCACTTCCACTGTTAGGATGTGGGGCTGGTGAAAACCTTTTCCATTTAGTTGGCTGCCATGTGTTTATTACAGTGTTCTTTATCCTACAGAGCCTTGTAGTTACATAGGTCCATTTATTAATTGTTGATCTTAGAATTGTGCTATTGGTGTTCTGATCAGCAGGTTGTCTTGTGCCAATGTGGTCAAAGCTATTGTCCAATTTTGTTTCTATCAGGTTCAGTGTATTCGGTTTTATGTTTCATCCACTTTCATTTGTGTTTTATGCAGAGTGATAAATATGAAGCTATTTACATTCTTCTAGAAGTAGATGTCTAGATAGATCAGCACTATTTGTTGAAGATGCATTCTTTAATCCATTGTGTATTTTTGTCTTGTGTTTCAAAGATCAAGTATCCACAGTGTGTGGATATATGTCTGGGTCTTCACTTCAACTCCATTAACCAACATACATGTTTCTGCAAATACTCTGTGGGATTATTTTTATTGCTATAGCTCTGTAAAATCACTTGAAATTTGGGATGGCAATATCTCAAGAAGTTCTTTTATTGCTTTGGGATTACATGAAAATATCCTATTTTCATGTAAAAGATCAGTATTGTCATTTCAAGACCTTTTTAAATGTAATTACTTAATTAATTATTAATTTTAAACTCTAGATGTTATTCAACTCCCAGTCTACCCTCCATCTGGTCCACATCCCATAACTCCTCCCTTCCCCCTGTCTCTACAAGGATGTCCCCACCACACAGTCCCACCCCACCAGACCGCTAAATGACCTGGGGCCTCCAGTCTCTTGAGGGTTAAGTGCATCTTCTCTGATAAATTAGTAGCCTTCATTTATACAGATGATCAACTGGTTGAGAAAGAAACTTGGAAACAACTCCCTTCAACATAGCCAGAAATAATACAAAATATCTTGGGGCAACTAAGCAAACAAGTGAAAGATCTGTATGACAAATTCAAGTCTCTCAAGAAATAAATCAAAGATCTCAGAAAATGGAGAGATTTCCCATGCTAATGGAGTAGCAGAAATAACATAGTAAAAATGACCATCTTTTCAAGATCTTTAAAGAAGTGTGTTGGATTTTGATATACACTGAGTTAAACCTGAATTGCTTTGGGTAGGATGGTAAGTTTTACATGTTCATCCTACCAAACCATGGGCATGATATGATATATGTTTCCATCTTCAGATTTCTTCTTCAAATTTTTTTCTTCAAAGACTTGATGTTTTTAATATGCATGTCATTAACTTCTTTCATTGAACTTACTTCAAAATCCTTACATTGTTAGTGGGTATTGTGCAGGGTCTTGCTTCCTTAATTTCACTCTTAGTCCATGGTCATTTGTATATCGGAGGGATATTGCTGTTTTAAGTTAATAGTGTATCCATTTACTGCAGGAGTTTGTCAGCTGTAGAACTTCACTGGATAGATGTTTTCTGGTTACTTATATGTACTATCATATCATCTGTAATACATTTACAATTTCCTTTTCAATTTTCCCCTTGAACTCCTTCAATTGTTTTTTTTTAAAATTGGATATTTTCTTTTTTATATTTCAAATGTTTCTCCTTTCTGTTTCTCCTTTTGAGGTTTTTCTTTCAGAAACCCCCTATCTCCTCCCCCTCCCCCTGACTTTATGAGGGTGCTTCCCCACCCACCCACCCACTTCCATCTTCCTACCCTGGCAGTCCCCTACACTGGGGAATCCAAAAAAATCCAAAACCCTCAGGCCCAAGAGCCTCTCCTCCCACTGATGTCCAACAAGGATATCCTCTGCCATGTATGTGGCCAGCGCCTTGGGTCCCTCCATATGTATTCTTTGGTTGGTGGCCCAGTCCTTGGGAGCTCCTAGGGTCAGGCCTTTTGACACTTTTGCTCCCTTCATGAGGCTGCAAATCCCCTCAGCTCCTTTTGTCCCTTCTCCAACTCCTCCATCAGGGAACCCCGTGCTCAGTCCAATGATTGGCTGTGAGCATCTCTCATTTCAGGCTCTGACAAAGCCTCTCAGGAGACAGTCATATCAGTCTTCCATCAACAAGCACTTCCCAGCATCCAAAATAATGTCCAGGTTTGGTGGCTGTATATGGGATCAATCCCCAGGTGGGGCAGTCTCTGGATGGCCTTTCTTCAGTCTCTGCTTCACACTCTGTCTCCATATTTACTCCTGTGAGTATTTTGTTCACCCTTCTAAGAAGTGCTGAAACATACAAATTGTGGTCTTCCTTCTTATGGTCTGTGAATTGAATCTTGGATATTCAAAACTTTTGGGCTAAAATCCACTTATCGGTGAGTGCATACTATCTGTGCTCTTTTGTGATTGGGTTGCCTCACTCAGGATATTTTCTATTTCTATCCATTTGCCTGAAATTTTCATGGATTCATTGTTTTTAATAGCTGAGTAGTATTCCATTGTGTAAATGTACCACATTTTCTGTATCTATTCCTCTGTTGAGGAGCATTGAGTTCTTTCCAGAGGAAATCCAGCACATCTGGGTATTATAAATATGGCTACTAAGAACATAGTGGAACATGTGTCCTTTGTTACATGTTGAAGCATTTTCTGGGTATATGCTCAGGAGAGGTATAGTTGGGCCCCCTGGTAGTACTATGTCCAATTTTCTGAGGAACCTCTGTAGTCCGCCAGCAGCTACATGTGAACTGGGGTGGCCTGAAAGAGAATTTTGAGGTTAAGGCGAAAAAGATTTGAGTCAAGGCGGTAATTCCGGTCAAGACTGATTTTAATATTTTTAAGGCAAGTTATATAGTATTTGGAGGATCGACCACCCCTCCCAGAAGTCTGTCACTTCAAAGGCGGGCCTGTGAATTTTCTTGGCTCCAGGTCTCAGCGGGTCGCCTGCCTTCAGACTGGCAAGTCAGGTGAAAACCACCTTGGGGGCGGTGTCGGTAGTCGAGGTGAGGAGCCTTATTGTTCACAGGAACAAAGGCCGGAGGTAGCCATCGGAAGAGTTGGGAGCTGCCAGCCAGCTTGGTTGTGGGGGGAGGAGACAAACCTCCAGACAGGATTTCCATTGTGCTTGTACTGGCTTGCAATCCCACCAGCAGTGGAGGAGTATTCTTTCTCCACATCCTCACCAGTATCTGCTGTCACCTGAGTTTTTGATCTTAATCATTCTGACTGGTGGGAGGTGGAATCTCAAGGTTGTTCTGTTTTGCATTTCCCTGATGACTAAGGATGTTGAACATTTCTTTAGGTGCTTTTCAGCTACTCCAAATTCCTCAATTGAGAATTCTCTGTTTAACTGTATTCCCCATTTTAAAAATAAGTTTGTTTGGTTATCAGGAGAAAATCTTCTTGATCCATTCTTATCTCCCTGTACAAAGTTCAGTTCCAAGTGGATCAAGGACCTTTACATAAAACCAGATACAATGAATCTAATAGAAGAGAAAGTGAAGAAAAGTCTCACAGAACACCTGTGGCTTATGTTCTAAGATCAAGAATGGACAAATGGAACCTCATAAATTTGTAAATGTTCTGAAAGGCAAAGGACACTGTCAATAGGACAAAACAGCAACCAACTGTTTGGGAAAAGATATTTACCAATCTCACATCCTAGAGAGGGCTAATATCCAATATACACAAAGCATTCAATTGTCTTAATACTCTAGTGCATAGATTTTCAGAGAGTGTACAGCTTTGTCTTGTTCCTGATTTTTTCTTTATTTTTTTAAATTTACATTATTTACTAACATTCCAGCTCTTGTACCCACTAGTTGTCCTGCATACTACAATTATTTATCCAATTAATGTTCCCCTTTCCTTTTAAGAAGATTCTCCCTCTTTTCCTCCCCTAACCAACAGGGAGTTGCATCCCCCATCCCTGGGGCATCAAATATTTTGAAGATTATGCACAGCTTCTCACACTGAGGCTGCAACAGGCAGTAATCTGCTATATATGTGTTAGGGGCCTCGGAAGAGCAACTGTATGCTGCCTGGTTGCTGGCAGTCTCTCTGAGTTTCTAAGGGTCCAGGTTAGTTGAGAATGCTGGTCTTCCTGTGGGGTAGCTTGCTCTCCCCTTCAGTTTCCTTAATCCTTCCCCTAATTCATCCACAGGGGTCCCCAATCTCAGTTCAATGGTTGGATATAAGTATGTCTGTCTGTCTCAGTCAGCTGCTTGTTGGGCCTCTCAGAGGACAGCCATGCTGGGCTCCTGTCTGTAAGCATGGCATGTCATAGCATCAGTAATAGTGTCAGGCCTTGGTGCCTTCACCCCAGGAGATGGATCAATGATTTTACTGGGATTTCTTTGATTGCTTTCAATTTCTCTTCATTTAATTAAATCTTGGCTATAAGCTAGGTGTTAACTGCCTTTATTATGTTGAGATATGTTCTTTCTATCTCTGATCTCTCCAAGAATTTCATTATGAAGAGGTCTTTGATTTTCTCAAAGTTTTTTTTTTTTTTATCATCTATTGAGTTTAACATGCCCCACCCCCACAAAGAAGGCAGAATGGGAGCAGTGCTGATGCTGGTTCGATAATGACTTGGAGTCTGTCAGGTTCAAGGGCTCTCTCTTTACCTGATGATTCTCGTCATTCTTTCTTCTTCTCATTCTTCATCCATTCCTCCTCCTTCTTTCTTCTCATTCTTTTTCCATCTTCCTTTTCATTCTTTTGCTTCTCAACTTTCATCCTTTTGCCTCCTCCCGACCAGAGAGACTGAACTCAGTCTTATATTTACTTAATATACACAATCAATGCTTTTATCATTTCTAATAATCTTTTAGGAATGCTTACATTTCCATAAATTCTATGAGTCCCAGACTAAAAAGTCCTAATTCCAGATTTCTTAAAAAAGAAACTAAACACAAAGCAAAATCACACATCCTTATAGATTTTGCACAGCCTGTTCTTCTTGGGTAGCTGGGCAGTTTCTGGTAACTGGCCTTGCAGTTTCTGAGTACAGAAGTCTTTGGTAACTATTTTCATATAAAAATAGAAAGAGAAGAGATTACTAAGGATAAAACAACTTCTTACAAAGTTTTAAAATTTATACAAGTAAAGGAGGCATTACTGTATTCAGTTCTTTATGTAGCTACAAGAACAAAGTACTACCTTTTTTGTATGTTTGTAATTATCTTTTAATTTTCTAGACTTTGTTTCCTGTCCCAGCAAGTCTATGACCTTCCACAGTCTCCTTCTAATACTATTTGGTTCTATATCATATATAAACCTCTTTTTAACCTCATTATAACCAAGATAAGTCCATTGATCATTTGCTTGTTTTCTATAGATTCATTACTTTCCTCTCCATGCCTTTTTTTCTTAAGAGCACTTTAACTCATTATCCTTGATGTCCCCAAGTTCACACTAGCTAATTAATGCAGCAGTCATTGAACCAGAAGGTACATGCATTTCCTCATAATTCCAAACTCAAGGCCAAATCTTGCAATGCACTATTTCTACAAAGGACCATATAGATCTTTATGGCCTCTATGATTATGTTTTCTAGATCCTTTCCCAAAGCACTAAAGGCCAAGAAGAAGGCCTGTTCTTAGTCCTCCATAGCCTCATGATCACCCCATCCGTCATTCCTGAGAACCGCATCTGTTTTACTTATTATGTGGTAATTAGCTCTGAGTTAAGGGGGGGAAGTATATTTTACAGAAAGGGAGATTGAACTTAGAATAGAAGAGACTGTGAATCAGCATCAGGCCAGTCACAGTCATCAGCACATGCAGGGAGCAACAGCCTGGCTATGCTACAGGGTCAGGAGCTGTGCCTCCCCTCCCCTTACACAGCCATTGATCCCAGAATTTCAAATTATTTTCATATGCTTATTTCATATGTTGAACCATCCCTGCATCTCTGGGATGAAACACAATTGGATGATCTTTTCATTGTGTCTTTGGATTAGGTTTGTATTTTGTTGAATGTTTTTTTTTCATTTTTTTTCATGTATTTTCATAAAGAAAATTGGTTTATAATTTCTTGTCTTTCTTGCATCTTAGTGTGGTGTGGGTAACCAGGTGTATCTGGCCTCACAAAATAAAATCTTATTTTGTGAAATATTTTAGGAGTATTGGCACTGAAAGACTTTTAGAATTCTGTGCTAAGTCTGGCTGACCATGACTATTTTTTTTTAATTAATGGTTTTGTTAGTTTTCATGTTGGTTGGTAGGTTAGTGCTTAAATGACAGTTTCTTTTTTCTTATTGATTATGAGTCTATTTAATTTTTTTCTGATCTTGATTTAACTTTAGTAAATAGTATCTTTCAAAATGATTTCTTTTAGATTTTCAAGTTTTCAGAAGTACAGGTTAGAAAGTATGACCTAATGATTCTTTGGATTTCCTAGGTTTCCCGTCCTATGTCCCCATTCTCATTAATGATGGCAATTTTAATATTCTTTCTATGTCTTTTAGTTAGTTTAAAAAAGGTTTGTCTACCTTGTTGATTTTTTCAAAGAACCAACTTTTTGTTTCACTAATTCTATGTATCTTTCTCTTTCTACTTTATTGGTTTCTGCCCTCCATTTGGCTATCTTATGCTATCTGCTCAGTTTGGCAATCTTATGCTATCTCTCTTCCCTGGTATCTTATGCTATTTCCCCTCCCTGGTATCTTATGCTATCTCTCCTCCCTGGTATCTTATGCTATCTCTCCTCCCTGGTATCTTATGCTATCTCTCCTCCCTGGTATCTTATGCTATCTATTCCTCCCTGGTATGCTTACTGCCTTTTTTTCTTGAGCTTTCAGATGGGCTGTTCAGTTGGTAGTATGATGTCTCTCCATTTATTTATTATTCTCTTTAGAGCACAAAATTCTATGAACTATCTTTCCTATTTGTACTGCTGTCATTAAAACTAATAGGTTTGGGTATAAGTTGGGTGCGGATATTCACACCCAACATTTTTTGAAAAACCTTTAAAATGTATTGATTCTAAAATGTCCTTAATTTCTATTTTTATTTTGGCCTTGACTCAGCAGTCATTCAATAGAGAGTTGTTCAGGTTTCATGAATTTCTAGGCTTTCAGGGTTTTTTTGTTGTTGTTGTTGTTGTTGTTGTTGTTGTTGATTTCTAATTTTAATCCAGGTTATTCAGAATGCTATTTTTTTGTTTGTTCTGTTCAGTTTTCTTGTGTCCTTTGAGAGTTGGTCAACAAAGATGAGGTCAATTTTGAAGAAAATTGCATTACATACTGAGAAGAATGTATGTTCTTTTGAGTTTGGTTGAAATGTTTTGTAGGTATCTATTAGGTCAATTTAGTTTATAATGTCTGTTAGTTCCAGTATTTCAGCATTAATTACTGGCTGGGCAACTGACAATTGATGAGAATAGGGTACTGAAGTCTCCACTATCAATATATGAAAGTCAATGTATAATTTAAGATATATAAATATGAGGGCTTAATCCCTTTCCTCCTGTTTCTATGAGAATGTACCTCCACCCACCTACCCACTCCTGTCTCCCCACACTAGAATTACCCTACACTGGCGCATTGAGCCTTCACAGGACCAAGGACTTCTTCTCCCATTGATGCCCAACAAGGCCCTCCTCTGCTACATATATGGCTGGAGCCATGGGTCCCTCCATGTGTACTCCTTGGTGGGTCGTTTACCTTGGAAGCTCTGGTTTGTTGATAATGTTGTTCTTCCAATAGGGTTGCAAACCACTTATACTTTTTCAGTGCTTTTTACAACTCCTCCACTGGGGACCCCATGATCAGTTCAATGTTTAGTTGTGAGCATCCAGTTCTATATATTTTCGGCTCTGGCAAAGCCTCTCAGGAGACAGCTATATCAGTCTTCTTTCAGCATGCACTTCTTGGTATCCACAGTACTGTCTGGGTTTGGTGACTGTTTATGGGATGGATGCCCAAGTAGGGCAGTCTCTGGATGGCCTTTCCTTCAATTTCTGCCCCATACTTTGTCTCTACATTTGCTCTTGTGAGTATTTTATTATCCCTTATAAGAAGGACTGAAACACCCACACTTTGGTCTTCCTTCTTGAGCTTCCTTCATGTGTTTAGTGAATTGTATCTTGGGTATTCTGAACTTTTGGGCTAATATGCACTTATCAGTGAGTACATTGATATGCGTTCTTTTGTGATTGGGTTACCTCACTCACAATGATGTTTTCTAGTTCCATCTTTTTGCCATTTGGGATAAATATTGCTTAAATTTGTCTTTATTTGGGATATCTTATTTTCTATATGTTTGGGGAATGAAAGTTTGGCTGAAAAAAGTTGTCTTAGCTAACATTTGTCATCTCTTATAGTCTACAGAACATCTGCCTAGCCTCTTATTGATTTTGGAGTCTCATTTGATAAGGCAGGTGTAGTTCTGAAATGTCTGCATTAAATGTAACTAGGTCTTCTCCCTAGAAAGCTTTTAATATTAATACCAATGCTTTCAAAGGTATTTCCCAGTTTCTCTTCTATGAGACTGAGTATCAGGTTTTATGTTGAGGTCCTTCATCTACTCGGATTTGAAATTTTTAAAGGGTGATAAATATGGATCTATTTTCATTCTTCTACACATAGATATCCACCTAGACCTGCACCATTTGTTGTAAGAGGTGTCCTTCTCTGGCTCTTTTGATCAATTTTGGTTGAAAGTCTATTTTATTAGGTATTATTATGTCTCTTCCACCTTGCTTCTTGGGCCCATTGTCTCAGAACTTCATTTCCAGCCTTTTACTCTGAGGAAATGCCTATCATTATTAATGAAGTTTCTTGTATGAGGCAGAATGGTGGATCCTATTTTTACATCTATTCTGTTAGCCCATGATTTTGGGGGAGAAATTGAGTGAGTGCATTGATGTTTTCTTAATATTTTGATGTTGGTGGTGTGTGTGTGTGTGTGTGTGCGCGCGCATACACACGTACACTGGTATGGAATTATTTATTTCCTGCATTTCCTTGGATGTAGTTATCTTCCTTGGGTTGGAGATTTTTTTCTGGTATTTTCTGTAGGGCTGGATTTGTAGATACTATTGTTTGAACCTGGAGTTGTCTTGAAATATTTTGTTTTCTAAGTCTCTAATTCTCTAGTGAGTTAGAGTATTTCTGGGCATGGCAGTCTAGTTTGTCATCTTTGATCTTTAAGACATTGCAATATATCTGTTCAGGCTTTTTAGCATTTAGACTCTGTTAAGTCAGGTGTACTTTGTTAGGGCTGCCTTTGTATATTACTGGGACTTTTCCCTTTGCTGCTTTATGCTTTCTTTGTTCTGTAGATTTTGTGGTTTGATTAATACAAGCTGGCAGGATTTTCTTTTCTGATTCAGTCTAATTGTTATTCAATAAGCTTCTTGTATATTTATATGCACCACTTTCTTTATTCTGGGAAAGATTTGTTCTTTGATTTTGTTGAGAATATTTTCTGGGTCCTGCATCTGGGACTCTTCACCTTCTATTCCTATTATTTTTAGGTTACATCTTTTCATTCTTTTTCAGAATTTTTCGATGTTTTGTGTCAGGAACTTTTTAGATTTAACACTTTCTTTGATTAATATATCAATTTCTTCTATTGTGTCTTCTCTGCCTGGATGTCTATCTTTTATCTCCTGTATTCTGTGGTGATGCTTGTACCTGTTTTTCCTGATCTCTTCCCTAGGATTTCCATCTTCAGGATTTCTTCAGTTTGTGTTTTCTTTATTACACAGTTTTATTTATTTCCTTCAGTGTTTAATTGCATTTCCCTGTGTATCGTTAAGAGATTTATTTGTTTTATCCTTAACGTCCTCTACCTGTTTAATTGTATTTTCCTGTATGTCTTTGGGATTTATTCATTTCCTCTTTAGAGCCCTCTATCATCTTTATATGATTGGATTTAAAGTCACTTTCTTGTGCTTTGCTTGTGTTAGGATATCCAGGGCTTGTCACAGAACACAGAAGAGTAGCTGTGCTCTGAAGGTGTCATTTTGCTTTTTGTTCATTGTCTTCTTTCAAGGATCTTAAGAAAAAAAATCTTTAGTCATCTCAATGGCTTTGGTTCCTGGATCATCATCATGTAATACTATTTATTGGGAGGGCTTTAACTGTTATGGTCCTGGTGTGGCAGATATCTGGTGGGTATCCATCCTTGTGTTGTATGATTCCAGATCTGCACTTCTGAATGGTTTAGGATCTGCAGGTCTGTATGGTGTATGGTTTAGGAAGTGTAGAAGTGTAGATGATGAAGATGGGCAGAGAGGTTCCAGGAGAATGGATGTCTCCCTTAGCTAGCATGCTGTTCATAGCAGAGTAGCATTCCCAGAGGACCCAGCTTGGAAGATGGGAAATGGGGAGCAAGATTACCTGTAGGATTCAGAAACTACAGGTCTAATGAAGGTAGTGGTAGAAGAATCGTGATCACTCTGGCATAGGAGGCTGCTCAGGGAATCTCTGCTTGCATCTGAGGACTCAGCCTGTAGGGAAGTTGGGTGGGAGAAGGGAAACTTACCTATATGCTTCAGTCTTAGCCAGTCTGATGAAGGGTCTATTCCTATTATTCTCAGGTTTTATCTTTTCATAGTGTCTCGGGTTTCTTGAATGATTTTTATCAAGATTTATTTAATATAACATTTTATTTGTCTGCTGTATTTCTTCTACTGGATCTTTAACTCCTGTAATTCTTTCTTCAATCTCTAGTATTCTGTTTGTGATTCTTGTGTCTATAATTTTTGTTTGTTTACCTAGATGTTTTCTTGCCCTAAGTCCCTCTGTTTGTGTTTTCTTATTGTTCCTATTTCCATTTTCTGGTCTTAAATATTTTCATACATTTCTGTCACCGGTTTGTTTTTAATTTATCTTTTTGGTTTTCTGCAAAAAAACAAAATCAATTCCTCTAACATTTTGTTTGTATTTTCATTGAATTCTTTAAGGGATTTATTTATTTCCTATTTTTAGACATCTATTACATTTATAAATATAGTTTTAAGTATTTTCTTTTGTGCTTTGGCTGTGTTGCTGTGTTAGAATATTTTGCAATTGCTTTTGTAGCAAGTGTTGTTGATGGTGTTTTTGTGCTGCCATGTAGGCCTCTAGTTGGGAGATAATTACAAGTCTAGGTGATAATTTTGGAGTTTGTCTCCTTGGATGAATATTTTCTTTCTTGGTTTCTGTTTTCTCTCTGGTCTGAGGCCAGTGTGGGAAACAAAATGTTGTTAAAGGAGGAAAAGGGTTACTGGGTGTAGGGTGGGTGAGAAGTGATAGAAAGGGGAAGGTCAACTGCTAGGTGGCATACCTAGGATTCTGATGGATTGTGTGTCTTCTAGTTGATCAGTGTTTCTGCCCCAGTATTGAACTAGGACATGGTAAACAGAAGGGAACCAGTTTGGTGTAAGGTGGACAGGCTCTGAGAGAATGAGAGAGGTCTATGAGTGAGCTGTCTATCTGAAGCTTTGATGCCCTGCATGACCGCTGGTAAAACATGGAGTGTCCACCTGAATCTATAAGATATGTTTTAACAGAATTTTTCTTAAAATTAGTAAGTGTACTGTTATTCCATCCCGTTGCCTTCTCTTTCTTCCCTCCAACCACTCACATTTACCTTTTTGCTGTTTCCCAAATTAATACACATTTTCACTTAACTATTGTTACCAATGTATATATAAATACAAAAGCAAGCAATAAATTTCCAGTCAACAAGTCAGTGACCCTTTGATCTAGAATGCCTAAGGATTATGACCATGACCTGCAGAGAGTAAGCTTCTCACCTAGATTTCCTTCACAATATAACAATATCGGGGACAAAATTTGGGAATATAAATTATGAAAAGGTAAAATTTATAGGAATATAAATGAATACTGATTCTCTTTTATAAAATTACTTATTGGAGATATCATTGAAAATTCCTTAATAGATAAAGATTAATTTATAAACAGAAAAATACTTATTTTGCCTAAGAATTCACAAAAAAATGTGAAAACTGAGAGAAATAAAATACTTAAAACATAAAAATTGTAGACAGCTTAGAAACTCAAACAGACCCTTCAGTTGTCTTGTGATTTTACTAACCATGGAGATTCTGGATAAGAATCTAGCTTAGATATTTCATGGGAGGCATAATTGCCTTGCTTTCTTGTGTAGCAAGTACAAGCATGGTAAAACACAGCTGAACATCTTGAATCTGGAGGTTCCACAGGTAGAATGGGAATATAGATTATTTCACTGTGAAATTCTATTAACAGTCATACATACTCCTCTCCCTTCTATTTTATTGCTTTGTCATTTTGGCTGAATGCACAGAGTTCAAAGACAAAGGCAAATATATCAGGCTACATGGTTGTTCATTATTGTTAGTTTGGTTGAATTTAGAGTCACTGGAAAACTACCTCTAAGAACACTTATGGTGTCCTATGCAGGGGAAAGTAATTGAGTTTGGGAGACTCAATCCTTCTGTGGGTAAGACATGTTATCCCAAACTGTAGGAAAAGAGGAAATTAACTTTGGCACCAGTATTCATCACTCTCTGGCTCTGACTGGGAACATGAGAACACTGAAAAGCCTGCTCCTGATTCTGTTGTCATGGCTTTCCCACAATTGACTGCACCCTCAAAATGTAAGAAGTAAACAAAACCTTTCCTTCCTTAAGTTACTGTTTCCCGATGTCAGGTGTATTTTCACAACTAAGAGAGAAATAATGACTATGAAACCAATGTACTTAATAATGTTTTAACTCTCCTAAATTAGAGTATTATTTTCTCAGTACTTGCATAAATGATTAATAATATATTATTTATAATATTTGTAATAATGGAGTATCTGTTGTTTAGTAAAGGCTTATTTAAATGAAAACAATCCATTTTAAAATCTGACAGTGCTTTAAACTGATACAGATTTAAAGAAAATAAAAACTCTTTGGAAGAGAGAAAAAACAGAAAGAGAGAAACACACACATACACATAGAGAGAGAAAGAGAGAAAGAGAGAGAGAGAGAGAGAGAGAGAGAGAGAGAGAGAGAGAGACAAAGAGAAAGAGACAAAAAGAAACAGACACAGACAGAGACACAGAGAATGATACAGAGACCAAGTGTGTGTGTGTGTGTGTGTGTGTGAGAGAGAGAGAGAGAGAGAGAGAGAGAGAGAGAGAGAGAGAGAGAAAGAGACAGAGAGGACAGACAGAGACAGAGACACAGAGAATGAGACAGAGACAAAGAGGACAGACAGAGACACAGAGAATGAGACAGAGACCAGGTGTGTGTGTGTGTGTGTGTGTGTGTGTGTGTGAGAGAGAGAGAGAGAGAGAGAGAGAGAGAGAGAGAGAGAGAGAGAGAGAACTGTAGACACTTTCTTAATGCTTTATTCTATAAATGACACACAGTGAATGGATATGACCCACAACCAACATTTTATGATCTACATTTGTCTAAATGGAATTCTGAGTTAAAAGTTTCAAGTTTGGCAAGTATTGGGAAGACTACCAGATACCTAGGAGGTTCTGAACTGAAATTGGAAGCTGTCACAATGGCAGGGAAAGTAGATGCCAAGATTGATATTAAGAAAAAGAAATTGCAGGGAGAAAATGAGTGATCAAGCTATCTGTGTTTCTTTGTCCAGAAAATACAGGTTAATATCACTGGTGGGTAGGTTCTTGGAGGAGCAACACAAAGAATTTGAGAATCTACTCTTTAAGAGTCTTTCTGGGATCCATCCTATATATAATTACCAAACCCAGACACTATTGTGAATGCTAACAAGTGCTTGCTGACAGGAGCCTGATAAAGCTGTCACTTGGGAGGTTCTTCCATTGCATGATAAATACAGAGCGGGGCACTATCCACCAATCATTGAACTGAGCACGGGGTCCTCAATTAAGGAGCTAGAGAAAATACCCAAGGAGCTGAAGGGGTTCTCAACACCATAGGAAGAATAACAATATGAACCTCCCACTACCCCCAGAGTTCCCAGGGACTAAACCATCAGCAAAAGAGTACACTGGTAGGAACCCATGGCTCCAGATGCATATGCAAAAGAAGATGGCCTTGTTGGACATCAAAGGGAGGAGAGGCCCTAGGTCCTGAGAAGGCTAGATGCCCCAGTATAGGGGAATGCTAGGACAGGAGAGTACAAGTGGGTGGGTTGGAGAACAGGGGGAGGCAGGATTGGTTAGGGGATTTTTTTTGGGGGGGGGGAGAAACCAGGAAAGGAGACATTTGAAAGGTAAATAAATAATATATCTAATAAAAAAGAAAAAATAGTCTTTTTCTTAGACAGTTGACTCTGAATTACTTGGAAATACAAGCCAGAATTTCAAGCAAACATTTTATTTAATAGTTACAAAAAAAAAGATTTTTTCCCTAAAAAATTAGACTATTTCATATATGTCAACTATAAAATATTTTAATGCAAATAGCACATGTAATTTATTGTAACAACTATATTATCAACTTACATTGTGTATTAAAGTTGATGTAAAACTAGTTATTGAATGAACACTCAGAAATCAAAGTTAGCATTGACACATATCTTATGTTATTTGATGTAGATTTTTTTATTTCCATACTTTATTTAAAGGAATGCTATAAAAATCAACTTTAATGAGATCCAAATTTATGATCCCAAATAATAGACTGTTCTCACACACACACACACACGTGTGTGTGTAAATATGTATGTATGCACATACAAGCTTATATACAAATATAAATATTAAAATTCAAGTATATGTTTCAAATAACCAGTACTTGGAAAATACCCATTTAAATGTCATGTCTTTGTGATGAATGTGAAAGAAGGAAAAGCATGGGTGCTGTTCTAACTCTTTTAAAGGCCCATGAGATCAAGGTCTGATATTCCATCAGATTTATCCAGGTCATACATGTGATACAGCATAATGAAGTTATATTTACATATATTTTCTAATAGGAACACAGTTACATATATAGATACAGATTAGTGAGATAAAAAAATTCCACAATTATTCTATTGTCAATGCAGTTAGAAAGCACTACAGTCTTCTATTTTGCAAAGAAAGTAGGAAAATATTTCAAACCTAGAAACATCATAATACAATTACAGACTTAGAAGAACTTTCACATTTGGCTCTTAAACTGTTGCCAAACATTGTGTAATATTATCTATATAACTGAACTGAGGTTGTGTGACAGACCATTCTAATAATATTTGTATATATAATCAACTCATATGCATCTGATAAGATAAAAGCACTTAGGAATGATAGGATTGTGTAATTTACTTTGCTAGAAATCTAGTTTATTTACTAAAACTAAAGCAAGTTTTCCCATGCAAAAGAAAATCAGACTATTTTAAGTCTATAATCCAAGAGATAAAGGTTTAAATATCAGACAAAATTAGAAAATTAATATATAGGCTATGAAACCATAAGAATGTAATGAATAGAATTGTGCATTTAAAGGTAATATTGGATAATGGTAATTAATTTATTTTGATTTATTTGTAAATTTTATGTGCTGAGTAGGACATGTAAATTAAATATTATTTGTCAATGTACATTGAATAAATTGCACTAAATTGACATTATATGTAAAAATTCAATGAAATATTTTAACAACATGATTTTTGTATAGAGTTTATAATATTTCATGTTAGCATCCATATTCAATCTATTTCTAAAAACATACTGTCATTTAACTATTAGTGTGGAGGGATAAGCAAACAGTAATTCCCATAACTAGTTCACTTGTTTTCTTTTAGATTTTTTTCTCCCTTATGATATTGAATCTTTCTTTTATGGACAAAAGTGCAGGGTTATTATTGTGGAGGGAATGTTCAATGTAACGAGGTTGTCTGCACATAGACTATTCTGGGAACACATAGTCCCAGGAAAACATAAGTCACCTTTTAGTATTATGGCTCTCTTCAAAAAAAGTAATATTAAAGACATATATCAAAATATACTTGTTTTACACTGACTAAGGGCTATATAGGTGCAGTAACATTTAAGGGAGCAACAAGCTAAACATCTTCCTATAGATATTCATACTCATGTGATCATGTTTCACCTAATCATAAGATCATTTTATATTATTAATTAATGTTTATTATTAATTATAATAAAATAATAATTTAATTTTATTATTAATATTTATATTATTAACAATGAATATTGCCAAATTAAATACATTCTTGATTCTGTGAAATATATTGATAATTGTTTAGAATGTACATATTAATTTTTAAAGTAATATTGAAATGACAAAATCTATTATTTTATTGCAAACCAGAAATATTGAATAGTGATTTTTTTATTATTGTATTTTCTAATTGCCTTGTCTCAATTAATAAACTGACATTTTAGTTTCCAATGCAAGATAGATTTTGAAGCCTCAGTGCCTCAGTTTTATTATTAATATTTATGTTAAAATACAATTAATATCAAAAGCTATTGACTGAATTTCATGTTAGCTGTCAAGTAGTGTGTGGGAGTAAATGTAGACAGCTTCAATTTTCCATGTAATGGTGTGTTTATACACTACACATAATAAAAATCAAACAAATTAATTATGAATTTTATTCTGAAATCTCAGCTTGTTTTTTTTCATCTCTTACATTTTTTGATAGAGAATAAAACTTATAGTTAAGCAATTCTCATATTTTATAACAATGATTAGATATGCCATATTTCATTGCCAAAACATAATAAAGTATTTTCAGACTCTAGCATAACTGTTATAAAATACTTTTAAAGGATTAATTATGAATTCGCATTAGTAATGAAAATAAAGGAAAGAGTAAACACAAGACATAAAGAAAAACACTGACGCGAAAGTGACAAGCACAAATGGGAAGCCTATAGTATGAACCATTTTCCTCGAAGTTTCCTAAGAAGCTGTAAAAGCAGAGTCTTCGTGGAGTGTCCTGGACATATCAGATTTTATATCAGATAATCAGGCTTCTACTTCACATTCATAAATGATATGAAAACTGTGCTTAAGGGAGAAGTGGTTATACTTTCACAAATATTAACAGAGGAAGCTATGAAACAGAAAGTGGTGGGTATTCTGAGTCAATCCATGAATAACAGGGGTGGACAATCCACAGGCTGATAGATAAAATTTAAAGGTGTGACTTCAATGAAGCCATCGAAATAATCATGTTGAAATTGGCATAATCAAATAGCAGTAGTGGAGCTTTGCACCAGAAAAAGATCTTAGTCTGCTGCAAGTAAAATGTCACATGCGCAGTGTGAGTAAAATACATAATACTAAAGTCAAGAATCCAATGGTGGCGTATGCCATTCCTCTCAGAGCTTGGGAGGGAGGCAGAGGCTGACTGATCTCTGAGTTATAGAACAACCAGGGCTAAACAGAGAAACCCTGTCTCAACAGAACCAAACCAAATGAAAACAAAACAAAACAGAAAAGCAAGAATGAAGTGGGAAACATTTTCTGTAATTGAATTATACGAAAAATAAAAAGTATCAAAGCATAATTTTAATAAAAAGACAAGAGGAACATCTATTTGATAGGGACTGTATCCAATAGTGTATTTTAGAACATTTACTATATTCTAATTTTTGAAATATTTATTTACACTAGATGGTTTTAACTATACTACACACACACACACACACACACACACACATATATATATGTAAAGGAAAACACATGCTAAAGTTATAGAGCATGACATCTCTATTTTTAAATTTTTATTTAATATTCTTCTATTTGTATGCGACTATAATTACTACCAATAATTGCTATGTAATAATTGTTATGTAACAATCTTTGCAAGTTACTTTTCATTATGCAATTGCTAAATTAGGTATGGTTATATATTTGGATATAAACTACTCAACAATGTGCACTGTATTAGAAACTGGTTCCAAAACAGAGAGGATATACCACAGAGTAATGTACTATGGAGAACACCACTGGATATAGAAACACCATTTAATTAAAGCATTTCTCACACTCTATGAGGCATGGCCATCTATTAGTCCATAATGTCATAAAAAAAACTGTGTATGTTAGTAATTTATTTAAATGAATGAATGAATTTATATACTTATTTAAAAATGAGATTTTCCAGAATCATATTCTGGGTAGGAAATTGCCATGTCTGTTCCATTAGTTCAGATATGGTACGGACTCCAAAGGCTAAGTGGCTTAATGATGTCCATTTGTTTCTCATGATTCTGAGAAGCTAGAGATGAAGATGCTAGCAGGTTTTGTGTTCAGTAGGAATATACTTGCTGGTTACAAGGGAGGAGGTTTTTTTTTTTCTCTACCTCTGCACATGGGCCATGCTTTTTGTCAGGAAGGACATTGGTCATACTCAATAATCTGGTTCCATTACCATTTGAGGTCAATATTTAATCACACTCATCGTTAGTCTTATGGCATGTGAATTCCAGGGAGAGAAAACAACAACAACAACAACAAACTCTTTAAGTTTAAAATAGCAAGAAGACTCTAGCAGTTTAACAGCATTTGTTGGCCCAACAGAAGACCAAAATTTGGTTCCAAGTACCAATTAGGTGTAATGGGTCTGATGCAATGTTCTGTCTGGAATCCATAGGCACTTACACATATTTACACCACACACACACACACACACACACACACACACACACACACACACCATTTTTTGGAAAAGAACACAACATGTAAAAGAAAGCAGAGTTAGGAAACAGAGAGAAACTCTCTAACAGCAGAGTTAGAGTTATGTTGGTAAACTGCTCAATAACTTGAGTTCATATCTCAGGAAATATTTATCAAGTTTGGGGAAGGTGAAAAGTTTGGGGTTCTAGTTTACCTAGATATTGAGGCCTGTTTTAAACATACTAATATTTTATAGTAGAAGCGTAAAGGCAGATGATATTGTCTGAATAAGAATAAGGTAGAGTATCTTCATTCCATGGGGCTAGGTAGACTTTGATTGGAAGGAGATAGGCATCATGATTTAGAAATAAAACTACACTGGAGGAATGAGATGCTGAATTTATGAACATTAGCCACAGGCAGAATTGTTGCTGAAGGTGAATAGAGAGGGACTTAAGGACTTTATATATTAATAATCACAGTAATACTACTTCTATAATAATTAAATAATTCCTTATTGAGATTCATCTAAAAGATATTTCAATACTAAAAATTATGTTAAAAAAGTTATTCTAATAAAAGAACTCTAGAGGGCCACATTAGGAGATCCAAGTAAAAGCTTAGAGTGTTTGAGATACTAGATGAAGAATCTTTTTCTTTAAGGTAGTTAAGTTTTCCCATCCACAAATAATAGAAATTTTGCCACTGATTCAAATATTAGTGAGACTTTGGAAGTTGTTTTAATAATTGACCATGTTTGGTATTAAGCTAATGCAAAGATATTGCATATGTGCTATTATAGAAAATTTGCAATATATTGTAGTAAATTGTTTAAATCATAGTCCAGTCTGGGGTTTTTCCCTTGCCTTTGGTGTTTAGTTCCTATTTGAAAGATATTCTCACAGCCTTTATATTTATAATAAGTCTTAAATAGTAGAAGAGCTGTGTAGTTCCCCTCCTCCATGCTGTTAAAATCTACTTTCATATTGATAGCCCCGAGTTATTACTTATGATTAGCTACGTTTCATTGGGGCTGCTCTTACCGCCAGTCCTCAAGGCTACCTTTTTATGCCTCACAGAACCCACGGCTGCTTCGCTCTTTCACTCCTGCACTCTTCTTTTTCCCTCATGGTTCTCTCTGACCCCGAGCCTAGGAAACCTGCACCCCATCTATTTCTCTTCTGCCTAGCTATTAGCTGTTAGCCTCTTTATTCATCAATTAGAAACAATTTGGGGTCAGGTTCACAGGGCCTACCTGCAGACTACTGGGATGATAGAGTGGTTTCTTGGTGTTCATACTCTCTTTCCAAAGACAAGGCCATGATTATATTTGGAAACATTCCTTTTATTTCTTTATATCGTAATCAGGAAACATTTCCACAAATGGAACTCCTAGGTACTAATATAAAGTTTAAAAATGTATGAAAATTTCTCTCATGGAATTCCTCTTACCCTCCATTTATAAGCAATAATGTATTTCCTAAGAGTGACATAATCTCATTCATGTTGACGAATTGATTTCATTGCCTTTGTAGAGAATTTATGCTATTATTTAAAATTAAGAATTCATAACTATAATAGCATTATTTTCCCCCTTTATGTTAAAAACTACCTGTTTGCCTAGGCCCAAAGGCTTTGCTTCAATGCTTTGACAAGCCTTTCATTTCATGGACTCTGTGCTTGTATAATCATAAGTGTCCAGATCTCACTTAAAATTTTCTTGGTCTCCAGTTTGAGGGCTTTAGAGAAGAGTAGGAAAGGCTTCAATTACAATTATCAACCTTCCATTCCATTTTCAGGGTTCTGCTGCTGACCTCTTAAACATAACATTCACAGAAAAATAACACTCAAAAATGTAAAGTAAAATAGTCTTTTTGTTAGTGCTATTTTGGTTTGATGTTGACATTACAAGCTAAATCTTTTTTTTACTGAAAATTTATGTTTTTCCTAGAACAAAACAAGTATTTCTATAAATGTCCAAAGGCAATGTTCCAGATCTAAATAAGCCTCCTTACTGTTCACAGATGTTTTGCTTGGAAGTTAGTGATTATACCTGTTGTGAGTCTTCAACATCAAGATTATGATTTTAGACACTTTACACGATTAGATAACTTCCACATTATTTTTCCTGTGTATGTTCCATATGTGTTTTCCTATATGAGGTACTGTTTTTCATTAGTAGATTGAATAAAACTTTCTCAATGCAATGGCTCATTCCTTCCACTTTTTACCTTGGTTCATTTAATTGAGTCAGTCATGTTCTTATGCTGTAGAATTCAAATACTGCATAGTTGCCCCTTATTTGTTTCATATATTGGAACACTGTTACAACATTGTACTTTTGCGTATACACAATGTTTTATATCTTCAAAAACAAAGATTCTCCTGACTCTCCATCTTAGTTCCTTCAAAATGTTGAGATTAAGATGCCACTTGGGATGCAAAAATGTCAGGGTCTTCCTAGTTTCTTTAACACCTAACAGAAAAATAAAAGAACTGTTGGTGACCACTGTCTTTCCTTTTGTCCTAGAAATAATGGAGAAAACTCAGGAAATGCCAAAAAGAAATGTATAACCTTGAATTGAGTTAAAATAAAAGTATTAAGAGTCCTTAAACTATCTTCCTTTGGCTTTCCACTGCAAATCTATGGTAAAGTTCTATTATACCTTTGAAAACAGAGAATTTCACCTGCCATCTAACTATAAATTTCCTACTAAAATATGATTATTGTACTAGCAGTGGAGAGAAATAATCACTAATATCAAACAGCCACAAACTATTCACTCTACAATATCAACCTGCCTGCAAGATGTAAAGGTACAAATATGGAAGAGATTTTATGAGAATAACCAACCTTTCTTATGTTGTACTTGTAACCCATGGCATAAAAGAGGACTAGAACTATTCCTGACAATGCTAACAATGTTATATGGCCAACAATCTGAGAGGATATAGTCCACAATATCTAAGTGAAAAGCTACTATATTTCCACAGGAACATAACAATCAAATTACTCTTAATGACATAGCACTATACCCATATACCCAGCCAAAATGTTGTTGGTTACTCCGATAGCATTTTGGTGAGTATGGTATATCACAGGATTTTCCCTGTCCAATTACATTAGTTCAGAGGAGGTCTGTGATTGCACAGGGGAAAGATGAGCAGATCCAAGAGTTACAAAGAGAGGCAGCATGTCAGAGCGTCAGGAAGAAGAACCAGGGCTGAGGTAGTGAACCCGCGTGGCAAATACCAGCCATAAAGAGCTAAGTTTTCACAAAGTTAGAAATGTCGGGATAAAGATTTTATCATTATCAATTGGCTCTAAATTATCATATTGACATCTTGTAAATTGTGATATTATTAATACATGAATCTGATTGGTTAATTAAGGTTTAAGAGTCTTGATTTACTGGTAATTTGGTGTTGAGATGGCTGATCATGGGTTCATGGCGTTGCCTAGAAGTGAGAGGTATAAGGAGTGCCCCTGGGGAGATGGCCCTATTGGGGCTGGAGAGTTGGTAGGACTTCTGGAGTGGGACCCCATGGGGACATATTGTTGTGGCCCACCAGTGTCAGTACTAGAGTGGGACCATGGCCTGGTGGGGACTGGAGAGTTGGCAGATTGGAGAGATGGTGGATTGATTTTTAATATTTTCTGCAACAATGGTAGAAATGTTTATTTCAGGTAGCTTGTTACTGTAGGTGGTGGGTTTGAAGTCTGATGTTTGTCAGCATTAATTTCTTTTCTGGTAACATGTAATGTACCTTGGAGTATTGTAAATGACATTTACCACAGGTAAAACTTCTACTTGAGAGTAAATTTGATATCATAATTTTTAATGACACAAATAAATAGTGTTTCAGTATTAGGGTATTTGTATCATGTTGTAAAGAGTAATAACCAGTAATATTGAAACAAATATCCTGGGTGTTTTGTTGATATGTATGGAACTCTTTTATCCAATGATTCAAGAGGATGTACACAATTACAGCCTTGGATGTTTTTCATGCTGAAATAACATACGATGTAATCTTGGCTTCCATCTGACCTCTTACAGTCTTCAGTACATCCTTGTAATTGTCACCTCAGAGGCTTACTGTTTCTGTCTGTTAACCCTGAAAATGTCTTGCTTTCATACAATCTTACCTAAGTCTAGAGTATTTTCAGCTTCTGAGATTAGCTGCTGACTAAGCTCACCCTTCCTATTTCTTTCTGACCTCTGACTGGCTGGTTCAGTTTAGCTGTTTAGGCCGAAAACTTGTCTCCAAGCTCACTGATAAACTCTGGTTTCTCTCTCAGTCTATGACTTGTTCTGCTTGGCCTCAAATTTACAGGCAATCTGTTCTAATCTTTTAATTCTTTCTAATTCTCTAGCTTGTTCATTCTTCACCTTTGTCTAGCTTGGTCTCACTTCAATCTCTGTCTAAAACTTTCTTGGTAAATCTCAATCTGTATCCATCTCCCCCTCCCCCTCCCCTTCTGCTCCCCTCCCCCTCCCATTCCCCTTCCCCCTCTCTCATCTGTCTCCCTGCATTATTCTTACACTGTTCTCTTAAGTAGCTTTTCTTTCTTTTTTCTTCTACTTTGAGTTGTGCATAGCCTCTTTTATCAACTCTCTCTGATTTTCAACTTTGTCTGCCTATCAGAGATCACTTTCTTTCTTTCTCTCTTTCTTTCTTTCTTTCTTTCTTTCTTTCTTTCTTTCTTTCTTTCTTTCTTTCTTTCTTTCTTTCTTTCTTTCTTTCTTTCTCTTTTGGATTTCAAGACAGGGTTTTTCTGTATAGCCCTGGGTGTCCTGGAACTCACTCTCTAGACCATGCTCGGCCAAGAACTCAGAAATCTGCCTGCCTCTGTCTCTCAAGTGCTGGGATTAAAGGCATGCACCACCACTGTCCAATTAGACATCACTTTCAAACATGAGTGTTTCCCTGTACACACCAGCTTTACCTGCATTATTTGGAACTAACAGTATATAAGGGCATTTCTGTATTCCAGCCAGAAGGGTAAATATTATGTGCAAAGGGCTGATTCACACCACAACTACAAACAGGTTTGTTTCCTTGTTTCTTCAGAAATAATACAATTTCAGGTTTCACAGGATAACTGAATATTCTGCAATAAATCTTTCTAGGTCCTTCTGATTTTTAGGGTCTTAAAGTTGGGTATAATTCTAATGGGTTTGCATTTATGTGTTACTTGGTCTTTTCCATTTTAGAATTTAATATTCTTACTTTATTGTATGATTAATGTGTTGGTTATTATATGCAGAAGAGACATCCTTTTCTTTTCCAATATATTTGTTGCTCTGTATGCTATATAGGCATTTCTATCTATTTTCCCTTCTTGGATTTAATTTTTATTTAATATTTTATTTATTTACATTTCTAATGTTATCCCCCTTCTCATTTTCCTCTCCACAAACCTTCTTTCCCATCCCTCCACCTCCAGCTTCTATGTGGGTGCTCCCCTTCTATCTACCCACTCCTGCCTCAGTTCCCTAGCATTTCAGAAGCCTGGGTCATTGAACCGCCACAGGTCCAAGGACCTCCTTTCCCACTGCTGCCAAATAAGGTAGTCCTCTGCTAATAGGCAACTGGAACTATGGGTCCCGTCATGTGTACTCTTTGGTTTGTGGTTTAGTCTGTGATAGCTGGGTTTCTGGTTGGTTGATACTGTTGTTCTTGCTACTGGTTGCTAACAACTTAAGCTCTTTCAGTTCTTCCATTAACTCTTCCATTGGGGTCCCTGTGCTCACTCCGAAGGTTGGCTGCAGGCATCCACATCTATATTGGTCAGGTTCTAGCAGATACTCTCAGGGTACAGCTATATCAATCTCCTGTCAGCAAACACTTCTAAAGGGAATTGCTCATTCCCATCAGCAATAGTTTCTAGGTTTGATGTCTGCAGATGGGATGGATCTCTTGGGGGGAAGGGGCAGTCTCTGGTTGGCCGTTCCCTCAATCTCTGCTCCACCCTTTGTTCCTGCATTTCCTTTAGACGGGAATAATTCTGGGTTAATATTTTTGAGACAGGTGAGTGGCTCCATTCCTTGACTCTGGGCTTTGACTAGCCACTGGATATAATTTTTATAAGCTATCTCTTTCTCTTTGGTGGGTATTTCAGGTAATGTCATCCCTGTTGTATACTGGGAGCCTCTTGCTTTCCTGGCATCTCAGAAATCCTAGTGGATACCCCCAGTTTCCCATCCCCCACTGCTATATACCTCCATTTCCTGCCCCTCTACACTTCTTTATCTCCTCGCCCACCTGATCCTGTCCCACTTTTTTGCTCCCCCTCCTCTCTCCATCTTAGGTCCCTCCCTCCCTCCTCCTACCTTGATTATTTTATTCTCCCTTCTGAGTAGGACTGAAGCATCCATACTTAGGCTTTCCTTCTTGATTTCATATGGTCTGTGAATTGTATCTTGTATATTCTGAGCTTTTTGGCTAATATCTACTTATCAGTGAGTACATACCATGTGTGTTCTTTTGTGACTGGGTTACCTCATTCAGGATGGTATTTTCTAGATCCATTAATTTGTCTGTAAATTTCATGAAGTAATTGTTTTTAATAGATGAGTTGTATTCCATTGTATAGATGTACCACATTTTCTCTATTGATTCCTCTGTTGAGGAATATCTGGGTTGATTCCAGCTATTATAAATTAGGCTGCTATGAACATAGTGGAGCATGTGTTCATGTTACATGCTGGAGCATCTTTTGGGTGTGTACCCAGGAGTGGGATAGCTGGATCCTCAGTTATTACTATGTCTAATTTCATAAGGAACTGCCAAATGATTTCCAGAATAGCTGTACCTGCTTGCAGTTCCACCAGCAATGGAAGAGTGTTCCTCTTTTTTCCACATCCTTGCCAGCATCTGTTGTCACCTGAGTTTTTGATGTTAGCCATTCTGACTGGTTGGGAATCTCAGGGTTGCTTTGATATGCATTTCCCTGATGACTAAGGATGTTGAGGTTTTTCTATAGGTGCTTCTTGGCCACTGGAGAGTCTCCAGTTGACAATTTTAGTTCTGTACCGCATTTTAAAATATTGTTATTTTCTTCTCTGAAATATAACTTCTTGAGTTTTTTTTTTTGTAGATATGTTATACCTCTAGGGAAATGACACCCTTCACAATTATAAAAAATAATATTGGACTCCAAGCAAGAGAAATATCTTTACGACAAGATTTTCAAGTATTGAAGAAAAAAATAGAGGAAGACCTCAATCTGTTACTGACATATGTTTCTTGTATGGAGCAGAATGATGGTTCCTGTTTATACATCCAACCTGTTAGCCTGTGTCTTTTGTTTTTTATTGGTGAATTGAGTCCATTAATGTTAGTTGATGGACTGATGACTGTTAGTTTTGTTATTTTGATGTTGTTGTTGTTGTTGTTGTTGGTGGTGGTGGTGGTGGTGGTGGTGTGTGTGTGTGGAGAGAGAGAAACAGAGAGAGAGAGAGAGTGAAAGAGAGAGAGAATATCTTATGTATTGTACAGATCCATCACCTATCAATTTAAAAGCCTAAGGCTTATGGCTTAGGCAGGAAATAGATGGTGGGACACCTTAGAAGAGAAAGAATAAAGAATTCTGGGTTAAAATCAGGCTCAGAGGATCAGCCCAAGAAATTGTGAGACAATGGACAAATGGTGTCTGAACATAGGTAACCATCCACATGGTGGTATGTAGGCTAAAATAAAGAGAATATTCTAGTTATGATCTAATCGGAGTAGAGCCTAGCTATATGGACGAAGTATTTCTAAATGTATTTTGAGTCTGAGTCTTATAGCTGGGATCATGCATCTGGGATGCAGAACCAGACCCTAACTTCTACAAAGTGGCAGCCAATCTAAAGGAAATTAAAACACAAGTTTACAGCCTGAAAAGGTTCAGTTAAAAAGTGGGGAAAAGTCAGGCTGAGGGGACAAGTGATCAGATCTCCTGAGACAGAGAGAGAGAGAGAGAGAGAGAGAGAGAGAGAGAGAGAGAGAGAGAGAGAGAGAGAGAGAGAGAGAGAGAGAGAACTAAATTAGACAAAAGCCAAAACTTACCAAAACAATACAAGATGAATAGCTGGGAAGTTTCCTAGGCAAGAAGCAGGGGCCTTCAGGGAGAGATAGGATTGAAAGTGACTTTTTAAAGAAGCCTCTACTAACTTTAAAAGCAAAACATATAATTTGGGCATTCTTCCAAGTACAGAGAAGCCAAGCGGGTGGAACCAGGCTCCAGTTTACACATTGGTTCCATTAAAAAGTGGGGAAAAGTCAGGATAGGGGGCAAATGCTGCTGATACACTAGCATAGGCCAAGCTCCTAGAAACTTCTAGAAGAACACAGCTTTGGTATAAGCCATTTCAGGTTCTCCCAAACTTGGCATGACAGGTCAACCCAATTCTGTTTTATCTGAATTAATGCTCTGTGCTCACTTATGAAAATGAAGCCCTAGGTTGGTTGCTAAGGTAGGGGGAAGGTTAAAAGGCCTCTTTCCATAAAGAAAGGGACGAGAGCATGGCCAGGGCCAGCACAGCATCTGAGCTAAAACAGAAATCACAGGAGATAGAGACAGACAGAACTCTGTGAGTTCAAGATCAAGTTGGTGTACACTACAAATTCAGGTTGGGACACTTCTGATAAGATAAAGCAACTGGCAGTCTAAAATGCAAAATGATACATTTTTTTGCTTGATAATAGGTAGAGATATCCTTAGTAATTTAAATATATATATATATATATATATATATCAATCTTAAATTTATATAAAGAAAAAGGGGTACATAGATAAATAAATAAATAAATCCAGACCTTTCATCTTAGTGCTTGTGAGACAATGGTTCCTATGTGGTATAGGTTCCTTATGATTTCAAGAGCAGCCTAATCTACAGAGCAAATCCAAATCATCCCAGGCTACACAAAGAAATCCCACGTAAAAATGATGATGATGCTGATTATGATGATGATGATAATAAAGGTATAAACTAACAAAATGAAGATGGTATAAGTTCATTGTTTATGGTGATATGATATTCCCTATTTGAGAGAAATCAAACAGAGCAGATCTCAACAGAAAAGGAGCTGCTAAATTCAATCAGTCTATACTTTTAATGACTTCAAATGGCTGAACCAAGGACATGCTTTGTTGGAATGGTTGCTCTAGATTTGTGGTAACAGGAAAAGAAAAGGGTTTAAAGTTCTTCCAAAGTAATAATGGTCCGATTTAGGAATACCCCTGAAGATCTACACATGAATGGAGATTTAGATTACAGTTTGATTATATGATCAAATCAACTTCTAAAGAAATACAGTTGTCTTTCACTTGTTCAAAATAAAGTAGGAAATTATCCTTAATTGATTTATGTACCCTGAATGTTCTATTCAAATGTCTTTCTAGAACTATATATGTACTGCTTATAAGGTTTGTATATTGCAGTATGGAAGATGAGGACAACCCTTACAGGATTCACACTCATGTATACTAAGATGCTGAGACCTGCTGTTTCTGCTCCTTGATCAATCCTGCCTCAAACTGATATAATTTCCAGAGACTTGATTCTTGAACAGCTTCAGGAAGGGCTGCTGATCCAATGTGACCTTAGTTCATCCAGCCTTATAGACTAGTTAAGTCAGGACTTCAGCTAAGACTTGACATTTCTCAGCACGTAGAGACTAGACAACAAAGGATTAGAGCTAGCTTTCAAACAACTAACCATTTTCTAATTTTCTTGGCCCCACACAGAACTTCTTCAGTCGAATTCAGCAGGAAGCAATTATAAGGAGGTTTCATCACAGTCCCTTAAATTGGAGTGGGTGGTTTTGGTTATTTTATAAATAATAGGTTATAATTTAGGGGTTGATTATAAATAATTGTGGTCTTGAATGGGAAAAAAACAAAATAGGGAGCATAGGCTTGGGGATTTCTATCTTTCCTCTTCTCTATCATTCCTTTTTTGTTTGTTTGTTTGTTTTTTGTGGTTCTATTCTTGTGCTAGTATTTATCTACCTTGTTTATTCTGGTGTTGGCTGGCCTAAGAGACCCTGATGATAGCAGGCTACTACGACTGCAGGCAGAACAAATAGTCCCTAATGTCAACAGGCCACTGGTTGTGTTGGGCTGCAGCAAGTCTCCAGGAAAGCAAACAGTGCTGGTTGTCTTGGTTGTTCTGGGTGGCAGCAGGCCAACTTGTAGGCTAGATTATCCAGTTGTTCCTGGTGGTAGCAGACCTCCAGGGAGGCAGACTGGGGGTACAGAATATAGATCCAGAATGTAGGTAGGGTGTGAATGAGAAAATGCAACACAGAGTTGATGGGGAGGTTCTCAGTGCTGATGGGCTTCCCAGGGTCCCAGCAGGTTGGGGGTTGGAGCACGGGTATGAATCCTGGTAATCCCAGGTGGCAGAAGACCTTAGTGGAGGCAGGCTGGGCTGTGAACCAGGGAGTAAAGTGCAGATCCATGATTTCAAGTCCATTTTTTTTAATTGACAAACTTATTTAATAACTTTACATCCGGATCATAGTTTCCCTATCTTTCTTTGCTTCCTAGGCTTTCCCACTCACTTCCATTCTCTCCAGAGAAGAGGGAGCCTCCCATCAACCAGCCTCCGGAGATCAAGCCTAAGCAAGACTATGTGCATCTTCTTTCACAGAGACTAGACAATGCAGACCAGTTAGGGGGAAAAAAATCCAAAGAAACGCAATGTCATCTGAGATAGGCCCTACTCCCTCTTTAGGATCCTTACATGAAGACCCAGCTGCACAGCTGCTACATATTTGCAGAGGGCCTAGGTCTGCTTTCATGCTCTCTGATTGGCAGTTTAGGCGCCATGAGCCTCAATGGACCCAGGTTAGTTGACTCTGTAGGTTTTCTTGCAGTGTACTTGATACCTCTGGCTTCCTCAATCCTTCTTCCTCCTTTTCCATTGGATTTATCTCTTTCCACTCAATGTAGGCTAAGGGTCTCTGCATCAGTTTCTTGTTGTTTCTAGGAGAAGTCCCTACTTAGACAACAACATTTATGCTATGTGCTTGACTGCAAATCTGGCAAAAATACCACTATTGTCGGGGGTGGGTTCCTTTTCAAGGCATGAGTTTCAAGCTGAGCTAGTCATTAACTGGACCTTCCCTCAAATTCTGCTCCATCCTTGGCCCTTTCATATCCTGTAGGCAGCACAAATTGTAGGTATAAGTTTTTGTGTCTGGGTTGGTGTCACAACTATTCCATTGAAAGTTTTGTGTGGTTATAGGAGATAGCTGGTTCATGTTCTATAATCCCCATTATTAGGAGTCTTAGCTAGGGTCATACCAAACAGATTCTTAGGACTTTCCCCCCACCTCATCATGTTCCTATCTCTATCCCTTCTTCCACCAAGTTCCCTACTTCCACTGACCCTAAAAGTCTAATCCATTTCTCCTTCTGAGTGGGGTTCAAGTGTGCCCCCTTAGGATCCCCTTATTGCTTAGCTTCTTTGGGTTTGCAGTTTGTAGCATGATTACCATGTTCACTAGCTTAACAAAATGTGGAATATGTTGGACTCTTTCTTCATTCTTTGTTCTTATCTTCATATTTATGTCAAAATTAATTACCTGAGTTTTGAAGACACTATTTTCAGCTTACAAAATACATATTATCACCATGACTCACAATTTTCCAAAATGTGGTATCCATATTAATGAATCATGAGAAGAATATAAGGTGCAATTTTTATCCATGAAATAAATAATGTTATATTAGGTCTCCAAACAGAAATAAAATGAAACAGACAGGAAAACAAGTTATTTTCCTTTCCATTTAAATATTTTCAGTGTCACCCAAAGAGGTAGTTTGACATTTCATATGTTGCCATCAAATCCATGTACATCTGCACTTCTCCAACATCATATACTGATGACACACTGAGGGAAAACTATCACAGAAGCAGATTTCACAGGAAAATGCAGAGGATTCAGTATTTTAAATATTAAGATAAAAATTGTATTTGATATATACTGTCTATTGAAAATGCAGAGGGAGTGACTTACAAAGTGGAAGTTCAGTTATTTATATCAAAGAAGCCACCGCTCTTATGTGGCATGGGCTGCATTCAGTAGCATGAAGTTTACAATTTGATGGAGGTAAAGTAAACAGATAAAGATGCTTTATCATGTTTCCTTTGCTGGAAGTGGTATTTGCTTTGTCAAATATAGAAATAGGCCCATGAAAAAAGTTAATGCCAGTGCTTTCAGAAAGCTGTTGAAACCTTCATAAAATATTAGAAGAAAATTCACTGAGCCATGATTTTTATGCACTTCTTGATATAAAAAATATAAATAATTGAACGGCATTCTGATTGTTGTCAAATCAAGAGCCTTTTAATATTGGTCTTTAGTTTTCTTAAAGCTCTTGATTTAGCAGTGTAAACAGGGTTTAAGTACAAAGCTGAAGCACAGCTTAATCTTGCAATCATTTCCTTTCATGCTGCAGGCTTCCATTTAGCTTTATTCATTACAGCCCCGAAGCTCCTGCCTTCTAAATGTGTAGGTTAGAGAAAGTACCTTGGAGCTCACCTGCTCAAGATTAATAATATCACTCCAAGAAGATTAGAGCTATTACTCTTCCTGACCTGATCCAAATGGTACAAATGGGATTTTAAGGATGATGTCTGTTCTGAGATCCAATGGACTGATGAGGTACAGGGGATAGCTACCCTGAGGAATGAGGAAAGATAGACTGCAGTGTTGTACAGATGATACACCATTAGCTTTAGCTATTATCCAAAGAAAAGATTATGGCTATAAATAAATTTATCCAGATCTCTAATACAATGGATAGGCAGACCAAAAGATGAACAGGCAGGGGACATAACCATTATTTAAAAGGAAAGTCTGAGCATGAATTTCTTTTTCAATAGCAGAATCACAGGTGATACTAAAGTGAAAAAATACCCTAAAAATATCAACTAAGTTTTAAAAATATAATTTAGGAAGAATTACCTGCTCTTGTCCTGCTTTTAAACTCCCATTGTTCAGGTAAAGACTAGAATTTGTCTTTTATATAATTAATTATCCTTTGTGACTAGTTTAATGGATCTTTCCAGAACTTGAATTTTAACCTTGAAGAATGGCAGTAACTAACTTTATAACTAACTTTATTAACAGAAGCACACATATAATGTGTGTGTGTGTTAAACACTACTTTTGTTGAATTTTGAATATTGGTTTTTACATGGTTTATAAGTGAATAAAATAATACTGTGTTTGTTCAAAAAAATATAGAAAATCACTATTATCCCTTGACTAAAATAGCCAAGGAATCAAAGGAAATATTTTTCATGATAGACTTCAATCCAATAAATATATTTTCCCATGCTCAGATAGAATTCTTTTTGTGCTACTTTTATTTTATTCTCTCTTCCGTGGGTTAGTATTGTACATATTAGGAGAGAATGTGATCTTCTCCAAAAATATTCACTATTAAAGTTATGGATTTGAAAAGATGTGTATTTCACTAGTCTCTTAGGTGACTCTGAACCAAGTTAAAATTTAAGGTTGAACGTTAAAATTAAACATCTATAAGAGTGTATTCCTTATCAACTTAAAATCTGATACTTTAAACAATAATCTACACTTTGCCACCAAAACATTTTATTTTCATAAAGAACAATGGCTTCAATTCATTTCCATGAGTCTCAAAAGACTTAACTGTCATAACATTGTTTATAGCCAATTTCAAAGTTTCCTTCAAGGCTCATGCAAGGCTTGTCTGTAAGCTCCTATAAAATAAAGGTCAAGTTACTTATTTCTAACACACACTGGCTCAAAGTAAACATTTCTTCTCCAGCAGGTAGGAATGGAAGAATGGCAACAAAGTTCTGGGTCAAGAAAGAAAATGAAACAGAACAGGGAAACAACATTTCCTGCAGCTACATTTCTTAGCTCCTATGGCATGTGTTGTTATACATAAGCTTCAGGATGTGGCCAGCCCTGTTGCTATATTGGCGGTTTGAAGAAGAATGCCCCTCAGACTTGAGTGTTTTAATGCTCGGCCCATAGGGAGTGTAACTATTAGGAGGCATGGATTTGTTGGAGGAAGTGTATCACTGTGGGGATAGGGTTTGAGGTCTCCTATGGTCAGGTTAAATTGATTGTGATTATCATTCTTCTGAAGCCTGAGGATGAAGTAGAGATGTCATTTTTTTTTTTACTAGTACAATGTCTGCCTTTAAAAGTCACCATGCTTCTCTCTATGGTAATCAGAAATAGACTACTGAAACTATAAGTCAGCTACAATTAAATGTTTTTCTTTATAAGAGTTGCCACGGACATGGTATTCCTTTACAATAAAACACAAACTAAGACACTAACTTTGCCATTTGCTACTATGGGTTGCATATCAGTTTCTTTGGCATATGTTCTAGATCTTAGCATTTCCAATATCACAATGTTTTCAGTACATCTGAGGATTCTCTCTCACAGATTTACATAATACTCAATTCCTTCAGTGTACAGAGCCATATTGGGGCAGTCTTGCACTTGGTCAGAGTTTGACTTTGGTCAAGGTTAACTTCTCCCAGTTAGCCAGGATCCTGCTCCACCTAGGGTGGAGTGCACGTAGTAAAGGTTAAGTTCATTGTTCTTCCAGGCATAGGGATTCCTGAATTAAACAGGTGACCCACCCAGCTGCCGGAGCAGTCAAGACGAAGACCTCCAAGAGAAGCTAGACAACTTCCACCGGAACTCAGCCTGGAGTCTGGGGGGAAGGGTTTGCCCGAACTGTTATAAGGTCTGGCGCCATTAAAGTTTACGGCTTTGATCAGTGAACATTGACTTAGCCGTACTTTCTTTTCGCCACTCTTCCCTATGACCCCAAAATTCTCTCAACAGGTAACCCAGTTTACATGTGGCTGCGGGCGGCTACATAGTGGCGCCTGAACGTGGGAAGACCTGGCACGAGAGAATTTCTTGAGGTAGCCCTATCCAGCGAAGCTTCGCAGAAAAAGGTGAAAATTAATGGTGTCCGCACGGTAAGCAACATAGAGGGCAAAACTAGCGCTAGTGAATTCGTGTCTATGGTTGTGAGTGCAGGAATGGATACAGTTTTTCAAGCATACTGCGTGGACCCAGCGCAGGACTGCTTGGGTTGATAAGATAGGGAAATATGGGGAAGGAATTTGGTAGGCATTTGCCCAAAGCTCGTAAGAGCTGATTTCGGCGAAAAGAAAGGGGTTTTTAAAAATAGGCATATGTCCACAGCTTCTAAGAGCTGTTTAAAGAGGAAAATGGATGCAATTGCTTAACAAGCACGCTTAACTTTCTGTGTATCTTTCCGTGTTTGTCCCGGTGCACCGACTGTCTGTCTATGTGTATGTTTATGTCCTCTCTGTGTCGTTGTGTGAATGACTGTTTCATGTTAAAAAGGAAAAATTGGTAAAGATTACATCTGCTGGTAACCTTTTGAGCTAGCCACAGTTTGTGTGGGGATTGATTCAAAGCCACGCTGCAGCAGCGTAGCTCACTCACCCAAGAGGCAAGCATGGCTGGGGAAAAAGCCGCTCTTAAAGCCCAGAAACCTCAAGATTTGGGAAGACCTTGGTTTGGCTTGTGAAATTCATCTAGTCGCTTTATACTTGTTTCTAATTGGTTTTAATGATATAAGGCTTTACATTTCTTGACTAAAGAGTTATAAATTAATTGGTTATTATGTAAAAGGTATAGTGTTATTAAGAAAAGGTTAGTTTAAAACTGGTGATTCAGTGTTAGAGCTATCTTAACTAACTACACGTGGCCTAACGCCACTCATGCCTTGTTCTTGTTTATAATTGGATTTAAAGGTATATTTTGCATGTCTTGACTATAGAGTATTGGCTTAAGTCACTGCACATGATTTAAAAGGTATAATGTTATTAACAAAAGTTAGGTTAAGGCTGGTAGTTTAGGGTAGTCGCCATTTTGAACACGTGGCATGATGGTTAAGGCTGGTAGTTTAGGGTAGTCGCCATTTTGAACACGTGGCATGACGATTAAGGCTGGTAGTTTAGGGTAGTCGCCATTTTGAACACCACGTGACATGACGCAATCCAGGAAATACAGGCCTTTGGGACGCTCCTAAATTGACATGGTGTTTCATGTGAATCTTGGCCTGGAGATTAGACTTAATGAAGATTAAGATCTAAAATATTGTCTCTTTAATAAGTTACACTGTTATACACTTGAACATAAGAACTGGCATACAAACCTTGTGCTGTAAATATGTGTTTGCCATTAATTTTAAAGAAAATAGATTGTTTAAAATTGAGATTTGCTTCCAAAATTACAATTGTGCTCTAATATTGCAAGAAAACATTGAGTTACAATAAAAATCAGTGTGTCATTGGCTACAGTTTTCAGTTTGCAGGCTCGTAATTGTTAACATTTTGTAATTAAGATAATTTTGAGAGTGATGCAGCTATGGGTTTTAGAGGCCCATTGCCTCTTTTCCACAAGTTTATAGGCTACAATGGTAGGAGCAAAATTTAACCCTCCAAGATTAAAAAGGATATCTCTGTAGAAATGTATTTGATATCAAGTAGGTTCCTTTGACCATGGAATTACTGGTTTCTTTTGTTTAATCCTTAAATTGTCCTTGTAGGTTTGGGTCTGGTCTTAGATAAAAGGCTCAGATTAGAAGATATTTACATTTGAGGAATCTCATACAATGTCCTTGCCAAGGACTCAAGGTGGATCCTAGGGCAGATAAAAAAATTTACATTTGAGTTAATGCAAAGCTTAGAGCTGCCTCAGGGGAAGCTAGTGAGGAAGTTTTGAGAAATTGTTTCTGCCTTACAGGCCCCACCTAGGGAGTGTTTGGCTTTAAAAAAAAAAAAAAAAAAAAAAAAAAGTTTTTGACTTATCCAGGTGTGGGTTAAAATGCAGTTCAAATCTATGAAAGGTCAAGGAGGCTATAAAAGCATTAACATTTGGCCTGTCTACTCCCTATAAAATTATTGTAAATTTAAAGGGTTGGTTTTTTGCTTTACATTCTGATAATTATAAAAGCATTTGCTTCTAATTTTAAAGAGACAACAAAACAATTTCATTAGAAAGTTTTGCCTCAAGGAATGGCTAACAGCCTTATGTCTTGTGAGAAAAAGTGTTTTGTCTCTGTTTCAATACTAGAAGTTAAGATCTTAAAATTTTCAGTGTATAATGTTCATAGAATGTTTGTTACAGGCCCTTGCTCCTATAGACTTTTAGAATTTTTAGGTAAATGGCTTTCAAAGGTTGTTAAGATATATTAATTGGCTTTATCTTATTTACCTCATTTTAAGCTTGCCACAGAAGGTCTTAAACCTCTGTTTTCAAGGTAGGAAACGTTTGTTCCTTGCTTCAAGCAACAATCAAATTTATTATTAATGGTTGATCTATTACATGGCAAGCATTTTTAGGCAAAATTAATAATTGTTATCCAAAAGATAATTTGTACTATCAGATCACATGTTTATTCCTTTAAGTTTCTCCCTGCTTCAACACAGATACCTGAATTGGGTGCTATAGCAGCTATTTTTAAGATGTTAAAGGTCAAGCTTTTAATAATAGTAGATATACATAGCTCATGGTTTATAATTGCTTAAAATTGGTCCATTTTTAATACTGCTAATTCTTAATTTCTACAGTTTATACAAATGTGATTCAAATTTCTAAGAACAAAGGATATATTCTCTAAATGACTGTCCTTTAGGTATTTGAAATAATTTTATATTTTGTGCACATCAAATTATAAAGATTTGTTCTTGATGTCCTCAATTTCTACCTCTACCACGTAATGGTGTTAATCCTAGAGGACTTAGTTATTACAGATAAATGATATTCATATTTCTAATTTAAAAGATAAAAAAAATATGTACATGTGACTAATGATTCATTTTTAGGCTGTCTAGTTGCAACTGCTCTAACAGAAAAAGCAACTATATTTTATATAATTACATAGTTATTGCCTATGTTATGGTTTATACTTTGTGTTCCAACTTAAATTAATAAAACAATATCTTCTTGGAAGAAAGAAGAGAGGGGAAATCGTGTCCCTGTACATATCATTTATATTATGCTTGCATGTTTTTAAGAAAATTTTAAAATTTAGATGCCAAGAAACTCCTTGCTAAATGTATATGACATCTTGTAATTAGGCATATTGATATCTAGGTGAAATGAAGGAATTCACTTACTAACATATGCCATGATCCTGATTTAATATTGGGGGAGAAGGCATGTCCTCTGTTTTTTCCACAGAATGCTGCAGAAGATATGCTGACAGTGTGCTTGCTGAATGCCCAGACCATGGTAACATAAGAGCTATATTGGATATATGTTCTTGACTTACCTCAATTGTTAAATGTCCCAGGTTAGATAAATTGCCTAGCTTCAAGCTTTTAGACTTTGTGGGACAGAACATGGAGACTGTTATGCTAGCTTAGGAAAAATTAATTAAGAAGAGTTAAAATGACTCTTCTCCTTATTGTGTTCAGCTGACTTAACCATAGACTAGTCTAGAAATAATCCCAATATTGAAGATTCCAATTTTGAAGATGGCTAACAATCTTCAGCCAGCTGTGTTAATTTAACATATAGTCTCCACTTTTCCTGAGAAGTAACAGCTTAATTCTTGATTCACAAGGCTACCTCTCCCACCTCAGAGGCCAAGCCTTGGGTCCTTAAAGTTGTTAATTTACAACTGAATTGGATACTTCTGGGACAAGTTAATCCTATTCCACCTTTAACTCTTGACCTTGTCTGTTAAGCAGACTGGCTGTCTCCACCCAGGCTCACCTGGATGGAGAGATTACATGTCTGTTAAAGACACTTGCAGACCCCCCTGGCTTCAAAACTTACACAAGTGGATCTCCAAAGAGGGAGCCACATAGAACTCAGATCTATGTGTGTTTGTTTTTGAACAAACATGGGTACCAGCGAGACGTGCGAGGCAAAGCACTGCATGGGGAGGTGAATTTCTGCTTCTGAGTCCCCAGGAAGTACACCTAATTGCATAGGGGTTAACGTCGAGAGGCTGTCCTTAAAATAATAAGGGAGCCTATTACCCCTCCTCTGAAAAAGACGTTATACAATATTTAAGAGGAATTACGGTCAATGCTTCCCCTCCTGGTTAAGGCCCGCCTTCTTATGAAGGATATTTATCCACTTGTTTTCTACCTCCATGTGTTCAAATTAATAAAAAAAGGGAGGACATGTACAGAGCCATATTGGGGCAGTCTTGCACTTGGTCAGAGTTTGACTTTGGTCAAGGTTAACTTCTCCCAGTTAGCCAGGATCCTGCTCCACCTAGGGTGGAGTGCACGTAGTAAAGGTTAAGTTCATTGTTCTTCCAGGCATAGGGATTCCTGAATTAAACAGGTGACCCACCCAGCTGCCGGAGCAGTCAAGACGAAGACCTCCAAGAGAAGCTAGACAACTTCCACCGGAACTCAGCCTGGAGTCTGGGGGGAAGGGTTTGCCCGAACTGTTATAAGGTCTGGCGCCATTAAAGTTTACGGCTTTGATCAGTGAACATTGACTTAGCCGTACTTTCTTTTCGCCACTCTTCCCTATGACCCCAAAATTCTCTCAACAGGTAACCCAGTTTACATGTGGCTGCGGGCGGCTACACTTCAGTTAACTTGGTATTCCACACCTTCCTATAAAGTATCATCCATAGTTAAATAAACATGTATCTAGTGCATTCCTATTCTTGCTAAACTAGCATCATCTATAAAGGTGATGTCAAAATGTGCTGCTATCTTGGGCAATAGCTAACTAGATTATGCAGACTATTGTAAAAGTATCTATACTTTGTCTTCCTGTGGCAGGGAAATCATTTTCTCAGGAAGCTCTCTTTAACAGGGCCTTCGAGCAGTTTTGTCTATTCAAAGAAAAGTCTTTGAATTAGAACAAAAGTTCTGTGTGTTGGAGCCTATGATAACCAATGTTGGCTTGGTCTCTGAAATATCCTGAAGGCCTTTGTTCTGCTTTCTTACTAAAAAGTGCATGATTGTCTTTTACTGGGTCCAGTCATGACAACCACACCACTTACAACTTTCAGTTTCTTCCTTTTCTTTCCAAACTGTATGCTTTTCAATTTCTTTTTTCTACCTTTCTCTCCAGATATTTACCAAGGCTTATTAATTACTTACAAAAACCAAAGCAAAGTCCATGTTACAGACTGAATCCAGAGAAGAACTGACATTTCTTGTGCCCATGTAAGTAGTATACTACCTTTAAACTCAGTATCAAATCAGTTTCAAAGCAGACCAGTTATAGACATTATTTTTTAGACTAGAAAAGGACTTCTATCCCACTTAATTCTCATTTTATATTTTAATATTTCATATATATATAATGGAACTCATATACATTTATATATATATATATATATATATATATATATATATATATGAACTCTCATCTCTATCATCATCAGAGTGTCTGTTTTATGCATTACACTATTATAGTCTATGATTTTCACAAGAATGACACATTAATACTTACTTACAGGATCCTAGAGCTTTCTTTATGTCAGTTTCAGTACATTTTCTAAATACTTTTGACACCATCTCCAAATATTTAAGAACCATCAACAGGTTTAGTTCAAGAAATAGCCTATCTTAGTCCCAATCTACTTTCATAGTAAATCCTGTTATTTTGAATCAGATACCTCACAAAACTACATAAGGGATGAATGATTTACTTTATTTACTGTTTCAGTGTGCTTAATTCAGAATGTGTGTAAGAACATGATAAGGAGCAAATATATCTAAGAAGACCTGAACACATACATAAAAGTAACATTATAGGAATTCGGAAGGTTTTAGTTAAGAATATAAATACAAAGAGAACACTTTGTGTCTTTTCTTGATGTCAACTGTCAATTAAAAAATGAACAAATAAACAAACAAAAACCTTCGGGCCTATAGGAAAAGGTGAACTAGAAGGTGGGACATCCATGATGCAGAAAGAATTCTGGGATAGAGCCAGGCATGGGAGATTATCCCAGTGAAGATGTATGTCACAAGATGAATAAATGCTACCTTAGCATAGGTAACCAATCACATGGCAGAATGTATAATAGAAAATTTTGGTTAATTTAAGTTATGATCAATGCAGAAAAGAGTCTAGCAATATGATCAAGGTATTATAAATATATTTAATATATTTTGCATTGGAATTTTTGTTCTGGGACCATGGGGCTGTAAAGAAGAACTAGACCTCACTTCTACTATATATACATATACATGTGCATGTGCATGTGATAACAAAGGGGGCTTGCGGGACTTTCGGGGAGTGGGGGGCTAGAAAAGGGGAAATCATTTGAAATGTAAATAAAAAATATATCAAATAAAAAAAATAAAAAAATAAAAAAAATACTGAATTTAAAGGAAAATGGAAAAAATATGGGTGGTGGTAGAAATGATGAAAGGGAAGGGATAAATGGTGCAATCATAATTTCAAAAATAAAATAAAAAAATAAAATGAATGGAAAAAGAGGCAGAGAGAAGGGATTTACTCCATAAAGTTTAATTTTTCATTTACTTTTCTTATTCTTTGGGAGCTTTATGTCATGGGAATTGCATCATTACGTTCAGAGTCAGTTTTCTCACTTTTTATTCTTCTCAGGAAATGCCTTTTCAGGGATGGTAGATGTGTGCACCATCCATTTACTTGGCAGTTCTAAATCCAGTGAAGTTGACAATGAAAGTCAAACACCACTAATATTGATACTAAATTAATATTCATACATGTAACATTTTATAATTATCTAATGTGAATTAATCTATTACATACTCATAATAGTTTTATACAATCACTTATAAGATAAAAAACCTAAGTTTCAAAAATATGTTATGATGATTAGGTTTACTTAAAAGGTTTTAACATGAACTTAAAAATAACCTGTATAAACTCTCATGATTATCTAGTGCCCACATTTCTTTTCTTTAGGACCATTATTCTCATCAATATCAAGGCAGATTTGTTCTCACTATATTGTGCCCTTTACAGAAAGTTACAGGGGATGTTTTCAATTAAGACTTGACAAAATTCTTTAAAAAAATTCCATGAAAAAAAATCACTGATATTTTATGGTCTTTAGCTATATCAATTATTTATGACATTGTCTTCAATGTGATTTCCTAAAAGAGGAGTTAATTATGCTATAACTCCAGCACTTAGTACAGCACAAAAATTTATTATGTCATTGATATATACTTATTAGAATAATTAATGAATGGAATAAATGAATATGAAATTGGTTCCATGAGAAATGTTAGAAACTGGCTATGAATATAGTAGAGAATTATAGTTCAATGAATATTTCTGTTTTTAGAATCAATCAAATGGTTGAATGATGTTACTATAAAAAAACAGAACAAAGAAAGAAAAGGTCAATGTTAGAGAAGGAGAGTTTTAATGAAAATCCTTTACGATATACTGGCTTTAAGACACCTTAGAGATGTTTTATTGGGTGATTTCCACAGGCTTTTCAGAATAGTTGAAATTTAAGATGTGATATATATCTGGATAGAAGGGAACAATTCAAACTTTATAATGAAGTAGTTGACACTCATGGTTTGATAGAATCGAGAATTGTTTATATGTTATAACATGTAGACTAAAAAGCCTATGTGAATAAAAGCTAGAGGGCTGAATGATGAATTAGATGAAAACCATGCATAGAATTCTGAACATCTCATGACTGCAAAAGTTGGAAAGCTATAAGCAGAAGTCATGTGCCAGGATACTATGCCTTGAAATATGAAATCCCGTTTATGTCTTTCTTGTTGAACTTATTTTTTTAACCATTGTTTAATTCTAGCCACCAACGTGTTCGTAAGTATTATAGACACCTATCTTTGTTTCTATATTTATTAAAATAAGGAAAAGAAGGAAAGAAATGATGAGAGGTATAAATATTGTCAATAGGTAATTAATTATTCTCAATATTTTCTTTCTTTACTAGGGTTCAAATTTGCTTTTAGTCCTGCAGGCCTCCAAACTTTGAAAAACTGCATATTTTTCCTTATATCACCTCTTTATGTTGTTTAACCACCTAACAGACTGAATAGAAAACCTGAATAGATTCTAATGGCTCATAAATGCTTTCTGCAACAAGGCATGTAATACAGAACAATGAGAAAAATTTAAGCCATAACCAACCTGGTAAAAATAGACTGAATGAGAAGAGTGAAGGATATAATACAGTGAAGTCAGCTTATGAACATACATGTGCATGAGTAAGGTTAAAACAACATGATATATACTTCATTAGTCAGGTTTCCCTAGAGACAGAACATATGGAATGACTCTACATATTCTAGATTGAAACATATTTGAATGACTTACAAACTGTGGTTATGCTAGTATATCAATGAATCTTTCCTAACACAAAAGCCATAAAACAATAGTTCTTTTGTCTTCAAAGCTGTCTCAGATTATCTTCAGTATAATATGAAATCTTGAACCTGTACACCCTGATACTATCAATACCTAGACAACAGAATAGATGGAGTAGCCAGGCAGAGTGAGGAAAACATGAAATTAGCCACAGATCCATTCTTTCATGACTCTTTAATATGCCTGCTACCAGAACGAATGGTCCACGTTGATGGTAGATCTTACCACTGCAAATGATTCAATCAAGAAAACCTCTTAACGTTTGTGCCCAACTGCTAAATTTTTACTGCATTACAGATTCGAACAAGTTGACAACCCTGACTACTCATCAGATACAGAGTAAACACAACCAAAAATATCCACCGATGATTTGCATGTAAGGCAAAAATGTTTATATTGCAAGGTCACCATCAATAGGAAAGTAGGGTCAAGTAGACCCTGTTAAATAGAGAGTGGGAACATGGATTTTATATTGAAAAATATTACACAGGCTGTGGAAGATTGTTGTCTGTTTTGTTTCCTTATATTTTTAATTTCTTCTTTGTGAGGAAAAGTGATATAGCTAGGGTTAGATTTTATGGTGATAAATCACTTAGAAATAGATTGACTTAGTCAATTATTGCAGCTGGGGCTGCAATAGCATTAAGCTAGTAGTGCTTCTGCTATCTATCTGCGTATCATAATGCCCGTGAATGCTGTATGGCGTTATGCTTCTTGCTGTTCTTGCAGTCTAACAAATCAGGCTTCACAGTTTTATACACACACACACACAACACACATACACAACACACATACACGTGCGTGAGTGCACACACACACACAACACACACACACACACACACATGCACGCATGCCCACATGCACGCACGCACACAGACATATATTTCTGACATGAGCCACAATGAGGTTTCCTGACCTGAAGTTTATTACTCCCAGCAAATGCAGAAGCCGCAGTGATATCTTAGATTTGGTTCCTTGAGCTCAGTACTTATGCGGCAGCACTGTTAGAAGTAGATATTACTTGCAAATATAGTGTGTTTCACCCCAGGTGATAATCCCTGAAGTTAGGATACTCCGGATTTATGAACAGGAGCCAGCATTTCTTCCCATCCTCAATTCCATAAAAAGACATTATTTATTAAGAAAATCTCCAAAAGAGGAAGAGGAATTTAACACTAATTTATTTCCATGAATGCAAATAAATGCTTCCTAGTGTAGGAAAGGAAGTTCTTTATCAGTCTAAGTGTCTCCAGAGGACCTGTTTTTGGAGAATATTCTATGTCTTTCTTTAAAATATTTTATTATAGTGTCATGCCAGAATTACAAAAGTAGTCTTTCCCTGTAGTTTGTTTCTAAAAATTATATTCTTCCAGATTGATGTACTTCTCTCCCAAGATTCAAATTCAGTGAACCCAAATAATTTAGACCACAAAGAACCTTTGAAATGCAAGCCAAATGCTTCTTGTATGAAAGTTTAGCACAAATCATCTTCATGGCTCATATTACATTGTGTGTCTTCAAAAGAGAATGCTATATACTTATTAATTTATTTATAACAAACTTATTAAATTTAGGTATATGGTGATTTTCTTGATTTTTTTCTAAGACATGAGTGTGGAAAAAGTCAATGTTGCTTTCTGGCAATCTCCCTCAAACAAATGAAGTGGTCACTAGTCAGATAGTACTGTCTTTCATGTGATTTACTCCCAGAGGGGCTTTGATATTATTTCCTATATGTTGTCTCTTCCAGCATGCTCCTGTGACTTTTGGATTATCCAGGATTGTCATCTCAATTTAGGTATTCTGTATTATTTTATCTTTTGACTAATATCCACTTATTAGTGAGTACATATCATGCATGCCCTTTTGGGTCTAAGTTACCTAATTCAGAATGATATTTTCTAGTTCCATTTGCCTGCAAAACTGAAGATGTCCTTGTTCTTAATAGCTGAGTCCATTGTGTAAATGAACCACATTTTCTGTGTCCATTCTTCTGTTCTGGGACCTCTGGGTTGTTTCAAGCTTCTGGCTACCACAAATAAGGCCAGTATGAACATAATGAAACACATGCACCTGTGGCATGGTAGGGCATCTTTTGGGTATATCCCCAAAATATTTGATATTCCTATTGCTGGGTTTTCAGGTAGACATATTTCCAATTTTCTGAGGAACCTCCAGATTGATTTCTAGAGTGTTTGTACCAGTTTGCAATCCCACCAGCAATGGAGGATGGTTCCTTTCTCCACAACCTCACCAACATGTGTTGTAACCTGAGGTTTTGATCTTAGCCTTTCTGATTGGTGTAAGGTAGAATCTCATGGCCATTTTGATTTGCATTTCTCTGATCACTAAGGACTTTAAACATTTCTTTAGGTGCTTCTCAGCCATTCGCTATTCATCTGTTGGGAATTATTGGTTTAGTTCTGTTTCCCATTTTTCGATTGGGTTGTTTGTTTTTTGTTTTGTTTTTTTATGTTATTGTTTTTTGTTTGTTTTGTTTTTGGTGGTTAGCTTCTCGAGTTCTTTTTACGTTTTAGATATTAGCCCTCAATTGGATGTGGGGTTAGTGAAGCTTTTTTCCAATCTGTATGTTGCCCATTTGTCTTATTGACTATGTCCTTTGCCTTACAGTAGATTTCCAGTTTCATGAGGTCCCATTTACCAATTCTTGATCTCAGAGCATGAGTCATTGGAGGTCTGTTTAAGAAATTCCCCCCTGTACCAATGAGCACAAGGCTCTTTCTCACTTTCTCTTCCATTAGATTGAGGATATTTGGATTTAAGTTGAGGCCCTTCATCCAAAGTTGGACTTGAGCTTTGTGCAAGGTGACAAATATGGGTCTATTTTCATTTTTCTACATGCAGACAGCCAGTTAGACCAGCACCATTTGTTGAAGATGCTTTCTTTTTTCCATTGCATATTTTTGCCATCTTTGTCAAAAATCAAGTGTCCTTAAATATGTGGTTTTATCTCTTGGCCTTCATTTATATTCCATTGATCAACCTGTCTATTTCTGTACCAATGTCATGCAGTTTTTATCATTATTGCTCTGTAGTAAAACTTGAGGTCATGGATGGTGGTTGACCAGCCATTCTTTAATTGTTAAGAACTGTTTTCACTATTTTGGGCTTTTCTCTTCCAAATGAATTCGAGAATTGCTCTTTGCATGTCTTTGAAATTTTTTTGTTGGGATTTTGATGGAGATTGCATTGAATCTGTAGATTGCCTTTGGTAGGATGGCCATTTTACAATGTTAATTCTGCCAATCCATAAACTTGGGACAACTTTGCATTTTCTGAGATCTATTTCTTTCTTGAGAGACTTGAAGTTATTGTCATACAGATCTTTCATTTGTTTGGTTAGAGTTACCCCAAGATATTTTATATTATTTGTGGTTATTGTAAAGGGAATTGTTTCCCTAATTTCTTTCTCAGTTTGTTTATCATTTGTATAAAGGAAGGCTATGGATTTATTTGAGTTAAATTATATCTGATCATGTTGCTTTTTTTTTTTTTATAAGTTCTCTGGTACAATTTTTGGGATTGCTTATGTATATTATCATAGCGTCTGCAAATAGTGATGCCTTTATTTCTTCTTTGCAAATTTGTATCCCCTTGATCTCTTTTTGTTGTCTTAGTGTTCTAGCTAGCACATCCAGTCCTATATTGAATATATATGAAGAGAGTGGGTATCCTTGTTCCCGAATTTAGGGGATTGCCTCAAGTATGTCTCCACTTAATTTGATATTGGCTGTTGGCTTGCAGAAAATTGCTTTTATTATGTATAGGTTTGACCCTTGAATTCCTGATCTCTCTAATACTTTTAACATGAAACATTGTTATATTTTTTCAAATGCTTTTTTTTTTTGCATCTAAGGTGATGATCATATGGTTTTTTATTAGAGTTCCTTTATATAGTGGATTATGTTAAGGAATTTTCACATATTGAACCAACCTTACATCCCTGGGATAAAGCCTACTTGATCATGGTGAATGATGGTTTTGATGTGTTCATGGATTCGGACTGCAACAATTTTATTGAGTATTTTTGCATTGTTATTCATAAGCGAGATTGGTCTAAAGTTCTTTTTTGGTTTGGCCCTTGTATGTGTTTAGGTATTAGAGTAATGGCTTCATAGAATAAGTTAGGTAGTCTTCCATTTCTGTTTTATGGTATAGTTTGAGGAATTTTGGTATCAGGTCTTCTTTGAAGGTCTGGTAGAATTCTGCAGTAAATCCTCTGGCCCTGGGCTTCTTTTGATTTGGGGTATTTTAATAACATGTATTTCCTTGTGTGACATGGGCCTGTTTAGATACCTTACCTGCTCTCAATTTAACTTTAGTATGTAGTATGTGTCTAGAAAGCCATCCATTTCATCTATATTTTCCAGTGTTGTTGAGTGTAGGCTTTTATATTAGGATCTGATGATTTTTTGAATTTCCTCCTTTTCTGTGGTTATGTCTCCCTTTTTATTTCTGATTCTGTTAAATACTGCCTGTCGGCCCTCTACTTAGTTTAGCTAGGAGTGTGTCTATCTTGTTGATTCTCTAAAAGGGCCAGCTTTTAGTTTTGTTGATTCTATGTATTGTTTTATTTGTCTATTTGGTTTCTTTCAGTCTTGAGTTTGACTATTTCCTGCCATCGACTCCCCTTGGGTGAGTTTTCTTCTTTTTGTTCTAGAGCTTTCAGGTGTGCTGTTATATTGTTAGTGCAAGATTTTTCTGGTTTCTTTACCAGGGTACTTAGTGCTATGAATTTTCCTCTGAGCATTGCTTTCAGTATCTCCCATAAGTTTGGGTGTGATTTGCCATCATTTTCCTTAAATTCCTTGAAGTCTTTAATTTCTTTATTTCTTATTGGACCAAGTTATCCTTGAGTAGAAAGTTGTTCAGTTTCCACAAGTATGTGAGCTTTCTGGTTTTTTGTATTTTTTGTTTTGTTTTTTATTGTTGTTGTTGTTTTCTGGTATTGAAGACCAGCCTTAGGCCTTGGTGATCTTATAGGATGCCAGGAATTATTTCAGTCTTCTTGTATCACTTGAGAGTTGTTTTGTGACCAATTATTTGGTCAGTTTTGGAGAAGGTACCATGAGGTGATGAAATGAGGTGTATTTTTTTGTTTTAGGGTGAAGCATTCTGTGGATATCTGTTAAATACATTTGGTTCAAAACCTCTATTAGTTTCACCATATCTCTGCTTATTTTCTATTTCCATGATCTGTCACATTGTTGAGAGTGGGGTGTTGAAGTTTCCCACTATTACTGTGTGGGGTTCAATGTGATTTTTGTGCTTTAGTGAAGTTTCTTTTATGAATGTGGGTTCCCTTGCATTTGGGGCATAGGTGTTCAGAATTCAGACTTTCTCTTGATGGATTTTCCCTTTGAATAATATGAAGTATTCTTCCTTGTTAAGCTTGATAATTTTGGTTCAAAGTCTCTTTTATTGGATATTAGGATGGCATCTCTAGCTTGTTTCCTGGGACCATTTGATTGGAAGACTTTTATCCATTCTTTAACTCTAAGATTTTTGCTGTCTTTGTTATTGAGGTGTGTTTCTTATGTGCAACAAAATGCTGGGTCTTTTTTTTTTTCCAAATCCAATCTCTTATTTATGTCATTTTATAGGTGAGTAGAGTCCGTGAATATTGAGAGATATTAAAGACAAATGACTGTTGTTTCCTAATATCTTTGCTTTCTTAGGTGGCTTTATGTGCTTGAGGTTCTCTCCTTTTGACTTTATTGTGAGATGCTTAATATCTTTTCTTTTATTTGGTGTAGCTATCTTCCTTGTGTTGGAGTTGTCTTTCTAGGATCCTTTGTAAAGTTGGATTGGTAGATAACTACTGTTTGAATTTGCTTTAGTTATGGAATATTTTGTTTTCTCCATCTATGTTGATTGTGAGTTTTGATGGGTATTGTAGCCTGGGCTGGCATTTGTGTTCTCTTAGAGTCTGCATGACCTCTGACCAGGATTTTCTGGCTTTCATAATAGCTGTTGAGAAGGCTGGTATAATTCTGATTGGTTCACCTTTATATGTTACTTGGCCCTTTTCCATTATAGCTTTTAATATTCCATTTTAGATTTCTGTGACTTGATTGCAGAAAGTGGATAGAAGCTATATTTATGATTTAGAAAAATTAAGGATATGCTATTCAAATGGTCCAAAGCTAAACAACTCAGTTGGTCTTATTTTATCATGATCTGTATGTCTTCATATTTTTTTTTTTGGTTTTTGTTTGTTTGTTTTTTGGGGGGATTTTTTTTCAAGACAGGGTTTATCTGTGTAGCCCTGTAGACCAGGCTGGCCTTGAACTCAGAAATCCACCTGCCTCTGCCTCCAGAGTGCTGGGACTACAGGTGTGCGCCACCACTGCCCGACTTCTTCATATTTTAAATAACCAATTCCTACATATTATGCAAAGTTTAGCAGTTTTCTCTTATTCTGTATTTTCTTCATTTCATAAGAGTAACATCTTCAATTACTTTGAAAATCTAAATTTTCATATACATATTAACTGCTTACAAGTTCTATTTTCCTGATAACTGCAGAATTCATTTTTATATACATTCTAAATACCAAGCATTAATTTATTTTCTAAATATGATATAGTATTTCTCTAAACTCTGCCAAAGCCTATAATAAATATCCTTTGTCATCTGTATTCTTTCCAGTTCAAAAAAATCCAACCATCTAAGATACTTCTCAAAATTCTCAGCTCCCATGCCACTACCCTATTATAAAGCTATTTCATATATATTACAGACTCTCCTTAAACTTCATTGCTTGTTGAATATCTTAGTCAGGGTTTCTATTCCTGCACAAACATCATGACCAAGAAGCAAGCTGGGGAGGAAAGGGTTTATTGAGATTACACTTCCATGTTGCTGTTCATCATTAAAGGAAGTCAGGACTGGAACTCAAGCAGGTCAGGAAGCAGGAACTGATGCAGAGGCCATGGAGGGATGTTTCTTACTGGCTTGCTTCCCTTGGCTTGCTCAGCCTGCTCTCTTATAGAACCCAAGAGCACCAACCCAAAGGTGGTACCACCCACAAGGGGCCCTCCCCACTTGATCACTAATTGAGAAAATGTCCCACAGCTGGATCTCATGGAGGCACTTCCCCAACTGAAGCTCCTTTCTCTGTGATAACTCCAGCCTGTGTCAAGTTGACACACAAAACTAGCCAATACAGTCATCGACAAATTTCCTAACTATATAGAGACTGCCCATAAATTCTGTGACTCTAGAGAACCCAAAGTAATACATTGAATTTCTCACACACAGACTCACTCCTCAGAGCTCGACCCTAGATAGCTCCTTGTAAGAACTTTAACAAACTATGGAATAATAACAATAAGGAAATAATAATAATAGTAATAATAATAACTATGATGATGATGATTAGTTGATGATCATGATGATGAATAAGGAAAGCTACATGTATAGATAAGACTGAATATTTGACCAAAACAAATCTAGAGTAAAATTAATGAAATATCTTTTAATATTCTTATCTCAAATATTTAATGATAGCATAAAAACTATTAAAATATTTGCATAGGAGGTACTACACATTTATTAGTGATTTGTGAATCAACCATGTGTTACTATTGGACCTGGGAGTGTAGTTCAAAGCACTTCCTGCTCCTTCAGAAACCTCAAGGTTTGTTCTGATAATCCTCATTGAATGACTCATAATCACCTGCAACTTCAACTCCAGGGCATCTGACAACCTTGTTGTAGCTTCCAAGGGTATCCACATGCATGCACATCACACACACACACACACACACACACACACACGCACACATGCAAACTCATACTAATACAATAAAATACAAATTTAAAGCTAAATGACAGAAATCATATTTTATTAATTACAATTCAAGTAAGTTAAAAACCTGTTGTCATACAGTAAGAATCAAAATTGTAGGTAACTGACGAGGATAATTTTTTCTGACATTTTGTATTAATGACTGTCATTTCATGATCAAAACATGTGCTCAAAATTGTATAAAATGTAATTATTTATATTTTTTCCATGTAAATCTTTAAGTTTATGAGATTCTTTTTTCTCTTTTTTAATCTTTTATTCATTTATTTATTTGTTGGTTTATTCATTTTACACTCTAAATTTTATTCCCCTTCCAGCCACATCCTATATCTTCTCCCCGCCCTAATTTTTATGAGTGTGTTCCCACTACACACCCTATCAGACCTCTATCCTCCCTGGGACCACCAATCCCTTGAGGGGTAGGTGCATCTTTTGTTCATATTTGATTGCTTAATTCAGCCTCAGTGAGAGATGAGAAGTCCTCACTGAATATGTGTTGGGGGCCTCATATCTGCTGGTATATGCTGCCTGGTTGGTGGTCTAAAAGAAATGTTGAGAAATAAAAATTACTTAACTTTCCTATTCTACAAAGGGATTAAGGAACAAAATGTTTAAATTACAGTTCAGTAACATTTCTGTTTTACAAAAAACAAATGAGTTGCGAGAACATGGACTTCAAGTTCAGATTAATTTTAAAAGTTAAAACTATTTTTATTTTACTCAATAAAATTCATTCCAACCAAATCCAAGAACACATAAAAACAGTCATCCACCATAATCAAGTAGGCTTTATCCCAGGAATGCAGGGTTGGTTCAATATATGAAAATCCATCAATGCAATCCACAACATAAACAAACTCAAAGAAAAAAACCACATGGTCATTTCATTGGATGCTGAAAAACATTTGACAAAATTCAGCATCCTTTCATGCTTAAAGTCTTGGAAAGAACAGGAATTCAAGGCCCATACCTAAACATAGTTAAAGCAATATACAGCAAACCAGTAGCCAGCATCAAACTAAATGGAGAGAAACTTGAAGTAATCCCAATAAAATCAGGGACTAGACAGTGCTGCCCCCTTTCTCCTTATCTTTTCAATATTGTACTTGAGGTACTAGCTCAGGCAATTAGACAACATAAGGAGGTCAAAGAGATACAAGTTGGAAAGGAAGAATTCAAACTATCATTATTTGCAGATGATATGATAGTCTACCTACGTGACCCAAAAAATTCAACTAGAGAACTCCTACAGCTGATAAACAACTTCAGCAAAATGGCAGATTATAAAATCAACTCAAGCAGATCAGTAGCCTTCCTATAATCAAAGGAGAAGCAGGCTGAGAAAGAAATTAGGGAAATGGCACCCTTCACAATACCCACAAATAGTATAAAGTACCTTGGGGTGACTCTTACCAAACATGTGAAAGATCTGTATGACAAGAACTTCAAGACTCTGAAGAAGGAAATGGAAGAAGACTTCAAAAAATGGAAAAACCTCCCATGCTCATGGATTGGCAGGATTAATATAGTTAAAATGGCCATTTTGCCAAAAGAAATATACAGATTTAACGCAATATCTATCAAAATCCTAACTCAATTCTTCATAGAGTTAGAAAGAGCAATTCTCAAATTCATCTGGAATAACAAAAGCCCAGGATAGCTAAAACTATTCTCAACAACAAAAGAAATTCTGGGGGAATCAGTATCTATGACCTCAAGCAATACTACAGAGCAATAGTGTTAAAAACTTCATGGTATTGGTACAGTGACAGGCAGGCAGATCAATGGAACAAGACTGAAGATCCAGAAATGAACCCATACACCTATGGCCACTTGATCCTCGACAAAGGGGCTGAAAACATCCAATAGAAAAAAAGATAGCCTTTTCAACAAATGGTGCTGGTTCAACTAGAGGTCAGCATGCAGAAGAATGCGAATTGATCCACCCTTGTCTCCTTGTACTAAGCTCAAATCCAAATGGATCAAGGACCTCCACATAAAGCCAGACACTCTGAAGCTAATAGAAAAGAAACAGAGGAAGACCCTTGAGGTCATTGGTACAGGGGGAAAGTTCCTGAACAGAACACCAATAGAGTATGCTCTAAGATCAAGAATTGACAAATGGGACCTCATAAAATTACAATGTTTCTGTAAGGCAAAGGACACCATCAAAAGGACAAATCGGCAACCAACAAATTGGGAAAAGATCTTCACCAACCCTACATCAGATAGAGGGCTAATATCCAATATATATATAAAGAACTCAAGAAGTTAGGCTCCAGAAAACCAAATAACCCTATTAAAAATGGGGTGCAGAGTTAAACAAAGAATTTTCACCTGAAGAACTTCGGGTGGCAGAGAAGCATCTTAAAAAATGCTCAAGTTCATTAGTCATTCAGGAAATGCAAATCAAAACAACCCTGAGATTTCACCTTACACCAGTCAGAATGGCTAAGGTTAAAAACTCAGGAGACAGCAGGTGTTGGCAAGGATGTGGAGAAAGAGGAACACTCCTCCACTGCTGGTGGGCTTGCAAATTGGTACAACCACTCTGGAAATCAGTCTGGCGGTTCCACTAAAAATGGGCATGTCACTTTCGAAAGATCCTGCTATACCACTCCTGGGCATATACCCAGAGGATTCCCCAGCATGTAATAAGGATATATGCTCCACTATGTTCATAGCAGCCTTATTTATAATAGCCAGAAGCTGGAAAGAACCCAGGTATCTCTCAAAAGAAGAATGGATGCAAAAAATGTGGTATATATACACAATGGAGTACTATTCAGCCATTAGAAATAATGAATTCATGAAATTCTTAGGCAAATGTATGGAGCTGGAGAACATCATACTAAGTGAGGTAACCCAGTCTCAAAAGATCAGTCATGGTATGCACTCACTAATTAGTGGATATTAGCTTAGAAAACTGGAATAGCCAAAACATAATCCACACATCAGATGAGGTACAAGAAGAAGAGAGGAGTGGCCCCTTGTTCTGGAAAGGCTCAGTGTAGCAGTATATAGCAAAACCAGAACAGGAAAGTGAGAAGGGGTGGGTGGGAGAACAGGTGGAGGGAAGGGGGCTTATGGGACTTTCAGGAGTGGGGGACCAGAAAAGGGGAAATCATTTTAAATATAAATAAAAAATATATCAAAACAATTATGGAATACTAAAAAAAAACTATTTTTATTTTATCTTGACAATAGATTCTTCTCTCTCACAATAATTCCTTAGCACAGTTTCCCCTCTTTCCACACCTCATAGCTATTCCCCTATCTTCCTTTGGATCCATTCCTCTTCCATCTCACATCAGAAAGGAACAGACCTCAAAGAAACAACAAGCAAACATGTGAAAACAATACAAAACCAAAATAAGACAACACAAAACCTCTCTCACTGAGGTTGGATAAGGCAACCAAATATGAAGAAAAGAGTCTATGCCATACTGCTCCCACAACTAAGAGTCCCTCCCCCCAACACACAAAAAACCCTCAAAAATCTAATAGCTGTAACAATTACTCAGAAACCTTGGTGGAGACCCCTGAAGGTCCTCTGTTTTCTACTTTAGTCTTTATGAGGCACAATGTGTCCTGCTTAGTTGATTCAGTGGACTGCCTTCTCCTGGGGTCAACTAGCCCCCTCTGATACCTACAGTGTTTCTTCTCCCCCTTATAAAAGACACTTGGAGATCCCAGGGGAGAGATCTAATGAAGACCTTCAATTTTAGCCTCTTTTCACATAATGTCTGACTATAGGTCTGTGAGTCCACTACTATCTTCTGGTGGAGGATCAGTGATCAGTGATATTGAATGTCACTCCCTCACGTTCTGTTTACCAGTTTACCAGTTCTGTCTACCATTGCCCCAACATATCTTATAGGCAGGACAGATTGTGGGACAAAAGTTTTCTGGAAGCATTTCTACTTCAGTAGTCTGCAGAGTAACTTCTAGCACTAAAGCGACTAAAGCATAATGGTTAATGCACCATGTATGCACTGGATTGCACCCTCTCCACTCACTGAGCTGAATGAATGTTGTCGTGGGCAATGGGGCCCTACTGTCAGTTTTGCCTGAGCGACCCTATCTCCTTATGGAAACCTGAGTTGTTTGTGGAACTACAAAGGACACATTGGCCAATAACTCAACAGAGAATACCCCAGTATTGCCAGGACTAGCTTTGATGAGCTACAAAAGATGCCCAGTTCAAAACCTATATCCTGCATTCCAGTAGTACTCTCTAGGATCACCTTCATCCATGCTATAGTTTCTACTTGACTAGTATTTTTCATAACCTCGCAAAAGTTATGAAAGTCCCACAATTCCAGTCATCTCTTACATCACTTTCTCCCTCTATCCCATTTCCTTTTCATTTGACCCCTCCTGCTTCCATTTCAACTTGTTCCAGTTCAACTGCTAAACTAATTCTACTCTACTTTTGAGGAAAATCCATACTTCCTTCCTAAAGCCCTTCTTATCTACTAAAGTCTTTGACAGTAGAGATTATACTTTAATTATTATTTACTTAGTGGATAATATCTACTTATAAGTGAACACATACCACATTTCTCTTTCTGGAACCAGATTGCCTCATTCAAGATGATCTTTTTGCTTATAAATTTTATGATGTAATTTTTTAATAGTTAAGTATACTAATTCATGATATTAAATATACTACATTTTGTTTACCATTATTCTATGGGGTAAAACTGGGTTCTTTTCAATTTCTGGCTACAATGATCAGAGTTGAGCAAATATTCTTGTGGGAGGATGGAGTACCCCTTGCTTATATGCCAAAGAGAAGTGTAGCTGGGTCTTAAGATAGATTAATTCCCTATTTACTGAGGAACTACCATATTGATTTCCATAGTGGCTGCACATGTTTGCACACCCACCAACATAAAAGGAGTTTTCCTCTTGCTCTATATCTTTGCCACCATAAGCTTTCATTTGTATCCTAGCTTTTTGCCTTTCAGACAATTGGAAGATAGAATGTCGAAACAATTTTGATTTTCCTTCATGTCTAAGGATATTGGCCCTTTCCTCTATTGCTTTTTAGACATTTCTCTATTTAAGATTTTTCTTTAGATTTGTACCCTGTTATTAAAATTGAATTATTTGGTTTTTGATTTCTATTTTTCTTCAGTTCTTTAGATTTTTAGAATTTTGACATGTATTGCATGTGTAGTTGGTAAAACTTTTTGCATTTTATAGGTTCCTGCTTTGCTAAATGATGGGGTTCTCTACCTTATAGAAGCTTTTTTAGTTTCCTGAGTTCCCATTTGTTAATTATTGATCTTAGTGACTGCACTAATGGTGTTTTGTTCAGAAAGTTATTTCCTATACCAATGTATTCATGGCTGTCCTCTAAGAGGTTCTGCCAGTACCTGACTAAGACCGATTCTGAAATTAACAGGCAACCATTGGACCGAGCCTGGGAACCCCAATGGAAGAGCTAGAGGAAGGAATGAAAAGACTGAAGGGGATTGAAAGCCCCCCAAAAGAACAGAAATATCAGCTAACTAGACCCACCCGGGAGCTCCCAGGGTCTAAACCACCAACCAAAGAGTATATATATACATGAATGGGTACATAGCTCCAGCTACATATGTAACAGAGGACGGTCTTATCTGGTATCAATGGAAGACAAAGCCCTTGGTCCTGGGAGGCTTGATGGCCCAGCAAAGGGGAATGCTAGGGTAGTGAGTCAGGAGTGGGTGGGCAGGTGGGTTGAGGAGGAAACTCATAAAGACAAAAGGGATGGGAGAAGTGATGGGAGGTTTGCAGAGGGAGAGCAGGATGGGGGACAACAATGAAATGTAAGTAAAACCATAAACACACCTATCCCCCCAAAAAATATTCCCTACTTTCTCTTCTGTCCAGTTCAGTGTATCTGGTTTTATGGTAAGGTCTTCGGTCCACCTAGACTTGAGTTTTGTACAGAGGGATAATTATGAATCTATTTGTATCCTTTTGCATGCAAATATCTAGTTGGTCCAGAACTGTTTTTTGGAGATGCTTGTTCAACTCCAGTATGTATTTTTGGCTTTTTTTTTAAAATAAAAAATCAGATGTCCATGGGGGTAAGGATATGTATCTGAATCTTCAGTTTGATTCCATGGGTAGAGGTATCTGTTTTTATTTTTTTTTTTTTAAAAAAAAACTATGTAACTTTTTGTTACTGCAGATTTTGTAGTATAATTTGGCATCAGATTTTGTGATACCTCCAGCAGTTCTTTTATTGTTCATAAATTTTCACCTTTCCTGCTTTGTTTGTTTCATATGAAGCTGAGAATAGTAGTGTTATGGTTTGTATAAAATTATGTTGTGTTTTGATAAAGATTTTATTGAATCTGTAGATTATTATTGTAGGATAGCCATTTTCACTATGTTATTTGGATCCATGAGAATGGGAGATGTTTATATCTTCAAATGTCTTCTTCAAGTTTTTTTTTCAAATACTTGAAGATTTAGTTATACAAGAATTTCCCTTGCTTGGTTCCATTTACCTCAGGATCTTTTATATTATTTTGAGGCTATTGTTAAAAGTGTTATCTCAGTGATTTATTTTTCTCAGTTCATTTGTCACTTATATATAGGAGGACTACTTTTTTTTAAAATTTTGAGTTATTTTCATACTGAGAAACTTTACAGAAAAGTGTTTGTCATGTATAGCAGATCCCTTGTGAAATGTAAGAATACTAATGTGTACTATCATATCAGCTACAAATAATGATACTTTGAATTATTTTCCAATCTGATACTCTTAATCTAACTCAGCAGTTTTATTCCTCTTGGGAAGACTTCATATACTATATTAAATAAATATAGTTAGAGTGGACAAACCTGTCTTGTTTCTAATTTTAGTTCAATTACTTTTTTCTCTCCATTTAAATTGATATTGGCTATAAACTTGCTGTATGTTGCCTTAATTATATTTAGATATATCGCTTGTATTTGTAATATTTCCAGGGTATTTATCATGTATGGATTTTAAATTTTGCAAAAGTCTTTTTTTGCATCTAATACAATGATCATGTGGCTTTGTCTTCCAGTTTGTTTATATAGAGAATTAGATTTATCCTTTTGTATATTAAATCATCCTAACATATCTTGAATAAATCCAACTTGGTCACAATGAGTGATCTTTTAAAATCTGTTAGTATTTTGGTGAGTATTTTTCCATCAGTATTCATAAGAAAATTTATCTGTAATTTTCTTTATTTGTTGAGCATTTATGTGGTTTGGGTACCAAGGTAATTGTGGCCTCAGAAAATAATTTGACATCTAACTACTACTGCTGCTGCTGCTACTACTACTACTACTACTTATTATTATTATTATTATTATTATTATTATTATTATTATTATTTATCTATTTTTAACTCCCTAGTCATTACCTTCCTCCTGGTATACCTTGCCACACTTCCTTATCCTATTCTTCCTCCCTGATTGAGAAAGAAGCATATACTTATCTGTGGTTGAATTAGGGAAAGGCTGGAAGAAGCTGAGGAAGAGGGTGACCCCATTATAAGACCAGCAGTCTCGAGGAACCTGGATCCCTGAGATCCCTCAGACATTGAACCACCAACCAGGCAACATACATTATCTGTGCCAAGGCCCCTGACACATACATGTCATCACCTATGTTTTGAAAGTCCGGTAGCTTCTTTACTAAGAGCCTCTAGCAAAAGGAATTAAAAATGTTTAGACATGGGAGCGCACAGCTTGTTCTGGCAGCATGGAGCTTGGGTTCCTGTCCTGAGGCCTCTGGTGCGAGCCCTCAGATCTCTGCTTTGGGATCCAGAACAGCCTGGGCTACAATGACACATCTCCAGGTCCTGCAAGAGGCAAGAGGGGAATCCAAGAGGCTGGCTGGGAGGAGTCAGTGTGCTCTGGTGAGTCCAGCAGGCCCCTGCAGGAGCCTTCAGGTGTCTGCTTCGGGATCTGAACAGCCTGGGCCACAGCACTCAGTCTCCAGGAAGTGCAGGAGACCTGGTGTGCACCCTGAAGCAGACTGGGAGCCTGGGCCACAGCACCCTGTCTCCAGGCAGTACAAGAGGTCAGCTGTGCACCAGAGGCCACCTGGGAAGAGGCAGCTTGCACTGGTGAGTCCAGCATTGACAAGACCAACTAACACCAGTGAGAACTAGATGGCAAAAGGCAAACACAGGAAAGTCACTAACAGAAATCAAGGCAATATGGCAGCATCTGAACTCAATTCTCCTTTAACAGCATGTCCTGGATACCCCATCACACCAGTAAAACAAGATTTGGATTTAAAATCACTGGTCATGATGCTGGTACAGGAACACATAAAGGACATACTTAAAGAAATTCAGGAGAAAATGGATCAAAAGTTAGAAGCCCTTACAAGGGAAACACAAAAATCATTGAAAGAAATTAAGGAGAATACAAAAGCCAATAAGGAGGAAATGCAAAAATCACTTAAAGAAATACAGAACGTTGGTCAACAGGCTGAGATCATGAAAGGGGAAACACAAAAATCTCTTAAAGAATTACAGGAAAGCACAAACAAGCAAGTGAAGGAGCTAAGCAAAACCATCCAGGATCTAAAATCATAAGTAGAAACAACTAAGAAAACGCAAAGGGAGACAACTTTGGAGATAGAAAACCTTGGGAAGAAATCAGGGGACAGAGATGCAAATATCAACAACAGAATACAAGAGATAGAAGAAAGAATCTCAGATGCTGAAGATACCATAGAAACCATGGGTTCAACAGTTAAAGAAAATGCAAAATGCAAAAAGCTTGTAACCCAAAACATCCAGGAAATCCAGGACTCAATGAAAAGACCAAACCTAAGGATTATAGGCATAGATGAGAGTGAAGATTTACAACTTAAAGGGCCAGCAAATATCTTCAATAAAATTATGGAAGAAAACTTCCCTAACCTAAAGAGATGTCCATGAATATACAAGAAGCCTACAGAACTCCAAACAGACTGGACCAGAACAGAAATACCTCCTGTCACATAATAATCAAAACACCAAATCTACTAAACAAAGAAAGAATATTAAAGGCAGTAAGAGAAAAAAGCCAAGTAACATATAAAGGAAGACCTAACAGAATCACAGCAGACATTTCACCTGAGACTATGAAAGCTAGAAGATCCTGGGCAGATCTCATGCAGACTCTAAGAGAACACAAATGCCAACCAAAACTACTATTTCCAGCAAAACTCTCAATCACCATAGATGGAGAAACTAAGATATTTCATGACAAAACCAAGTTTACCCAATATCTATCCACAAACCCAGCCCTACAAAGGATAATAGGAGGAAACACCAATACAAGTAGGGAAACTTCACCCTGGAAAAAGCAAGATAGTAACCTTTCATCAAACCCAAAAGAAGTTAACCAATCAAATTTAAAAAATAACATAAAAAATGACAGGAAGTAACAATCACTATTCCTTAATATCTCTTAATGGACTCAATGCCCCAATAAAAAGACATAGACTAACTGACTGGATACATAAACAGGACCCTACATTTTGCTGCATACAGGAAACATACCTCAGGGTCAAAGACAAACACTACCTTAGAGTAAAAGGCTGGAAGACAATTTTACAAGCAAATGGCCTCAGAAAACAAGCTGGAGTAGCCATTCTAATATCAGATAAAATTGACTTTCAACCCAAAGTCATCAAAAGAGACTCTGAGGGACACTTCTTGCTGGTCAAAGGAAAAATACAACAAGAAGAACTCTCAATCCTGAACATCTATGCTCCAAATGCAAGGGCACCCTCGTTCATAAAAGAAACTTTATTAAAGCTCAAAGCACACATTGCACCTAAAACAATAATTGTGGGTGACTTCAACACTGCACTTCCCTCAATGGACCGATTAGGAAAACAGAAACTCAACAGGGACGCAATGAAACTAATTGAAGCTTTGGACCAATTAGATTTAACAGATATATATAGAACATTTAATCCTAAAGCAAAAGAATATACCTTTATCTCAGCACCTCATGGTACCTTCTCCAAAATCGACCATATAATTGGTCACAAGACAGACCTCAACAAATATAAGAAGATTGAACTAATCCCATGCCTCCTATCAGATCACTATGGAGTAAAAGTGGTCTTCAATAGCAACAAAAACAGCAGAAAACCCACATACACGTGGAAACCGAACAATATTTACTCAATGATACCTTGGTCAAGGAAGAAATAAAGAAAGAAATTAAAGACTTTTTAGAACTTAATGAAAATGAAGACACCACATACCCAAATCTATGGGACACAATGAAAGCAGTGCTAAGAGGAAAACTCATAGCCCTGAGTGCCTCCAAAGATAAAATGGAGAGAGCACACACTAACACCTTAATGTCACACCTGAAAGCCCTGGAACAAAAAGAATCTATTTCACCCAGGAGGAGTAGAAGGCAGGAAATCATCAAACTCAGGGCCGAAATCAATCAAGTAGAAACAAAGAGAACCATACAAAGAATCAATAAAACCAGGAGCTGGTTCTTTGAGAAAATCAACAAGATAGATAAGCCCTTAGCCAGACTAACCAAAGGGCACAGGGACACTCTCCAGATTAACAACCTTAGAAATGAAAAGGCATATATATCAACAGAAACTGAGGAAATTCAAAAAAATCATTAAATCCTAGTACAAAAGCCTATACTCAACACAACTGGAGAATCTGGAGGAAATGGACAGTTTCCTAGACAGATATCTGACAACAAAACTAAATCAGGATCAAATAGATCATCTACACAGTCCCATAAAACCTGAAGAAATAAAAAGGGTCATAGAAAGTCTCCCAACCAAAAAAATCACGGGACCAGATGGCTTCAGTGCAGAATTCTATCAGACCTTCATAGAAGACCTAATACCAATACTCTTCAAACTATTCCACAAAATAGAAACAGAAGGAACTCTACCCAACTCGTTCTATGAAGCCACAATTACGATGATACCAAAACCACACAAAGATCCAACAAAGAAAGAGAGCTTCAGGCCAATTTCTCTTATGAATATTGATGCAAAAATACTTAATAAAATTCTTGCTAACCGAATCCAAGAACACATCAAAACAGTCATCCACCATGATCAAATAGGCTTCATCCCAGGGATTCAGAGATGGTTCAATATAAGGAAATCCATCAATGCTATCCACTACATAAACAAACTCAAAGAAAAAAACCATATGATCATCTCATTAGATGCAGAAAAAGCATTTGACAAAATTCAGCATCCTTTCATGCTAAAAGTCTTGGAAAGAACAGGAATTCAAGGTCCATACCTAAACAACATTAAAGCAATATACAGCGAACCGGTAGCCAACATCAAACTAAATGGAGAGAAACTGGAAGCAATCCCACTAAAATCAGGGACTAGACAAGGCTGTCCTCTCTCTCCATATCTTTTCAATATAGTACTTGATGTTCTAGCTAGAGCAATTAGACAACATAAGGAGGTGAAGGGGATACAAATTGTAAAGGAAGAAGTCAAATTTTCACTATTTACAGATGACATGATAGTCTACTTAAGTGACCCAAAAACCTCCACCAGAGAACTCCTACAGCTGATAAACAACTTCAGCAAAGTGGCTGGTTATAAAATCAACTCAAGCAAATCAGTTGCCTTCCTATACTCAAAGGATAAGCAGGCTGAGAAAGAAGTTAGAGAAATGACACCCTTCACAATAGCCACAAACAATATAAAGTATATTGATGTGACTCTAACCAAACAAGTAAAAGATCTATGGCAAGAACTTCAGGTCTCTGAAGAAGGAAATCGAAGAGGCCCTCAGAAAATGGAAAAATCTGCCATGTTCATGGATTGGCAGGATTAATATAGTTAAAATGGCCATCTTGACAAAAGCAATCTACAGATTCAATGCAATCCCCATCAAAATCCCAACTCAGTTCTTCACAGAGTTAGAAAAAGCAATTCTCAAATTCATCTGGAATAACAAAAAAAAAAACAAAAAAAACAAAAACGGGATAGCTAAAACTATTCTCAACAACAAAAGAAATTCTGGGGGAATCAGTATCCCTGACTTCAAGCAATACTACATACAGAGCAATAGTATTAAAAACTGCATGGTATTGGTACAGTGATTGACAAGTGAACCAATGGAATTGAATTGAAGTTCCAGAAATGAACCCACACACCTATGGTCACTTGATCTTCGACAAAGGAGCCAAAAACATCCAATGGAGAAAAGATAGCCTTTTCAACAGATGGTGCTGGTTCAATTGAAGGTCAGCATTCAGAAGAATGCAAATTGATCCATTCTTATCTCCATGTACTAAACTTCACTCCATCAAGGACCTCCATGTAAAACCAGACACACTGAAAGTAATAGAAAAGAAACTGCGGAAGACCCTAGAGGACATGGGCACGGGGGAAAGTTCCTGAACAGAACACCACTAGCTTATGCTCTAAGATCAAGAACTGACAAATGGGACCTCATAAAATTACAAAGTTTCTGTAAGGCAAAGGATTGTTAAAAGGACAAAACGGCAACCATCATATTGGGAAAGAATATCCACAAACCCTACATCTGATAGAGGGCTAATATCCAATATATACAAAGAACTCAAGTAGTTGGACCCCAGGGAACCAAATAATCCTATTAAAAAAGGGGGTACAGATCTAAACAAAGAATTTTCACCTGAAGAAATTTGGATGGCCAAGAGGCACCTTAAGAAGTGCTCAACATCATTAGTCATTAGGAAAATGCAAATCAAAACAACCCTGAGATTTCACCTTACACCAGTCAGAATGGCTAAGGTCAAAAACTCAGGAGACAGCATGTGTTGGCGAGAATGTGGAGAAAGAGGAACACTCCTCCACTGCTGGTAGGGCTGTAAGATGGTACAACCACTTTGGAAATCATTCTGGTGGTTCCTCAGAAAACTGGACATGACACTTCCGGAGGACCCTTCCAAAGGATTCCCAGGCATGCAATAAAGACACATGCTCCTTTATGTTCATAGCAGCCTTATTTATAGTAACCAGAAGCTGGAAAGAGCCCAGATGCCCCTCAAAGGAGGAATGGATACAGAAAATGTGGTATATTTACACAGTGGAATACTACTCAGCAATTAGAAACAATGAATTCACAAAATTTTTAGGCAAATCGTTTGATCTGGAAAATATCATCCTAAGTGAGGTAACCCAGTCACAAAAGAATACACATGGAATGCAATCTCTGATAAGTAAATATTAATTAGCCCAGAAGCCCTGAATACCCAAGGCACAAATCGCATAACAAATGACTCCCATGAAGAAATATGGAGAAGGTCCTGATCCTGGAAAGGATTGATCTAGCATTGGAGGGGAATATAAGGACAGAGAAGAAAAGGGGGGAGGTAATAGGAGAATGGATGGAGAGAAGAAGGTTTATGGGACATATGGGGAAGGGGGATCCGGGAAAGGGGAAATCATTTGGAATGCAAACAAATAATATAGAAAATAAAAATATTAATAAAAAAATGTTTAGGCATGTTAGTGAATACTTCTATTTCTTCTTTTTTATTAGATATTTGCTTAATTTACATATCAAATGTTATCTCTTTTCCTCATTTCCACTCTGAAAACCCCCTATCACATCTTCTCCTTGCTCACCAAACCACCCACTCCCACTTTCCTGTCCTGGCATTTCCCTACACTGGGGCATTGAGCTTTCACAGGATCAATGGCCTGTCCTCTCATTGATGTCTTAGTAGGCAATCCTTTGCTACATACTTAACTGGAGTCATTGGGTCATTCCACGTGTACTCTTTGGTTGGTGGTTTAAATCCTGGTAGCTCTGGGGGTACTGGTTGGTTCATATTGTTGTTCCTCTTATGGGGTTGCAAACATCTTCAGCTTCTTTGGTCCTTTCTCTAGCTCCTCCATTGGGGATCCTGTGCTCAGTCCATTGGTTGGCTATGAGCATCAACGTCTATATTTGTCAGGCACTGGCAGAGCTTCTCAGGCAACAACTATGTCAGGCTCCTGTCAGCTAGCACTTGTCATCCACAATAATGTCTGGGTTTGGTAACTGTATATGGGATGGATCCCTAGGTGGGGCAGTCTCTAACTGGCTTTTTCTTCTGTCTCTGCTCTACACTTTGTCTCTGTATCTCCTCCCATGTGTATTTTGATTCCCCTTCTAAGAAGGAACAAAGTATCCACACTATACTCTTTATTCTTTTTTGAGCTTCAAGTGGTTTATGAATTGTATCATGGGTAGTCTTAGCTTTTGGGCTAATAATGACTTAGCAGTGAGTGCAAACGAGGTTGCTGGAGGAATTGCAAGCTGGTAAAACCACTCTGGAAATTAATTTGGTGGTTCCTCAGAAAATTGGACATAGTATATAACCCAAGGATCCAGCTACATCACTCCTGGACATATACCCAGAAGATGTTCTAACATGTAATAAGTACACATGCTCCACTATGTTCATTGCAGCCTTATTGATAATAGCCAGAGCTGGAAAGAACTCAGATGTCCCTCAACAGGGGAATGGATACAGAAAATGTGCTACATTTACACAATGGAGTACTACTTAATGAATTCATGAAATTCTTAGGCAAATGGAGGGAACTAGAGAACCTCACCTGAGTAAGGTAACCCAATTACTTCTATTTCAATAGAGGTTATAAGTTTATTTGTCTTATTAATCTGATCATGATTTAAATTTTTTAATTAAAATACATTAAGAAAATTACCCATGTCTTTGTAATTTTTCAGTCTGATGGAGTGTAGGTTTTTAGTCTGTCCTTATAATTCATTGGATAGATCTTCACTCCTGCAATTGAGCGGGCTGTTACTGCCAGGAATGCAGGGAACACCCAAATGTCAGATTAGTTGGGACTCAGCCCACTAGGGCACACCTGCACTCAGGAGCTGGGCAGCACCACAGCACTCTGTGCACCTATCCTGCCAGGGGACATTTGCTCAGCAGGGTGTCCCACATTTAGAGGGAGTCCCTGCATTTAGAGGGAGTCCCTGCATTTAGAGGGAGTCCCTGCATTTAGAGGGAATCCCTGCATTTAGAGGGAGTCTGGTATTTAGAGGTGAGGCCACCATCTTTGCTCCTGTGACTGGGCAGACAGGTGCAGCCAGGAACACAGGGAACACCCGAGTATAAGGTCACATGGGACATGGTCCACCAGGGTGCCACCTGTACCCAGGAGCTGGGCAGTGCCACAGCTCTCTGACCCAGAGGAGAGCTGGTCACCCAGAGTTGCAGAGACAGGCTTGCAGGCATACAGGAGGGACAAGCACCAGCCAGAGACAGCAGGACCAATTGACACCAGACTTAAACAGATGGCAAAAGGCAAACATTACTAACAGACATCAAGGCAACATGGCAACATCTGAACCCAATTCTCTCATACAGCAAGTCCTGGATAATCCAACACACTGGAAAAGTAAGATTTGAATTTAAAATCACAGCTCATGATGCTGATAGAGGGCTTCAAGAAGGATGTAAATAACTCCCTTAAAGAAATACAAGAGAACACAGGTAAACAGGTAGAAGCCCTTAATGAATTACAGGAAAGCACCACCAAACAGCTAAAGGAATTGAACAAAACTATCCAGGATCTAAAAACAAAGGTAGAAACAGTAAAGAAATTACAAAGGAAAACAACTCTGGACATGGAAAACCTAGGAAAGAAGTCAGGAGTCATGGATCCAAGTATCAACATCAGCATACAAGAGATAGAAGAGAGAATCTCAGACACAGAAGATACCATAGAAAGCATTGAAACAAGAGAGAAAGTAATGGCAAAAGCAAAAACTCCAGATCCCAAACATCCAGGAAATCCAGGACAAAATGAGAAGACCAAACCTAAGGATTATAGGTATAGAAGAGAGTAAAGATTTCCAACATAAAGGGCCAATAAATATATTCAACAAAATTCTAGAAGAAAACTTCCCAAATCTAAAGAGATGCCCATGAACATACAAGAAGTGTATAGAACTCCAAATATATTTGACCAGAAAATAAATTCCTCCTGTCACATAATAATTAAAATGCCAAATGCACTAAATAAAGAAAGAATATTAAAAGCAATAAGGGGAAAAGGTCAAGTAACATATAAAGGTAGACCAATCAGAATTACACCAGACTTCTCACCAGATATGATGAAAGCCAGAAGAGCCTGGGCAGATGCCATACAGACCCTAAGAGAACACAAATGCCAACCCAGAATGCTATACCCAGCAAATCTCTCAGTTACCACATATGGAGAAACGAAGGTATTCTATGACAAAAACAAATTTAAACAATATCTTTCCACAAATCCAGCCCTTCAAAGAATAATGAATGGAAAACGCCAGAAAAAAGAGGGAAACTACACACTAGAAAAAGCGAGAAATTAATCTTCTTTCAACAAACCCCAATGAAGATAACCACACAATCATAAAAATTACATCAAAAGTAACAGGAAGCAACAATCACTATTCCTTAATATTTCTTAACATCAATGGATTTAATTCCCCAATAAAAAGACATAGACTAACAGACTGGATATATAAACAGGACTTAACATTTTGCTGCATACAGGAAATGCATCTCAGTGTCAAAGACAAACACTACCTCAGAGTAAAAAGCTGGAAAACAATTTTCCAAGTAAATGATTCCAGGAACCAAGCCGGAGTAGTCATTCTAATATCGGATAAAATTGACTTTCAACCAAAAGTCATCAAAAAAGACACTGATGGACACTTTATACTCATCAAATGAAAAATCTACCAAGAAGAATTCTCAATTCTGAACATCTCTGCTTCAAATACAAGGGCACCTTCATTTGTAAAAAAAATCTTTAATAAAGCTTAAAGCACGCACTGCACTTCACAAAATAATTGTGGATGACTTCAACACCCCACTCTCCTCAATGGACAGATCAGAAAACAAAAATTAAAGAGAGACACAGTGAAACTAATAGAAGTTTTGGACCAAATGGATTTAATAGATATCTATAGAACATTTCATTCTAAATCAAAAGAATATACCTTCTTCTCAGCACCTTATGGTATCTTCTCCAAAAATGACCATATAATTGGTCACAAAACAGACCTCAACAGATATAAGAAGATCAAACTAATCCCATGCCTCCTATCAGTTCTCTATGGATTGAGGGTGGTCTTCAATAGCAACAAAATCAACAGAAATCCCACATACACACAGAAACGAAACAATACTCAATGATAGCTTGGTCCAGGAAGAAATAAAGAAAGAAATCAAAGACATTTTAGAATTTAATGAAAATGATGACACAACATACACAAATTTACAGAACACAATGAAAGCAGTGCTAAGAGGAAAACCCATAGCTTTGAGTACCTCCAAAAAGAAAATGGAGAGAGCATACACTAGCAGCTTAACAGCACATCTGAAATATCTAGAACAAAAAGAAGCTAATATACCCAAAAGGAGTAGAAGGCAGGAAATCATCAAACTCAGGGCTGAAATCAACCAAGTAGAAACAAAAAGAACCATACAAAGAATCAACAAAAGCAGGACCTGGTTCTTTGAGAAAGTCAACAAGATAGATAAACCCTTAGTCAGAATAACCAGAGGGTGCAGAGATAGTATCTATTTGAGAGCACATTTAAGAAAAATTTACCAGAATTAATAGATCTAGAGCCCTTATGTTTAAAAAGTGGTATTGGAGATGCTAAATATTTTAGATGTTAAGCATAGTTGCTGTTTCCCAGAAGATTTGAATTCATTTCTAGGCACTCCCATTAAGCAGCTGCTCATAAGTGCCTGTAACTGCTGCTTCAGGAGATGTCATTTCCCCCATCCTCAATGGGCATTGCATTTAAGTGTATTTACCCCTTGGTAAATATTCACATATATCATTAAAATAAAAATAACCTTCATAAAATTGAAAAGAATCTTACCAGGTTTAGATAACCTTGATCTTTCTTATTAAGGAACATGTTGAGGAATAATTTTAACATTTTTGATAGGATGCATGACTTTTCAAAGTTAAAATTGAAAAAAAGAGTATATTTTCTCATATTTTATGAAGATACAAAAGTGAATAGAAAAATGACATTCAATAGAAGTGGAAAATGTAAATAATATTTTCCATCCTGTTATATTTTCCATTAAGGATATATACAGATTTGCATTTAAAAACTCACATGACACATTTGTTAACTACATAGATTTATATGTAAACAAAATATTGTATTAGTGTATCAAAATGGCATATAATGTGTATATGTAAATCATATCACTCTTCTGTGACATGCATAATTACAAGATTGTTTCATATGTCTTTCTATGTTAACAAAATGTGTTTGTTCAGTGGTTTATTTTTCTTACTGTTGTGGGAACCAAAGGTCTCACACTTACTAATCAAGAAGTCAACAACTGAGCCTTACCTTCATCTTCAGTAAATAATACACATTTATTATAATTTCAGAATTTGCTTAAATGTCTTCTAAATGGAACTAGAAAATATTATGTTTATTAGTAAGGATGCATTTCACACCCTGCCCAGAAAATTCATATTAGTTGCATTTTCATGCATCTCCCACAAGGATAAAGGCATTTCATATGTCAAAAGTTGATGAAACTATGAACTGTCATATATATATTTTTAAGGATAAATCATCAAAAAATTCTCATAGAGTTTTGGCTATGCACTAAGATTTTTTATGTTAGACAAATGAAAAATGAATATGCAATCTCTCCTTCATATAAAAGAATTTTGGTAAGCTAAACATAAAATAAATGACTACATGCTAAATTAATTCTTTTCCAACAATCAGTGAATATCAAGGGAGTACAACATTTTCATATAAAAAGAAGACTAAATCAAGAAAACAAAGGTTAAGTACTATAAAAGTAATTATAGAAAAGTTGTGAATAGTTTAGTATGAATTAATTATGAGACAAAGAATATGTGAAAAATAAGCTGCAACTTTGGGAATTATTTAAAACAAAAAAGAGCAAGACACAGGCATAGTATTTCCACAAATACAATGAAACAAAGAAGAATAGCATGAGAGTTTCAAGAAGCAGAACTTGTCTACAAACTCCAGGTTCTGCATGAAGACCCATGAAAAGCTATGGAAGAAATTTAGATAAGATATGAAATAGAGACTATTTAAGGTGGATGCCAGGTATATTTGTAACATTTAAATTGCAGAGACCTGTCAAACATAGAGGTTTGGAAAATCAGACAAATCCCAGAGAATTTGCATTTCTACTATTTCTGTAGTTGGTTGAATGTTATTTCTGAAACCTGAACTTGAAATCACTGTTACATGAACACATTTTAATTTTGGATCTTGCCTTAGATTGTGCTTTTATTTAATGAACATTAAGTACAGACAATAGAAAACCAAGTTTTAAACAAGTAATAGGAGAATAACAGTATTCGTTAATAAGAAATTAGGAAGTTTTGTGTTTTCTTATTTAAAAAGAGGAAAAGTTAGGTAGACCAAAATAGTTAGTTACAACCAGTTCAAGAAATAAAGAGGATTGGATAACCCATTGCAGGAAAACTTTTATTTGGCTCAGCAACTTTAAAACTAAGATAATTAAACAAAATGCATATCACTGTGCATGCAGATAGTTGTAACTAAATACTTATCTCTTACCCTAACAAAATTCAACTCCAAATTTATCAATTATCTCTAAGACTCAATACCCTAAATCTGACAAATGGTAAAGAAGAGTCTGCTTGAACGTAAAGATACAGGAAAGAACTGTCTAACTAGAACTTCAACACCAAATCCATTATGACCAATATTAAGCAAACAGTACCTCATGAATATAAAACACTTCTGTAAAACCAAGGCCCCTCATATAAGCAGACAATCTACTGTGATAAAGTACATAAATCTAGATTATACGATATACTCAAAACTAAACAAAAATTCTATGCCACCAATTGAAACTTGTAGTGGGAAAAAATAGGTTACATCTAGTTATGTTGTGGCCAAATTGGTTCCAAAATATCTTAAGCTATTACTAAAGATATTTGTTGTTTTCAAAAACTGATAGTAGAGCTCTTTTATTGACTAAAAACACTTAAACAACTCATCCAACATGGAGAAATTGAGCTAGTATATAACTAGTTTTCACCCTATTCACTGACAATCATACTAAAAAGTACTCTGCATATAAAAGAAAAATGGTAATCATCAAGGTAGTTACATATATTTGTAACTATCAATTTGCCCTGTATATCAGATGCTTGTACTATAGTGACATAAACTTCTTGGTTGAAGTTGAATAAGTAATCTCTGATTAGATTTATGAGACAGAATTATTGCCTAACAGTACTCAAGTAGCTAAGAGCCTGAGATTGGATAGACTATTGACCCAAGGAGAAATGAAACACTATTGTTTTGTTAAAGCACATAGCAATACTAAAATGGCTCCTAATGCTGTTCTTCTATACCCATAGATCTGTGTCTCATTCACCTATCAAGTGAGATGATTCCTCATGCAGGAGTTGGGATCAAAGACAAGGACTCATAAGTAAACAATGTGCTGTGAAGAGAATGAGAGATTTTGGAAGACTTGATTCTACAGGACATGTTTTCATGATTCTTTCTTCTTAAGTGCTCAGGGAGCTATACAAAACAGGAAATGGAAAGACAGTAAGAGTCATGGAGGGTGGATGAACTCAAGAAAACAGTGTTGTCCAGACAAAACAACACTAATGAGCCACTTTTCAGCAAGTCCCTATTGCTCAATGCAACATCTACTTGAGTTATAGAACATGGGAAATCATACTGGTACTCAAATAGAGACTTTATCACTATTGGATTCTTTTCATAGTAATGAATTATGACACAGTGCCATAGGAGAAAATGAATAGTCATTTGTATACGCTTGTTAACCTTGCGAATTTAACAATTGCTTGGAAAGACATGACCACTGGGACAAGAATAGCTTGAATATCATGAGAATAACCAAACACTTTCTGTTTGATAATTGAAGTCTGGGAGCTATGAATCTGTGTATTGACAGATCATGGGTTCTGAAGGAGTACTTACTACTATTACTTAGCTAAATGTACAAAATAATATATAATATACATATATATATATAATATATTTGCAATACATTAAATCACTTAACAGAGTTAAGCCCACAGGTTAATATCTCCTTCAATCCTGATCAAAGAAACTTTCTTTTATAGTAAATGGCAAGTGTCATTGAGACCTACACTTGTCAAAGTGCAGAAAATAAGAGGCTGTGGAATGCTTAGACGTAAATTAGACGTCTACATCACACCCCTTATACCAAAATCTAGAAGGTATTGTGGAAAAAAATTAACAGCTGCTAATTGTGAAAACTACTGGAAACATGATTTCTGAACACAACAGGTCAATTCACAAATGAGTTTATATGTGCACAAAAACCTATACAAATTCAATCTACACTAAATTATAGCATAGAGAGGAAGTAAGGACAACATTTAAATCCTACCTAAGGAATTGACAGCCGCTGGAAGAGCAAGAATCAATTTTCTTTAAGACTGCAGCCTCTGGTTGATGAAACAACTGCCCATGAAGGCCAAACATTTGAAAATATAGGGACATCAAAATTTAAATTCATGGTACTTAAAATAAAATTATGATAGAGTTGGGTGAGATGAGAATGACAAAGAGAACTGGGAAGAGCCATGAAGGGCTGAAATTTTGTGTGAAATTCACCAATAACTCATAAAATGACAAAAAATAAGACTAAAATTTATATTAAAAGTAACCAAAATTTGTAATACATTTTAAAATATTACTTTGATATTTAATAAAATAATCATTTTTATATTTTATAAAGGGATTAAAATTGACACTCAGGAAAACTAAAATTTACTATTGATTGCTCTCATTCAGTAGAATTTGTACAACCATTATGCTTTTTTGATCAATTTAGTTAACTAGGTAATAAAGGGACTATTCCAGACTTCAGAAGTGGTGTCTGAAATAGTTATTGTAAACAACAGATAAAAATCACTACGGTTGACAGAAAAGATAGAACAAAGAATGGTAATGCTATGTCATCCATCATTAGGCAAATTATAAAATATTAAGGGAAGTTATGCAAAGGAACTGAGATTAATTGTTACTAATTGACTAAAGTCACAAAACCAAGTGTTGCTTTCATTTGTGATACTAATGCCATTTACAAGGTTAATTACTGTGTTGTCTCACAGCCCCCAGTTATTTTTCATATTATAGCAGAGAAGCTGAGCAGATGGACCAGAATAACATCTGGCTCAGATGAGAAGCAAGGCTACAGCTGACATCCTGGAATGAGTTCCTTCAGTATCACAGGAAGTAATGAGAAACATGCAGGTGACAAAAGTAAACAACTTGGTAATACAAAGATATGCAAAGCAGTGTTTGCCATGTCCCCAAGAGGAACAGAATCAGCATACAACAGCTCTTATAAAAAAATCTTTTATAATTCTTATAATAAAATAATAATTACAAATACTAAATAATAATTATTATAATGAAAATATTTTAAGACATTTAAATTGTATTTATTCAATTGGTCATCACTGTATTACTTCCCATATCTCTCCCTCGTATGAGCATTGAACTAAAAATATTTTATGTAAAATTGCTTTTCAAGCTCAAATTCTGATTGATTCCCAGAATAACATGACAGAATTTATTATACTATATGACATCTAAACCAGTAAGATCCATAAAGATATACCAACATTTAAAAGGAACCCAATAGCAAAATAATGATAAGGAACAAGGATTAGTGAGTTGAACCAGTTGTACTCACATTTACTCCTACCTTATTTTAATCAAAGAGAGAAGAAAGAATTCTTCAGTTAATAATTATAACTAAGAAAAACTTCTAAAGAAATTGAATAATAATGACTACCCGGAATGAAGACCACAATCAACATATTCCATTTCATGCTATACTTTAAGGAATGTTAACACCACTTAGTTACAGATCTGAGGAACTTGATTCCAAATATTCCTGTATTCCATGCTTGTGCCAACTACTGGACATAGCATTTTAATTGTATGGCAATTTGCAATTATGTCATTCTTAGCTGACAGTATCTATTCACACAGTGTGAGACAGAAATGCCCAGCCAAATGACAAATACAATCTCATAAGAGAGAAAATCAGAAATGCCAAGAACCTGTTCATCTTTAAAAGCAGGACAAAATTTTTCTGCTGTTTGTTGATGCAATGTATTTTGGTATTGCTAAATACCTTCTCTCTCTAGAATCATTTATTATAGAGAAGTAAATGAAAATTGTCCCTTGGAGAAGTAGCTCAGAGAAGAGCCCCTTGGCCTGAACTTCTTTTTGCAGCCTAGAATAGTATTGCTACTGCCTTTCAGGATTAAAATCCCACAGCACACAGCAATTGTAATCATGGCTTTTGTTATGACTGAGATTCAACTAGGCACATTCTGTCACTCTTGCTTCTATTTAGGATATGTTCATTTTATGATATATTCATTCCATGAGGAAGATCTGGGGACTACCGTTTCTATTCTCAGAGTTAGTGTTATTTTTGTATCTTCAAATATGTAAAACTTGGTGGAAAAGTGATCATTCAAACTATATTTTCTTTTGTTTTACTATAAACATTGTTTCAATCATAACCTCTTTTTAAGCTCATCAATATGAATGACTCTAGAGAAAATATTTTATTAGGATAATTTAGCTATAGGAAATATTTCAGTGTATTGACACTTAAGTCATGATTCCTGAAGCAAAATAGGCTTATCTAAACTATTGAAACATATATTTTCCAGATTCACTGACTATGCCCAAAACTGTATAGTGTTACTTACAGTTTGCTGTTGATTATTTTTACTTGCATTACCAAGATATTATTCGGGGACTATGCAATTTACCAACTTAATGTATGAAATTCAGTAGATATTTTGAATATTCATATGGATGTATTGATAAAACTATGATAAATTTTAGGATATATATATAAAGTTGGATGCTACAAAAACAATATGATTTCAGGAGAAGTAACCTAGACCAGGAAAGATGAATATAGAATGAACTGACTTATAAGTGGATATTAGATGTTATGTAGATAATGCAAGCTATAATCAGTAGACCCAGACAAATTCGGTGAAGTGGAGGACACTAAGGAAAACCCATGTATCTCCCTGAAAATGGAATGCAGAATGATTTTGTGGAAGAACTTGGGATGTGGGAACACTATCAGGAGGAATCAGGTAGGGGTGAATAGGGAGAGTACACAACAAGAGACAGCTTGAATTATGGGACAATTGGGAGTGGTGATGGTGTAGAAATCTAGTGCTCTGAAAACTTATGGAATCTATGAGGTTCACCTTATTGAGGACTCCTAGTAAGTAAGGAGGATACGGACTATATGGACTATGAATTGGCCATATTTTATAGCCAGGCAAAGTTTCCTGTGGTGGGAAAGTGATTCACTCAGATGAGTTTTCAGATTAGGGGTCATGTACTAATCCCTAAAAAAAAAAGTTAATACTAGGACAGTGGGTCACTCTTCAAATTTAACAGTGGGGCCCCATTGGCAAGGACAACATCCATAAAGCTCTTTGAATGTAAAAAATTCAAACTGGTGTCTGCATGGAACCTTCACATGTGTATTCTAGTCTCTTTGGTCCTGGAAGGTACTCTGTAGACTACTTAAAGAGAAATTTTCACATCAAATCAGCTGCAAAACTCTTAACCTCTAATCTATCCTGCCTGCAAGATGTGCTAGTACAGTGGTGGTACAGAACTTGAGGAGTGGCCAATCCATATCTAGTTTAAATTGAGGTCTATGCCATGAAGTGTCATTCATGTCATATATTTGGAAGACCAGGAATTAGATATTGTATAGCCCAGAAACTGAGGGTAGAACAAAAACCAATTGGGAGAAAAGTAATGAAATTATTCTTATTGATATTCTGCCATAATCATAGATTGGTGCCTTGTTTAGCTGTTATCAGAGATCCTTTTGCTGGTAGCAGACAGGAATGGATACAGAGACCCCTAAGAGTGAAAGAGGGTGTGTCACTGTCTTATTTGCCTATCGGGGAGACTTTTTTCCTCCTATAGGGTTGCTTTATCCAGCCTTAATATGAGGGCTTCTGCCTTGTGTTATTGTATCGTGTTTTGTCATGTTTGGTTGTTGCCTCTTAAAGGACTGTTTTATTATGAAGGGAAATGAAAGTCAAGTGGATCAGGGGGAAAGAGACATGGGAGAAACCTGGGAGGAGTGAAGAGAGGCTAAACTGTTGTCAGAATGAATTGTATGAGGGAATAATCTATATTCATTTTAAAAAATACAGAAAAGGTATTCCCATACCCCATGTATATTTACATACCAAATACAGTAAAATAAATATGATTTGATTTGGCTCTCTATGTTCTACATATACAACCTTTTGTATAACATCATGCATATTTTATTTGGGTAAAATAAAACATCCACATAGAATAAAAGCTGAAACATAATTAAAATGAAAACTCAGTCACTATCATGGAATGCACATGTTCCCACAGAGCTGCCTCAAACATAGGAAAGAAGGGAAGGAGGAGAAGCTCTAGTCAACCAGAACGAGACTCAGATGCCGGAGTCAACCTTACCTTCAGACACAAACACCAGGAAAAGAATGGGTCTGTGCCACTAAAAGGAAAGTGGTATTTTCTGGAAATTCTCAATATAGCCCTGTCAGAAATATAGCTGGTAAAGCTTTTCTTCCAGTCATAGAGTCTGTAGTTTACTGACAGCTTTCTTCGATGGATACATGCTCTTTGTTATTAATTTCCATTCAATATGTTTTGATCGTGTTCCCCTAAAGTCTCCCAAACACTCTACTCATTTGTTTTTCTAGATCTGTATTTTCTATTGTTTTATAAGTAGAACTAGATTCTGTGATTTTGAAATCCTGTTCAGAGAGTGTTTGTTTACTTCAGTATCTTAAAGTGCACTACATACTTTCATGAGTAGTTTAAATGTTTTAACTTTTAAATTAAAGTATTTGATCTATTATGATTTTTTGTAAAGTTAAATTTTAAAAATAGTTTCATCCTTCTGCAGGTGTATATGAATTTTACTAGTACCATTTGTTGAACAGCTAATCTTTTTCCCACTACATATTTTACTTCTTTTACAAAATTAGATTGGCTGAGTTTTGTTCATTTATTTCTAAGTTTTATATTCTGATCCATTGCTTTACCTGCCAGTTATTAGGCGAGTCTCTGACTTTCCTTACAACTATAGTTCCATAACACAATTTTAGATCAGGTATTGTTAGACCTCCAGTTATGTTCTTTCTTCTTAGGTTTACTTTGATTTCTTCATAGAATTTCGTGACTCCCAACAAGAATTCTTGGACAGTCTTTTTTCCATATTTGTACAATTTGTCATTAGAATAATGATAGGTAATGCATTAGAAATGTACCTTAATTTTAAAATAAAGCCATTTATACAAAATTAATTCTGCCAGTACAGTGGACTTGAAAATGTCAAATAATTTCATCTTTGATTTCTCCTTTAATGTTTTGACATCTTGTTGGAGAGATCTTTATTTTCTTTGGTTATGTGTATTCTCCAGTACATAATTTTTGGAGCTGATATGAATAGGACAATTTTTCTAATGTTATTCTCTGAGAGTTCATTGTCATTATATATGAAAAGTCTGTTTTTTATTGGTATCCTTATGTGAATATCTAAGTTATTATAGCTGCAGTTTTCTAGTAGATTTTATGAGGCCCATGTACAGAATTATGTCATCTACAAACAGGGATAGTTTGATTTCTTCCTCTCATTTTATATTCTCTTTATATTCTTTACTTATCCTTTTGCTCTAAGACTACAAAAATATTGGAGAAACCAAGCATTCTTGTTTCCTTGTTATTTTAGTGAAAATGCTTTGAATGCTTCTCTCTTTACCTTGCTTAATTTGATTTCATTTGTTATTCTTTGTCTATTATCTTCATTATGCTAAAATCTGTTCCTTATACTCCTTGTCTCTGAGTGCAGATGAAGTTGACTTCACTGAGTGGATGATATTTTCAATGTGTTTTTTAATTTGGTTTGAAAATATTTCACTGAGTCACTATTTATTGCATATATACTTATCAGTGAGATTGGCATACCTTGGGTTTTTACTGGCTTTGGTATCATGATAAAACTGACTTTATGAAAAGAACATGAATAGCAGCCATAGATTAGTGAATCGTTCAAAACTAGTTGCTCCTATATTGAATGGAGAGCTGGAGGACTGGATAACTGCTGCTGAAGATGCAGAGACATATTCAGACAAGGCTGAGATCCTGATGGCACCTCTTGTAGTGCAGTTACAAACCAGATATGGTACAAATAAACAGACAAACAAACAACAAGAAATAGTGAGCTGGTGCTTGGAGGCCAAGGCCATTTTCCTAGGCAATGCTATTGATGCCTAGACTAGGGAACTTCTTGTTTCTGATCATGACCCTTTTTTATGTCACTATCAAAGAGATTTTGGCATCACTGCCATTGTTGCTGCAAAAAATAGTGGGCTCACAGCTGCAGCAGCTACAGCCATGTGGTTGCTGTCTTAGAAAATTTGGTGCAGCTCAGACACTGAGCCAGCAAACAGAAAACAGAGAGTAGCTAGCTGGTCAGTGTCATCTCAGTAGGAGAGGATGTGCCTAATCCTGAAAAATTTGAAGCCCTAGGGAAGGCTCTTGGTGAGAAAGGATTCTCTGAGAGACATGAGGAGGAGGAATGGGATCTGGATTGTGGGAGGGGAGACTGGAAGAGGGGAAATCTGCTGGAGTGTAATGAATACAATTACTACAACTACTACTACTACTACTACTACTACTACTACTACTACTACTATTAAGAAGAAGAAGAAGAAGAAGGAGAAGGAGGAGGAGGAGGAGGATGAGGATGAGGATGAGGAGGAGGAGGAGGAGGAGGAGGAACTTAATGTTGCCATACTATTAAGGTGTGTTTGATACTGTGTTGTGCAAATAGTGGGATAACATAATCACAATTAAGTTGTGCAAAATCCCATAGTTGATTAACATCATCCTGTAAAAGTCTCACCTGATGTGGTTGCTATAATCAAAGAAGGATGATTAAAATGCAATAATGTAGAACAAAAAAGAGAAATAGTGGGACAAGAAGTATTAAATGGGGTGGTGCGTGGTAGATAAAATAAATAATAAAGGGAGGGATAACTAACATAGTATAGTGCAAATTGGACCACCATTTTTTTCTATAAGAAAGTAAATAGATGGGCATATGTACTCTATGAGTTCTACTGTGTACTGGCTGGTTGTGTGTGTCAACTTGACACTGGCTGGAGTTACAGAGAAAGGAGCTTCAGTTTGGGAAATGCCTCTATGACTTCCAGCTGTGGGTCATTTTCTCAATTAGTGACCAAGTGGGGAGAGCCCCTTGTGGGTGGTGCCATCTCTGGGCTGGTATTCTTGGGTTCTATGAGAGAGCAGGTTGAGCAAGCCATGGGAAGCAAGCCAGTAAGAAACATCCCTCCATGGCCTCTGCATCAGCTCCTGCCTCCTGACCTGCTTGAGTTCCAGTCCTGACTTCCTTTGGTGATAAACAGCAATTTGGAACTATAAGCTGAATAAACTCTCTTCTCCCCAACTTGCTTCTTGGTCATGATGTTTGGGCAGGAATAGAAACCCTGACTAAGAAAAATTGGTATCAGCATAGTGGGGTATTCCTGTGACAACCTGACCATGTTTGGGGGAGGACTGTGGAAGGACTTTGGAACTTTGGGCTAGAAGACCTATTAGGGCCGGGCAGTGGTGGCACATACCTTTAATCCCAGCACTTGGAAGGCAGAGGCAGGCAGATTTCTGAGTTCCAGGCCAGACTGGTCTACAGAGTGAGTTCCAGGACAGCCAGGGCTACACAGAGAAACCCTGTCTCAAAATAAATAAATAAATAAATAAATAAATAAATAAATAAATAAATAAACCCTATTAGGATGTTAAGGGCTCCTTAGAATGTTCAGCAGGAGCTTAGGAGATAATATTGAGGACAGTGCAGAAGTTGGAGACCTGGCTTGTGAATTTTCAGAGAGAAGATTAAAGACTCTTATCAGGGCCATGTTTTGATTGTGAAGATTCTGTTTTGGTTAGCTGGGACTGAAGAATCAGCTGTGATAAACAAGATATCAGAAACATTAAAGCAAACCTTTGTGTTACTGGGACAATTGATGCTGGTTAGCTGGAGCTAAGAAATTAGCGGTGATTAATAAGAGACCAGCATCACTGAGGTGAAATCATCTGGGAAGTGTTTTCTGAGAGCACAGAGGCTGTGTTCCAAAGGTAGCCATGGTTGTATTTTATGCTGTGGCTGGATTTGGTACTGTGTAAGAGTCAGCCTGGTGGTACTGGTTTTGAAGGCATGAAGGGGTCATGAAGAGCACCTGAGGCTCTTGGCACAGTGAGAGGCCACGGAAGGCCATTGGTGAAGGTATAATCTCAATTGCAATTGATGGCCCAGGACTGAAGGGGTCATGCATAGAAGTTGAGGCTTGGCACCATGAAAAGAACTATGAGAGGCTATTGGTGAAGCCTAGTTAAAGCAGAAGACAGCGGTGTTTTGGAGACACCAGTGCCATGAGATGATGACCAAGAACAGCAGCAGCAGTGAAGTACAGGCAGCTGGAGCCTGGAAGAGAAGCTGTGTGCTACAAAGGGCAGAGCTGGAGAAGTGACCCAAGCCCTTGGAGGAGCCTGGAAAAACATGAGTTACATCCCAGGCAACTTTTGCTTATGATTGTGACTTTGCCCTAATTTTTTCCCTCTTGAAGTAAGAAAGTATTTTAGTGGAGCCCACACTTAAGAGACTTTGATTTTTTAAAAGACTTTGAATTTTGAAAGATATTGGACATTTTAAAGGGATTTAACTTTTAATATGTAAAGACTGTGGCACTTTTAAAGATATTTAGATCTTGGGGGAGGAATAAGAAAGGGTTGAGGCTTAATAGTGATGTGTTTGTGTGTCAAGTTGACAACAGGTCAATATTACTGACTGGTTTTGTGTGTCAACTTGACACAGGCTGGAGTTATCACAGAGAAAGGAGTTTCAGTTTGGGAAGTGCCTCTATGAGATCCAGTTGTGGGGCATTTTCTCAATTAGAGATCAAGTGGGTAGGACCCCTTGTGGGTGGTGCCATCCCTGAGCTGGCAGTCTTGGCTTCTATAAGAAGGCAGGCTGAGCAAGGCAGGGGAATCAAGCCAGTAAGGAACATCCCTCCATGGCCTCTGCATCAGCTCCTGCTTCCTGACCTGCTTGAGTTCCAGTCCTGACTTCCTTTTGTGACACACAGCAATTTGGAACTGTAAGATGAATAAACCCTTTCCTCCCTAACTTGCTTCTTGGTCACGATGATTGTACACAATAGAAATCCTAACTAAGACATAGTAATTATGAAACTTGCCCCTTATTGCCACTAAGATTGCTTCCAATTTAAACCAAAGAGCAGTCTTAATTTAAGACACAGATATTTTAAGATTATTTCTTTAGGTACTTGCCAGCTTGATTGATTACAACTATATTCATAAACATCCTTATTAAATGCTATGCATTATCCTCTATTCCCCTCAACTTCTACATATAGAAAAGTAAAACCTTTACATACTCTACTGTCTAGATTACATGGCTACTATGATAAGTTACACTATAGGTGTTTTTAATCTGTGTATTTTTATTGTATTCAGCATTTCAGTTATCTTTGTTGTAACTTGATATTACATATTGCTTTGTAGCTAGGAGAGAAGAAGGTGTGCATTGATGGGAGGGTACCTGATATCCAAGAAGAGAAAATTTTTCTTACAGTTAAGTCACTTGGCACTGAGGGAAAGATCAGGGTATATTATGTCTACAGAGTTCATCATACTTGAGTTTCTCAAGGTTTAAAATCTCTGCATTTAACTTTCTTGGATTGAATCCCAAGATCCCTCTTCTTTCTATTGCAAAGTCTTACTCTTGCCATTGAAGTCTGTTTGTGTCTGTAATCCATTAAGCTTAAGTTCTGGTGTTGAATTTGAGTGTCTCTGTGCTCTGCCTAAAGGAGATTCTCTTTATTTCCCCTTGAGGAAACATTATGTCTTTAACAAATTAAATATTTTCCCAGTCATATTCTTTGAATGTCATTATAAATAGATATAGATATAGATATAGATAGAGATAGAGATAGAGATAGAGATAGAGATAGAGATAGAGATAGAGATAGAGATAGAGATAGAGATAGATAGATAGATATAGAAATATAGATATAGATAGATAGATAGATAGATATAGAAATATAGATATAGATAGATAGATATAGAAATATAGATATAGATAGATAGATATTTATATTATATTTCTATTGAAATATTTTATTTTTATGATGCTGTTATGGAATGCTTCTGATAACAGTATCTGTGTGGCCTCTGTGCCATGAGCCATAAAAAAAAATCTGCTTCACAGTTATATTTTATCCTATTTTACAAACACCTTTGTGCTGCCCAAGTATAGTTTGTTTGGGAAAATAGACTTGGAGAAGATTATCAGAAGTAAGTTATCAAAAATATACTCAAAGAAACAGTACCATAAAATAGTTAGCAGAAGAAGTTTGGCAGGGTCAATTGCAGCTCTTAACAAGGGGAAATATGGGCTCATATACAATAAAATTACTGAAAGTAGGATGGCCTTCAGTTGTCCTGAATAGTGGCAAATATCAGACCCCTTTATATCACAAAAATGAATAAAAATAAGAATCAGTGATCAATTGAGCACACAGTGATTACTTTATAGATTTAGGATAATTTTGAAAAGAAACTCATTTAAACCTGCATATTCTGAGTCATGAAAACATCTTTTGTTTTCATTTCATCAGTAAATTTACATCTTTTATAAGGAATAACAGTGTTAACTCTTTAGCCCAGAAAGTAGTAAACAAAATTCAGAATTAAGATATATCTTTAAAAAATGAGGTTAATAATGTATGTAGAAGAGAGATGCATCTCATTGTTGACATAAATTTCCTTCCTGTCCACAGTATTTTTTCCATGCATGAAGTTACCCTCACAATATTCAACAAGCCAAGTAAACATTCCAAACTTTAGGAAGCAGGAAGTATAAAAATTATGAAATGATAGGCAATTATGAAATGATAGGCCAAAATAAATGCTGGAGAAAAGCTATTTTATATGAAAATAATTTATTTTAGCTATTGGGTGAATAGTCTGATACGACTTTCAAATCACAAGAGAAAGCAGTATCCTCTTTACTAATTTTATTACCACTGCTACTTCTCCTTATGATTACTAATCAGATCGTCGTGAACATTTAAAGCAATCATTAATTCTCCAAGAATGTATCTGTGCGGTTCCAACTAACTGGTTGATGGAACCTCTATTAGAAGACAGAATATGAAATATTTTCTCTCTCAGAGATAACATAGTCATACAATTTGATCTAATCAAATTTGATCTAATCATTTTTTCTTCCTAATAGCACATATTCAGTGTATAAAACAATGTGTTTCTTCACAGCACCTTGGTATATTTGTGTCATATTTCATTCTCCAAACTCTCCATCCTCCAAAACATTCAGCCATACTTAGTCAAATGATTACAAAAGTATTAGTTAAAGAGATAGTTTCAATATTCCTTAACAGTATTGCAGACATTAATTAATTTTCATAATTTTCATGAACAAAAATATTGGAGAACTAAGCATATGTGGAAATGTATTCTGCTTGTCAGCATTTTAGGCTGTGCCTCTGATAATAACAATCTCTATATTTGTGCAGGCTTTGCACTCTTGCTGGTGTATAACACCAGCAATGGAGAGAGAAACCAATTAAAAGTACAGTAATGCACAAGAAAAACAGTTTTTAAACTAAGGCATTTTGTCTCATAATTGCATTCAGTAGCTCTCTCTATCCAAAGGTATTTGGATTCATGATTTTATTATCCTTTTAATGACCCATACACCAGCACTGATTGTAATTTTCATACTTGCTGATGGTATATAAACATGCGACTAGTGAGCTATATATAGTGAATCTGTTATCTATGATTAAGTCATGTATGACTTCATTATGCATTTGTGTGGCTATAATTATTACCCTCTTCTAATTAGGGAAACTGTCAAAACAATTAATAAAAGAACATTTCTCTTTGACTCAATAGTACAGTTTAACATTTTATATGATGTGTTTTAACTCATTTGATTTCTACTTATACCCTTGAAATCTTTTTTAATTATTTCATTTTATTATTTCTAATTTTGTATATGGGTATGTCTCTGTGTTGTATGCATATTCATTTCAATGCATCAGAACCATTGGACTTAGAGTTGTAAACAGTTGTAAGCCAATTGACCAGGTTGGATGGGAACCACCACACTCTTATACTTTGCAATAACAGTTTGTGTCCTAATTGTTGAATCTGTTGAGTCACAGATACCATCTTGAACATAAAATTCAACCTAAACATAAAATTGAGTGTTTCCAAATCTGGCAATAATGTTTTTCACTTAGTGTTAAGTTACTACCTCACTTGGATATTAAGTCTGTTTGCTATTATCTTGAAAATTAATTAACATCACTAGTTTAACAAGTTTAAATGAGAGGAAGAAGAATATTCAAAATGCCTCAACCAGCTAAGACAGCTGCCAATTCTGCCTACCATGTGGTCATTGAATGCCTTTAGCATAGCATGACTTTGATGCTTGGTTTGAGTTACAATGCTGCCTCATGCTGGAAATTAATCTTTCAACAATATGAAACTCTTAAATATGGTGGAAATTTATTTTCAAAGGGGGATAAAAATGCAAATCTTGTGTTCATTTAGAATATATATTTGACAAATGATATTCCTACTTTAAAATGTTAGTAATAAAACTTAAGGCAACCATGAGCCACGTTGGAAAATAACTAAGTTCTAGCAGCTTAGGCTGCAGATTTCCTCTGGTAGGAATTTTATCTGATTTAGGAGATACACTGTCTTTTTAAAATTGCTAAAAATAAATTATTCTTTTGGCATCACTAAGAAAAGAACAATAAATATCATTTAAAGCTGAGACTTGAAGGATTTCTTAAGGTCAGAAGGTTAGGATTACTCATTATATAGAGTTCCTCAAAGGCTAATGTGAACATGAAGCACATGTTCTGACAGACAGCTAGGTTATTTAGGCTTTGTATTTGAAAATGAGAACAATGACAGAAAAAAATTCAAAACTCACTCTGTGAAGAAATAAGCTTTGATATAAGACTATCAGTAAAAGCAAAACAGTGGAGTATGACTTAAAATAATTTACCTAAAACATTTTTGTAATAAAGTAGTATAATTTTCAGTGCAAAGCAGACTGAGCTCAATGAAGGAAGATACTCATGTTAGAAAATACATTGTTTAGTTATTCTTACCACTGCTTAGTTTGAATCCTCTGCAAATATGAGACTTGGGTTTCCTGTAAGATTTAGCCCTGAAATTTTAGAGATTTTTATGCTCCTCAATAAAAAAGAACATAAACAAACTAAATAAAATTAACATAAAATAAATTACTGCATAGAAATAATTCAGAAGACTGACAAGAAACCACCAAGAGATAGGTTATGCAAAATTCTAATTTAAAAAACTGTCTTTATAAACAAATATCAAAACACTGATCTTCATCACTTGCAGGAGGGAAATGAATGGTCAGCAATGTAATGTCCAGCTATGATATTTAATCTTCCCTGTCTGAGTAAGTGTGCTTCTTCTACTCCACTGCTGATGGCATTTCCTTGTTTACTTATGTTCCACTGGTGATTTGCTTAAGGATTTTCTTTCAATTTGTCATTTACATAATGCTTATTGTCCTGGCTTCCCAGTAATATCTAATCTGCAAACACATTTTAAAATGAGAGCACTCCTAAGAAGAGAATGACCTCATCCCATTTGATTCATGAATAATAAGATGTAATATGCTCATGGTAATAATTATGAAAATTGACTTTCATAATTCTTTGGTAAAGGATTTGATAATCAAAAAATCTCTCTTCATTTGTATGACTAAATATTTTCTCTTCACTGGGTGTTAAATAAGAAGAGTAAACTAAGAATTAGTGATCAAGTATTTGTTTAGTAATAGACTGTTCTTGATTTCTACTTTATTGAAACCATTTCTGAGACCTTAAATGAAATGTATAACTCTCTCTCTCTCTCTCTCTCTCTCTCTCTATATATATATATATATATATATATATATATATATATATTCATTCTACCAAATGGGTTGGGAATGTTGATAATACTCTTAGAATTAATAGAGAAAAACAAGGCAAAGCAAGTAAAATGCAAAGCATAATGCACAGAATTTATGTGCTAATGAATTTTAGCTAATATATATTATTAAGAAACATCTGTGGTATATTTCAATGTCATAATGTTGTATTGAATGAATATTCCTTTAAAAGTAATTTTAAGTCTTTTCCTTTTTTGACAATGGTGGCCAGGCTGTCCACATCCACTTTGTCTGGAGCTGTACAAGAAAGATGCCCTTAAATGACAAGGTCTCTCTTCTCTATGCTTCACGATTTTTTTCTCTGTTCTCACTATAAATGTGGTTCACATGAGGTAGTAATAGCCATGGCATAACCTACTGATATTTACTTTAAAATTTCATCTGCCAAGTAAATTTCCCCATTATCTTGGACTATCCTCACCTAATTATCAGAATGGAAAAAGTCTAGCCAGATTTTTGCCAGAATATCTATGGTCCAGTTCTTGATATATTCCTTGTTCACCTTTAAGCTATTACAAGCACTCTTTATGGTTCGCACATCTCTTGATGTTCTGCTCTTGCAAATTGCCACTTGACTGGTCCTTATACCACAGCTAAAACTTCCCTTAAACCAGTTTCAAATGCTTTCAAACCACTTGATCTAGCTTCATAAAACAGACTGACTTCACAGCATTGATATGCTGTTTGTTTGTTTGCTTGTTTTTGTTGGGTTTTTTTTTTTTTTTTTTTGAGGCAGGAAATCCACCTGCCCCTGCCTCCCAAATGCTGAGCTTAAAGGCATGCACCATCACTGCCTGGTCTGAATTGATATTCTTTTAGTATTTTTGCCATTGTTATAATAAAATAACTGAAAGAACAACTTAAGTGAATCAAATCTCTTTTAGCTTTCATTTCAGGAGAATAAGTCAACCATGCTGGTTGAGAAACACTTTTTCTTTTTTGAAGGTCAAGTGGCATCCTTACCTATATCATAAAAGGTAAAGAGAAACAGACAGCATGGAGAGGGGTGGATGGAGGGTAGAGAATCCTCCTTCTGTTCTCATATTATTGTATGAGGAAAGAATAGAAAAACAGAGAGAAAAAGAAAGAGGAAGGAAGGAAGAAAGGAAGGAAGAAGAGAAGGAAGGAAGGAAGGAAGGAAGGAAGGAAGGAAGGAAGGAAGGAAGGAAGAAAGGAAGGAAGGAAGGAAGGAAGGAAGGAAGGAAGGAAGGAAGGAAGGAAGGAAGGAAGGAAGGAAGGAAGGAAGGAAGGAAGGAAGGAAGGAAGGAAGATCTGAAAGGAAGCTAGAAGTACATAAAAACTTCTAAGTCCACAATGGTTACAATGCCCCAGTGCTTTCCAAGCCACCAAAAACCACATCTTCTATTAGTTAAGCATGGCTTAAATCATAGAACACTGGAAGACATTCCAAATTCCAACAGTAGTATATACATTCATTGGCGTTCTATACATAACAGCATACCCTAACACTATCTTCCTTATGCCTTAGTCAGAATTTTCTTTAGTCTTTATAACATGCTTTCGGATGACTCATTTATTGAGTTCTTTGCATACATTGGATATTAGCCCTCTTATGGATGTAGGATTGGTAAAGAAAGATCTTTTCTCAATCTGCTGGTTTTGTCCTATTGACAGTGTCCTATGCCTTACAGAAGCTTTGCAATTTTATGAGGTCCTATTTGTCAATTTTTGTTCATAGAACATATGCCATTGGTGTTCTGTTCAGGAAAATTTGCCCTGTGCCCATGTGTTTAAAGCTCTTACCTACTTTCTCCTCTACAAGTTGAGGTCCTTGATCCAACTGGACTTGAACTTTGTACAAGGAGATAAGTATGGGTCAATATCCAATTTTCAACATGCTGACCACCAGTTGATACAGCACCATTTGTTTAAAATGCTGTCTTTTTTCCACTGGATGTTTTTAACTCCTTTTTCAAATATCAAGTGATCATAGGTGTGTGAGTTAATTTCAGGGTCTTCAATTCTATTCCATATATATTCCTCTCTGTCTCTGTACCAGTACCATACAGTTTTTATCAGTATTGTTCTGTAGTAGAGCTTGACGTCAGGGATGGTGATTCCCCCAGAAATTCTTTTGTTGTTGAAAATAGTTTTCACTATCCTGGGAAATTTGTTATTCCAAATGAATTTGCAGATTGCTCTTTCTAGCTCTATGAAGAATTGATTTGGAATTTTGATGGGGATTGCATTGAATTTGTGGATTGTTTTAGGCAAGATGACAATCTTTACTGCATAGATAATCAAATAACCCTATTAAAAATTGGTATAAAGAGCTAAACAGAGAATTCTCAAACATGGAAACTTGAATGGCTGTGAAGCAGCTAAAGAAATATTCAACACCCTTAGTTATTAGGGAAATGCAAATAAAAACAACAACTCTGAGATTCCATCATTCCAGAATGGCTGAGGTCAAAAACGCAGATGACAGTAGATGCTGGTGATGATGAGGAGAAAGAGGAACACTCCTCCATTGCTGGTGGGATTGCAAACTGGTACAGCCATTCTGGAAATCAGTTTGGATGTCCCTCAGAAAACTGGGCATAGTACTACTACCTGAGGACCCAGATATACTTCTCCTGGGCATATACCCAGAAGATGCTCCAACATGTAATAAGGACACATGCTCCACTATGTTCATAGCAGTCTTTTTTATAATAGCCAGATGCTGGAATGAATCCAGCAACAGAGTCCTCTGTTTACATTTCAATTCCTCTGTCCCTCAACAGAGGAATGGATACAGAAAATATGGTATTTTTTGCACAATGAAGTACTACTCAACAATTAAAAACAATTAATTCATGAAATCCTTAGGCAAATGGATGGAACGAGAAAATATCCTGAGTGAGGTAACCCAATCACAAAAGAACACAAATGGTATGCACTTACTACTAAGTGGATTTTAGCCCAGAAGCTTAGAACAGCTACGATATAATTCACAGACCACATGAAGCTCAAGATGAAGGGAGAGCAAAGTGTGGGTGCTTCTTTTTTTCTGAGAAAGGGAAGAAAGTACTCACAGGACCAATTATGGAGATAAAGTATAGAGCAGAGACTGAAGGAAAGGCCACAGAGAGACTATCCTACCTATAAAAAGTTACTAAACCTTGACACTATTGTGAAGGCCAAGAAATGCTTGCGGAAAGGAGCCTGATATGGCTGTCTCCTGAGAGACCCTCCAGAGTCTTACAAATATAGAGATAGATGCCAGAAGCCAACCATCTTACTGAGCACATGGTCCTCAATAGAGGAATTAGATAAAGGACTAAGGGAGCTGAAGTGTTTTACAATTTCATGGTAAGAGCAACAATATCAACCAACCAAACCCCCCAGAGCTAACAGGGATTAAGTCATCAACCAAGGGGTCCACATGGTTCCAGCTGTGGGATCATCAAGGGAGGGCAGGTGGGAATAGGTGGGGTGGAAGACTATCCTCATAGAAGGAGGCGGAGGAAGGGGGGATTAGGGAATTTTGGGGAAGGGGGAAAACCTGAAAAGGGAATAACATTTGAAATGTAAACAAACAATATATTCAATACAAATGGACATTATGACAAAATGACTCATTTAAACCATTTGTCCAACAGTCTGGTATTTAGGCCTCACCAGAAACAAGTTTCTAAAGACTATATTATCATTTTCTCTTTGCTTGGTTGTATATGCATCAAAGTATTCAGTTATGCTCTCATAATTCTTTATTAGTGCTCAATATTTTCAATAAAATGTTCATTCGCTATTTTTATTCTCATTTTACTACCATGTATGTTGTCTCTGATGATTATTGTTAGTATTATGCTTGATAATTTATAGTCAAATGATAATATTTTGTACTTTTGCTTATATGGATATTTAATTTGTGTTCAAAGAGTATGCCATGAGTCAATTATTAGCCAGGAAATTAAGTAAACATTTGAAGTCCAAAGTTTCCCAGGCTTTGGTGAATGGTTTGAGATGAACTGCTGAACAGCTATCAGTCCTCTCTCTTTTCTATCATATACTTTTGTGAAGACTTAAGGACAAATAGAAATGGGAAATTAGAACCTCTTCAAATATTTTTTGGAAAATCATACAGATGTGCATTTGTTTGTTGTCCTATTATTCTACAAATGCTTTGAAACTTTAAAAAAAAAAAGTATGTGTGTGTGTGTGTGTGTGTGTGTGCAACTTTAGTATTAGTAAACAAAGAGGCTAGAGGAAGATGTTCACCACATACATATCTTCCATAAACCTGGACTTATAGATAGCTCTGAGGAGTGATATTGGAAATGAGCTTGTGTGGCCTTTATGAACAATGCACAATTTAACTGCTGAGCAACTTCTCAACATTTAACAGCCCGTATGGACATCTTGTTCTGGACTTTTCCTTTTAATTTTTGTTAATGTGTTAGTATTCTAAATTGTTATTGTCACTTTAATATGCTGTGATATTAAACAATTATTCTTGATACTTGTGAGAAACATTAGAGGAATGGAGTTGAGTTCTGAGAAAATAACTCAAGAAAAAGTTTTGGATTGGAGCTGATTGGATATTACTATTTTTTTTTCCGTTGTGTCAAATACTGATTATTCGTGGAGTACAACAATTTAAAGGCTTGTGATTCATTATTACTTTTCCATTGGCTATTATGCTGCTAATTTCAATATTGGAGTTATGAAGTTTTTAACTCAAAGCATAATACAGAGATGAGAATATTACATGTCCAAATCTACTAAGGTTTGCATCATTATTAAAATCAGCCATTTTTCTTAGAGACACAGTTTTCAAGAACTATAAGTCACTCATTAATTGTCATCATGTTGTAAAAGTTGCCTTGGACAATTCTACCATGATTTTATTGGTTGAACAGAAAGATAGTATTTTTTTAATCTACTAATATATGTTCTTAGTAATGTAGTTATTTAATTAGCTGAAGTAGGAATTGAACATCAGCTTTTGTATAGCTGTGCAAATGTACTACCACGGTCCTTAGTCATATTTGGTTATTCTTCATTACTTTCTAGATGCATTCTCTACTGTTTCAGTTTAAAAGTACACTTTAACTTGTAATTATAAGACTATGCAATAGTCAGGTAGTATTTTTATGGTTTTATTAGCATGAAATCTAAGGACAAAATAATAGAAAGGAAAATTTCCAGAGTGAGGCAATGTAGAATCTGGTCTGAAGCTGACATCCTTCCGTTCTCGTCAGGTTTTTGCCAATAATATCACACAATTGATAATGAAAGTTCCATGAGGGACAGCCACGGTCAGCAGCTCTGATATCTAATCAGGGCTACATTCACAGGATTGAGCATGGTGATCTCAGAATGATGAGTTCAGTTCATCGTAACAGAAATCAATAAATCAAATGTTTCTTATGTATTCATAGACTAAAAGCAATGATTATTCTCTAACTAGGATTGTAGATAATTCATTTCTGAGACAGAAGACAATTGTTTGTGTGGCAAAACAATTTTATTCTATGCTTCTGTTGATACGTATCTATTACTGTCCATTATTTTTACTACTACACATTATGGCATTTGTTTCAAAAGTCAATATAAAATTTGTTAATAAAATAAAGTTTTATAAGTGCTACTTTCTTCACCAAGAGACTTGGAAGCCTTTTCTCTGAATTTACTTTTGATGATACTTTTGATGTTCCACAGTAAGATGACACATATAGAAAATATACTTTCAAATTTGCAGTATGCTTTTTAGATTTTTCTACTCTTACACTCCCAATAAGGCTAAATCTAAATAATGTTTACCAGACATATAACACTGTCACAATAAGTCATAAGTATCTGTTGCTTTTATAGACACTGTCAAAGTCCTGTAAATGATCTTGAGGGTGTTTTTATACAGTTATATTCATGTATATTTTTGTTATCTGTATTTCTTTTATTATCTCCTACCATTTTCTTAGCCCAACCACAGATTGTGTTTTGATAGCCATGAATTTTATAAACTTTCTTTACATTAAGGGTTCAAAAATCATATATGATGTACCTTCATGAATTATTTTTATTTTCCCACATTTCATGTAAAATGCATATATTTTGAATAATTTTCTCCTAGAAAGTTTAAAAATACCACTTATAGCAATGCTTATATGATTGTGTTGAACATAAAAAAGATTCTGTCAGCATCAATTTCTTTCCTTTGAGTATTAGAGTGCCGTGAAAAGGAATGTCAGATGTTTGACCTGTTTTTTTTTTTTATTTAAAATAAGAATATAGGATAGTGATATTATCATATCTTTCCACATTCCTACAATGTGTTTTGTCCATATCCATACCATATCACCCTATTAAGTGACATTTTAGGGGATTTTTTTTAAATTGAAACTCTAAACTTTTGATTAAACTGTTATCAGACAGAGATTTTTATAATGTATCCTGACTTATAGTGTAGCTTGATAAATATATAATATGATATTTTGGGTCAAGAAGTATACTTATAAGTTCATTGATAATTTTAGTGCCAGAGTTTAGATAAGTACAATATACTCATGCAAAAGGATCTGGGCATTAATGCATTTTATTTTATTTTTTTTATTAATGCATTTTATAATCAGGAGTTTCAACACAAGTCACCATCTAAGTAGTTGAGCTCATCACCTTCTATTCTATCCCTCTACCAGGACACTAACTATGCCAGCATGCCATTTAATAGCTTCAAGGTATCCTCTCAACAGCAGTCCCTTATTCATTTTAGAGTTTTATATTTATAAAAAATGCCTCAGCAGTAGCTTAGAAAAATCTAAGAGCTTGCATATAAACATAAGAGTCAAATAAGCTGTAGAAGTAACCTTGTGATAGTCTCCTGGTCATTGTGATAATGCGAGCACCTCTTTCAGAGTTATGTCTTATTTCTCAAATGAGGAAATCGACTCTGCTGCCATTACAGCACTACAATAATGCTTTCAGCTGTGCTATAAAGTGTATTGTAATGCTGAACAATAGAAATACAATGAGCTTTGTTCAAATATAAGTTAGAATGCACAAGGCAAGGGAATGTTTACTAGGGAGTAATATATATCCTCTGTACAACATACACATTTTTATGTGACTAAGGGGCAATCCTCCTAACAAAAGATCACTTTGTACAACAAAATTAGCAATATTATAATGTTATACAGTTTCCAAAGAAAATTTAACACTAATGCAATAAAACCTCTGCTTTATATGTCTTAACTTTCTCCTGATGAGGGCATGTTGTGAAAATGCTCATTTCTTTGAAGCACTATGACATACTAGTGGATTATCATACATTCACAGATTCTTTTTGTTTGATTTTGCAAGCAATAGTTTTTGTTGCCTGTTTTCTATTTTTCCTATTGACTTAATTATCTCTAAGCCGACAGAGCAAAGCACACAAATCTCTCCATAAAATAAATACCTAGAAATGCAAAGTGAGTGAAAATATAAGACTAGCCCAGAGCAAAATGGTATCATTTTAATAACGCAATCATTAATGGAACGAGTCTTAGCAACATTATGTCTAAGGTTAATGGCAGATAAAAAAGACATTTGTTCTCAAGAGTGGCATGAAACCTAGCCACTGATAGCAGGATTCAATTTGAATGGACAGAATGGGATTTTTATTTATGATATTTGAAATGCTAAAAACTTTGATACATATTTTCATTCTTTGCTCTTTAATCTTAGACATCTTCTCATCACAAAAATCACACATATCTAGCAGTGCATTACCTGAGTGAATCAGAGTTAATAGGAATTATATCATTTAATTTTTATAAAGTTTAGCATATTTTAAACATAGCTAATGAGTAATAAACATTGACTAACATTATAACTATCTTCTTATATTATGGTCATAACACTGTAAGAAGCTTGCTATTATGAAACCTTAGAGAACAGAATCCATATAATAAAAATAAATATTAAACAAAGATTTATTTAACATTTTGTCACAAGTAGCCTATCAATGGTGGCCTTACACTGCAGTGAATCAATGTTCTATACTTAACCTGTCCACTTCTTTTAATGTTTTACTACTCAGAATCTGGTATTGAAGATAAAAATGATTCCTAGAGATCTGCTGGTCTTCAGTCTATATTGGACAATTAAACAAATTGGTCCTCATATCATCAATGGACTGTCACATCACCAGGATGCCAGAAGCCATCCTCACTTAGATCTCAATGCCAAGAGCTCACGATATCAGGAGCGATCCCCACCTAGATCTTGATGCCAGGTGATCTAGATACCAGTTTTAATTGTAAATTCCACTTAAAGGTTAAAATATTAGCAGAATATATAGAAATCTGTTGGTTAGAAACTAAAGGATTAGTATGGAGTCCCATTGGACAAGGTAGTGGAATAACCTTGACAAATCAAACTAAATAATTTCAGTCAAAAATGTGAAAAACAGCAGTAGCAACTCTACCAGAATTTTGATAAAATTAAATATTGTTTACAAAGAAAGAAGATGAGAGCCTGAGAAGATGATGGTAGGCTTGACAGTTATCACTTTACAAAGTTGAGAATTAATGTTCTCGTCTATTGGTTATCAAGCAAAGTATTCCTTTTCCATAACATACTACAATGTAATAATGAAAATATACACATAAATATTAATACAAATTTTGGATTTCCAATAAATTATTAAACTCACTCATTGACTTTATAAAGGGTAATAATCTTAAAACTATCCTATGATAACTCTATATATGTCATTGCTTTTTTTAATGAAATAATACATTTAATTGGGAGCTTGCTTACAGTTTTATAAGATGAGTCCATGACCATCATGGTGAGAAGCATGGCAGCAGGCAGGAAAGCAGGTATGGTGTTGGAACAGTAGCTGAGAGCTTACATCTTATCTACAAGCCAGAGGCACAGACAGCAGATAGACAGACAGACAGACAGATAGACACAGACACACACACAGACACACACACACACAGAGAGAGAGAGGGGGGGAGAGAGAGAGAGAGAGAGAGAGAGAGAGAGAGAGAGAGAGAGAGAGAGAGAGAGAGAGAGAGAGAAAGAGAGAGGAGTGAGTCAGGGAGACTGAGCCTAGTCTAGTAAGGGTTTTGAAAGCTCAAAATCCACTCCTAGTGACACATCTCTCCCAACAAGGCCTCATCCCCTAATCCTCCAAAGCAGTTCCACCCTTTAGAGAGCAAGCATTCAAACATAAACTTATTAGAGCAATTATCATTAAAACCACCACAGCATCTTATTCTAGATCCTCTGCAACTTTGGTATTTCTATTTTTGCCCACCTAGTCCTTTGGTTTTATTCTAATTTCCAGATAACAATTGACCTATGCATCTTTCCTTAATTGAAGTAATGTTTTGTTCCAAAAACTATTGCGCGTGCACACACACACACACACACACACACACACACACAAGTATGAATATCCAAGAAGCAAACAATGTTATATTAAATTTGCTTCTGTTCAACCATCACAAGGAAAATTATTTCTTAAGGTGTTTATGGAATACATTTACTTAATCTATATTTACCTCATTTTGTAATTATCATTTAATGTTGCTGGAGAAAAAGAATACAGGAGACAAATGGATGGTGACAGAAAAGAGGGGAGGTTGCTGAATGGTTACTATACTTGAGACAAGTTAGTCTTGGTTATATCTGGCTGATAATGCATTTTCATTACAAAATACCTCTTTGAGATAAATTGAAATATCCAAAATTGCTTCATTTCATTGCAGGCCTCTTTAGAACATCTGTTCTTTGCTGGCTTCTAAGGATACAGTGTTTTTCAAGTAGGTAAAAAGAAGACTAGGAGTCAATGCCAAGCTTTGGTAACATTATCCACAAGTGAAAAGTCAAAAAAATTGTTTCATAGAGGAAAACCATCTATGACTCAGTTTCCCAAATTATACATATCATTTCTAATATTAAAATTTTCAACTTTTGCTAAGCTTTTTTTCCCAAAATGAATATTCAAAACTCAACGTAATGTGTTATTTTCCTATTATTTACTTCTTATGATTTATGTTATATTCATACATATATATGTATGTGTGTGTTTGTGTGTTTGTGTGTGTGTTTGTTATTTCAATTTGGATGGGAATTACTGAGAATTGATAAAAACAAATCAAATAGGAAATATAAAATTCAGGGATTATTAAATATTTCATATTATAAATAAATCCTTACAAAAATGAGTATTAAAGGTAAGGGTCAGAATCCTTGTGTGATTCTTTTTCAGTATCTATTTTCAGTGTAGTAGAGCTGTCATTGGATCACCCACCTTGTTCTATAAGAGATAACCCAACATATATAATATATGTATTTATGTGTTTCTTCATAATATATTACAACTATTGCTATGACAACTTTAATTTTATTATGTAATTTAAAAGTCTATCAGGTCACATGTACATATAATAATGATATTGTGAAGAAAATGTCAAAAAATAATCCTCATTTCTACTGGGTTTATGCTTGTGTCACACCAAAGTAACATAAACCAGTGTGCCTCATCCACAGCCTCTAAGATGCTGTACTCCTTTTGTAAGACACGCAATAATTCATATCTATTATTTAGATGTGGTATAAAAACACTCAAACTAAAAATAAAATATGACCCCACATGTTTTCTCACATTGCTTCGAAGAGCATCTTGCTACACTTCCGAGTATTTTAGACATGCTCCTCTGCAGATATAATGAAAAAGGTATTTCTAGACATAGGTCAAAAGGTCAGTTACTTGGAAACCACTCTAAATATATCATAACCAGGGGAATGTAGGTTTAAAGTAAAGTATGACCACAGTTCAAGAGCTAGATATTTAGGTCAAAACAAATATCAGACCTGGAAGGTTAGCAGCAGAGACCAACACAGATAAGGATGATTGATTGATATTTTAGTGAGAAACAAAGGTTGCTGTAGATTTCAGTAATGAGATGTCAGTCTATATCCTGTTCTTTGACCTTTAAACTATCTTGGCTTACCAACAGTCATGTGAAAAGTAACATACAAATGTTAAGGATTTCCTAGGTAAGCCTTAGAATATGTCCTGTTCTTGTTCTAATTGTCTGCTAAGGTGATTGGAAAATATCGAGCATGTCATGATTTAGGTCTTTACATGCCTGTAAATATCTGCATGTTACACTGTTCTGTAAGTCCCTGTATTGAGCCTGAGGTCTTCCAATTGTTATTGTTTTTTTTTTTGCATCTTCTAATGTATATAACTGAATTTATATAAATATATGCTTAATGCAATATGTGAAAGGTGGCTTGTGTGTATCTGTCTCTGTAAGTGGAGAGAGAAACAGAGAGAGACAGAGAGACAGAGACCTAGAGAGAGAAGATATATGTTATATTTGGTGGCAACACCATAATACTGCCCTACATATCTAACTGACATATTGTTCACAAGTAGGTGTGATTCAAAGCAAATTTTTGCATTGAGGCATCTTTTTGGCATATATTTTTCTGTTATAATTGCCATAATAATATTAACTTGACAAGAATTCATACAATAGGAACCTTATTGCATTCTAACCTGTATATTTCTCCAAACTAGTAATCTGAGTGTTCTCTTAGCAATTTAAAACTAATTTGGAATCATTAATCTTGAATTTTCCAGAGAGTCAGATAAAATTGACATTGATTAAGTTGTTTTCATCTCTTTCTTAGGAGCATAATTTGTGAAACACATCTTTTGCATCTCCTTATGTAGATACTGTTAGTTGTTCAAACCCAAGATAGATGGCCAGGTAAGCTGTGAAGCACTCTGATAGTCAGAGTGCATGTATTGTACAACTACAGAGCTTTCTTCAACATAAATATTTGTTGTTGAAAGGCTTTTGGACTATCTGGTATATTCATCTAACATGTTCAAGAGTCCTACAAGCTAGTTCAATATTTGGTCTTGGCCAGTATTTCATCTTAGGGGCCACAGAATATCAGTTTGAGGTGAGTTTCATGAAGAACCCCTCTACAAAATTAGCATCTTGGGGTCTTCAAGGCACAGCAAATGTGAAGCAAATGCCCATAACCATTTGTCCTTTGGGTGGCAGTACCAGGGTCTTGTGTCTTGCAAAGGAAAATTAAAACAGATATCCAATTATAATAAAATGTATAGAATTTTGGTAAAGCAAACACTCCCAGACAGAAAAAAATGCAGTTTGATAATGTATTTATTTGGTGTTTTAAACAAAATATTGCTTATCAGAGGGCCACATGTCATATGACAAGAAGTCTGTAATATTTTAAAATATGTTTGAAATGCCCAGTTTAACAAATCAATGTTTTTGTCTGCATGAGGAAACCTACATGAAAAAATTAAGCTGGTCTTCAAAACCATGTCATGTTATATCTAGGATTTTTCCGAGTCTGGTGATAATATCATATTACTGCTCTATGTATCTGACTAATTACTCACAAAAAAGAATGTGTAATTATAGTAAATTTTTGTATTGAGGCATTTGTTTGGCATTTATTTTTTGAGGATTCTTTAAAGTTGTGGCTTGTGAATGTCATTCTCAAAAACAAAAACAAACAAACAAACAAACAAGCAAAACAAGATTATCCTGGACTGGAAAAATGGCTCATCCACTAGAAACTATTGCAATTAAAGCACTAGCATTTGAATTCATATCTCAGTGCCATTTATAAAGTGACGTGGACCCAGTCTGTTGCAGTGAGAAGTTACCCAGAAGAATGAAAGACTACTATCATCTCTGGATAAACGACAATTGTTTATAGGTTTTTATAGACTATGTTGTTTTAATAATTTAGTGCTTCTAACTTCTTCTATAACAATGACTTTGCTATCACTGAGTAGTTAGGTTTCCAGAAGCAGGAGTGTTTTATTACTGTTAAGTGAATATTAAGTCCCAGTATAGAGCTGCTCCTTACTACTATTTATGTATGCCACTACTGTATCCATATGTTTATTAGGATGTTATTTATTTATTTATTTATTTATTTTCAATTTTTATTAGATATCTGCTTTATTTACATTTCAAATGTTAACCTCTTTCCACATTACCCCAATGAAAACCCCCTATCCCATCTCCCCTCCCCTTCCTCACCCCACCAAGTTCCTGACTTGCATTCCTCTATTCTGGGGAATCAAGCCTTCTCAGGACCAATGACCTCTCCTCTCACTGATGTCTGAAATTGTCATCTTCTGCTACATATGTAGCTGGACTCATGGGTCCCTCCATGGTGATTTAGTCCCTGAGAGCACTGGAGGTACTAGTTGGTACATATTATTTTTCCTCCTGTGGAGCAGGACATGTTATTTATTGATATGACTACAAACATAATTGAGTAATCCTAGTAGATTGACTCTCTTTAGATATTTGAGATATCTAAAAAGTGATGACTTCTGGTTTCGTGAAAACAAGACCTGTGAGAGTTCAGTCAGTTCTAGCTCAGGCATCATTGGGCCCCATTTCTGAATTATGTGGTGCCTTCAGAAGTATCATCAAGGCAACAACAATATGCTGTAAGTTTGGGGGAATTTCTTGAATAACAATAGCCAACAACTCAAAAGTTGGCTTCCCATGTCCGGTATTTGGGTGTTTCTTAATTCATTTTTGACTCTTAGAGGAACACTGCCAATCTAGATTAAAAAAAGATTTATTAAAATATATGTATATTTATACATAGAATTATGTAGATTAGAGCCTTTTTCTTTAGGTAAATATTAAATCATATGATTCCCAGGCAGGCAACACTATAAAAAACCTCAAGCAATAAAACTCCAGAGTTATGGATCCCAGTTCCAATGGATGCATCTACAAAACTCTTGCAACTATGGCTTATGGGTAATTGAGGAAGAGGGATCTGAAAGACCATAAGAGCCAGAGGATTGGGGAGTTTGTTATAGGTTTGTGCCCTCTATTAATATCAGAAGCTATACATATCAGCTCCTACCAATATAACTGTCCAAACTTGAATTAAAATGGGATAACATCAATGAAATAAACAAAACTTAAGAGGAAAAATCTTTTGAGTCATTAACCTTATACAATGAACTAAATGCAATTAAAGAAAGCTGGAAGTGAGTGAGGTGTTCTTCCAAGACAGGAGCACAATTCATTGTCCAGTTTCAAATGGTCATATCTGAAAACGCACATACAAGTAACTTTAAACAAATTGAAAAATATTTTATTTAGAAATATGCATGTATATTCATTACATCTACATATGCAAGAACACCTAAGAATTAAAGAAAAACAAGGTTCAAGTTTGAAGAGAGTGGGGAGGGGTATTAAGGAATGTATTGGCTTAAGAAGGGGAAGAGGTAAGTTGTAATTTATAATATAATTTCAAAATTAAAAAAATTCATAGATGATGAAGGAAAAAATGCTGTGATACAGAACAAGTTTTCCATCATCCCAGGACTGTGGATGATTGACTGAGACAGGATTATCACTCTGGTTTCTGGCTTTTGGACTAGCTATAGTTTCATTGGTACTTCTTATCTCAAAGTAATAAGGCATAGAGTCATAAATCATGAAACCTATAATCAGCCTCCAATGTCTACCTGAACAAAAGCACACGTGCTTTATATACCACCTTTTGCCATGAATACCATTTGTAATATACCTCAAAAGCAAACTGGTAAGATGAGGAAGGGCTAATATATTTTTATTATATTTTAATTTTTAATTGAAACAAATAACACAATATATTCCAGTTATGGTTTTTCCTCTCCCACAAATCCTCCTAGATCCTCCACCTTTCCCAATCCAACCAACATCATAACCTTTCTTTCATTCTTTAAATCAAATAATGTAAGGAAACAAACAAACATAACAGAGAAAAAATAAGAAACTTGCGCACGCACGCACACACACACACACACACACACACACACACACATACATGTATGTACATACTGCAAAACCACAAAATTAAAAACAATTATATAGAAACAACAAATCAATAAGACAAAATCTGTCCAAAGAATACATTATGAGATGTAAAATCTCCAAAAAATACTGTTGAATTATTAGTATCCATCTATGTTTGGGTATGAGTCATACCATGAACGTGATTAATAAATTCATAGCAGCCCTATTTATAATTGCCAGATGCTGGAAAGAACCCAGGTATCCCTCAACAGAAGAGTGGATGCAAAAAATGTGGTATATCTACACAATGGAGTACTATTCAGCCATTAGAAACAATGAATTCATGAAATTCTTAGGCAAATGGATGGAGCTAGAGAACATCATACTAAGTGAGGTAACCCAGACTCAAAAGGTGAATCATGGTATGCACTCACTAATAAGTGGTTATTAACCTAGAAAACTGGAATACCCAAAACATAATCCACACATCAAATGAGATACAAGAAGAAAGGAGGAGTGGTCCCTGGTTCTGGAAAGACTCAGTGAAACAGTATTTGGCAAAACCAGAACGGGGAACTGGGAAGGGGTGGGAGGGAGGACAGGGGAAGAGAAGGGGGCTTACGGGACTTTCGGGGAGTGGGGGGGGCTAGAAAAGGGGAAATCATTTGAAATGTAAATAAATTATATCGAATAAAAAAATTTAAAAAAAAAATAATAAATTCAGCAAACTCCAGTGGAGAAAACATATTTTTTTTCTTTGCAAATGTATGTCAATTTCAGGTAACTTCTTAGTTGGGATAAGTTCACTTATTCAATTTCTCCTCTTACTTCTGATTTCCTGTCTGATTGATTGCTGCCATAGACTCTGTAATTTCATTTGTTCACCAGTATCTTTGTATCTGCAAGACATGCTTTTCTTAAAGACATCCATTCACTCTGGTTCTTATAATATTTTTGGATCCTATTCCTGAGCCCTGAAGGGGAAGGCTTAGATGAAGACATCCTATTTAAGACTGAATTTCCAAAACCTCTCACTTTTTGCACATGTTCTAATTTCTTGTGTTGTGGTGATGCTCTGGGCCACTGATCTATTGGTATAGCAAAATGTTTTTAGGCGTTGTTTTAAAGCAATATTCTTTTAGCAGAACAATAATATTTAGTTTCTCCCTAGGCCTTTGACTTCTCTAGTCTGATTCTTGACCACATGAGTAGTGTCATGTAGGAGGAGGAGCAGATCACTAATGTAGTTCCCTAATTGTTTTTTGATTGCATCAATAAAGAGAGCAGGAGCTAATCTCTCTCTCTCTGTGAAGGCTAAGGCAGGATTTCCTGGCCAGATAGTAAGAGAAGGGGAGACAGAGAGGAATTGGGATTTCTGTCTAGATGGTAGAATGGATAGCATGGACACAATGTAGGTCTAGAGACTATTAGAACCAGTGGTGCCTTCTGCCACCAAAATTCTGATACAAGATAGCCAATGAGTTTAGGACAATAGATTCCAAGTCCAGCAGTTGTGTTAACTGGATAGTTTCAAAATATTAAGGCATCTGGTGTTTATCATCCACAGCAACTCAGGTGGGAGGAGAAAGTAGGCACCAGGGCAGTTGGCTGAGCATTCCCAGAAGGGACATTGTGTGGCAGGTTAGCAGGATGAGCCAGGTGGAGAGAAAGGCAGAAATTGGAGTGTGATCTCAGAGCTAATTCATGAGGGGCCACATAGCCCATCAAGGAGACCAGGCAAGGAACAAGCAGGCTTTTTTAAAATTACACACCATAGTATCAGGCATGTGTTACATCTCATGGGGTGCTTTTAAATAAATTTAGTGAGTGGTTTGTTAGTCCTAAAATAGGTGTACTACTATTGCAAAAGCATAAGTGTAGTAGTTTACCATTGTAGAGCAAAGTGTTTACAGCCTAGTTGGAGGTTATATGTATCCTGTTATATTCTAGTGCCTAGTACCAGGAATACTAATCAGTATTCATGAAGACCCAATTATACATTTTCTCAACCTCTCTATGTTAAATGAGTTATAGAGATATGGTCTTCAACATTAGGATCTTACTATCAGTATATGAAGAGCAACCAGTAGCCTTGCCAATATCTAGAGTTGTATCTTTGCAGATCCTTCAGTCAATGACTCAACTAGACATAACCCATTCTTGGCAGTGAATTTTTCACTTGGTGACAGAAGATGTCTCAATGGAATTGTCTCTCTATTCTTTGATCACTCTATTTATCCCTCTGTCATATATGTACGTATTTAATAAGCGGGACCCTGCCGGGACTTGGTGTAGAGAACTGGCAGAGCAGGACAGTTGGCAGGGCAGTCATTTTTTGTCTTTTGTTTCTTTGTTTGTTTGTTTTCAATAATTTCTGATACATATAATTCTAAATATATATGAGGTACAGACTTATGTTTTGATATGTCTTTATTATTTAAAAATAAATCTAAAGCAAATAATAAATATATCACATGAAATATTTGAAATTTTTACTGGAAGATTATTGATATATGGGACCTCATGAAACTGAAAAGCTTCTGTAAAGCAAAGACATAGTCAATAAGACAAATTGGCAACCTATACTGACAAAGGGCTAATATCCAAAATATATAAAGAACTCAAGAAGCTAACCTCCAAAAAAACAAACAACCCAATTAAAATATAGGGTCTAGAGCTAAACAGAGAATTCAGAGCAGAGGAATCATTAATGACCGAGAAGGACTAAAAGAAATGTTGAAAGTCCTTAGTCATCAGGAAAATGCAAATCAAAACTGATTCCACCTCATATCAGTCAGAATGGCTAAGATGAAAAACTCAGGTTCTTCTCATGTTCATGTTTGTGAGAAGGTGAAGAAAGAAAACACTCCTCCATTGTTGGTGAGATTGAAAGCTGGTACAACTACTCTGGAAATCGATCTGGAGGTTCATCAGAAATTAGAAATAGATCTCCTAGAAGACTATTCAAAATTTTATCTTCTAATTATGTTAACCTCAGCATCTTTATTTTAATGTTATGACATTGCACATATTTTCAACTAGTTTTACACCTAAATTTTCATGAGTTGCCATCTGGAGGTAAGAACTGGAGAGTAGGGAGGACAAAATAGAAGTGAGAGGAGATGATAAATCTACAAAAAAATGGATGAAGTTGCAATTTTGTCCTTATAACCTTCTTTCATAAAATTTCTCCAATTTTTGTCGTCTATGGAATGGTCAGTATATTGTAGGTATGTTTTCTTTAATGAAGGATTAATATTCAATAAGGTCAAATTAAATATTTGTAATATAGCTATTAAAACCTATTAAATGCATCAGGTAGACATTTTCTTTTATATAACTTTATTTTCATCAATGGCATACCGATAAAAGTCATCATTAATGTCTGTTAAATAAATGATGAAGGCACAAATTCAGCACCAGCATGGTAACAAGCAGGAAATACACAAAAATGAAATTAGTAACTCTAATCCATAAGTGTATGGCTAACTGCATCTCCTTGTTCATGATAGCTAAAGTACAAGTATGTTCTTCTAAGTCTCATAATTACTAAATAACTTTGTATTTTAATAAAAATCATTAACTTTATTTCCAAGTTCTAAATCCTGTAAGATTTTGGAGCATATCCTATTTTATGGGATAATAAAAGAAATGAGTCCTATTAATATTCTCATTTGCTGTTAATTATAATTAGGATATGTAGATGCAAATGATTTTTATATATCTGTGGTTATAAACCAGCAAATGAATAGGTTTCTCTGAAAATAAGCAGAGATATTTTAATGGGTTTCTGGAAATTAATTTTTATTCATTTGGAATATGAATGCTAAGCTCAATCTAAAACAAATTTCAAATGAAATGAAGGTATATATATATATACAAAACTGCTACAAGTGATTCTTAGCCACAGTTAACCTCTTTAGAATATGCAATACTTTGAGTTCAACCTTCAGGGCACAAATCACTAAATTTGGCATTAAAATAGTTTAAAATACAAAGCAACTCTAAGAACAAAGAGATATTTATATCTTATTCTGTGCAAGGTGATAGCACCAAATAATAATAATAATATAATAAAATAATAATAATAATAATAATAATAATAATAACCACAAACACCCAATTGATCCTGACATGAGTTCCAGGAAACAATGGACAGATTTTGTAGCCAAGTTTACTATAATGGCATATTCCAAATGAACAAGATCATCAGTAACTGTTTAAATAAACCAGTAACTACTATGTTAGCCAATGCAAATGAGAAAAGTGGTTACAGAAATGGAATCTGAGAAATCTTTTCAAAAAGGAAGTATACCTACAAAAGTCATAAAGATGAGTTGAGGAATTGTACTACATGAGTGAAATGACATAGAAAAGTTTGTCATTGTTTCAACAAAATTCAAGAAATGATTTGTATTCTAGTAAGACATGAGAAAGGCGGAAAAAAAGCAGTATTTTTAAAAACATAAAATAAAGAGTCCCATTTTTTGATACAGTATGTACCAACTGTTTTTACCTGTGAGAGTAGAAGAGGACATTTCGGTAATTCTCTAAATTTGTACATACTGTAATAGAATTAGTCTATTTCAAGGAAACTCTTAATATAAAAACTCTGAACAAAAAATGTTGTCTACAGAACCATAGTTTAAGTTACATCCTTCATGTTATAAATGTGAAATCAATATGAATTCAGAAAAACCATGAGGCAAACTTCTACTTAGAAATGAGAAAGAACAAAATCACTCAGATCAGTTCTCTTGTTAGGAGGAATCATGATGACGGCAGAAAGGATATCTTTCATTTATAACTTCATTTCATAAAAGCAGTGAACAAAGAGAGAAAAAGAATAAGAGCATCTATTAAAGCTAGTGGAAAAAGCCAAGAAACCCATAGCCTTTTGGGAAATACTCCAGAGTCAAATGATGCAGAGAGGGAGCCAATTATAAGCTGGAACAAAAGGATTTCCTCACACAGGAGATGCTAACCAAACTGTTACTCAGAAAGAGATCCAGCAAATTGATTGTCCATGAGGAGATAGCTAAAAGCTGCATCACTGCATGGGATATTTCTGAATAACATGATATGAAAGAAAGAAATGCAAGGAAAAGCAACAGGGAAGAGTGACACTATCCATTATAAAAATTTAAGATGCACCAACATGATGGAGCTGTGCAAAACACGACAAAGAGAATATAGCCAATATTTGTGTGATTCTTTCTAAAGGATCTTAAAAACTCAATAATTACTGTTCTGTTTTGGCCAACAGCATTTATTCAATTGTGCAAACTCATGAATAAGATACATTACTAGAATTAATTCAGCAAACTAAAATCTCTTGTTTTATTTCTTTATATTTTTAAACTCATTTTCAAATAATTTTATATTATTTTAAATATCATGGTTGCATTTTGGGTTTGAGATTCAATGCTTTCTGTGACCCTTAATCATCCATTACATTTGGAGAAAACAGTTTGAAATTATGACTGAATGCTTGCATCTCATACATAATTTTCTAGATCATATGCTTATCATTGCTAACAAATATATTTCAAACACTTATTACTTGTGTTTTTGGAATAGCCATATCACAATTTTAAGCCTTATATCAACCCAATAATTCAAAGGTGTGCTTTTTTGTGAACAAGGTATCTGAGAATATGGATTCTTAATTATCCATATACTGGCAAGCATCAATTGAAATTATTGCTTTCTGATAATGATAGTGAACAAATGACTCATCTATTCTGTAACTGAGTGAAAATAATACAACACAAATGAATAGATTAATATAAAAATCTTTACTTAAGAATAAAGGACCATAAGAGAATTGCCATTATCAAGTTTTAAAAATATAATTGTGTCTTATTTAAAAGTAAAGGCATTGAGATGTGTCAATTGTCCATGTGGTGGTAGCCAAATATATAGAGAATTTGGATATAGCACCAAATTATAATGAGAAAATTTACAAATAATGATGTAAGAAAAGAAAAAATGGAAGGTTTCAGAAAATGTGTCTTCATATTTTAAAAAAGCAAACTGTCCCATTATTAAAAAGGGAAGAAACTCATTACAGGATATATTTCTTACAGATGAAAAATGTTTTAGTAGATTATGAACGCAGTTAAGAGAAGCATATCTTAGAAGACATGCTTTAGATTTCTCTATTGTGTATGTATTTAACCAACTATATCTCTCTGGGTTTTTTTTTTTTCATTCAAAACTGTGTTTTCCACTGCTTTGTGCTTTCTTGTTTTATATATGCTCCTATATTTATAGATCTGTCCTTATTCATTCATGGTTACTTAACATTTTTAATAAGGTGTAGTTGATAGAAATATTACTGCATATAGGTCTCGCTGCTTTAAAAATGTAAATGTGATATCTCATGCATCATCAACACAATGAAAATAACAGATACATCCAATACCTTCTAACATACACACACACACACACACACACACACACACACGAGTCTAAGAAAAAAAATTAATGAAAGTAAAGCCATGGGATTAGAAAGAAAACTGCAATGTATATATGGAGAGTTAGGAGAGAAATGTAATTTTAGTAAAATGTAAAAAAATTTACATAAAATGTTTTTAAAAACAAATGTATTTAAAACCTAAAGTGCATATTATTTTACTATTTCCAGATGGTTCTTGTATGGAAAGTTTATTGACTGTGATCTTGCATATCCTCTGAATAACCACCACCATTTTCTTCACTGCAGACCTATCAATGCCTTACCAGTGGCAGACAGAGGGGTCTTTTGTTTGTTTGTTTTCATTGTTTTTTAAGACCCTTTAGGTAAGTTGAATAACATACACATGGCTTTCTTTCTATGATCAATTACCCCACTGAGCTAAAAGGACTCTAGAGTCATTGGGGCAAATGGTAAAATTTCTTACTAATTCTGAATAATGTTGCTTTGGCATGTATGCATTGGAAGTTTCTTCTAAGCTTACCAGTGCATAATTACTCCACCATAGACTTGGTCATTGTGTTGGATAGTTTAATGTCAACTAAAATTTATTTGAGAAGAGGGAACCTCACTTAAGAAAATAGGACAAAATGGTAACTGACAGATTGGGAAAAGATCTTTACCAATCCTACATCTGAGAGAGGGCCAATATCCAATATATACAAAGAATTCAAAAAGTTAGACTCTAGAAAACCAAATAATCATATTTACAATGGGGTACAGAGCTAAACAAAGAATTCATAGCTAAGGAATACCAAATAGCTGAAAAGCTTCTAAAGAAATGTTCAGTTACCTTAGTCATCAAGGAAATGAAAATCAAAACAACTCTGAAATTCTACCACACTCCAGTCAGAATGGCTAAGATAAAAAACTCAGGTGACAGCAGATACTAGTGAAGATGTGGAGAAAGAGGAACACTCCTCCATTGATAGGGGGATTACAAGATGGTACAACCATTCTTTAAATCAGTCTGGCAGTTCCTCAGAAAATTAGACATAGAACTACCTGAGAACCCAGTTATACCACTCCTGGGCATATACCCAGAAGATGCTCCAACATATAACAAAGACACATGTTCCACTGTGTACATAGCAGCCTTATTTCTAATAGCTGGCAACTGGAAACAACCTAGATGTCCCTCAACAGAGCAAAGGATACAGAAAATTTGGTACATTTACATAATGGAGTACTACTCAGCTGTTAAAAAACAATGAATTCATGAAATTCTTAGGCAAATGGATGGAACTAGGAAATATCATCCTGAGTAAGGGAACCCAGTCACAAAAGAATTCACATGGTATGCACTCACTGATAAGTGGATATTAGCCCAGAAGCCCAGAAGCCCAGAACACCCAAGATATAATTCACAGACCACATGAAACTCAAGAAGAAGGAAGACCAAAGTGTGGATACTTCATTCCTTCTTAGAAGAGGGAACAAAATACTCGGGTGGGCAGAGATACAGAGACATAGTATGTAGCAGAGACTGAAGGAAAGGCCATCCAGAGACCGCTCTACCTAGGGATCCATCCAATAAACAATTACCAAAACCAGAAACTATTGTGGATGCCAATAAGAGATTGCTAAGAGGAACCTGATGTAGCTGTCTCCTGAGATGCTTAGCCAATGCCTAACACATACAGAGGTGGATGCTTTTAGTCAACCATTGGAATAAGCACATTAGAATGGAGGAGAGAGACCCAAGGAGCTGAAGGTGTCTGCAGCCTCATAGGAGCAACAAGAATACGCACCAACCAGTACCCCCAGAGCTCTGAGGGACTAAACCAGGAGTACACATTGAGGGAACCATGGCTCCAGCTGCATATGTAGCAGAGGATGACATTGTCGGACATCAATGAGAGGAGAGGCCCCTTGGACTTGTGAAGGCTCGGTACCCCAGTGTAGGGGAATGCCAGGAAGGGGGAGTGGGTGAGTTGGTGAGCATGGAGAGGGGTATGGGATTATGGGTTTCAGAGGGGAAAAGAGGGGATAGCATTTGAAATGTAAATAAAGAAAATTACTATAAAAACACTACTAATAACAAATTAGATAACTCTCTTTGGGTAAACCCACAGAACTGGAATACCTATTTTCATAACTAGAATTCATTAACCTCACTTAAAACTTTTCCCTCTATAAGAAAATGTTCGTTATAGCAATAAAAAAAGAAAGGGAAAAAGAAAAAAAGAAGGAAGGAAAGAAAGAAAGAAAGAAAGAAAGAAAGGAAGAAAGAAAGAAAGAAAGAGAAAGAAAGAAATGTCTCTGTATCATTAGGCTCAAGGAAAACCTGAAGGACATTTTCTTAGTTAATGTTTGATGGGAAGAGTCCAGGAAATTTTGGTTGCTGCAACCCCTGAGCTTGTGGTGAATGGAATCTAAAAGAACAGAAGGAGAGAAGCAAATTGTAAGCAACACACTCTATAGCCTCCTGAATAAGCTCTTGCCTCCAGGTTCCTGCCAATCTTAGATTCTATCCTCACTTCCTTCACTGATGAATATGATGTTCAAGTATAAATAAAATAAACCATTTCCTCCCCATCTTGCCTTGATTATAATGTTTCATCACAGTAATTGTAACCCCAACTAAAACAGTCATTATGAATAAGAAAGAAAGGAACATGTAAATAACTGTAAAAACTCACTTTACATAATATCCAGAAGGGGAGTATACTAGCTAGTTTTATATCAACCTAATGTGAACTGGAGTCATCTGAAAGGATGGATACTCGAGTGAAAAATGTAGCTATAAGATCCAGCTCTTGAACATTCTAATTAGTAATTATTAGGTGACAGCCTAGCCCATTGTGGGTGATGTCAACCATGGGTCCTGTTTTCTATGAGGAAGCTGATTTTAAGGAGTAGTGCAGCAAGCAGCATGCCTCTATGGCCTCTGCATCAGCACCTGTCCCCAAGTCCTAGCCTATGTGAGTTCCTGTACCGAGTTACTTCACTGTAAACAATGATAAAAAAAGTATAAGAAAAATGAGTGCTTTCCTCCCCAGTTGCTTTGGCTGTTGTTTTTCATCTTAGTAATGGAAATCCTATTAAAGATAAAATTGATACTAGCATTAGGGAATTGGTGTGACAGACCTAACCATGTCATATTGGGAAAGACTGTGGAAGGAATTTTGACCATTAAGCTACAAAAAACACAGAATGCTTAAAGGTTTTTGTCTGTTTGGTTTTTGTTTGTTCATTATTACTGCTGTTTTTCTTTGTTTTGTGATTTCGATTTTATATTTTTGTTTTGCTTTGTTTTCTTTAACATAATACTTTTATTGAATAATTGGATGATTCACATAATGCACACTGATTGCCTTCACTTCCTGGTCTTGCTATATCTACCACTTTGTAACCTCTCTAAAAGAAAAAAATTACATGTCCAATTTATCTTGCCCATATACTCATTTGTGAGTGGTCAAACTCTCAGTCCCTTAAAGAAAACAGTCTTTCCCCACCTCTACCCCTGCCATGAGATTTCAACTGTGAAGAACTACAGGTCAGGATCTCTATAGCAATTATTAAGGGTTCTATTCAATGATTTCCAGTCTATACTGTTCTCTTGTGGGGGACAGGGAGTAGAGGATGGAAGCTGCTTTTGCAGGGATATACATGACTGCCTATCCACAGTTGAGAATAAAAGACAAAGCCCTCTTTGGTGAGCTGTTTTGTGGAAGAAAATGATGTTGCGAACAATATAGATGGTGAGGGCCTGGCTTGTGATGTTTTAGATGGAAGTTTGACAGTCCCTTAAAAGCTTTATCAGTGGTATTGCATATTTTGAGTTAAGAGCCTCTTGTTCTAGACATCTGGGGCTGTAGTAACATCAGCAGAATTAATTGACCTTGTGATTAACAAAATACTCACTGAATAACAAAATACAAAAGAAAAACATTTGATTGTCTCGGACAATTGATGCTGGTCAACTAAAGCTAAAAAATGAGTGGTCATTAAAATGATACCAGCTTTTTTGAGGAAAAGTATTCTGGGAATGTTTCCTCAAATTAAGTGCACAGAATTTATGTTCCAGAGGTGGCTAAGGTTGTACATTGAACAGGCAGCTGAACTAGTAGTATGAGAGTCATAGGTCATTCTGATTTTGATGACATAATGGGGTCATGAAAAGCAGCTCACATTTAGAGTTTTGTACTATGAAGAGAACACAGAACAGTCTATTGGTGAAAATGTAACCCATTTACAGCAAAAGACCCCAACATTTTAGAGACAACAGTACCATAAAATAACCACCAAGAACTGCAAACTGTGTGGAGTGGAGCTGCCCTTAGCTTCAGAGACAAGCTGAAGAAAGTCTTTGCCTTATATTTAATTTTATATGGGATGACCTATTGAGAGCCTTTGAACTTTAAAAGAAATGTTGGAGTTTACAACAACTTTAGATTATAGAAAAGACTGGATATTTTAAAGAGATTGATTTTTTAAGGGACTTTTAAAATTTGAAATTCTTAATACTACAATGTTAATATTCATGTCTGATCTTTGGAAAGAGCAAGAAAATGAAGGTAATATCTTAACAGTCATATGTTTGTGTATAAGGTTGACAAGGATCACAAAGCTGCCTAGTTTTATTTCAGCTTGAGACAAGTTAGGGTAAACTGTAATGAGGAAACCTCAATTAAGAAAAATTCTCCATAAAATCTGGGTGTAGGTCATTTTGTAAATTAGTGGTTGATGTGGGAGGGCACAGTTCACTGTGGACGGTGTCATACCTGGGCTGGTAGTCCTGGGTTTTATAAGAAAGTGTGCTCAGTGACCCATGAGGAACAAGGCAGTATGGAATAATCACCTTTCCATGACCTCTGGTCCTGCCTGCAGGTCCTTGCCATGTTTGAGTTCCTTCAAAGTGAATAGGGAATTGGAAGTGAAAGCTGTTATGTGAACTGCTGTATTTTAAATACCAAATACTGACCAGCAAGATCTGGGCTTGGAGTCCAGGGGAGCAAATTCTCAAGTACAACAAATAATGTTTGCCACATTTTTTGACTAGTTAAATAGAAGTGGCTAGTAGCAAATTAGTGGGGATACTAGAGGTAGGCATCATTTTGGTTACTGGGGTGGAAGTGAAAGGTAGGGTCGGTCACCAGGCCAAGAAGAGAGAGGGTGGGAGTGGGAGGCAAGCATGGAGAGAGGTAGAGAGAAGCAGATAGAGAGACAGAGAAACAGACAGGATGAGTGAGGCTTGGGCAGGGAGAGAAGATAGAGCCAGATGGAGCACAGACAAGCACATCCAGCACAGACAAGAAAACTATTGGCAAGTAACTTGAGTGCAGCTCAGGAGTAGCCAGTCTAGCTGAGAAAAGCAAAATAGTTTAGGGGTAATTGCCCAGTAATTTTGCTAAATTGACCAAATAAATTAATAAGACTTTGTCTGGCAGTTAGACAGAGCCCCATGGTCAGAGGTCGCCAGCCATCATTTTGGCACAGGCAGCTTAAACAGCTCAGCCAGGGAAGCACCTGACCTGCAGGGAGTTCCACAGTTAGACGGAGCCCCATGGTCCAAGGTTGCCAGCCACCATCTTGGCTCCAGAAACTCAACCAGGGAAGTGCCTGACCTGCAGGAAATCCTGTGGTTAGACCGAGCCCCGAGGTCTGAGGTCACCTCCACCATCTTGGTGCAGGCATCTCTACCAGGTACGCAGAGGGCACCAGAGTGAAGGATTGCCCAGGACACAGCCTGCCTGGGTTCCTTCCCCACCAGGGATCTGGGCAGCTGTTACAGCTGCCTTGGCACGTATCCTGCGGTGGAGCGTCTGACCTGCAGGAAGTCCTGTGGTTAGAGGGAGCCCCGTGGTTAGAGGGAGCCCCACTGTCCAAGGATGCCAGCCACCATCTTGGCACAGGCAGCTCAACCAGGAATATCCAGCTTCTTTCTGCTTGGATTTGAGGTCCACTCCCTAAGAAAGAATCCATTCCAGAGAGCATGAATCCAGTCTTTTATTTGCTATATCATTAAGGCTTTGAACATTGTTAATAATGTTTTAGAAATCCTCACATTTGACCACCATCTTTGCTCCTGGTCGAACAGGATAAGTGGCCCCAGGTACCAAGATATCCCGAGTTTAAGATCTCTGTGGGCTGCTGCCTACGCCCAAGACCAAGGGTGACCAGCGGTTCGTCTGGGTACCAGCAAGGCATGGGTCCTGTGCCCTGTGGAAAAATTTCTGTTCTTGTTCAATCTGTTTGGAGCTCTGTAGGCTTTTTGTATATTCATGGGCATCTCTTTATTTAGGTGAGGGAAGTTTTCTTTTATAATTTTGCTGAAGATATTTACTGGTACTTTAAGTTGTAAATCTACTCTCTCTTCTATACCTATAAACCTTAGATTTGGTCTTCTCATTGTGTCCTGGATTTCTTGGATTACAAACTTTTTGATTTTGCATTTTACTGTTGGGTCAATGTATTCTATAGAATCTTCAGCACCTGAGATTCTTTCTTCTGTCTCTTTGTATTATGCTGTTGATGCTTGCATCTATGACTCCTGATTTTCAAGGTTTTCTATCTCCAGAGATGTCTCCCTTTCTGATTTCTTTATTGTTACTACTTCCAATTTTAGATCCTGGATGGTTTTGTTCAGTTCCTTCACTTGTTTTTGTTTTCCTGTAATTCTTTAAGGGATTTTTGTGTTTCCTTTTTAAGGGCTTCTACCTGTTGACCCATGTTCTCCTGTGATTCTTTAAGTGATTTTTGTGTTTCCTCTTTAAGAGCTTCTATCTATTGACCTATGTTCTCCTGTATTTCTTTAAGGGAGTTATTTATGTGCTTCTGGAAGTCCTCTATCAGTATCATAAGATGTGACTTTAAATCTAGCTCTTGATTTTCTGGTGTGTTGGGGTATCCAGGATTTGCTGTTGTGGGAGAACTGGGTTTAGATAGTGCCATGCTCACTTGATTTCTGTTAGTAATGTACTTGATTTTGCCTTTTGCTAGCTGGTTATCTCTGCTGTTAGCTGGTCTTGCTGTCTCTGACTGTGGCTTATCTGTCCAGAAAACCTGTGTATCTGTATCTGTACTCTTGGTAATTTCATGCTCTCTGTGCACACAGCTATGTAAGCACTTCTGAGAGACCAGCTCCCCTGTGGTGGTGTTTGTGTATGTAGCTCTGTGTCTAGGATCAGCTCTGTGCTTTCAGGCCTCTCCACAGTCCTGGGAGGTTAGTTATCTCCCTGTGCCACCTGGATATGGCGCTTTGTGGCAGAGGATGGTCCCCAGCCAGAGACAAACTGGAAGGCTCCTACTTGAGGGTTCAGAAGGGGTTCCTCTGAGCAGCAGTGGTGATCTTACCTGTTCTCCCAGGCCTTTCCACTCTCCTGGGGAGGGTTGTGGCAGAAGGGGCAGAAGGAATGGAAGGGGAGTGGTATTCTGGAGGCTGAGAGTTTTGGTGGTTGCTGATAGTGAGTTCCACTGGGCTCCCAGCAACACCTCTGGGACTCCAGAGGTGGGAGGAGGTTTTTACCAACTGCCCTGAGTGTTAGCAGTTTCTCTAGGATGTATCAGCAGATGGTGTCTTCACTGTGGCAGATCCTGCAAGAGTCTGCCCCAGCAGAAAAGACAGGAGGCAGAAGGGGCAGAAGCAGTATATGGTGTTTTAAAGTGTTTGATCTTTACTTTTTGGCATAGTAATAGGTAAGGAAAGCCAGACTTCGACTTCACTTGTATTTATTTTTGTTTGTTTTTAGGAGAAGTTCTCACTTTGTTCCCTGGATGGCCAGAAAAAAATTATGTATATGGCCTTAAAATTGTGGAGATCTACCTACCTTTAGCTGGCGTGAGAGCATGGCACCACTACCTGCTATTGTTTTCTTTATTCAGATTTGAGTTTTTTCTATAATATATTACAACCTTATAAAATAAATGGAGAAAGAATTTCTTTTTAATTAAAAATTTAAGAAGATATAGTTTGAAATTATTTCATTAACACAAAAGGCTGTATCTCCTATATTTTCCTTTCTGTAAGGTGTATGTGCATGATGATGGACTGGGTAGATATAGACTTTATTGCACACAGCATTTTGGGTTATTAGTTTCATTTTTCTATCACTATGAATGAAAGGACCTGAAAGCTTAGAGATTAAATGATGAATTTGATTTTTCCAAGATTCTGTGTTCAGTTTTCTGTGTACTTCTAATAATCTCTCTGGAAACTATGTAGCTATGGTTTTCATCATGGCTATTGGAAATAGGTATCTTTATTCACCTATCAGGGATAACTTGGGAGACAAAGTTACGTAGCATCACTTGGGCCTACATGCAGATTCTCTTTTCCCTGGCCAGTTTTAGCATTACAATACGTAGCAAAACACACATAAGTATCAGAAGCACATATTTAAAGAAACAAAATTGAGGAATATATTTTATAAAATGCGTGGGAAGCCGTCCTGAGCTATTCAGAGTTAATGCTTACTCACGGCCCTAAGGTGGTGGCTGCTAAAATATGAGAACAATTAACTTCCCCATGAGCTGATGATCTGTCGTGGGAGAAGAGTGCGAGTTCCTGCCCTAACCACGGAATGTTTCTGCTGGTGTTAACTCCTGTGTCCCCACCGGATGACCTCCTCGCTTCCTGCTTCGATCACTAGGGGTGTCTCCGCCCTTCCCTCCTTTGTTCTTGTGTGAAGGTCAATTCCTTCTCTGTAAGCCTTAAAACTCATTCACCTCCCCAACATTAAATGAGGCCTTGACACAACCCAAACAGACTTTGCCTTTCTTAGTGTGCTTGGCTTCCTTTCTCTCTTCCCCACCATTTTTGACCCTCAGGTAGTGCCTCTTCGGGACCCTGGAATAACTGGACCTGCTGGACGGGTCAAAAATGAATGTGGGTATATTTATAAATAACTTGAATTTTACACATTAAATGGCACAAATACTAATTTAAAAGCTTCCAAAGAAAGGATTTAACCAGCTTTTGTACAGGAACCACAACAATGACTAGCATGATACAATAGCCCTACAGGCTCAGTAAAGACATGTATAGCTTGGAGGTAGGTAACAGCTCTCTAATTGGACATAAGACATGCACAAAAGGAGGGAAATCATGTTTGGTAGAAACCTATCCCCCTACCTCTGGCAAGTGAAGTTATGGATCTTGGAAAGGAACCGACAACCACCATTTTCTAAAACATCACACTTCAGAACTACACTCTAAATACTTGTTCTTGTACCCACAGAACTCTTCATCCCTTGGTCAAATATACTTTGTTTATCACCAGAACATGAACATAATAAGAAAAACAAAGTTTGAGCTTATTATCTAAAGTTGCAAGAAAAGCAGTAGAATAATTAACACCAGTGTACAAATGAAAAAAAAAATCAGAACTGTGTGAGTAAAAGTAGAGGATGATAAATGAACATGTAGAAGGGTGAAACTAGATCCATGTCTATCACCCTGCCAAGAACGCAAGTTCAAATGGATCAAAATCCTCAAAGTAAAACCAGATACACTGAATCTAATTGAACAGAAAGTGGTAAATAGCCTTCATCTTATTGGTAGAGAAGACAATTGCCTGAATAGACACCAATAGCTCAGGCTCTAGAATTCTTATAGGAAGGATAAATTTTGGGTTGAAAGTTTTGTAGGTAGGTTGGTGTACCTATAACTCCTGCATGGCTACAGAAGATGGCATCTACAGGTTCCATAAAGGCACTTTTCATGTCCCTCATGAAAAGAATGGATGTACAAAATATGGTTCGGTTACCCAATGGAATTATATAATTCGGCTATTATAAACAAGACCTCATGAAACTGAAAAGTTTCTATGGAGCAAAAGACATTATCTTTAGGACAACATGGCAGCCTACAGGTAGGGAAAGGAACTTTACCAGCCCCAACCCTACATTTGAAAGAAGGCTACTAGGCAGAATATATAAAGAACTAAACATGTTAAATCCCCTAAACCAAATAACTCAACTAGAAATTTAGGTACAGAGCTAAATAGAGACTTCTCAACAGAAGTATATCTAATGACTGAGAAGCACTGAAAGAAATTTTCAAAGTCCTTAGTCATGAGGGAAATGCAAATCAAAAGGACCCTCAGATTCCATCTCATACCCAATCAGAATGTCTAAGGTCAAATCACAAGAGACAGCACACACTGGGGAGGATGAAGAGGAGAGGAACATTCCTCCAATGCTGATGGTAGTGAAAACTTGTCAATTGCTATGAAAATCAACCTGGCAGTTTTTCAGAAAATCCAAAATAGTTCTACCTAAAGAACCAGCTATACTGCTCCTAAGCACATACACAAAAGATGAACCATGCCACAAGGAAAAGTGCCCTAGCATACTCCTAGCAGCTTTATTTGTAATTGGAATGAACTAGAAACTGGAACCAACCAGACATTCCTCAACAAAAGAATGAATGCAGAAAATATGGTTCAGTTATACAATGGAATTATACAATTCGACTATTAAAATAAAGTACACCATAATTATTGCAGGCAAATGGAAGGAAGTAAAAAAAAATATCCTGAGTAAGGTAACATGAATCCAAAAGGACATAAATGTTATATATTCCCTTGTATGTGGGTATTAGCCATAAAGTACAGGATATCCATGAATCCGAGAGATAAAAAAAAAAAAAAGAAAGAAAGAAAGAAAAACTAAAGAAGGTATGCCCAAATAAGGATGTTAGAATGTCACTTATAAGGGGAAGTACAATAGTTGTGGAGACAGATAGATGGAGAGAACTAGTAGAAGAGAGGAAGTGGGAAGGGGATTGGCAATGGAAGTTTCAGATTCAGGTGTAGAGAGACAGTAGTGATGGTCAGATGGCATGAGATGGGTGTTTGGGAGTGGAGGGGCATTTCAAGTACATACTAAAGACCTGGTATAGGAAAGGCTCCCAAGAATCAATAGGGGGACCTTAGCCAAAACTCACAACAGTGCCTGTATAGAACCTGAAGACGCCATCTCCTGTAGCCATGCAGGAAGCACAGTAGAGCTATAGGTACACCAACCTATACCCCACAAAACTTTCAACTCAAAATTTATCCTTCCTATAAGAAATGCAGGGAATGGAAATGGAGTAGCTACTGTGGGAATGGAGCACAATAACTGACCTAACTTGAGACCCATTGTATGGGCAAGAACCAATCCATGACACTATTAATGATACTATTAATGAAAGTAGCCTGGGTGTCCTCTAGAGGATTCACCCAGCAACTAACTCAGACAGGAGCAGAGACCTACAGTCAAACATTGGATGGAGCATGGCAACTCTTGTGGAAAGTTTGGGGGAGGAATTACACCCCCACAGCTGATAGAAATTCCACATGAAGGACACTGTCAGTAGGCCAAAAAGGTAACCAACAGATTTGCAAAAGATCTTTACGAATCTTACATCCAATAGAGGATTAATATACAATATATACAAAAAAACTCAGGAAGTTAGAATCCAGAGAACCAAATAACCCTATTTAAAATGGGGTACAGAGCTCAACCAAGAATTATCAACTAAGGAATATTGAATGGCTGAGAAGCACCAAAAAAAAAATATTCAATATCCTTAGTCATCAGAGAAATGCAAATCCAAACAGCCATGAGATTCCACCTCATACCAGTCAGAATGCTTAAAATCAAAAACTCAGGTGACAGCAAGTGCTGGCAAAGATATGGAGAAAAAGGAACACTCCTCCATTGCTGGTGGGATTGCAAGCTAGTACAACCACTCTGGAAATCAGTTTGGCAGTTCCTCAGAAAATTGGACATAGTATTACCTGAGGACTCAGCTATATCACTCCTGGGCATATACCCAAAAGCTGCTCGAACATATATCACGGGCACATGTTCCACCTTCTTCATAGCAAGCCTTATTTATAATAGTCAGAAGCTGGGAAGAACCCAGATGTCCCTCAAAAGAGGAATGAATAATGAAAATGTGCTACAATTACACAATGGAGTACTACTCAGATATTAAAAACAATGACTTCATTATTCTTAGGCAAATGGATGGAACTAGAACATATCATGCTGAGTGAGGTAACTCAATCACAAAAGAACTTAGATGGTATGTACTCACTGATAAGTGGATATTAGCCCAGAAACTCAGAATACCCAAGATAAAATTCACAGACAACATGAAGCTCAAGAAGAAGGAAGATCAAAGTTTGGATGCTTCCATCCTTCTTAGAAGTGGGAAGAAAACACTCATGGGAGTAAATACAGAGACAAAGTGTGGAAAAGAGCCTGAATGAAAGGCCATCCAGAGACTCCTGGACCTGAGGATCCATCCCATATACAGTTGCCAAACCTAGACACTATTATGGATGCTGAGAAGTGCTTGCTGACATTGCTGACAGGATCCTGATATAGCTGTCTTCTGAGAACCTCTGCCAGAGACTCACAAATACAGAGGTAGATGCTCACAACCACTCATTGCACTGAGTGTGTGGGCCCCAATGGAGAGTCCAGATGGAGGTTGGAGAAAGAACAGAAGAAACTGAAAGGTGTTTGAAACCCTATAGGAAGAAAAACAGTATCAACCAACCAGAACTCCAGAGATCCCAGGGACTAATCCACTAACTAAACAGTACACATGGAGGATCCATTGCTTCAACCATATATTTAGCAAGGAATTACCTTGTTGGGGCATCAATGGGAGGATAGGCCCTTGGTCCTATGAAGGCTTGATGCCCCACTGTAGGGGTTTGACAGGGTGGAGAGGTGTGAGTGGGTGGATGGGTGGAGGAGCACCCTCATAGAAGCAGGGGGAGGCGGGATGGGAAAGGGAATTTCCAGAAGGGAAACCTGGAAAGGGGATAACATTTGAAATGAAAATAAAATAAAATAAATAAAATAAAATAGCAAATAAAATAGCAAATAAAAATTTAAAAAACAAAATTCCACATGGAGACCATCAGTCAATAAACCTGAACACTTGGGGCTTTTCTGTGTCTGGACCACCAACCAAAGAGCATACATGGGCCGGACCTAGGCCCCCAGCGCATGTATAGCAGATGTGCAGCTTGGTTTTCATGTGTGTCTGGAACAAGGGCACTGGGGCTATGCTTAAAGCTGTTGTCTGTTTATGAAATCCATTTTCCTAACTTAGTTGTCTTGTCTGACCTTGGTAGGAGAAGCATCTAACCATGCAGAGACTTGATGTGTCAGGTTGGAGGGATAACCAGGGGGGGCTCCACTCAGAGAGAAGGGGATGGGGGGGTGGGAAATGGTGTTCAGAGTGTAAAGTAAAACAACAACAAAAACTTTTAATTTTCTTAACCTGCGTCTTCATAGATAAAATTAAAAAAAAATCCAAAAATAAGTTTGGCTGTACTTGAAGAATCTGATGAAATGGAAAGTGAGAACTATTTATAATGCATAACTCTAAGATGTATGATTGGGAATTAGGCAAATACGAATATGCACCTCTGCCACTGTTAAGTCCTTTGATGTGCTTGGTCACATACATGCACCAAACAAGCACAACTTCTCAACTATAGTTTATAAACAATGTTCATAAAACCATGTCAGAATAAAGTATTAAATATGCATTTGCAATAACAAACCATCATCTCCTATATAGTTTTGCATGATATAAATTTAAGCTGAGGATTATTTGGCTAGTAAAGGACAATTTATTCTTTCTATGAAGAAATAAGGACATATAAAACAAATCATCAATGACAGCAATATATATATATATATATATATATATATATATATATATATATATATATATATATATATATATATGTATAATGCATATGTATGCAATGATATTCATTATATGTAGCTATCAAGAGACATACAAAATAAAATTAGATAAATTATTTATATGGCGTTATGTAAAGGTGCACTGCCATGGATTAAAATCCCTAGGAAATACTAGTTTAGTCAAGAAATATTTCTAGAACCGATTTCACTTTCCATTCTAGATGGGCTGAGTAGATGCCTTTTACTTCCCACAGTGACTATAAATTATCCATGTGAAGCAAAATTTCACAGGAACACCATTAAGTAACCAATTTAATTTTAGTACAAGGCTAAATATAGCCAAATATAGAAATATTCAGCCAAATATAGGAGCAATTAAATTCTGTGCTTGTGAAAGCTGAGACCAACCCACAGGAAAAATTGGAATCTTCACATTAAATTGTTAGTGATAATCATACACAGTTGAATGGTATTGTAGTGGAGATAAAAATCTAAGACATAAATTTCTACCCAATAGGGGACACAACAATGGGTCTCAAAGTGATTGTGTCAATTGATATACCTTCTCATGAAGAACTACTTGGGCAAAATTGCGAGCTAGAGATGAGTGACAGTGGTAATTATGTACCTGAATTTGAAATCCTGATACAAATGACCTTTCATTATCTTATCATAAAATCTTAATCTTATCATATCTTATCTTATCATATATTATCATAAAGTCTTCATTACATAAACAGAAATTATTACCCCATTAGCCTGACTTATTTTATTAGTGAAAATGGCAAAGGAAATGTTGAACTGATAATGAAAAGACTTATGTACAACTTATAGTACTAAAATGATTTTTAAAATATACAATTCTAGTTTCTAATATTTTTACAAAATAAATGATATGGAGCTATTTAAAAAATTTAGATATTTGGGGTTCAGTGGGTACAATTGATTATGTTAATCCCCTTTAAAATAATTACTAAAAGCAAAATTACAGATTAAATGAGGTCATCACTCTTTGTTATTCTAAATGATGACAGACTTGAAGTATGAAAATATTTCCATTATTAATTGAGGTATTATCAAAAATTAATAGAGACTTTCTGAATTCTTCAGAATTCCTTAGACACTAAAGCTTGACTTACAAATAATAAATTAAATCAATTATATAATTTTCCACTCTATTGAATGCTATACAATCCTAACTGAGCATTAGACAATACCTCTTGGATGTATTTTACCTGGTTTATATTTTAAATATCACTGAATATAACTGACAAAAATAATGGCAACAGTTGTACGGACTGAGGATTCTTGTTGCTAAGGACAAAACAATTAAATTATATCTCCTGAAAATAGAATCCTTGAAAAGTAGTAAGAATAAACTATATATGTTGTGACTTATGGATTGAGAAGAATTGTTTTATGTTGCTGTGGTATTTTATTTTCATCAACTATTCATATGGAATAAAATACTGGTTTTCTTTAGTCATTAAATATTACTAAGTATGAAATAGAAGCAGAGAAACCAACAAAGTCAATAAACTATTGTACATAGGCCTATCAGCTCTATATGTATGAAAATAATCATTAACAAAATTAGGTAATAACAATCCTATAGTTTCAAATAAAGAAACTGGGCAAATAACACAACTTGAGAGCATGTACTCAGAATGTTTCAATTAAGGCCTTAAATACCATTCTCAGTTTGACTGGAAACTCTGGTCTTTTATAGTATTTTAAAATAAAAAATTACAGCCCACTTAAAACATATAATTTTCTTAATCAGAAAAGCCATAGTCTTAACTATGTTTCAAAATATTGCCTGTCACATTACCATTTTGACTGATCAGATTTCAGAGTAATGTGATATTTTATTAAAAGTCTAAATTAAAATTTAAGGGAAACTAAAAAGCAACAATAACAAACCCAGCAGGGCGAAGATCTTTCTTCTTAATTATTCCTCTGATACAGTAGAAATAAAATTAATTTTTAAATGACTATACAAAATTTATGAGCAAACTTAGCCATATATTGATGGAATCCTTTTTCGTGAGACTCATCTGGTTATTTCAAAATTTATACAATAAATGAGACTTATCTTCTAATACATGCATTAGAATATCTTATTAAATTTTATTTTCTCATTTGTATATCTTAATTATAACACATGTAGTGTTACAATTATGTAGTTTCTGTGAATTTATTTCATTCAAACTTCGATGTGTTTCATAATTCTCCACTATAGCATTCTGAATGGTATGAGCTTCTATGACTACACTGTGAATTTTCACTGGTTCTATAACAAGACCTTAAGTATGGCATTATAAAATTCTCATAAAGTATTTTCATGAATGCTTTAATAGGTAGCACTTGTGCTATCCATAGTAAGTCTTCCTTATTATTCTTTGCTTGAGAAGATAAATTAAAAAAAAAAAGTCCATCCCTGGCTCACCAGTGTCCCTTTATGTTGTGCATTCCATGGGCAGGTGAGTGAGTCAGTTAAAGAGTAACAATGCATCAAGACAGTGAAAAGCAGAAGTCTTTCCCATGGGAAAACTTATTTTTGAATTCTACTCTGTGAGGGAAAATAGAGGCAAACTTAATATGCACTCATCTAGGAATACTGACCAAAATTTTGATAAAAGTTCAGATAATCAAAAACTTGGAAAAATCAGAACATTATTGATAAGGCAATATAGATTAGACAAATGTCATCCATTTTCTTGTAATTGATAGTGAGTGTGACCATACTATGATTGTTAGCAATATGTATGCACTGCAAATGAGCCTGGAAAAACAGAACACCAGTATGACCTTCTGTGAACTTTATTTAGTTAATTCTGCTGTATTCCCTCAACTTATTCATTGACCAAAAGGAAAGTAGGTTGTAAATAAATTCCATCTCTGCTTGTGTTTCCACTTCTCCCCTCAAAATTTCAAGTGTTAGAGTTTAGGTTATGAAGGCTGTTCCATATGGTAAGGAATTTTTGGTTCACAATTCAGGAAGCTGGATGTAATACTGACAGGATCATAATGTTACTGTGTTTACTTCAAGAACCAATAATCCATCCTAGAAAATGCAGGATAGATTTCTATCATAGTCATGAGTCCAAATTACAAGTTGTGCAGCAAAGAAAACAGAGACAGACAATCCATGTCTGATTTCTGCTTTAAAAAACTACAAATAAATAAATCCATAAATAATCTTCCTGCAACCGTGAACTTAAAGTTTGTTGTCTCAAAAATCTGATTAAAGATGAGGATGATCATAAGGATAAGGTAAATGCAAGCAACTTTAGTAAGGAAAATCAAGGAATAGTGAAAGAAATGCAGACAGTGTGATAGCATTCCAAGATTAGGAGAACTTTGACTAGCTACAATGCAGGAGCATTTTATAACACCTAGAACATGTTCTCTTACTCCAAAGAGAGTAGTGGTCATATCACATCTGAGGATTGTTAATCCAATAGCAGGGCTGAGGTGGATGACCAGTGCCACACCCTGAAGCGACCTTCTGTCTATATTGAATTCTGACTTGTTAGCTACTAACTTTGCTGCCTGCTTGAAATTGGTTCTATGTTACTAGTTTTGAATCTTGCAGATGCTGTTTGTGACTGATATTGGTAAGGTCTGCTACCTTTAATTGATTTACATTCTCATTGATTTTAAGTTTATGTGAGCAGCGTCAAGGCTTTTCACTTTACCGACTTTGCGGAGGTAGTCACATCTCAAATTTTTGTGATATCCCAAATGCTTGTGTGATATAAATTTTTTGTATGATGAAAATAAAAGTTAATAATAATGATAATATGAAATAAATCATCAAAGCGAAACAAGAACAGAGGTATTATTAGCATAGCATGGAAGTCCCATATCAGAAGAAATCCTGGGACATTGGTTTAGACTTTCTAGTCTACAGAACAATAGATTTCTTTATGAATTACTCAAGATATAGAATATTGTTATGTGAGCACAAATACACTATGCTACTCTCTCACACTAAAGTTCACCACCTTTATGTGCATCTAATTCCTGATATTCATAGAATAACCAAATGGATGTCATAGACCATATTAGCATAGACACTAGCATACATTCAGGAAACAGATTGTCTACTTTTTGCTAGTTGCATTAAAATAGTTTTGTTTTAAATTATAAAGATACAAAGCCAGAAAAGCTTAATGGCAGCAATGTTGCACCAAATACTATGTATGGAATTCTGTAATGTTTTCATCATTATTATCATAAAAACATTTCTCTAAGAAAATTAATTTTCATTAAAATAATGAGTTTATGATCTCATTCTTATGAATTTATTATTCATGTAATATATTGTAATCTAGAAACTGTTGACTCAAATACAAGAATTTCTTATTGAGCGTTAATTCCAAGTTGCACTGGAAGATTGGCAATAGTATAGCATATTGTTTGTTTAGATTACAGGCAACCTGGAAACTCTAGGTATGTATTCTTCCTTCCATTTGTTTCCATAACACGAATAACATGCAATCAACATCTGAGTTTATTTGGCACATGTAGGTAACAACAAACAGATTGAAAACTGCCCCTGATCTGTTTTGTAAAAGGCAGAATAAATCAGAGAATAACTCAAGATAATCTATTTATTTCTGTCTCATGCACTAGATTATCCAGCCTGTATCCTGTGCTCCTGTTCTGACCAGTAGTGAGTGAAATGATCACTGTCCCACCAGTTGCTTCCTAGAGAGATGATGAGAATAAGGAGATTCAGTCACCCTTGAACCAATGTGCAGAGCGAATGAAAAACAAACATATCTTTTTTATATTTCTAGTTACAGAAAATCATGGCTCTCTCTTACATGATTACATGGACTTCCACAAAGGTTTACAATACATTGTCAGAATAAGTTGTTACTGACCAAAACAATGCATATATATATATATTGCATATACATATACATAACAAAATGTCATATCTTGAGTATATGAGTATAAGTATATATAATTTTGTGTATACATATGAAATTTTTATATGTGCCTTAGGGTATTGGGCATTGTGTGCATGTGAGGGGCACAATAGTATCCAGTCTCCAAAACCCTATCATTTCCTATTAGGCAGCAAGAAAGTAATTTTGAATAACTACAAAAATAAGGTACCCTATTATATGGTATGCATCATTTGGGAAATGCTGCCTGTGGTTATTTCGAATTCAATCATGTTCGTAATGAGTTTATACTCTGAAGCTAGAAGTCATAAAGCATAATGTTAGAACAAGAGGTGGTTACTCATGGCTGATTTTTATAAGGAAGTTCAATAAGATGAGCTTAGAGGAAGAAAAGAAAAAAGAAGGCTGATCTTCCAGCAGGATGTGATAGAGAACAGGGCTCAAAAACTTGGGGAATAATAGGGCTAGTTTGCCTTCATTTTGTTTGTTTGATTGGTTGCTTGTTTTGCTTAACTTTCATTTCAATCACATTGCATATGTTATGTTGTATATGTTAAGCAATGAAACCAAATGCAAATTGATACAGAAACTTCGAACTAAGCAGTAGATTAGGGCAATACTGAGAAGCTCAGTGTATCCTCAGATTTAAGTCAAATTTCTAGCAAAGGTTCACTGTTATGTACATTTATTAATTTAGAAAAATCATTTGAGAGGTTAAAAATACAATTATTGAAGAACTAACAAAAAAATTTTTAAATTCTTATTTAATGTAAAATCAATAAAAAATAGATCCATTAACTTCTTGCATGTTGAGAACCCATAGTTCTCTTCACATGAGTAAATTCAAATTAATATCATTAGTGAGTTAGCATACTCATACAAATAACACAAATATGTAGGATATTAATTTGAATGTTAATTAGAAACAAATATCCATGACACACTTTCAGCTCTGGGTCTCATGTTCAAAGCAAGCTCCCTTATCAACATCACCAACACTCTGAGCTGTCTCTGTCATGCTCCTTCTCTGTGTCAACAATGAATTCTCAGTTGAAAAAGACTTAAATTGGTACCTGTTTCTCAGGCTTTGGTATGGAAGTAGAGAAAAAATCCATTCAAATGTGAAAGAATTCTGATTATCTTTTTCCTACTTGACAATGTAGATATATGGGATAGAAAAGTATTTCCAGTATTTTAAAGAAGGAAATGAAAAGGATATTTCAGACCTTTTATTATATTTCAACATTAATATCAAGTGCCCGAAAATAAAATAGGGAAGGCTGAAAGAAGAGAGATCCTGTAGAAGGACCAGCAGTCTTATTTAATGGGGACCAGCAAGATCTCTCAAACACTGCACTACCAAATAGGCAGCATACACCAGCTGATATGAGGTCCCCAACACACATATAGTAGAGGACTTCTGGGTCTGTGTTCATTCAGAGATGATGCACCCAACCCTCAAGAGACTGGAGACCCCAGAGGGTTTAGAGGTCAGGGGGCATGGGGGTAGGGATATTCACTTCGAAAAGGGGCATCAGGAGGAGATAAGGGATGTGGAACAGTCAGAGTGGGATTGGGGGGAATAAAATATGAAGTGTAAAAAATTAATTAATCAATTAATAATAAAATTGGAAAAGAACTTAATGTATGAATGTTGGATTTAAAGAGTAATTTTAAAATACATACACAACAACAACAACAACAACAACAAGTAAGGATGGGCTCAATCCATGTTTCAATGGCATGGAAAACTCACTGTGTTTTCAGGAAAACAAAGTTCACTTCCTTGCATCCATGTCAGGTGTCGCACAATACTGTGTAGATTAAGCTCCATATTTCAACACCCTAAAAGTTCTGGTGTCTTTTGGAAACAATACAGCTCTCTCTCTCTCTCTCTCTCTCTCTCTCTCTCTCTCTCTCTCTGTCTGTCTGTCTCTCTCTCACACACAGACACATACACACACACACACATACAAACACAATCACATAGTATATACTTACATTTGCACAATATATTTATGTATCTCTCTGTACATATAGTGTATGTGTGTATTTGTGATATATATCCAATTTTAAAAGATTAGCAAAAACATTCCAAAATTCATATAGAAAAAAGAAAACAGTAATATATTTGAGTAAAATCTCAAATTTTTTCAAATATGTGTTAAAATTAAAAATATCAATGATAAATGCATAGTTCCTTTGAATAAAAAACAGAGACAGTACTATGCAAAATAGCCTTAAACATGGAGGTGATAACTATTAACATGGAAAATAGGATATATTTTTTTAATTTTTTTTATTTTATTGGTTATTTTACTTATTTTTTTCATTTTTTTTATTCGATATATTTTTTACTTACATTTCAAATAATTTCCCCTTTCCTAGCCCCCCCCCACTCCCCGAAAGTTCCATAAGCCCCCTTCTCGCCCCCTGTCCTCCCACCCACCCCTTCCCACTTCCCCGTTCTGGTTTTGCTGAATACTGCTTCACTGAGTCTTTCCAGAACAAGGGGCCACTCTTCCTTTCTTCTTGTACCTCATTTGATGTGTAGATTATGTTTTGAGTATTCCAGGTTTCTAGGTTAGTATCCATTTATTAGTGAGTGCATACCATGATTCACCTTTCGAGTCTGGGTTACCTGACTTAGTATGATGTTCTCTAGCTCCATCCATTTGCCTAAGAATTTCATGAATTCATTGTTTCTAATGGCTGAATAGTACTCCATTGTATAGATATACCACATTTTTTGCATCCACTCTTCTGTTGAGGGATACCTGGGTTCTTTCCAGCATCTGGCAATTATAAATAGGGCTGCTATGAACATAGTAGAGCATGCATCCTTATTACATGGTGGGGAATCCTCTGGGTATATGCCCAGGAGTGGTATAGCAGGATCTTCTAGGAAATGAGGTGCCCAGTTTTTGGAGGAACCGCCAGACTTATTTCCAGAATGGTTGTACCAATTTGCAACCCCACCAGCAGTGGAGGAGTGTTCCTCTTTCTCCACACCCTCTCCAACACCTGCTGTCTCCTGAATTTTTAAACTTACCCATTCTGACTAGTGTAAGGTGAAATCTCAGGGTTGTTTTGATTTGCATTTCCCTAATGACTAATGAAGTTGAGCATTTTTTAAGATGCTTCTCAGCCATCCGAAGTTCTTCAGGTGAGAATTCTTTGTTTAACTCTGTACCCCATTTTTTAATAGGGTTGTTTGGTTTTCTGGAGTCTAATTCTTGGGTTCAGATGTTGCCATATTGCCTTGATTTCTGTTAGTGACATTCCTGCGTCACTGGATTCACAGGAGCACACAGACTTCTCCCCGCTGGCCGCCTGGAAGCCCCACTTGCCTCTTTCAGGACCTGGAGATGTGGTGTTGCAGCCCAGGCTGAGGTGTTATTTTACTTATTTACATTTCAAATGTGATCCCTCTTCCCAGTTTCCCCACCACAAAGCCCTTATCCTCTCCCCACCTCCTTCCGCCACTATGAGGATACGCCCCCCCCCACACACACACACATACTCCCATGTGTCCTAGAATTTTTCTACCCTGAGTCATTGAGCTTCCAAAGGTCCAAGGGGCTCCCCTCCCATCTATATCCAGTTTGTGCCTTGGGTCCCCTCCTCCATGTGTATTTTTTGATTGGTGGTTTAATGGGTAGGAGCTTTAGGCTGGGGGGTCTGGTTGGTTGATATTATTGTTCTTCATCTGGACTTACAAAACCCTTCAGCTCCTTCAGTCCTTCCCCTAACTTCTCCATTGGGGTGCTCATGATCAATTCAATGATTGGCTGCATATATCCACATCTGTATTTGTCAGGTTTTGTTAGAATCTCTCAGGGGAAAGTTATACCAGGCTCCTGTCAGCAAATGTTTCTTGGAATCAAATGTTTTTAGTGCCCAGGTTTGGTGTCTAAATATGGGACAGATTCCTAGGTGGGGGCAGTATCTGGAGGGTCTTTCTTTCAGTCTCTGCTACACTCTACCCATGCAGTTCCTTTAGACAGGAGGAATTCTGGAATAATAGTTTTGAGGTGGTTGAGTGGCTCCATCCTTCAATAGGGATATGACTCTACAGGTTCTACATCCCTCTGTTGAGTATTTCTGCTAATATCTTCCTGTTTGGTCCTGGAAAACTTTTGGGGCTATGACATCTGGAACTTTCTAGTGGCTACCCCCAGTTCTTCCTACCACACTACTACAGATTTCCTTTCAAATTCTTGACCATCTTTATTTCTTTCTCATCTCCTCCAATATCTGAACCATCCCCCATTTACACTCCCCCTCCTATATTTCTCCCAGATCCATCTCTCTTCTTCCTGAGATTATTTTCTTCTCCCTTTTGAGTAGGACTACTGCAACCACACTTTTGTGTGGTCTTCCTTTTTCTTGTGTTTCATATAGTGTTTGAGTTATATCTTGGGTATTCTGAGCTTTGTTGGCTCATATCCACCTATCAGTCATTACATACCATGTGGGTTCTTTAGTGACTGGATTACCTCACTCAGTATGGTATTTTTAAGTTCCATCCATTAGCCTGTGAATTTCATGCATCAGTTTGAGGTGCGAGGCGAGGCACTGCAAGGGAAAAGGAAAAAATCCTGCTTCCGAATTTACCTGAAAAGCACGTCCGGCTGCATAGGGGTTGACATTGAGAGACTGTCCTTAAATTATTTCCCCTCCCCTGAGAAAGATGTTGTTTAATGTTTAAGGGGGTCAGACCTCTGTTTTCCATCACTGGTTAAAAGCCCGTCGTCCATTGGACGGATATATTTATCCACTGAGTTGTTAAAAATTAATAATTAAGGGGGAATTGTCCCTTCCCCCACAGCATTTAGCTGGACTTCTCTTCCCATCCTATTCAAGCTGTGACATTCCCGGCTGGCAGCGCCCACCCTCCTGCTGGTGTGACCCAGATTATTCAAGCTGCTACATTCCTGGCCGGCAGCCTCCACCCTTCCCCTGGTATTATATCCGGCCCTTGTTCCGTTGGGAACAATACAGCCGCTTTCACCTTAACAACCAAGACTGCCTCAGGGCAGTCTCACCTGGAGACCAGCAGAAAACCTGTGTGACTGGAAGCAGGCAACCTGCTGAGAAGATCCAAGGAATTCGAGGCCATTTGGGGGGCAGGGTGGTTTTCTAAAGACTATATATATATTGGCTAGATAATAGTAAAGTCAGTCTCTATCAGCAACTGTCGTCTTGACTCATTTTTCTTTCGTCCCCTTCCCGTTTATCCCCAGAATTCTCTTCCAGGTATCTAGTTCACATGTGGCCGCGGGCGGCTACAAAGAGTGTTATATAGCTGGGTCCTCAGGTAGAACTATTTCCAATTGTCTGAGGAACATCTAGACAGATTTTCAGAGTGATTGTACTAGCTTGCAACCCCACCAGCAATGGAAGAGTTGTCCTCTTTCTCCACATCATTGCCAGCATCTGCTGTCACCTGAGTTTTTAATTTTAGTCATTCTGACTGGTGTGAATCTCAGGGCCATTTTGATTTGCATTTTGCTGATGACTCAGGATGTTGAACATTACTTTATGTGCTTCTCAGCATTAGAGATTCCTCAGCTGAGGCATCTCTGCTTAGCTCTGTTCCCCATTTTTTGATAAAATTATTTTGTTTCTGGAGTCTAACTTCTTGAGTTCTTTGTATATTTTGAATGTTAGCCCTCTATTGGATGGAGGGTTGGTGAAGATCTTTTCCTAACCTGAGTTTTGCCGTTTTGTCCTATTGAAAGTGTTGCTTTCTTTGTTGGGTTTTTATGTGGTTTAGGTATCAGCATTACTGTGGCTTCATAGAATATATTGTGCAATGTTCCTTTTATTTCTATTTTGTGGCATAGTTTGAAGAGTATTGGTATTAGGTCTTCATTGAAAGGTAGATAGAATATTACACTAAAACCATCTGGTCCTGGGATTGTTTGATTATGAGACTCCTCTATTTCCTTAGGCATTATAGGAATGTTTAGATTGTTAATCTGATCCTGATTTAACTTTGGTATCTGGTATATGTCTAGAAAAATATTCATTTCATCTAGATTTTTCAGTTCTGTTGTGTATAGGTTTTGTAGTAGGATCTGATTTTTTTTTCTTTTTTAATGTCTTCAGCTTCTGTTGTAATGTCTCTCCTTTCATTTCTGATTTTGTTAGTTTAGATACTATCTCTGTGCCTTCTGATTAGTCTGTCTAAGGGTTTATCCATCTTGTTGATTTTCTCAAAGAACCAGCTCCTGGTTTGTTGATTCTTTGTATAATTTCCTTTGTTTCTATTTGGTTGATTGCTGCCAAAAGTTTGATTGTTTCCTGCTCTCTACTCCTCTTTGTTTTAGTTGCTTATTTTGTTCTAGAGCTTTCACATGTGATGTCAAGCTGCTAGTTTATGCTCTCTCCCATTTCTTTATGAAGGAACTCAAATCTATGAGTTTTCCTCTTAGCCTTGTTTTCATTGTGACCCATAAGTATTGATAGATTATCCCTTCACTTTCCTTAAATTCCAAAAAGTCTTTAAGTTCTTTCTTTATATCTTCCTTGACCAAGTTTTCATTTAATAGAGTATTGTTTAGCTTCCATGTATATGTGGACTTTCTGGTTTTGTTCTTTATTTTTGTTTTTGTTTTTTTTAAGATTTATTTATTTATTATATGTAAGTACACTGTAGCTATCTTCAGACACACCAGAAGAGGGCATCAGATCTCATTACAGATGGTTGTGAGTTACCATGTGGTTGCTGGGATTTGAACTCAAGACCTTCAGAAAAGTAGTCAGTGCTCTTAACTGCTGAGCCAGTTTTCCAGCCCGATTTTTGTTTTTGTTTTTTTTTTAAAGACCAGTTTAGTCTGTGATGATCTGATAGGATGCATGAGATTATTTCAATCTTCTTGTATTGGTTGAGGCTTGTTTTGCATCCGATTATATGTTCAAATTTATGAACATATAATGGAGAAGGTACCATGAGGTACTAAGAAGAAGGTATAATCTTTGTTTTAGGGTGAAATGTTCTGGAGATATTTGTTAAATCCATTTGTTCCATAACTTATGTTACTTCCACTGTGTCTCTGTTTAGTTTATGTTTCCATGATCTTTCCATTGGTGAGAGTGGAATGGTAAGGTCTCTTACTATCATTGAGTGAGAGTCAAGTGAACTGTTAGCTTCATAAATGCTTACTTTACAAATGTGGGTTCCTGTTCAGTTGAGGCATAGAAGTTCAGAATTGCGAGTTCCTCTTAGTGGATTTTTCCTTTGATAAGAATTTAGTGTCCTTCCGCATTTTTTTTTTATAACTTTTGGTTGAAAGACTATTTTATTGGATGCTAGAATTACTACTCCAGCTTATTTCTTGGGGCCATTTGCTTGGATTGTTTTCCAGCTGTTTACTTTGAAGTAGCATATTTATTTGTCACTGAGGGGTGTTTTCTTTGTGCAGCAAAATGCTGGGTCATGTTTAAGTATCTACCCTGGTAGTCTATGTTCTATTGGGGGTGGGGGTGGAATTGGATCCATTGATTTTGAGAGATATTAAGGACCAATGATTGCTGCTTCCTGGTATATTTTTGTTAGTGGTGGAATTAAGTTTATATGGTTCTCTTTTTTTGGATTTGTTGTGAGAAGACTAGTTTCTTGCTTTTTCTTTGATGTAGTTGCCCCCACTTTGTTAAAGCTTTTCTTCTTTTATGCTCTGCATGGCTGGATTTGTGGAAAGATATTGCTTAAATTTAGCTTCGTCATGGAATATCTTGATTTCTCCCTCCATAGCTATTGAGAGTTTTGCTAGGTATAGTAGCCTGGGGTGGCATTTTTGTTCTCTTAAGATCTGTAAGACATTTGCTAAAAAAAGAATTTTCAACTGAGGAATAGTGAAAGACTGAGAAGAACCTAAAGAAATGTTCACTATCTGGGAAATGCAAATCAAAACAACATTGAGATTTCACGTCACACCAGTCAGAGTAGCTAAGATAAAAAACTCAGGAGACAGAAGGTACTGGTAAGGATGTAGAGAAGGAGGGTCACTCCTCCACAGCTGGTGGGATTGCAAGCTGGAGCCTCTGGAAATCAGTTTGGTGGTTTCTCAGACAATCAGGCATAATACTCCCAAAGGACCCTGCTATACTACTCCTGGGCATATACCCAGAGGATCCTCTAGTATGTAATAAGGACACATGCTCCACGATGTTCATAGCAGCCTTATTTATAATAGCCAGAAGCAGGAAACAACCCAAATGTCCCACAACAGAAGAATGGATACAGAAAATGCAATACATTTACACTATGGAATACTATTCATCTATTAACAACAATGAATTTGTGAAATTCTTAGGCAAATAGATGGGACTAGAAAGCATCATCCTGAGTGAAGCTACCCAATCACAAAAGAACATACATGGTATGCACTCATTGATAAGTGGACATTAGCCCAGAAGCTTGGAATATCCAAGATACAATTCACACACCAAATGAAGCTCAAGGAGAAGGAAAAACAAAGTATAAATACTCTGGTCCTTCTTCAGAGGGGGAACAAAATACCCACAGGAGGAGATAGAGAAAAAGTGTGGAGCAGAGACTGAGGGAAAGACCATTCAGAGACTCTTTCACCTAGGGATCCATCTCATATTCAGTTACTAAACCCAGACATTATTGTGGATGCCAACAACTGCTTGCTGACAAGAGCCTGATACCTGGGCTGTAACCTGGGAGGCTCTGCCAGTGCATGACAAATATAAAGGGGGACACTATCAGTCAACCATTGAACTGAGCAGAGACTCCCCAATGGAGGATGTAGAGAAAGAACCTAAGGAGCTGAAAGGTTTACAGTACCATTGGAAGAGCAAAAATATGAACCACCCAGTACCCCCAGAGCTCCTGGGAACTAAACCACCAACCAAAGAGCCATGGCTCCAAATGCATATCCAGCAGAGGATGGCCTTATTGGACATCAAAGGGAGGAGAAGCCCTTGGTCCTGTGAAGGCTAGATGCCCCAGTATAGGGGAATGGCAAGACAGGGAAGCAGGAGTGGGTGGATTGGTAATCAGGGGAAAGGGAGATGGGTTAGGAAATTTTCTGGGGGTGTGGACCAGGAAATGGGGCAACATTTGAAATGTAAATAAAGAACATATCTAATAAAAACTTGAACAAAAAAGAAGAAATTGTAAGTAAATCAAATTTCCACAAAGGTGCATAAGGAAAAAACTATAGCAATAATGAGTAGTTAAAGAAGAGCTTATAAGCTATGCAGTTGGCATATACCTATAATTCCAGAATCTGGGAAGTTTATGAAATATAATTGTCATTTTAAAACTGAAACAACTTGGCCATTATTAGATATGGAAACAAGGACTTCATCCACAAAAAAAAAAAAAAGTAAGAAAATAGGATGTTCATACGTTAACATATCACCTGATATTTCATCCAATGAAGATGAAAATCAAATTGGAATCAGTAAGTGTGTGGTAAGTGTTTGTGAATCATAGTTACACTGATTCAGCTTTATGTATGGGATCAGACATACAGGAAAGATATTAAAGAAAAACACAAAATATGAGCATGGCAATATCAACAAATATTTGGATTATATAATTTAAATCAAAGATTTCTCTGCTTATTAGCAATATTATTGTGCTACATATTATTAAATGACTATATACATATATATTGTGATAAAACATTGTTACTGTATCCATATAAGTAGCAGCACTGATACAAAACAGACCTTAGTAAAATCTGAGAGTAGCTTGAACCATTATATTTACAGGCATTGAATGGCGTGCATAATCTATACATTAAATTTGTTCATTTTTAACAACAAATAGATAATAATGATAATGATGATTATCAATAATAAAGACAATCTCATAGGCTTAAGAGATGTCTAAGTAGTTAAGAACTTTTGTTGGATAATCATGAGTACCAGAGTTCCAAAACCAGCACCTATGTAACTTTTCACATACTGTCACAGCTATGGTTGGTCACAGATGTCCACTTCTAGCAAATTGTTCATAGGCATATAAACCTGCACATATATGTACCCATATACTTCCACACCTAGATGTACACGAATAAAATAAATCAAAAGTAAATCTCATTGACATTTTGCATGCAAATTGGAAGGAAATTGCAAAGTAAAATGTGAGAAGTATAGGATAGAAACCATTTCTGCTGAGTGGATTAATAAATTATTTATTGGCACTGTACAAATAAATGAAGAACTTATAACAAGATGTAAATTAGTAACAAAAATAGATAAATATCAATGAACGTGGAAGATATCTGGATACTTTTTCCAATTTAAGTGATTATGACTGGATTAATGAGCTAGGCACTGATTTACTGGCTGGTTTCAAATTTGAAGTTATCAAGATAAAGTTAAGAACATTAATAGAGTAGGACAGTGGTGGAGCACGCCTTTAACCCCAGCACTTGGGAGGCAGAGGCAGGCAGATTTCTGAGTTCGAGGCCATCCTGGTCTACAGAGTGAGTTCCAGGATAGCCAGTGCTATACAAAGAAACCCTGTCTTGGGGGGAAAAAAGAACATTAATAGAGTTAAGTCCTTTGGTATTTGAGATGAGTATATTCACAGAATTGTGATTATATAATAATTTCCTATTTTCAGTAAGTTAGTGGCAGAATGTATCTTCATTTGTGCATGAATTTGTAGTTCAAGCTTCTGTATATCAAAGAGTAATTATATCCATTTATTTTATAAAATTTGATGTGAAATTTTGGTATCATTTTCTATGTTTTAAATGAGAGTATATGTGTCTATGTGTGTGTGTATGTGTATGTGTGTTTGTATGTGTGTACATGTGGGCATCTTTGGAAGTCCAAAGAATTATGTATGAGATTCAGTTCTCTTTTGCTGGCATGTGGTTCCCAGGAATGGAACTGGGATCATAAAGCTTATTATGTGATACCCTTTTACAGCAGAGTTATCTCTCTGTCCTTTGTGTGTGTGTGTGTGTGTGTGTGTGTGTGTGTGTGTGTGTGTGTGTGCATGTGGGGGGGTTGATAATTGGTAGATGTGAAGTATATAGTAAGAATTTTAGTTTGTTCTTTTTTAACTAATAGTTTGTAATATAACAAGCCAAGTTTTAGATTTAAATTAAAAACCCAAATATAGGATCACAAGCTAATTTTAGAATGTATAAGCTGTCCAGTTCTCAATTTGAAGCCATGATGTCCACAGCACACAGTGTAGGATGATGACAAGCTAAAATGCCCAATGTACATGGCTTTACATAAATCAAATTGATCAAATAAATAGACGCAAAATACAACTGTTAATTTTTTTCTGGTAGAAAATGAAGTTTACCAAACTCAAGACACTCAAAATTGTGAATATTCCCTTACTTGCTTTAAATGTGTAGCTTTCACTGATTAACATCCTCATAGCATCAAACATTAAGAAAACTTTCTCTTAAAACAACCCCCAAATCAAATGATGTCAGTTATTTTACTTTAAATTATAGGTATAAAGGTACAGGGAAATTATGCAGTCTGTGAATGGCATTTTTTTTAACCTAGAACATGATGAAGAATATAAAACTACCCACCTACACCTCCTCTTCTATTCACCAATGAAATAGCTACCTCTTTTTACAGGTAACATAACCCACCAATTACTCTTGACAAATCCTTTATTCAGAACACCTGAACACCTGTGCTAAGACATTCAGTAACAAGTCATTACTCAAAGGTTATGATTTTTAAAAATCTAAATAAGTACACCTTTCTGTTAAGAGTGTTCTTTAATTGCAGGGCTTCTTTATCCCTTAAAGTTTTAAATACTTCTCTGGAAATCTACCCTGTTTCCCTCTGAATAATTGCTAGTTCACTGCTAACAGTACAACCATTTTTCAATGAATGCATCAACATTAAAAATGGCACTAAAGACTAAGTCCTGAATCTTACTAAATTTGTTTTTGTAATGAATGCTGATGGAAACATTTATTGTTTTCCGTATATTTGGCTAAGCAATCATCCTAACATAAAACTCTCTCTTATAGCCACAAATTTAAAACTATCAATTATTAGTAGAGTACTGTAAAATGAAGTAACATTTATAATAATAAAAGTCAAATTATGAGTAAGCATATGAAATGATTGAACATGTAGTAATGTTTTAAGTATCACTAATTTTCCTTATCAGTTAGTGACTTTGCAGTTTACCTTTTTGATGGTAATGAAGATGGAGAAGAATATGCTAGTAATACTAAATTGTTTGTTACAAATCCAAGGAACAGGAAAATATAGGATATGGCTAGTCTAATGCTTTAAGTAAACAGTTTACTTCACTGATTATTGTTACTTTCCTGTCCTTTATAAAACAGTAGTAGAGGACTGTGGCTGTTTGGGTCATAGGAGGTAGAGCAAACAGGCAGCTATTCTGCTGATGGTCAATACCTACACACTCCATACTTATCTGAAGCTCTCTACCCTCACCAGAGAAACACAGTTTTGAAGTAGATAGGGATAGTGAGTTGAAATTGGACAAATCACAGAGAACAGGAGACTGTAAATGTATAAGCTCTAAATGATACCTTTATTACATCCCATGTCTTAGGCTCAGAAATTATGCAGAAAAAGGAGGAGAACGATTGTGAGAACTAGAAGAAGTAGAGGACTGCTTCTAAATGGTGTTTTCTGAATTGCTAGTCTGTTACATACAGGAATTCACAAGGTCTGTAACTTTGAAATTATGCTTCACCGAAAAGGCCAAGCCAGCGAAGCGTCTATCAAGGGAGCTGGGATCTCATGTGTTCCATCACCTACCTGAGAGATTTTTGCTAAATTGGTGGTTCCAGTGAATGACCCTTTCTTCATGCACATACTGACAACACTTACTGGTTTTAGTGGGGGATAACCCCACAGAGCACATGTAGTTGCAATGTGAAGTTGTGGTGTTGATATTAGAGGTATTTGAGGTAAGGAGTGAGGGAAGGTTACATCAAAATCACATCAAATGTATACATGGAAGTCTTAAACAACAGCTTTTAAAAGTTTCAAGTTCTTGATGATATATTTAGAATTAGAACAAAGTTCTTCAAAATTTCTGCATGTTGGAAATCATGTATATGGTGAAGTATAAACACACACATAATACATACAAGCACTTTGTATAAATCCCATTCAATTTCTAAATATGCATTCTGATTATGACCCCCCACTCTTCTCTAGGCCTTTAAGCATTTTGGCAACTATTTTTCCTCTGAACTAAGTCTTTTCCTTGTTTTGTATAGTTTTTAAGCATAAAATATTGACTAAAAGAAAACATTAAAAAATTTAAAAGAACTAGTGATATCTGATGTTCTCGCCAAACAACTCATTAAGAACAAGTTTACGGTAGCTTTCTTATCATTCACCTCAGACTGATTGAGGGTTGACCCAGAAACTGGAAAATAAACTACTTGCTTTTGCATTGATGTGCTTCTCGGTGTCTCACTCTGGGGTGTCTCGATGTAAGCACCACTGACAGAGGGTTAGGGTCTTGCATTTGGGGGCTCATCCTGGGATTTGAGGAGACCTCTGGGTGACCACCGACTAGGTTGATTAGAGGGAAAAAGATTGAGCTAGGTAACAGCAACAGGTGCCTAATGTTTGTCTGTCTTCTGCTTTCCCTTTTGTTTCACAAGCACAGTATAGGCTGGAAAGCCACTGGTCTGGTACAGTCAATTGCAGTCGGCTGATGTGCCACTGTGACCTTGTACAATCTGGAGGAATTCAAGTGAAGTGGAGGGAGTCAAGAGGACTCATCCTTTTGGAAATGGCAAGACATAGTATTGGCAGGAGCAAGGGCAAACTGTCTCTATAATCTGGTTTCTGTGCCCATGGCAGGAGCTGTCTGTGTGTTGATTGTCTTTCTCTGTGTTTGTTGGTGTTGGTTATCACATTCTGTGTTTTTAGACTTGGGCTGAAGACATTTTTGGTCATGGGACAAACTGAATCTACCCTGTTAAATATCCTAGTTAACCACTGGAGAGACGTTAGGGAAAGAGGAGGAAACTTATCAGTAGTAGAAAAGAAAGGCAAGTTAGTTACTCTCTGCTCCTCTGAATGGCCCACCTTCAGAGTAGGGTGGCCAACCACAGAAACCTTTGACTTGCAGGTGATCAAAGCAATAGAATAAAGAGTCTTTAGGCTAGGATCTCTCAGGTACACAGACCAAGTGCCCTTTACCTGGAAGAATCTAGTGGAGGATCCCAAACCCCTTTGATAAAAGCCTTTCTTTCTCTAAGACCCACCTCGCAGGTTCTGGATGTCAGGAAAAAGGAAACATGGGAGTAGGAGTCTGGACTGAGAAGAAGTCAATCTTCCAAGACCCTTCAACAGCAGCCCTGTTGCTTTAAGACTCTCCTCCTCCATATTGCCTTACGCTTGTTCCCATTGACCTGCCAGCACCAACACTGGCCCTGGGATCCTCAGCCCATATGGAACCAGGGCTGTTATGCCCCCTCCCCTTACCCGAGGGAGGAGCAGGAGGAGACCCCCAATTTTCTTGTTCCACCATGGGGACCTGAAGTCTGAGAGTCACCTCCCTGTTACCATGATAGCTCTCCCACTGAGGTATATGAGCCTCTATATGATAAGGGAATCAATCGGGCTAAGCAATATTGACCCTTCTCTTTGGCTGACGTGTACAACTAGAAGATCTAATATACTCCCTTTTCAGATAATGCCAAGGGACTGATTAATCTCTTTGAGACAGTTTTATTTACTAATTAGTCCAACTGGGATGATGTCCAACAATTCACAAGAGTTCTCTTCATGACCGAAGAGCGAAAGAAGATAATGTAAGTAGTCAGAAAGAATGTCCCCGCAGACACAGAAGCACCATTGATTGAACATGTTGTTATCAACAATAAGTTTCTCTGACTAGACCTGACTGAGACTTTAATATGGCAGAAGGTAAGGGGCACCTGAAGGTCTACCACCAGACTCTGTTGGCAGGTCTCAAGGGGGCTGCACAACAACCCACCAATTTGAACAAGGTACAGGAGGTTAAGCAGGGACCAGAAGATTCATCCACAGCCTTTCTAGAGCAACTGATGGAGGCATTCTGCCAATATACACCCTATGACCCTAACATGAGGGGCACAAAACCACTGTGACTATGGCTTTTATAGACCAGGCTAGTAGAGATATCAGGAAAGTGCTTCAGAGACTAGAGGAACTACAGGATAAATCATTAACGGATTTAGTGCAGGTTGCTGAGAAAATCTACCATAACAGGAAGACAGAGGAGGAGAAGGAACAGAAAAAGAGAAAGGAAAAAGATGAAAGGGAGGTGAAAAAAGAGAGGAAACAGGAAAAAAATTTACAGAGAATCTTGGCTACAGTAGTTAGGGAAAGCAGAGAAGAGAGACTCCAATCCAAGAGAAACAGAAAACCCCTTGAAGAGGACCAGTGTGCCTATTGCAAAGAGAGGGGCCACTGGGCCCAAGAGTGGCCCCAAAATGGAAGCCAGGTGGTGGGAAACCCCGACCTTGGGAAAAAGCACCCCCAAAGAGTGAAGGTGTTGGTCCTGGGTATAGACAATGATTAGGAAAGATGAGGTTTGGACCCCCTCCCTGAACCCAGGATAACTCTTAAGAGTGGTGGGGAAATACACTCAAATCTTGATGGACACAGGGGCTCCACACTCAATCCTCCTCCAACTCAGTAGCCCTGTTTCCACGAAAAAAATCTTGCTTCCAAGAAGCCACTGACAACAAAATCTACTCATGAACTACCTGAAGAACAGTGGACCTAGGGATGGGATGGGTATCATATTCATTTATTGTCATCCCAGATTGTCCCTACCCTCTGTTGGGATGAGACTTACTCTCCAAGATGGGGACACAGATACACGTCCTGGCAGATCGGCCTCAACTAACTGACCCAAAAGGACCCTATGTGTGGAGGAAAGCCCTCTCCAAAAGACCTCTGCTGGGAGTGAAGGCTACCTTGTTTATAGATGGGAACAGTTTTCTCCAAGGTCAGAGACAAGTGGGTGCTGCCATGGTGGATGGCACAAACGTCATTTGCTATGAACCTCTAACCGCCCCCCCCCCCCCCAGCATATTGGCACAGAAAGCAGAGCTAATTGCCCTCACCAGAGCCTTGGAACTTGGGGCCAGCAAGAAAATTAACATCTTATATTTATTTTTTCACTGTGATGTCTTTTTTTTTATGCTATTACTTGAGCAAGGCATAAGACATAATATATTTTATCAAACCTACCCCATTCTTTTTCTTCCCTATCATTCCTTCTTATTCCTCTACTTTTTCCTCACAAGATCATGCATGCCTGCACCTGTGTGTATGTGTGTGTGCCCATGCATGCATACAATTAACCTGAAAAGGAAAACATCCTCAAGCCTCCATGATTCTCTTGACTCTGTATCTGTTCTGGGGCCGTTAGTGGGAAAGGGGTATGCCCAAAATTTTAAATGGACACTGAGAATTCAAGCTCTACTCTTTAGGAATGCATATCAAGCCCTCTTACACATTAAAACATCTCCCTGGCCCTAACACTCTTTGTCTTACCTTACTGCTCCTTGAATATTTCCACAACAAATATCCTCAATTTCAATTTGTTTTGTCTTGTCTTTGAATGCTCCTTTGTGATAGAATTCCACTGTTTTCCTTGATGTAATAACAAATACCTCCTCAGGATATTGATTAGAATGAAATTTGTCTAGATAAATACCTCAGTGCACATGATTATTTACATAATGGCAGCAGGATTGTTTTTAATTAGTCTTCCTCAAGTTTGCTTTGCAAATACAGAGCCACACAGTGTTGAACAAATACTCAGACCATGAAATAAATTCTGTAGTCTAGAAGTTTTCCTAAAGACTGGAATTTTCAAAGTCTTTTCTACTATTAAAACAAAGTGTGAAGAAAAAGAAAATATGTCCTTGGATTATACCAGAAGCACTTCTACATATGGGTAAATGTACCTCCTTTTATTAAAAAAGAAAAATTATAACATCAAAATTTGTTTAAAAGTCTATATTTTATGAAGTCTCTGTCTCTCTGTCTCTGTTTGTCTCTCTCTGTGTGTGTGTGTGTATGTGTATGTGTGTGTGTGTGTGTTGGTGGGATGAGACTTGCCCATTAGATTAAATTAGAATGTGTATGAAGACTCGGGGATACTACCACCCTGCCTCCTAATGCTGTTATTAATAATGTACCACCAACTTTAATCATTTTTCCTTTCTTGGAGAAAGGGCCCCATGTATTCTCTGTTGGGTTTGAACTCATCACATAGACGTCATTTGAAAATTATGGTTTACCTAAGTAGCATGAATGAAGTCCTGTATTTGAGTCCCAGTTCCCTAAAAACATTCATCCTTAGGCAAACACTATTCTAGTTCTGTGATATTTCTGACCTGTACACCTGTATCCTACCCCAGCATTTGAGCTGGGTTAGAACCTCTGCACTAATCACTAGTTCTCAGCCCATGATGTTCCTGGACCTTTGTTCTTAATAGAAAAATACAGCTTCCTGTTTTTCACCTGGGAGCCAGCGCATGGAGATAGCCTAGGGTGGGGCTCTGAAGTATGTTAAGCTGCCTGGAATTCCTAAATTAAGCAGTTGACTGGTCTAGCTGCCTGAGCAGTGGAGCCAAGGAAATGCCAGACCACTTCCCTGGAACTCACCCTGGAATCTGGGAGGAGGGGCTCGCCCAAACTCTTAAATTGTCAGACCTCCAATAAACTTCAGACTCATTGATCAGCAACTGTTGTCCTGGCTTCCATTCTTTTCGCCACCCTCCCCCATCTATTCCCCAGCTTCTCTTCCAGGAATCTGGTTTGCAGTAGCTGCTGGCAGCTACATACACATAGGTTTTGACATGGATTCTACAAATTTATCTCAGTGGTTGTTGCTTTCAGAGTACTGCTCTAACCATCCTTCCATCTCAGATAGAAGGTTTCTTACTACTTGAAATGCTAGCCCTCTAGAAGTCAGGTGCCATGCTAATTTTCTATGTATTAATTTACTTATTAAAGCTACTGGTTTATATTTGAAAGAGATTTACCAAACTCAATGAAGTAATTATCACTTGAAAATGTGACAAACCATATAGGATTTTGTTTTAAAGTTACATTTTCTAATTATATCCTGGTTACAAAGGCCAGGAACCCATGATTAGCATCCCTTTGCCTACATAATGAACCTACTGCTAATATTTTTGCTAGTGGACTGACTATCAAACTGTCTTTCAAGTTTACTGATATCTGTTCACAGAATAACTCTCAAATGTCATCAGTGGCCTTTGTATGTACACATATGTGCACATGCCATTGTGTGTGTGTGTGTGTGTGTGTGTGTGTGTGTGTGTGTGTGTTTCAAAAAAGATTGTAGTCAATGTAGAAACTCACCACTGTCTTAAGAGCAAAGAAGTGACTCTGGAAACTTCAGCCAAAAATAAAACATCCATATCAGCTCCACCCATTAAAACTCAGAAGAGAAGCAGGAAGTTTATAACAGTTACTCAAAGAATACCTCACTGAACAACAATTTGGGAAGACAAGACATTAATAAATTTACAAAAACTATCTTTGACTTAATAGATCTTTGAAGATCCTCATTCAGTATAGAAATGATAGGTTGGCACAAGCCCCAGTTCTAGCTCTAGCTACAGATATGTTAACAGATGATAGATTTTTGAAGAAAGGAAGTCATTTTTAAAGGGATGTCCTGGTAATTATTCCACAGTGGATTTCCCCACTAATATGAGTGTATAGTCAGAACAAATTAGGCTCCTTGGGTTAGTAAAGTGAAAGAAAAAAAACTAAGCTGGAAGTGAAAGAAATTGTAGGGGTGGATGTGAAAGGAGGTAGGAGGAAAAATAAGGATGAATGCATATCTGAAATTCTCAAAGAATTCGTAAAATGTTATATTAAAATAAATAACACCATAGTCTTTTTTATTAGATATAATCTTTATTTACATTTCAAATGTTTTCCCCTTTCCTGGTTCCACCCTGAAAATTCCCTAACCCATTCCCCCTCCTGCTCACTAATCCACCCACTCCTGTTTCCCTGTCCTGGTAATCCCCTATAAAAGGGCATCTAGCCTTCTCAGGACCAAAGTCTTCACCTCCCTTTGATGTCCAATAAGACCAACCTCTGCTGCATATGCATCTGGAGCCATAGGTCTCTCCATGTGTACTCTTTGGTTGGTGGTTTAATCCCTGGGAGTTCTGTGGTGGAGGTACAGGGTGATTCATATTGTTGTTCCTCCTATGGCACTATAACCCACTTCAGCTCCTTAGATCCTTTTTCTAGCTCCTCCATTAAGGAGCCTGTGCTCTGTTCAATGGTTGGCTGAGAGTGTCCCCCTCTGTATTTGTCATGCACTGCCAGAGCCTCCCAGGTGACAGTCTACATATTAGGTTCTTGTCAGCAAACAGTTGTTGGCCTCCACAATAGTGTTTGGGTTTTATAACTATATATGGGAAGGATCCCTAGGTGGGCAGTCTCTGGATGGTCTTTCCCTCAGACCATCAATAGTCTACATAAGAGTGGTAAGGAACTCTTATCTTCACTTTTATATACCTTGAGCCTTCTGCATCTAGGTTTTTTGTTAGAATGATAAGAGGAGCTACCACACTTGATCTAAACAAAAGGTGAAGAAGTTGTATTTAGTGTTTTGTATGATCAAAAATGAATTATGCTTAATGAAATGTCAACAGTATTCTTTAAAGACTCATTAATGTATTATCTTAGATTACTGTGAAATTGTTTTAAATCCCAGTGTTTCTTGTACCTACAACCTGATTTTATGAAAAAGTCTAATTAGCAACTTGTTCTAGAGATATTCCCTACCTATTTCCAATCTCTCTTCCTCATTCTAGCTACACCTAATCCCCCTAACCAATTCTGTACCCCATATCCTCTCCTGCTCTGTCCCCTCCATCAACCCACCTCTAATGTCTATTTTATTTCTACTTCTGAGTAAGATTCAAATATCCTCCTTTAGGCCTTCCTTGTTAATTAGCTTCCTCCAGTCTGGAGATTGTAGTATGATTATCCTCTTTTTTGTAGTTAATCTTCACAGATAAGTGAGTATATACCATGTATGACCTTTTAATTCTGATAATATCCAGGATAAAGTTTTCTTGTTCTGTCCACGTGCCTGAAAAATTAACAATGTTTTTGTTTTTAATAATGGACCACTATTCCATTTGGGTAAGTATACCACATTTTTGTTATCCTTCTTCAGTTGAAGAACATCTAAGGTATTTCCAGCTTCTGCCTATTATGAATAAAGTTACTATGAAAATAGTTGAGCAAGTGTCCTTATAGAATGGTAGAGCATATTTTGGATATATGTCCAGGAGAGATATATACCTTCGTCTTCAAGTTTAACTATTTCCAATTTTCTGAGAAACCACCAAATGATTTCCAAAGTTGTTGTATAAATTTGCTCTCATTGCTCAACATCCTGACAAGTCTGTGCTGTCCCTTGATTTTTTTTTTTATCTTATCAATTTAGATCTAAAAACTGTCATCTGGTTCATTTAGCATGTACAATGATTCCAAAAACTTGATAGACTTGAAATTAGTAACTACTTAAATATCCATCTAATACCAGCTCCTGACTCAATAATAAGAAAATCATCAAGAATGAAAATAATAAAAGAATGACTTCTAGATGACAAACACAACCAGTCTTGCTGAGTTTACCTTTGAGAGGTATTAGGAAAAGTTACTATTCCATCAGAACAGCATTTATATTTCCTCAATGAGGTTAAATAAAAAACAAAAAGCACAAAATGTTATAGTCATCAAAGATCAGACAAATTTCCATATAATATTGCCCAAAGTTATACTTTCTGAAATATGTATACAATTAATATTATTTGAACAAATGCATTGTATGGGAAGTATATATTTTTCTTTTTATTTTAAATATTTTTATTTTCTATATTCTTTGTTTACATTCCAAATAATTTCCCCTTTCCTGGATCCCCCCTCCCCATATGTCCCATAAACCTTCTTCTCTCCATCAATTCTCCAATCACCTCCCTCCTTTTTCTCTGTCCTTATATTCCCCTCCAATGCTAGATCAATCCTTTCCAGGATCAGGACCCTCTCCATACTTCTTCATGGGTGTCATTTGTTATGCGATTTGTGCCTTAGGTATTCAGGGATTCTGGGCTAATTAATATCCACTTATCAGAAATTTCATTCCATGTGTATTCTTTTGTGATTGGGTTATCTCACTTAGGATGATATTTTCCAGATCAAACCATTTGCCGAAAAATTTTGTGAATTCATTGTTTCTAATTGCTGAGTAGTATTCCATTGTGTAAATATACCACATTTCCTGTATCCATTCCTCCTTTGAGGGGCATTTGGGTTCTTTCCAGCTTCTGGCTATTATAAATAAGGCTGCTATGAACATAATGGAGCATGTGTCTTTATTGCATGCTGGGGAATCCTTTGGGTATATGCTCAGGAGAGGTATAGCAGGGTCCTCCGGAAGTGTCATGTCCAGTTTTCTGAGGAACCTCCAGACTGATTTCCAAAGGGTTGTACCATCTTACACCACCAGCAGTGGAGGAGTGTTCCTCTTTCTCCACATCCTCACCAACACCTGCTGTCTCCTGAGTTTTTGACCTTAGCCATTCTGACTGGTATAAGGTGAAATATCAGGGATGTTTTGATTTCCATTTCCCTAATGACTCATGATGTTGAGCACTTCTTAAGGTGCCTCTCAGCCATCCGAATTTCTTCAGGTGAAAATTCTTTGTTTAGATCTGTACAAAAACCCCATTTTTTAATAGGGTTATTTGGTTCCATGGGGTCTAACTTCTTGAGTATTTGTATATATTGGATATTAGCCCTCTATCAGATGTAGGGTTGGTAAATATCCTTTCCCAATTTGATGGTTGCCGCTTTGTCCTTTTAACAGTGTCCTTTGCCTTTCAGAAACTCTGTAATTTTATGAGGTCCCATTTGTCAATTCTCGATCTTAGAGCATAAGCTTTTGGTGATCTGTTCAGGAACTTTTCTCCTGTGCCCATGCCCTAAAGGGTCTTCCCCAGTTTCTTTTTCTATTACTTTCAGTGTGTCTGGTTTTACATGGAGGTCCTTGATCCACTTGGAGTGAGATAAGAATGGATCAATTAGTATTCTTCTGCATGCTGACCTCCAATTGAGCCAGCACCATGTGTTGAAAAGGCTATCTTTTTTCCACTGGATGTTTTCTGCTCCTTTGTCGAAGATCAAGTGACCATAGGTATGTGGATTCATTGCTGGATCTTCAATTCTATTCCATTGGTCCACTTATCTGTCACTGTGCCAATACAATGCAGTTTTTTAACACTATTGCTCTGTAGTATTGCTTGAAGTCAGGGATACTGATTTCCCCAGAATTTCATTTGTTGTTGAGAATAGTTTTAACTATCCTGGGTTTTTTGTTATTCCAGATGAATTTGAGAATTGATTTTTCTAACTCTGTGAAGAACTGACTTGGGATTTTGATGGAGATTGCGTTGAATCTCTAGATCACTTTTGGCAAGATGGCCATTTTAACTATATAAATCCTGGGGATCCACGAACATGGTAGATTTTTCCATTTTATGAGGTCTTCTTCGATTTCCTTCTTCTGAGACCTGAAGTTCTTGTCATACAGATCTTTCACTTGTTTGGTTAGAGTCACATCAAGATATTTTTATATTGTTTGTGGCTATTGTGAAGGGTGTCATTTCTCTAACTTCTTTCTCAGCCTACTTATCCTTTGAGGATAGGAAGGCAATTGATTTGCTTGAGTTGATTTTATAACCAGCCACTTTGCTGAAGTTGTTTATCAGCTGTAGGAGTTCTCTGCTGGAGGTTTTTGGGTCACTTAAGTAGACTATCATGTCATCTGCAAATAGTGATAATTTGACATCTTCCTTTCCAATTTGTATCCCTTTTACCTCTTTATGTTGTCTAATTGCTCTAGCTAGAACTTCAAGTACTATATTGAAAAGATATGGAGAGAGAGGACAGCCTTGTCTAGTCCCTGATTTTAGTGGGATTGCTTCAAGTTTCTCTCCATTTAGTTTGATGCTGGCTACCAGTTTGCTGTATATAGTTTTACTATATTTAGGTATGGGCCTTGAATTCCTGTTCTTTCCAAGACTTTAAGCATGAAAGGATGCTGAATTTTGTCAAATGCTTTTTCAGCATCCAATGAAATGACCATGTAGTTTTTTTCTTTGAGTTTGTTTATGTAGGGGATCGCATTTATGGATTTCCATATATTGAACCAACCCCGCATTCCCAGGATAAAGCCTACTTGATCATGGTGCATGATCGTTTTGATGTGTCCTTGGATTCGGTTGGCAAGTATTTTATTGAGTATTTTTGCATCGATGTTCATAAGGGAAATTGGTCTTTGTTGGATCTTTGTGTGGTTTTGGTATCAGCTTAATTGTGGCTTCGTAGTGTTCCTTCTGTTTCTATTTTGTGGAATAGTTTGAAGAGTATTGGTGTTAACTGTTTTTTGAAGGTCTGATAGAATTCTGCACTGAAACCGTCTGGTCCTGTGCTTTTTTTGGTTGGAAGACTTTCTATGATTCCTTCTATTTCTTTAGGCATTATCGGATTGTTTAGATGATCTATTTGGTCCTGATTTAATTTTGGTATTTGGTATCTGTCAAGGAAATTGTCCATTTCCTCCAGATTCTCCAGTTGTGTTGAATACAGGCTCTTGTAGTAGGATCTGATGATTTTTTTGGATTTCCTCAGTTTCTGTTGTTATATCTCCCTTTTCATTTCTAAGTTTGTTAATTTGGATACTTTCTCTGTGCCCTTTGGTCAGTCTGGCTAAGGGTTTATTTATCTTATTGATTTTCTCAAAGAACCAGCTCCTGGTTTTGTTGATTTTTTTGTATGTTTCTTTTTGTTTCTACTTGATTGATTTCGGCCCTGAGTTTGATGATTTCCTGCCTTCTACTCCTCCTCGGTAAAATAACTTCTTTTGTTCCAGGGCTTTCAGGTGTGTCATTAAGCTGGTAATGTATGCTCTCTCCATTTTCTTTTTGGAGGCACTCAGGGCTATGAGTTTTCCTCTTAGCACTGCTTTCATTGTTTCCCATAGATTTGGGTATGTTGTGTCTTAATTTTCATTGTGTTCTAGAAAGTCTTTAATTTCTTTCTTTATTTCTTCCTTGACCAAGGTATCATTGAGTAGAATATTGTTCAGTTTCCACGTGTATGTGGGTTTTCTGTTGTTTTTGTTGCTATTGAAGACTACTTTTACTCCATAGTGATCTGATAGGGGGCATGGGATTAGTTCGATCTTCTTATATTTGTTGAGGTCTGTCTTGTGACCAATTATATGGTCGATTTTGGAGAAGGTACCATGAGGTGCTGAGAAAAAGGTATATTCTTTTGCTTTAGGATAGAATGTTCTATATATATCTGTTAAATCTAATTGGTCCAAAGCTTCAATTAGTTTCATTGGATCCCTGTTTAGTTTCTGTTTTCCTGATCAGTCCATTGAGGAAAGTGCAGTATTGAAGTCACCCACAATTACTGTGTTAGGTGCAATGTGTACTTTGAGCTTTAATAAAGTTTCTTTTATGAAAGAGGGTGCCCTTGCATTTGGAGCATAGATGTTCAGGATTGAGAGTTCTTCCCGTTGTATTTTTCCTTTGACTAGCAAGAAGTGTCCCTCAGAGTCTCTTTTGATGACTTTCGGTTGAAAGTCAATTTTATCTGATATTAAAATGGCGACTCCAGCTTGTTTCCTGAGACCATTTGCTTGTAAAATTGTCTTCCAGCCTTTTACTCTAAGGTAGTGTTTGTCTTTGACCCTTAGGTGTGTTTCCTGTAAGCAGCAAAATGTAGGGTCCTGTTTACGTATCCAGTCAGTTAGTCTGTGTCTTTTTATTGGGGCATTAAGTCCATTGATGTTAAGAGATATTAAGGAATAGTGATTATTACTTCCTATCATTTTTGACGTTGTTTTTTAAATTTGATTACTTAACTTCTTTTGGGTTTGATGAAAGGTTACTATCTTGCTTTTTCCAGGATGAAGTTTCCCTCCTTGTATTGGTGTTTTCCTCCTATTATCCTTTGTAGGACTGGGTTTGTGGATAGATATTGGGTAAATTTGGTTTTGTCATGGAATATCTTAGTTTCTCCATCTACGGTGATTGAGAGTTTTGCTGGATATAGTAGTTTTGGCTGGCATTTGTGTTCTCTTAGAGTCTGCATGAGATCAACCCAGGATCTTCTAGCCTTCATAGTCTCAGGTGAAAAGTCTGCTGTGATTCTGATAGGTTTTCCTTTATATGTTACTTGGCCTGTTTCTCTTACTGCCTTTAATATTCTTTCTTTGTTTAGTAGATTTGGTGTTTTGATTATTATGTGACAGGAGGTATTTCTGTTCTGGTCCAATCTGTTTGGAGTTCTGTAGGCTTCTTGTATATTCATGGGCATCTCTTTCTCTTTAGGTTAGGGAAGTTTTCTTCCATAATTTTATTGAAGATATTTGCTGGCCCTTTAAGTTGTAAATCTTCACTTTCATCTATGCCTATAATCCTTAGGTTTGGTCTTCTCGTTGTGTCCTGGATTTCCTGGATATTTTGGGTTACAAGCTTTTTGCATTTTCCATTTTCTTTAACTGTTGAGTCCATGGTTTCTATGGTATCTTCAGCATCTGAGATTCTTTCTTCTATCTCTTGTATTCTGTTCTTGATATTTGCATCTATGTCCCCTGATTTCTTCCCAAGGCTTTCTATCTCCAAAGTTGTCTCCCTTTGAGTTTTCTTAATTGTTTCTACTTCTGATTTTAGATCCTGGATGGTTTTGCTTAGCTCCTTCACTTGCTTGTTTGTGCTTTCCTGTAATTCTTTAAGAGAGATTTTTGTGTTTCCTCTTTCATGACTTCAGCCTGTTGACCAAAGTTCTCCTGAGAGACAGGGTTTCTCTGTGTAGCCCTGGCTGTTCTGGAACTCACTCTGTAGACCAGGTTGCCCTTGAACTCAGAAATTCACCTGCCTCTGCCTCCCAGAGTGCTGGGATTACAGGTGTGCACCACCACCGCCCAGCTGCATTTCCTCCTTATTGGCTTTTGTATTCTCCTGAATTTCTTTCAATGATTTTTTTGTTTCTCTTGTAAAGGCTTCTAACTTTTGATCCATTTTCTCCTGAATTTCTTTAAGTATGTCCTTCATGTGTTCCTCTACCAGCATCATGACCAGTGATTTTAAATCCAAATCTTGTTTTTTTGGTGTGATGGGGTATCTAGGACATACTGTTAAAGGAGAATTGGGTTTAGATGGTGCCACATTGCCTTGATTTCTGTTAGTGACTGTTCCTGCGTTTGTCTTTTGCCATCTAGTTCTCACTGGTGTTAGTTGGTTTTGTCAACGCTGGACTCACCAGTGCAAGCTGCCTCTTCCCAGGAGGCCTCTGGTGCAGAGCTGACCTCCTGCACTGCCTAGAGACAGGGTGCTGTTGCCCAGGCTGTTCAGATCCTGAAGCAGACAACTGAAGGCTCCTGCTGGGGCCTGCTGGCCTCACCATAGCACACTGACTCCTCCCACCTGGCCTCCCCGGTGGCCCTCTGGCCTCTTGCAGGACCTGGATCTGTGGTGTTGCAGCCCAGGCTGCTCTGGATCCTGAAGCAGAGATCTGAAGGCTCCCGCCAGAGGCCTCAGGACTGGAACCTAAGTTCCATGCCACCAGAGCAAGCTGTGTGCTCCCAGTCTCGGAAGTATTTATTTTTCAAAACCAGTAAAAACTAGATACATTTACACATAGCTATAATTCAAATGCTCAAGAGGCAACTGTAAGAATGTTTTACCTTAGTGACTAGCCTTTGCTGTAGTATGCTCATATCCCTAAAGAAATGTAAATTAACATCAAATGAAATAAAAGTTTATCCACATGTCCATAATGATCATTGTGAACAGATGAAAGTCTGGGGAGTAAATGAACCATTCAGTTGTTTCTTATGTGTTTGCTTTTAGATGGTAATATATAGTGTGTTCTTAAGTAAAAATAGTACTGAGACCCAATTCTTATTAAGCAAATAATAAATTTGTACGATACGTTTTAAAGATAATTGACAAAAAACATAAAATAATTAAATATTTATATTTAAGTGATATTTCTTACTTATGTTTTAAATCAAGGGCATGAGAGTGGACAAAGTTATAATAGCTAAGGTACCCAGGATTTCTAGTTCTGATTTCAAGGCAGGCTGCCTGCTACAGTCAAAGGCTTCAGTCAGCAACTCATTCAGTGTGAAACACTTGACTAAATTTTAGCACATTTCATTCCTCTATTATGACAGCTAGTAGTATAAACAATTGAAGTTAAATTCTATTGTCATTGTGTTTTGCCCTTTATTATTTATTTTTTGTCATGTTCTGAAGTGAGTTGACATTTTGTTTCAGATTAAAATTACTTCCTTCCTGAAAAAAAATTAATAAGACAAAACCCCCACAGATTTAGAACCATTGTACTGTAGCACATAGGATTAAATTTATCAACTGGTAAATTCTGCGAAGAAGAAACATATTTTTAAATAAGTATGGGTAGAAATAATAGGCATATTATTGCCTATTGCACAGGTACTTCTTAAGACTATAAAGGCCATAGATGTGTTTATCACAATTTGTAGGTTTTCCTGTACTGTATGTGTGTGTGTGTGTGTGTGTTGTCTACTAAATTATAGTGCTCCAAGTTTCCCATACTGTGTTGTACAGCAGATTCTCCACAATCTCTGAAAGGTTCAGAACTATGGAAATGCTACAGCGTCTTCAGTGCTGCACTTCACATTGTGTCTACTAAAGGTGCAAAAACAAATGAAAACTTAACATGATCATTAGCACCAAGAAATATCAATAGTCTATATCTAGATCATATTGAAATGAGAACAATGAGAACCAGGCAAATATACAATTTATTGATAACAATTTTGTCCCTACAAACTAATTAGATTTAGCCAAAACATTTGGCTATTCTTCACTAAAATTTCCACTTAATTTTAGTACACATTTCAAAATTGCACAAACATTCTTATGTCTGTTTGTCTATATGTGTTTAAAAGTTATCCACATTTGTTCTAAAATAAGCACGGCATATTTTTGTCAACCTTAAAACATTTTACCTGATTAGAAATTCATATATGTGGAAATGAGTATACATTTAGCTATCATTTCAGTCTTTTTATTATAGCATCATTTACATCAACTGGCATATTCATATGCTTTCATGAACTGAAATTAGATATCTTAATAACTTGATATATATTAAACAATATTTTTTTTTACTTTATCTGTCACTTAAAATGGGAAATAGAATCAGGTAAGTTTGGTAATTTAGCTGAGTAATAACTTTTTACTACCCTTATAGAAGATATTATTAAATATAGGTATGAAAATTGAAATCACTGAAGTTGATATTAGTAGGGTTAGAATAAATTATCTGAATCCAATATTGCAATACATCTATACGTTTCATTAAAATGGAGATCTGTCTAGAGGTTACTTGATCTGTGGTCACATCTACCTGTGGAGGGGCTTGGGGTATTGCCCTATAGGACTGATGGCCACAGAATTATGGAGATCTGGGGCCTCTTGTCAGGAGCCTAGTGTTTAGGAGCATGGCAAACATCTTCTTTCCCTTTCAGAAACACTTGCTGGATCACAGGAGTTTAATCCTAGCTAAAACAGAAGTCAAGGTGCATTTTATGGTCCCATACATAAGCATATAAATCTAAGTATAATTTTCTTATGTAGGCTGACTAAACCCTCCTCCCCAAGAGTCAATGGTTATGTAATGAAAATTTCAACAACAGACTTGGGAAGACTCATGTGAGTGGTTCAAGAGACTCCTAAACTATGTCAGGCTACTGTTTTGGCCATAGTTGCCCTCTTAGGGAAAAATAGTTTCCCTTCAGATGAAATCCAACAAGCACATGAGGTCTTATTGACAGAAAAGTCTGCTCCGTAAGGACTAACTTTAGTAGCAGAAAGGGTTACAAAGGAGAGCTGGAACTCCCCATTCCACCTTGATAAGATGTCTATGAACCACAACAATGATCAGCAGGACATGTTAACAGAAACATTACACTCATGACACACATACCTTTCAACAAGAGGGCAAACATCTCTGGAACTGGAAACCTAATTCATCTACTGGTTAACTGGTGTATCTTAGAAGAGAACATACAGCCTTCACTTTACAAAGCAATGATATTTCCTAACTGCCTTTCAATTATTTGTTTCTATTCCCATAGATAAAGGTGGTCTTTACCCCTAAGACATTACAAAAACCCACAACCAATAAAAAAAATAGTTGTCAAAACAAGGTTTAACATATGCATCTATGGAATAATCCTACAGCCAAATAAGCCCCATAGAACATTTTAAAAGAGGAGAAGAAAATGTCCTATGTGTCAGATGATGGGGGCATTTGCTTTGATATTCTGAGAACTTTGCATTCTCCTAGGAATGTAAAAATTTCATTCTCCTAGGAATGATGAATTTCAGTTCATCTCACCAACATGACTGTCTAAACATGGGCAGAATAAGACTAAAAATAAGCATTCCAAAGTGTATGGTAGAAAGGCCATGATGTCTCAACCACACAAGAAGAGAAGAACTACAGACAACCAAGGAATACCAAAAATGGATAATCTTCCCTGGGAAAAGCAAACCAATTCATTATCAAATCGTCAATACTGTAAGCACACCTAAAAATAGCATAATACAGTCTGATCCAGTTGTATATATATATTAACCAGAGGACAAAGCAGCACATCTATGACTCTTATTAACACTGAAGGAAGCCCCAAAGGAACATACATCCTTTCTTCAAAGCAGAGAAGCTTCGGAGCTGGGTGCTCAACAATTAATGTCAAAAACAGGCAATAGCTATAAATCTGATACAGAGCAAGGGTCATATATGAAAGTTTTAGAAGAAAAGAGTTGAGACAAATTATTATATTATCATCCCAAAAATCAAAGAAGTAATAAAAACCACCTAATTAAAAAGAAAAGAACCCCCAAAATCTACTCTTAGGTATCTGGCTGGAATGCAATCCTTTAATCCTTCTGCCTGTACACACCTTTAGTACAGATGTTTAATCTAAAAGATGCCATCTAATTGAGTGGAAAACAAAGCGACAAATATGAGAAATATAGGACAGAATATGTCAGAAATGGAATGTGCCTAATTATCACAATGTCAGGAAAGCAATGCTACTTAAAGAGCAGTGGGAGAGAGAGAATTCACTTCTATTGAATTCAATTCAATAGAGTTCAGTTTGGAGAAGTTCAGTTTGTGTAGTTCAGAGGCAGTCATTCCAAGCAGAGCAATACAGTCAGAATTTGAGAGAAATCACTTTGAATCAGTCAGCTTGAAGATGGGAATGGGTTGAAGCCGATAGCTAGAGTTCAGAAAGAGATATAATGGGTGAGTTCATTCAGCAGTAGGTCTCAGAAGCAGAAATGTCAAGGTGAACAGACAGAGGTTGGAAGCAAAAGCTTTCAATGCCCCCACTAGCAGAAGGTTAGATTGTATGGAAGCTGGAAGCTTGTAGACCTAGGCCAAGGGATAGTTTGGCAGAAATGCTCTGAGCTCAGCACAAGGCATGTATTCATAAAGCTCGTGTATGGCTCTCATCACCACAACAGGAGAAAGAAAAGTGACATTTATATTTATATCTTGCATCCATTTGTAGTTACACTGAATGCTATGATTAGTTGTAATTCTTATTAAATATAATACATATATTTATGACAGTTAAAAATCTGTCCTTTTTCATCACATCCTTATCCTCTTTGTTTAGTTCACATTATACTCAGTAAAGAGGTTTTCACTTGTTTATTATCAGATTTGGAAAAATGATAAAGAGATAAATTGTGTTTAATATGTTACTCCTTGAAATCTACATGTCACATATATGATTACAATTTAAGTAATTTTATAAACTCATGTATAGTTTGCATATTGCTTTTCTTATTTCAATAGCAGACAGTGATCTAACTATGAGAAGTCATGATATGAAATGAATATTTCATTAATTTTAATATGATATTAAAATAATTTTAATTCCAATTATTTTATTATCATTTATATATGAAACAGCATTTAAGATAAACCTAAGTTAGAAATAAAATGAAAAAATAAAGGAAGAAGTAACTCTCTTTTAAAAAAAAATGAGCTCCCCCACCAAGAAAAAGAAAAATCTCATGTACCCTCTCTCTCTGCATCTTTTTTATGGCTTTGGTCATCTCCATCTATCAATGAATATGAGTTCTATTTTGAAAACAAAAATGATCATAGGATACCACACCCTGGTTTCATTGCTTATGGCTTATTGAAATTATAAGTATAATGATTGCATGCTATAAATTATAAAGTTTAAATATAATGATCTGCACATATTATAAAGAAGGTGTTTTCTATATAATAAACATATACACTTGGCTCATTTCACTGAACGAGAGCAACATTAGAACAGAAGTTCATAGAAACACCCGAAATTTTTTCTTTGTCTAAATAGGTCTATGTGCCCCTCGACTTATAGTCAAGGAACAATTGATAGTTACTATTCTCTGATAAACTATGCATCTGAATAAATTTTTCAATGGTCACCAACCTTACATGTTTGTTCCATTTTGCATTGAAAAAAAAAAACCTTTGTTAGGTTTCTTTTGTTTTGAGTTCAGAATATTTAATGTATTTATTTCAATGACTTTGCAGACAACCTTGGGCATTTGAAGCTGAAAGAATTCAATTTGAGATTGTTATTTTGGGAAACAAAGAAAACAATATGTTGTAATTGCTATGCTATAATATAATATAGTTTTTATGTAAATCCTCTAAATTTTGTGTATACTTTTCTCAATAGCCAATTATTTATGAAGGCTGCACAAGAAATGTAATATTTTGCTCTAAATGTCACTTTTATTGCCTCAGATGAAGGGAAGAACTGAGTGCTATTCCCAAGCTGTGTGAAAACAGGGTTTGGGCTAAGCAAAGAGCATTTCTATTTTTGTTCTCACTATCTCTAGACCTAGGACTGGAAGCTTCTAGCTTCCATACAATCCAATCAGGAGGCCTAGAACATTTCAGCCTCTGAGACTTACTGGTGAATATCTCACCCTTTCTAGTTCTTTCTGAATTCTGGCTGACTGGTTCAGTTCAGCTGCCTGCCTGAATTTCCTCTTCAGGCTGACTGATTCAATATAGCGTCTCTTGACTTCTTACTGAATTGCTCTGCTTGGTATCACATACTAACACTTGCAATTTGCTCTCATTGTCTTGTTCCTTTATATGCAACTTAAATACTACACAGAAAGAAATTAATTATAGCTGAAGAAACATAGCTGATCATAAGGAGACAATAAAATCTTAGATTATTTTTAGTAAGATTATTTTATAAGTAAGATGGATACTTCTAATTGTTGAGCAGCTGTCCTTATTAGGATTGATTTAAACAAATTGCCAAATTATTCCCTGGCTCGTTCTGTCTTCACTGGTATCTCTTTAAAACTCTCCTGGTAGATATTAGTCAAAATAAATAAATAAATAAATAAATAAATAAATAAATAAATAAATGTAAGTACAGAATCCCAAAGATAGAGTCCACAGAACTCAAAAATGTCAACAAGCTGAAGGGTCCAAGTGAGGACTCCTCAGTCCCACTTGGGAGGGTGAAGAAAGCAATCATAAGTGGGGAGGAGGGACTTGAGAGGAAAAGTGGAAGGGGGTGGATGGGAGAGGGTCACGTGATCTGGTATTGGGTGAGGGAAAAGTACTGAAACATTGAGGGCCAGCAGAAAGAATGGAAACAGTCAACCTCAGGAGATAAGAGGTTGGGGGAATCTTCCAGAAGCACCAGAAATCTGGGAGGTGAGAGATTCTCAGGAATCAAAGGAGGGTACCTTAGATGAAATGCAAGAGAGTAGGGAGAGGGAACTGATGACCACGGACCTCTCTGCTGGGGGCTAAGGGGGTGGTTGTGGGAGGGTATAGCTATGTAACTGGAGCCAGAGGCCCAGGGGATGTAGCAAAATACCTGCCATTTTATAGGCAATGGTCACCTGCTGGGTCTCCATGGTTTTAAGTCTGAGCTCAACCAGGGACCAGGCTGCCTATTACTGCTCACCACCCCATAATAATCAAGGATTGTTTCCTATATTTGATTATAAGAAATAGTCTTTGTACCAAAATGTTTTCTCTTCTGAGGAGCCACTCACACTAAGAACTAGGAAAATGTGACTTCAGTTTATAGGAGTAGTAAAATTGTTGAAGATATCTAAAAACTAAAGGCATTCTTATATTTAGTTGCTTATCTTAATTAATACATATATATTATAAATTAATTCACAACTATTGTTTATTGGTTATTCAGTATTAATTAAAATTTCCAATTTAATATTACTATCATTAAATGCATTCTTCATATTTAAATATACATTTTCCTTTTTTTAGTTTAAACAATGTAATAACTAGAGGAAAAGTTCTTGTACATTAGTAAAATGATAGCAATATTGATATATTTCTCATTTAGTTTTCAGAAAAATGGTTAAACTCAGTTATTTAAGAACTAAATCAGTAAAACATTTTAATATTTAATTTGATCAAAGCAATTATAAAAGATAAACTATAACTTACTATAAAATACAATATTAAGAGTGGAATCAGGGAGCTGGTGAGATGGCTTAGGAGTTAAGAGTCCTGACTGCTCTTACTGAGGTCATGAGTCCAAATCCCACCAACTACATGGTGGCTCACAATTATCCAAAGTGAAAAACAAACAAACAAACAAACAAATAAAAAACCTATGGGCCTGAGCAAGCAGGGACCTGGAGCAAGTGGGGCCAGAGCAAGAGGGAGAAGAGAAGGGAAAAGAAAAAAAAAGTAGAATCAATATTTGCTTATTTAAGTGTGAAGTTTTGATGAAATAATTGGCTTTCTAATTGGTTTCCTTTCTCTTTTGTAATTCCCACTTATAATCATCTGCCAATTTAAAAACTGCATAGCATGAAATTGATTATGGAAAAATTAGCAGCTGATTATCAGGAGACAATTAAAACATAGATTATTTTTAGTAAGATTATTTTATGAGTAGATGGATGCTTCTAATTGCTGGGCAGTTTTCCTTACTGGAATTTATTTTAAAATGTTTTCAAAAAGCTGAAACAATATCTACCACCTTTCTATCTCTATTTCTCTATTTTTTATTTTAATTTATTTACATTTCAAGTGTTATCCCCTTACCCAGTTTCCCCATCTCCTGGAAACCCCTCTCCTGTCCCCCTCCCTCTGCTTATATAAGGATGTTCCTACACCCACCCACCCACTCCCACATCCCCAGCCTCAATTTCTCTGGCGCATCTATCAAACCTTGACAGGATTATGAACATTTATTCCCATTGATGTCTGACAAGACCATCCTCTGCTACATATGCAGCCAGAGCCAAGTATACCTCTAGGTTGGTGACATATTCTCTGGGAGCTCTGGCAGAACATCTCAGGAGACATCTCTATCAGACTTCTTTCAGCAAGCTTTTCTTAGAATCCACAATAGTGTCAGAGTTTGGTGACTGAATCTGGGAAGAATCCCCAGATGGGACAGTCTCTGGATGATCTTTGCTTCAGTCTCTGCTCTGTGCTTTGTCTCCATATTTGCTTCCATGAGTATTTTGTTCCACTTTCTAAGGAACAAAACACGCATATTTTGGTCTTCCTTTTCCAGGAGATTCATTGATCTATCAATTATATCTTGGGTATTCAGAGCTCTGGGGCTAATATCCACTTATCAGCGATTATATAACATATGCATTCTTCAGTGATTGGATTACCTCACTCAGGAAGAAATTTTCTAGTTCCTAAGAAACTAGAACTAGAAAATTTGCCTAAGAATTGTATGAATTCATCATTTTTAATAGCTGAGTTATGTAATTTTTAATAGCTCTGTTATGTAAATGCATCACATTTTCTGTATCGATTATTCTGTTGAAGGACATCTGGTTTCTTTCCAGTTTCTGACTATTATAAATAAGGCTGCTATGACCATAGTGGAAAATGATTCCTTGTTATACATTGGATCGTGATTTGGATATATGCCCAGGAGAGATATAGCTGGGTCCTCAGGCAGTACTATGTCCACTTTTCTGGGGAACCTCCATACTGATTTCCAGTGGTTGTACCAGCTTGCAATCCCAGCAACAGTGGAGGAGTGTTCCTCTTTCTCCCCATCTTCGCTAGCATCTGCTTTCACCTGAGTTTTTGATCTTAACCATTCTGACTGGTATGAGATGGAATCTCAGGGTTGTTTTGATGTGCATTTCCCTGATGACTAAGGACACTGAACATTTCTTTAGATGCTTCTCAGCCCTTTGAGTTTCCTCAGTTGAGAATTCTGTTTAGCTTTTTCCCCCATTTTTAATAGGGTTATTTGGTTCTCTGGAGTCTAATTTCTTGAGTTCTTTGTATATACTAGATATACAGATCTAGGATTGGTAAAGATATTGTCCTAGTCTGTTGCTTGCCTTTTTTCCTATTGACAGTTTCCTTTGCCTTATAGAATCTTTGCAATTTCATAAGGTCCCATTTGTCGATTCTTGATCTTAGAGCATAAGCCATTCCTGTTCTCTTCAGGAATATTTCACTGGGCCCGTTTGTTCAAGATTTTTCCATACTTTCTCTTCTATTGGATTCAGGGTATCTGGTCTTATGTGGATGTCCTTGAGCTATTTGGACTGGAGCATTGCACAGGGAGATAAAAATGGGTCAATTTGATTTGTTCTACCAGTTGATCACCAGTTGAACCAGCACCATTTGTTGAAAATGCTGTCTTTTATCCACTAGATCGTTTTGGCTCCTTTGTCAAAGATCAAGTGACCATAGTTTTGTGGGTTCATTTCTGCATTTTCAATTCTATTCCATTGATCTACCTGCCTGTCACTGTATCAATAACATACAGTTTTTAACACAATTGCTCTGTAGTACACTTGAGGCCAGGGGTGGTGATTCCCCCAGAAGATCTTTTGTTGTGGAGAACAGTTTACACTATCCTGGGTTTTTTTTGATATTCTAAAAGAATTTGCAGATTGCTCTTTCTAGCTCTATGGAGAATTGATTTGGGATTTTGATGGGGATTTCACTGAATCTGTATAGTGTTTTTAGCAAGATGGCTGTTTTTATCATATTAATCTTGCCAATCCATGAGCATGGAAGAACTTTCCATCTCCTGAGGTGGTCTTTGATTTCTTTCTTCAGAGACTAAAAGTTCTTATCATACAGATCTTTCACTTCTTTGGTTAGAATCACACCAAGATATTTTGTATTGTTTGGGGTTATTGTGAAGGGCACTGTTTCCCTAATTTATTTCTAGCCTGTTTATCCTTTGAGTATAGGAAGGTTACTGATTTGTTTCTGTTAATTTTATATCCAGCCACTTTGCTGAAGTTGTTTATCAGGTTCAGAAGCTTTCTGATGGAGTTCTGGGGTCACTTAATTATACTATCATATCATCTTCAAATAGTGATACTTTGACTTCTTCCTTTCCAGTTTATATGCCTTTGACCTCCTTTTATACTCTAATTGCTCTAGCTAGAAATCCAAGTACTATATTGGATAGGAAGAGAGGGCAGGCAGCCTTGTCAAGTTGCTGATTTTAGTGGTATTCCTTCAAGTTTACCTCCATTTAGTTTGATGTTGACTACTGGTTTGATGTATATCACTTTTATTATGTTTAGGTATAGACCTTGAATTCCTGATCATTCCAAAACTTTTAACATGAAGGAAAGCTGAGTTTTGTCAAATGATTTTCAGCATCTAATGAGATGATCATGTGTTCTTTTCTTTTAGTTTGTTTATGTAGTGGATTATATTGATTAGTTCCCATATGTTGTACCATCCCTGCATCCCTGGAAGGAAGCCTACTTGATTGTGGTAAATGATCATTTTGAAATGTTCTTGGATTCAGTTTGACAGAATTTTATTGAATATTTTTGTATTGATATTCATAGAGAAAATGATTTGAGTCCTCTTTCTTTGTTGGGTTTTTGTGTGTTTTTTGTATCAGCATAAGTGTGGCTTCATAAAACAAATTGGATAATGTTCTTTCTGTTTCTCTTGTGGAATAGTTTTACAATTACTGGTATTAGGTCTTTGAAGGTCTGATAGAATTCTGCACTAAACCCATCTGGTCCTGGGCTTTTTTGGGTTGGGAGACTTTGAATCACTGCTTCTATTCCATTAGGGATTACAGGACTGTTTAGATTGTTTAGCTGACCCTGATTTAACTTTGGTACTTAGTATCTGTCAAGAAATTTGTCCATTTTATCCAGATTTTTCCAATTGTGTTGAGTATTGACTTTTGTAGTAGGATCTAATGATTTTTTGAGTTTTCTCAGTTTCTGTTTTTATATCTCCCCTTTCATTACTGATTTTGTTGTTGTTGTTGTTGTTGTTAATTTGGATACTGTCTCTGTGTGCTCTTGTCAGTCTGGCTAAGGGTTTATCTATTTTGTTAATTTTCTCAAAGAACCAGCTCCTGGTTTAGTTAATTTTTTGTATAGATATTTTTGTTTCTCTTTGATTGACTTCAGTCCTGAGTTTGATTATTTCCTGCCTTCTACTCCTCTTGGGTGTATTTGCTTCTTTTTGTTCTAGAGCTTTCAAGTGTGTTGTTAAGCTGCTAGTATTTACTCTCTCTAATTTCTTTTTGGAGTCACTCAGAGCTATGAGTTTTCCTCTTGGCTTAGCTTTCATTGTGTCCCATAAGTTTGTGTATGTTGTGTCTTCATTTTCATTGGATTCTAAAAAGTCTTTGATTTCTTTCTTTATTTCTGTTTTGACCAAGTTATTATTGTATAGAACACTGTTCAGATTCCATGTGTATGAGGGCATTCTGTTGTTTTTGTTGGCATTGAAAACCAGCCTTAGTCCATGGTGATCTGTTAGAAGGTCTGGTATTATTTCGATCTTATATCTGCTGAGGTCTGATTTGTGACCAAATATATGGTCAGTTTTGGAGAAGGTACCATGATGTGCTGAAAAGTTATACTGTTTTGATTCAGAATGAAAGGTTCTGTTGATAACTTCTGTTAGTTTCACTGTATCTCTGTTTAGTTTCTGTTTCCATTATCTCTCCATTGCTGAGAGGGGGGTATTGAAGTCTCCCACTATTATTGTGTGAGGCACAATGTGTGCTTTGAGCTTTAGTGGAGTTTCTTTTATGAATGTGGGTGCCCTTGTATTTGGAGCCTATATGTAGAGAATTGAGAGTTCTTCCTAGTAGATTTTTCATTTGATGAATATGAAGTGTCTGTCCTTCCTTATCTTTTTTTATGACATTTGGTTGAGAGTTGATTTTATTCTATATTAGAATGGCTACTCCATCCTGTTTCTTGGGAACATTTGCTTAGAAAATTGTTTTCTAGCCCTTTACTCTGAGGTAGTGTTTGTCTTTGACATTGAGATGTGTTTTCAGTATGCAGCAAAATGCTGGGTCCTTGTTTGCATATTAAGTCTGTTAGTCTATTTCTTTTTATTAGGGAATTGATTCCATTGATTTTAAGAGATATTGAGAAATAGTGATTGTTACGTCCTGTTATTTTTTATATTATTTTTATGTTTGTGTGGCTATCTTCTTTTGGGTTTGTTGAAAGAAGATTACTTTATTGCTTTTTCCCTCCTTGTGTGGGTGTTTTCCATCTATTATACTTTGTAGGGCTGGATTTGTGGAAAGATATTTTGTTAATTTTGTTTTGTCTTAGAATATCTTGGTTTCTCCCTCTGTGGTAATTGAGAGTTTTGCTGGGTATAATAGTCCTGGCTGGTATTTGTGTTTTCTGAGAATCTGTATGAGATCTTCCCAGGATCTTCTAGCTTTCATAGTGCCTGGTGAGAAGTCTGAAATAATTCTGATAGCCCTGCCTTTATATGTTACTTGACCTTTTTCCCTTACTGCTTTTAATGTTCTTTCATTGTTTTGTGCATTTGTTATTTTGACTATTATGTAATGGGAGGAATTTCTGTTCTGGTCCAGTTCTGTAGGCTTCTTGTATGTTCATGGGTATCTCTTTCTTTAGGTGAGGGAAGTTTTCTTCTATATATAATTTTGCTGAAGATATTCATCAGCCCTTCAAGTTGGAAATCTTCCCTCTCTTCTATACTTACTATCTTTAGGTTTGGTTTTCTCATTGTGTCTTGGATTTTCTGGATGTTTTAGGTGAGGAGCTTTTTGCATTTTGCATTTTCTTTGATTGTTGTGTTCAATGTTTTCTATGGTATCATCTGCACCTGAGATGAAGATCTTCTTTCTCTTGTGTTGTGTGGGTGATGCTTGCATGTGTGACTCTTGATCTCTTTTCTAAGTATTCTATCTTCAGGGTTGTCTCCTTTTGTGATTTCTTGATTGTTTCTCTTTCCACTTTTAGATACAGTTTAGTTTTGTTCATTTTCTTGACCAATTTGGTTGTTTTTCCCTATAATTCTTTAAGAGATTTTCATGTTTCCTCTCTAAAGGACTCTACCTGTTTACCTGTATTCATCTGTATTTCTTTTAGAAAGGTATTTATGTCCTTTTTAAAGTCCTCTTTCAGCATCATGAGATGTGATTTCACATCAGAGTCTTGGCATTCTGGAGTGTTGGATTATTTAGGACTCACTGTGGTGGGATAACTGGGTTCTGATGATGCCTTGTAGCCTTGGTTTCTGTTGCTATGTTCTTATCCTTGCCTTTCACCATCTGGTTATATCTGATGTTAGATGTTCTTGCTTTCTCTGACTGTGGCTTGTCCTTCCTGCAACCTCTTTGTCAGTATTCCTTGGAGGCCAGTTCTCTTCGAGAAGAACTTAGGTATGAAGGGCAGTAGTGCAAGGTCAGTTCTGGGCTGCAGACAGAAACCAAAAGGATCCTGTTCCCAGCTGTTCCTTGGGTCCTGTGACCTGATGGCTTTGAGAGTGATCCTATTAAGCCAGGAATTTGAACAGAAGTGGTGGTCATACCTGTGCTAGGAGTTGTGCTGACTCTGCTGGGAGATCAGCTCTCTCCTGGTGGGTGTTTTGTTTTGTTTTGTTTTGTTTTGTTTTGTTTTGTTTTGTTTTGCTTTGCTTTTTTTGAGGCAGGGTTTCTCTGTGTAGTCCTGGCTGTCCTGGAACTCACTGTGTAGATCAGGTTGGCCTCGAACTCAGAAATTCACCCACCTCTGCCTCCTAAGTGCTGGGATTACAGGCGTGTACCACCAGCACCCGGCTCCTGGTGGTATTTAGGTAAGGATCACTGTGGCAAAGGATCAGCTCAGCTGGCACAGATAGAAACCAGAAGGCTCCTGTCCCAGGCTGCTCCTAGGTTCCTGTGTCCTAATGGCTCCAGGTAGGTCTGTCTGTGCTGAGCAAAAGTGGTGGTTTTACCTGTACTCACTGGCTTGTTTGCATTCCTGGGAGGATAGCTCTCTCTCTCTGTGCTATTTTGATATGGATCCTGTGGCAGAGTATCAGCTCAGCTGGTGCAGACTGAAACTGGAAGTCTCTCTTTCTTTTCTCTTTCTTTCTCTTTCCCTTTCTCTTTCTGCCTATCCCATCTCTCCCTTTTAACCTTTCCTACCTTACTTTCTACCTCTCCTCTCCTCCTCACATTTTTATAATAGGTTATTTCAAAATTCCACCAACATTATCTCTCAAACCACATGCATATTAGAATAATCAAAGGGGTATTTAAAAGCAACCAAGTAAGATTAACTTTTGACAATTTCAAAGCTCTATCTTGTGGTAGAGTAATACTTTGTAGATCCACAAAGAAGGTGCATTCTGCTAGCTTTTCATACCAGCTTCATCACTGATAAATATATTTGTATTTGTGCATACAAACATATATAGAGCTATATAGTGATATATAGGTTATGGATAGATAGATATTGATAGTTAAATTGTAGATGACACATGATAGATTGTAGATAAGTACATAGATTGTTGATAGATAGATGATGAATGGTTGATAATAGGTAGAAAGGTATAGTTTATCAGAGTTAGGTAGATAGGTAGATAGATAGATAATAGTTGATAGATAGATAGATAGATAGATAGATAGATAGATAGATGATAAATAGATAGATTCATTAATTCTTCCATTCAATTTTAAAGAAAACTAAGCATAGATTCACCTGCTATAGAATTCCTAAACTTACATTTAGAGTTCATATAAGGTTTGGATAAGCAACATGTTTTATTCTGTTTTGCATGGATGATAGAGTCTCATTCATAAACTTACATTAATCAACACATTTAAAATCATTGATTGCATTTATAAATTGTATGTATATATTGCATTTATTCATTAACTGTGTTATGTAGTAGTGAGTGTACATTTTTTTTTTTTTGCCAAGGCAGACATGCAGTCATTAAAAATCATTACAAAGGAACTGATTCCCCCTTCTGCCATATTGCGGGTCCTGAGAATTAAAATCCAGTTGCCAGTGTGGCAGCAATTATCTTCTCATCTCACAGTTCCCATCTATTCTAAAGCAAAATTATTTCAACATTTCAACACAATGTACTAAATTCCTCTGTGGTTAATTTGCCTAATGGCTTTTATGCCAAATTTTCAAAATCAAAATAACACTAGTCCATTATTTAAAACACAACCTTGATTATTTCAAAGGGTTATTTTCATCATTATGTTTTTCAATAAAATGAGACAAATTTCAATAAGACAAAATAGCATTCTTTATATTTCAAGGAAGGAAGTTGCTAGATAGTACTAACAATTATGAATGAAAAATCATCTATAATTTGATAACTATGTATATCAAATTTTTGTTATGTGAATAACAATGTGCAGTTTTAGTTTTGCAATATGTGTGTTGCAATGTTTTAAAACCAATTAAATATTGTATTATCTAAAACATTTTGTTTCAAATGCCTAATTATTCTTGCTTGTTTCTCTCCAGCCCAGTAATTAAATTCTTTTAAAGCTTATGAAATAAATTTCAGGAAGATGTCTTTAGACAGTACTCATTATCTTTGTTTAATGTGATCAAATTATGTAGTAATTTGTCAAAAAAACAAGCAGACTAGGCATGAGATAGTGACACGAAGATTAAACAGTGAACAAGGGATTGAGAAAAAGGTTCAGAGGGCTGGATGTTGCTTCTGGTCAGCTGCATGAAATTTCTAAAGCTAATGAGAGTTTTACTTTCTACTTATTAATTGAGCTTCCCTTTAGAAATCCCTAAATCTTGAGGATCTTAAGAGTAATTGTTACATAATAAAGACACATCTACCTATAACTGTTATGTACAAAGAAAAGACAGTATAAGAATTTAATAATGTTCTCCAAGTTTAGTAGCATAGTAAACTGCTCAACTATCTATAGCCATTGCATAGCATTACTGCTAAAGTCACTGACAATGTGGTTTTGGTTGAGAGGTTTGTTGTCATAAGAATTCTCTATCTACCTTATCTTTACCTTGTATAATCAAATTCAAATCATACATATTTTAAGGAAAAATCATTCTCTTCTTATTTTCTTTAACAACAAATTCATTTATTTCTAAAACCATTTAATATATAATCCCAATTATAAGTTTGAATTAAGAAAAATTAATATTGATTGAGACATCTGTATATAAAAAAAGATTCTTCTGAATGATTTTATAATGAAAAGAAGGAAATTGAACAAGAAGAAACAAAACAGAGTTGTAACATAAATGGGTAATAATGCAATGAAGGAGAATGAGATTATATTCTTTGATGAAGTGTGATACAACTACCTGTGTGATTTTGTAGTCTTCTTTTCCTCCTAAGAAAAATATATTCCATTTATAAGCATGACTGAAACATCATACATATCAAAAAAGAGGAATAGTCTACAAAATGCCCACATAGCATACTTCAGCTTTCAAGGTTATAAAACACAATAAAAGAATGAGCAAACATCACAAACAAATTGAAATGAATGCTACAGTATAGGAATCTGACTGGAAGAGGTTATCTTCTTTCAGTTGAGCTTTTAGAGGAAAATAAAAGGCATGTAGAAGGAAATAAAGGGAAGTGAGCATCTAGATCCAAAAGAGCTAATTAAAAAGATGAGACCATGAAAGGTTTGTTATAAAATAAATAGATATCTTTGGGGAAAAAATAACAAACATGGCAAAATACAATGCTGAACTGTTATACAGAAGCCATAAAATAGAAAGTTCTGTGTATCAGAATATGAGATTTCAATTTCTCTTCTCAAAATGAGGAAATAGGAAAGCTGTTCTAGGAAACACCTTGGGACCCACATATACAAATCTCATTTATTTTTATGAAGGATTCATGAGGTATATGAAGGAAATTAGAGACAGCTTCATATTCATTCATTTTAATCAAGGAGAAGAAACTGAAACCTCAAATTTTTCAATGACATGAAAAATAAAGAAAATGTAGAGAAGACAGAAATGTTAGTGAATCATTTCCAGTATGTTTGAACAGTTCATTTGAAAGCACTGTAGAGAGAGTAACCTTGACCAACATTCAACTTTCATAGACTAGGCCAAAGAATGGTATTAAAAACTGAACTATGGAACACAAGATAAACTAAATTGGTGATAAAAACATATTATCTTCTTTTTGTTGTTGTTGTTAATTTTTACATTCCAGATTTTATCCCACTCCAAGTGTACCCTCTGACTTTTCCACATACCATACTTCTATTCCAGTCTCCATGAGGATGTTTCCACCACCAACCCCCCACCCAACCCCTGTCTCCCCACTCCCTGAGGCCTCCAGTCTTTTGAGGATTCGGTGCATCTTCTCTGACTGAGTCCAAAGCCCATAGTCTTCTGCTGTATATGTGTTGAGAGCATCATATCAGGTGGGGTATGCTGCCTGGTGGGTGGTCCAGTGTGACCTCCCCCTGCCCACTGCTCTCAAGAATAGCAGCCAGCAACCTGACCACCCACCTCCTGAAGAACAAGAAGAACTGGTTTCCAGCCTTCAGGGGAGGGGCTTGGTCTGCCTTTGTTTCTTGGGACACTTATTTCAAGGAGACACTCAAAAGAATAAACATGTGATCTAATTATATGAGCTTTACTCCCATAGTAGATGCATTTTTATAGGATGCATGTATAAATCTATAACAATATAAAATATGTATAGAGGCATATTTTTAACAATTTATCTTTTAGATAACAATTATTAATTTTGCCTAAAAAAAGGCTTGCCATGTAATAAATCAACCATCAATGTTTTGTAATAACCAATTTGGTTGCTGTTTGAAACAAGGAACAAAGGTTTTTTACCTTGAAAGCAGAGGTTTAGGTCTTCCACGGGGCAAACTTAAGATGAGGTTAATATAAGATAAAGCTAATTAATATATCCTAACAACCTTTAAAAATCATTTATGTAAAAATTCTAAAAGTCCATAGTTAGGAGAAAAGGCCTGTAATGAACATTCCATGAACATTATACACTGAAGAATTTAAGATCTTAGTTTCTTGTATTGAGATAGAGACAAAATATCTTTTCTCACTTAAGGTAAGGGTACTCACCATTCCTTAAAGAAAAAACCTAATGAAATTGTTTTATTGCTTCTTTAAAGTTAGAAGCAAATGCTTTTATAATTGTCAGAATGTAAAGCAAAAAACACAGTATAAATTTTGTATGGAGTAGACAGGCCAAATATTAATGCCTTATTGACCTTTTATAGATTTGAACTGCATTTTAAACCACACCCGGATAAGGATGTAAGGAATGTCCTTTTAGTCAAACATTCCCTCCTTGAGGCCTGTAAGGCAAAAATAGTTTTTCACAAGCTTCCACTGAGGCAGCCCCAAGCCTTGTATTAATTCAAATGTAAATTCCCCCGCCCCCTTTTTTTTTCTCCCAAGGACCCACCTTGAGTCCTTATCAAGGACTTTACATGCGGTTCCTCAGACTTAACCACCTTCTAATCTGAGCTTTTTATCTAAGACCAGACCCAAACCCGCCTGTCCAGTCCAGTAAGGACACCTTGAGGATTGAATAACCAAAGGAACCTGTAATTCCAGGATTCCGGGAAAGATCCCAGTTTCATAGTAGTCAAAGGAACCTGTTTGATATCAAATAAATTTCCACTGAGATCTCCCTTTTAATTTTGGAGGGTTAAATTTTGCTTCTACCATTGTTGCCTATAAACTTGTGGAAAAGTAGCAATAGGTCTATAATGGCCACAGCAGTATTATTCTTAAAATTATCTTAATTACAAATTATGTTAAGAATCATGAGCCTTTAACCAGGCACAAACTGCAGCCATTAGCACAGTGGCAATTTTTATTGTAACTCAATTTTTCCTTGCAATATTAAAGCACAACTGCAACTTTGGAAGCAAATCCCAATTTTAAACAATCTATTTTCTTTAAAATCAATGGCGAACACATCATTTTTACAGCACAAGGTTTGTCTGCCTGTTCTTATGTTCAAGTGTATGACAGTGTAACTTATTAAAGAGACATTATTTTAAATCGTATTTCTTATAAGTCCAATCTCCAGGCCAAGATTTGCACAAAACACCATGCCAATTTAGAAGTGTCTTAGAGGCCTGTATTTCCTAGGTTGCGTCATGCCAGGTGTAGCTAGTTAAAATGGCTCTGACACTGAATCACCAGTTTTAAACTAACCTTTTCTTAATAACACTGTACCTTTTAAATCATAACCAATTAATTTATAACTCTATAGTCAAGATATGTAAAGCCTTATACCATTAAGATTAATTAAAAACAAGAATAAAGCAATTACACGAATCTTATAAGTTAAACCAGAATTTTCCCAAACTGGAGGTTATTAGCCCTTTAAGAGAAAAAGTTGAGCACATTGCCGTTGCCACTGCCAGGTCTACCAGCTCATGGCCCGCAGAGTTCCGGGGTAGCCGGAGCAAGGCCAAGTAACTTTGAGGCGCTAGCACTCTGCCTCTACCCGCTTACCAGGGCCAATTGCCTGTGGCTCGCAGAGTTCCAGGCTCTCTCTGGCAGCCACTGTTATTGACCTATGTCCCATGATGCGCTCTGCCTCCCAAGTGCTAGGATTAAAGGCGTGCACCACCATTGTCCACTGCTGCACATTTTTTTTCCTTTAGCTGTGTTTTACTCCTTCTTATGAATGTGAGGCACCTCAAATTAGCCTCCTCTGTGTAAACTAGGACTGCCAGGACTGCCAGCAAATAAAGCTTTTTTTACCATTTTTTTTCTTTTTAACATAAAACATAAAAATGACCAGTCATTCAGCCAAACAAAACAATGGACAACACAAACTGACACACATAAGAACAGGTTTTGGTGCATCAAAGGACAAACAATAGACAGCGCGGGAACTTGATGTCCCAAAGAGATCCAAATATCTTAATCGGAACTAAGGAGATCTCCAGTAGGTTTCAGAGAGAAAACAGGACATCGCCAGGTTTTTTTGTTTGTTTGTTTGTTTGTTTTTTGATACCGTGTCCTACACATGGAAAAACTGCTTTTCTGAAACCTGCTTTTACTCTTGTTTAAGATTTAACCAGGAGGAAAGAGGATGCCTAGTCGAACACACACACCTGTGGAGGAGGGGAGGAGAGCCCAGGAATTTCTCTGCAGTTTAGGTCTTACATTCTGCCTGTGAGAGGTTTTCCTCCGGTTGCCTCAGCAGCAGTTTCTGACTTCTGGGTCTCCCCTGTCCATTTTTGCCTAGTTCCTGTCCAGGGAGATAGCCCTGGGAGAGCATTTGTTGAGCAATAACCTTATTGGGACTACACATAAGGACTTTCATTTGAGAGAGAATGTCTCTTCCCCAGAGGTTAACAGGCAGACCAGGGACCACAAAGGGCTGAGTAGAGCCAGTATTTCCCTCACTGTCCTCCCAAGTCAGCAACTGTGAGCTCTGGAGAGTATTTTTTGATTGTCCAATCCCCTGCAGATGGGTCAGAAAGACTTGCAAAGGCCAAGCGGTGGGCCAAGCATTTTGCGAGATCACAGTAGAATCGGCACCTGAGTCTAAGAAGCCCTCAAAGCTTTTACCATTTATTTTAAGGCTGATCATATAGGATGATCTCTGGTGATTGCCTGGACCCAGTAACGGTCTGAGGAACATGGCTGAGAGGAGCCACGCTGCATGCCTATCATTGGGTATAGGGTGGCAGGCCACGTGGTGGAGGGGCTTGTTTTGCCTCTGGCTTTTTCTAGGCATTTGACTTTGAAATAAATCTTAAAGTTAGAGTGACCATTTGTCCCTCGTAGCTCCTTTAAGAGGTCTACTTGCTCTCTGCAGCTTTTCTCCTCCAAGTTGGCTTTCTCCCCAGGGGGTCTCTTAACTTAATAGCATATCAGCAAGGGATGGGTCCCTCGGGAGTGGAGGATAAAGAGAAGTTACAGGAGCAGATGGGACTCAGACCTGTCTATAACGACCTAGGAAGGTTTCGGAGAGTTCTTTTTAGGGGAAAGAGAGATCACAGAAGCTGCCCAAGACAAAGGGTGGAGGCAATATTCAGCAGGGTCCCAGTAACTAAAGAATTTATCAGACATTGCTTCACCTGTACCTGTTTTCAAAATATTATTAATTTCTTTACCAACCCTGTTCCACATTAGCTGGTGAATGTCAGGTCCACTTAAAACCAACCAAGGACATTTATCATGACAAAACAAAAGAACTTAATTAAATCTTTTTTCTTAACTCTTACTCCTCTCTCCAAGAATGATTGCTTGATTTCTCCTATGAATCAAGCCTCTTTAGCCTCTTTTTTCCCCCAATGACAATTGGACGACAATGTTTGGCCACTTACCTGCCCCTCCAGCGAAGCAAGAGTGATGCGGTCTATGGGGTCCTCCTTTTCCCAGGATTTCTCCTCAGTTGACCGTACTTCGGGTTCCTGGTTGGGGCACCACTATGACCCGTCCAGCAGGTCCAGTTATTCCAGGGTCTCGAAGAGGCACTACCTGAGAGTCAAAAATGGGAGGAAGAGAGACGGGGGCCAAGCATGCTAACAAAGTCAGAGTCAATCTGGGTTGTGTCAAGGTCTCATTTAATGTCAGGTTTTAAGGTTTACAGAGAAGGAATTGACCTTCACACACTAGCAAAGGAGGGAAAGGTGGAGACACCCCTAGCAACCGAAGCAGGAAGCTAGGAGGTCATCTGGTGAGGACACCCAGAGTTAACGCTGGCAGGAACATTCCGCAGTTGGAGCAGGAACTCAGGAACTCGCACTCTTGCAGTGACAGCTTATGGGGAAGTCTCTAGTTAACTGTTCTCATATTTTAGCAGCCACCACCTTAGGGCCATGAGTAAACATTAAATCTGAATAGTTCAGGATGGCTTCCCACATAGTATTTCATTCTTTTTTATAACATTTTGCTGAATGTTATTAAAATAATAGTACAATTTATTTGATTAAACTTAATTATAAAATTATACTTTCAAATATAGCTAAATTCTATCTTCATAAACATTAGAGATTCATCCAGACTAAGAAAAGAATCAGTTTCTGAGAGGTTGTTTAAACATATACATACACATACAAATACACATACATACATATACATACACACATACACACATATACACATACATACCACACACATACACACTACACACATACACATATATACACATACACTACACATATACACATACTTATACACACACACACACACACACATAATTCTCCATTGTATTTATGTGAATTTCTTAAAAAAGACAGAGGGGCAATAGCTGGTACAACTATGAAGGTGATTGATCCTATATCTGACAACTTGCTATTGATCAAAAGGGTCTACAGGGTAAATCAACTCATGTAACTTGTCCTCTGACCTCCTAATTCAAACACTGAAATGCATATGTTTGGATACACATCAATAAATAACAAAACAAAAACTTAACTAATAATATAATTATTTGATAACATTAATGGCAACTTGTACTTTTTTTTTAACCAACTATTCCAGAACCTTGTTTTTTTTTAATATTTTTATTTTCTATATTCTTTGTTTACATTCCAAATGATTTCCCCTTTCCTGGATCCCCCTCCCCATATGTCCCATAAACCTTCTTCTCTCCATCCCTTCTACAATCACCTCCCTCCTTTTTCTCTTTCCTTATATTCCCTTCCCATGCTAGATCAATCCTTTCCAGGGTCAGGACCCTCTCCATACTTCTTCATGGGAGTCATTTGTTATGCAACTTGTGCCTTGGGTATTCAGGGCTTCTGGGCTAATTAATATCCACTTATTAGAGACTGCATTCTATGTGTATTATTTTGTGATTGGGTTACCTCACTTAGGATGATATTTTCCAGATCAAACCATTTGCCTAAAAATTTTGTGAATTCATTGTTTCTAATTGCTGAGTAGTATTCCATTGTGTAAATATACCACATTTTCTGTATCCATTCCTCCTTTAAGGAGCATCTGGGTTCTTTCCAGCTTCTGGCTATTATAAATAAGGCTGTTATGAACATAATGGAGCATGTGTCTTTACTGCATGCCAAGGAATCCTTTGGATATAGGCCCAGGAAAGGTATAGCAGGGTGCTCTGGAATTCTCATGTCCAGTTTTCTAAGGAACCACCAGACTGATGTCCACAGTGGTTGTACCATCTTACAGCCCCACCAGCAGTGGAGGAGTGCAGAACCTTGTTTTGTAAATGAGAGAGATTATGAATTTATTTTCTAATTTTATTTTAAGTACATTTATTATTGGTGTTATCATTATCTTTTAGCTAATCTTTCAAAATATCCTTGTTCATTTTTCTACTTTGTATGATATAGTTCCAAAAGTTTATTGCCTATTATCCTGAACAGAATTGTGCCTTCACCCCAGCCTCACTAAACAAACCCCAGAAGGTTTACAAGCTAGCTGGGATCACCTGGCATTGGTGCATTTGAAACTGCATAACAGAGCTTTGAGGTGTTGACCACCTGCTGAGCTTGCTTTGTAACTCAATCCTGCTGAAACAAAGAATGGGTCTGTGGGACTTTGAGACTTAATCAGAAACCTTTGTCTTGGCTTCATTCTTCTCTCACCTGCACATCCTTTTTCATTTCCAGCCTCCTTTGCTGGTAGCCTGGGTTTATCCACGGCTACTGGACAGCTACAGGTGGCACCCAAAGGAGGGAACTGAACAGAGGGTTGGGTTTGGGGGGGAATCAATGGAGAAAAGCTGTCTTGGAGGAGCTCCACAGAAAATGGAAAAACATGGTATCCTGCATGATGCTAAGCAACAAACAGCATTAATGTTAACGCTAGACATTTCATCCTTTGGAGACTGTTGTGGGAGTTGCAAAAAGGATACAGGCTAGGCTGGGACAGTATCTACCGACCCCATGCTGATCTCACCTAGGAGTTGACAATGCATATGGGACAGGAGAATTCTATATAGGCATTTGTCCACAGTCAAGAGCTGCATCAGGTGAAGGCATTCAACTGCAGCCAAGAACTGCATCCGGTGAGAAGAGCAGGATTTAAAATACAATACAATACAATACAATACAATACAATACAATACAATACAATACAATACAATACAAGAGAGAAAAAAACAAGAAACAGAAAAACCAAAAACAATAAAAACCAAATATGAGAAAATTTCTTAGCTCAAGTATTTTTATGCTGTGCATGTTTCCCAGAAATGGGAATGGTAAATATACAAATGACATGAGAAAGAGAGAAATAGAAAGAGAGAAAGGTTTCCAAAAGCAGTAGTCCTCTGTCCAGGACACATTAACATAAAAGAAGGAGAATCATCAGAGCTCTCCTAGGGACAGGAGGAAACCAAGAGTCATCCTGCTTCCTCTCTGGCTCCTACTGGAGATATCCTAAGTTCTGGTTACATCAAGTTCTCGTCCCTCTTTATTGTCTGTCATTGGTGCACCAATCATCCATGTGCCAACTTATGTCTTCTTTTGTTTTGATGTTTGAATGATTGTTGCTCTATGTTTCATGTTCAAAAGAAAAAAATGGTTAAAACATTATCTGCTCGATTTTCACCCCTTGATTTAGTTGTCCTGTTCGGAAGACAGTCTCAGTTTGCACAGCAGAAACTCATAAGTTGTCCTGCACCCTTAGCTAGTAGTCAAGCACAGCAGGAGAAGCCCTGCAAGGAGCTGAAAATCTGCTCTTAAAGGGGCCAATAACTTCTCAAGTTCTATGGCAAGTAAGCTGATGGTTGTTTTTTTTCTTAGAAAAATCTCTGCAAATGTGTTTATTGGGTTCAGGAGGTAACAAGGTACTCCTTTCATGAAATTATAGCTAGAAAAAGCAAAAAAAAGTTTGTTTGGTCTAAATATATAAGATTTGTGTAGCCACTTCATTTTTGTTTCTGATTGTTTTTAAAGGTATAAATATGTTCTGCACATCTTAGTTATGGAGTATCGGCTTATAAGTTACTGGTTTTGATTTAAAAAACATAATATTGGTAACAAGAAAGTTAGCTTAAAACTGGTAACTCAGGGTTGGATTCATTTTAAACAACACGTGGCATGAACTAACCCAGGAAGACAAGTCTCTAAAGATACTTCTAAATTGAGATAATATTTTATGTAATACTTATCTACAACTAGACTTACAAAGAACAGTACTTAAAACAATGTCTCTTTAATAAGGTATTAAAAGTATCACTGTCATGCATTCATATATAAGAACTGGCAGCTAAATTTGTAATGTGAAAGTAATGCCTTTGGTATTGATGTTAAAGAAAATAAATCGTTTGCTGGAGATTGAATTTTACTTTCCAAAATTGTGGTTGTGCTCTGGTGTTACAAAAGAAGCTTGAAGATTATAGTTAAACTGCCAGTGTTTCACTCTCTGCAGTTTGCAGTTCTATCCAAGGCTCAAGATACAGACCTGCTGCCCCTTTAAAAAGAGATCTCAGTAGGTTTTTATCTAATTGAGTCCCTAGGAATGCTGAAACCAGCTGGTAGAATTTTTGGAGCCTCATACAATCAGGGTCTGGCTATGGCTGCTGCCTTGCTGAAGTCTTTAGTAAATATTTACATTTCAGTTAATGCAAAGCTGAGAGCAACCTCAGCAGAGGCCTCTGTGATACTCCTTTTGTCTTGCAAACCCTGCCTACTGGGGCGTGCCTCTTGGGACTGGGAATTACTTTTAGGAATACTTTTATTATAACTGTACTTGCTAACCTTAAAATACTAATTGGAGAAAAACATTTTTAAATATTAATAGACACTGGAATGTATGTACTTACCACCAGGGGATTAGTTACTCCAGTCATCCAAAATAAAGTTCAAACTTTTTATGAAACTTTAATTAAACTAGGAACTTATGAAGGCATTAAAACTTGCCTACTTTAGCTGCCATTCCAGGAAATGCATATAGAATTATTATGGATTTGAAAGATTATTTTTATGTTGTTTCTTTGCATGCTGATAATTTTAAAGGGTCTGCTTTAGCAAGCTTGAATTTTTAAAGAACCTACAAAGTAATATCATTGGAAAGTTTTGCCTCAAGGAATGCCCAATAGCCTTACATTATGTGAATTAAAAAATTGTCTCTGCTTCAATACAAGGAGTTAGGACTTTGAATCTTTCAGTGTATACTATTTATTATAAAGAGGGTATTTTATTAGCTGATTTTTTTAAGAGTTTTACTACATGCCTTTTATAAAATGAGCTTTGAAATTTTTGATTAGTTGTTGCTCCAGAAAGGATTTAAAGGCAAGATCTTTTTCAGTATTTGGGGCCTCAGTTATATCCTAAACAAACTGTGATCCTGAAAATTCAAATAAGAAAAGATAGTTTACTTACTTTAAAAAAAAAAAAAAGGTTGTAGGAGATGTAAATTGGCTAAGACCTCACCTTCAGTTCTCCACAGGAAGACTTAAGCCTTTGCTTGATGCTCTCAAGCAGGATTCAAATTAACTGGTCAGGGACAAATAGCTTTGCAGTAAGTAGAGGAAGCTACTATAATCAATTGGTGGCTGTTTGTTTGCTTTATTGTTACTGATGTGCTCACAAAAGTCCTTTGGCAAAAGGGACCATTAATGTGGATTTGTCTTTCTTCATTTCCATGTAAAGTTTTAACATTCTATTAGAAAGCTGTTGCTGTGTTAATAAAGAATTGTAGGATAAAATATTGAAAGTAATTTGGAAAGAATATCTTAAGAACCTAATGAAACATTTATTCCTGCTTTCCAAATAGCAATTAAATTGGTTATTGAAGAATACTAATATTTGGCCTATTTCATAGCAAATTTTTAGGCAAAATTGATAATCATTATCCAAAAGACAATTTGTTACAACGTGCTTCTAGGCATGGTTTTATATTTCCTGTAAACATATGCATTTATAAAGAATCTACTGTATTTATAAACAGCTTATCTTTGGAAGAGAAGCATATTTACTTGGATGACTTATTTATTCTCTTGAGTTTCCCTCAACTTCGGCACAAATAATTGAACTATGTGCTGTAGCTGCTCTTTAAGAAATGTTGAAAATCAAGCTTTTAATTTATAAACTGATATAGCCAAAATATTGCTCATGACTTACAATTGCTTGGAATTGTTCTCTTTTAAGATACTGCTAATTCTCAAATTTTGCAGTTATTTATGCAAATACAAATCAAATTAAGAGAAAGTTTTGTGCCTTTAAAGAACTGTCTTTGTATATTTAAGAGCTCACACTGAATGCCACAGAAGGTTTGTATACCAGACAGATGATAGATCAAAATATTAAGAGTTTGTGACAATAATTTGGTATTTCTAGAGAATGTGCAAGTCAAATTGTAAAGACTTGTTCTCAGTGTCCTCAATTCTACCTGTAGCACATAATGGTGATAATCCTCAAAGACTTATAAATAATTAATAATTGCAAATGGATGGTACTGAGAGACCCCACCTCAATGTTTTTAGAACCCAAAACAACTAGCCCAGCACAGAGTAACTTGTTTTTCTGCTTTCAACTTGAGGAAAATAACCCACCCTGTTTTAGTTCCAATGTTTAACTATACAATGTCCCAAGGATGTTTGCTCCAGATAATCTCTAACTTTCCTTAAGGCATAAACTTTTGCCTGACTTCCTAATTCTGTACTTCCCCATTCCATGCATAATTTGTCCTCCACCCCTTGAATTTTGAATTGTGTCCTCTACTCCTTGTCTTGTGATTTTTCCTCTTTAAATGCCTCTGACTTCAGTTGCACAGGGTCCCACAGTCCTCTATCTCTGCGTGGTCTATGACTCTGGACCCCAGAGCTCTGGAATAAAAATTCCTCTTGTTATTACATCGAGACCGCTTCTCGCAAAAGATCTGGGTGACACCTTTTGAGGCATGGGGCACTGGGGCTCCCTTGGTTTTGGGGGGTCTTACATTTTCTTAGTGCATTGGCCAGGAAGTGTGATTATCCTTCCCACGCAAGAACCAACTTGGAGGTAAAGGGGATCCCCTCTGGAATGTGTGTGTGCCGATGGTGTCTTTGTTCTAAATGTCCTGAGTGTCTGTCCTGAGCTGTTTTCTGAATCTGAGGAAATGCTCTCTTTTGGTAGCAGCTGTTCTCTCAGCTTGTGAGAACCAGAGGACCATGGTGAGTAGACATGCTTTTTAGACCACAGGCTGTGACCCTGGGAGCCATCTCAGGGAGTTTTGGGGGAACTCCAGGGACCCTGGAAGATTCCCATCTGAGTGTTGGAGAGGACACAGTAGTTCTACTGAATTGGAGAATGTATATGCCCTCCCAGCCGACTGGTTTTCTGATCTGGTTCTCTCCATCTCAATGGAGATGAATACTTGTCAGCTTTATGTGTCTTTGTCTACAGTTTGACCACTAGATGGGTGCCGCGGTTTGTTTTCTGTCTGTCTCTCCGTTTGTCAAAGTCTGAGTCTATAAACGTTCCTGAAAATTTTGTTTTTACTTGTAAGCTTCTGGGGCTCGGAGAGCCTGTCTGGTGTGATGCATTCGACTGGCAGCTGCTGCTAGAGTCGAGACCACAGGGGTCTGGAGGAAGCTTTAGACCCTGGACAGAGCTGAATATGGCTCTCCTCCATCTGGAAACAGCAAGTCAGTAACGACAGAAGCCATGCTTTGCTGAAATCTGGTTTATCTGGTCCCTGCAGTGTGTGCAGGGGCACTTGGTGTCTGAAACTGTGCCCCTCTAGGGGCAAATTGTGTGATTTTCCTTGCTCTGTATTCTTGAATCTAGAAGCCTGATGGTGGCAGGCTCAGGCTGTCTATTTGGTGTTGTTTTGTATCATGTTCTGCGTTCTTGGACTTAGACGGATGATCTTGTTTGGACTTTAGACTGACTGAAAAGCAACACTCTCTGTGGCACCAAAATCAGGTCATGTGATTCAAGTGCGCCAACTTAGAACAAAAGGAAAGACACAATACTTGGACTCTGACACCCCCTGGTGGGGAAAATAAGTCTTGTCAAGATGCTCAATGTGGCAGGTGCGAGAATTTTGGGTTTAAGTTGGTACAGATGGTTTATTTCTTTTATTTTAAATTGTTTAAATTATAATGATCGATGTGATGTTAAACTTTGTGGTTATATCGTTCCTCTGGGAGAGAGGTCAAAATAAGCGAGACCTCCAGAAGACTAGATTCTAAAATATTAAATGAAAAATCTGTCTTTGTGATACTAAAATCTTGTTTTGAGATTTACATTACAGAAAATGCTACACCCCTTCATATCTCAACATCCATATTCAGATTGAAGAAATGGTCTTTCTAGAGAATATAGAAATGGTCAAATTTAAAGTGGTGAGAAAATAAAATTAATTATATAGACATAATTTCATTTGATAAAATTCTTTATAATTGTTATTAAGTTCAAGGCATAAGTTCTTATTTGATACAGGTTTTATTTTGATGCAAAATCAAAATACTAACTTTTCATTGGTATAAATACTAAAAATTTGAAAGTACAAGATTTACATTCAATTCTTTGTTGTTATTATTATTGATCTGAGATGTTTAAGCCTGTGAGTTTAGGTCCAAATAGAAATATAAGGCTCTGAGTTTATTGCTAGGGTGTTTTCTGGGTTTTAATCAGAAATAGCTGATGATAGCTTAACCAAAAACAGTCCACATTACTTTACATAGATAGTTGGTTTTCAAAAACATCAAAAATACATGGAATATGATGTTTAAGTCTTAAAAGCTGTGTTAAGCATTCTATTTATTTTCAGTTAATATTGGTCACTCTTAGATTTCTGATGGTATTGAAGACTGTTAGTCTCATAGACAGCCCAAGCTGTATAATCTTGAGAAACCTGATATAGATTTAAATAAATGATTTTCAGGTGACATAAAATTTAAAGTCAAGACATGAGTCAATTCTTACAATGTTAATTTTTAAGTGTTAATTCTGACAGTCTTTTAAGATAATACAGATGAAAAGCTTCTGTTTAATTGACAGGGATGATAAACTAAGTGTTATGTCTATCTTATAGTTTATAATTTACAAAATGGTAATAATTATGCTCAATTGATATTTAGAGAGGACCACAGAGTGGAGCAGGAGAGGACCTGAGAAAACCTATCCTGATACCACAGTGGCTCTCTCACTAAGGGCATATTCCCAAGAGACTAATTAATCTCTTTGAAACTATGTTATTTGTAATACAGGAAGCCAAAAAGATCTCCCTCTCAGACAAAAGGTAAGAGGCACCTGAAAGACCAACACCAGACTCCATTGGCAGGTCTCGAGGGCATGGCAGCCCACAAATTTGACCAAGGTATGTAAGGATAAGCAGGGACCAGATGAGTCACCTACAGCTTTTCTAGAGCAGCTCATATAGGCATTCTGTCAATATACATGCTATGACTCCCGGGGCAAGGAAAATAAAGCTACTATGACAATGGCTCTTATAGACAGGGCTAGTAGAGATATCAGGAAAAAGCTTCAGAGGCTAGAGGGATTTGGTACAGGTTGCTGAGAAGGTCTGTAGAAGGATTTAGTGTAAGTTGTTGAGAAAGTCAGTAGAGAGATTTAGAACAGTTTGCTGAGACAGGGAGACAGAGGAGGAGAAGAAATGGAGAAAAAGAAAGAAAAAAATGACAGAGAAGGAAACTACAGAGAATCCTCGCTATAATAGTTAGAAAAAACAGAAAAGAGAGTGTATATACTGTAAGAAGAGAGGCCACTGAGCCAGAGTGTGCCCTAACAAATAGAAGCCAGGAGCAGGAATTCTCAGGTCTTGGGAAAAGTACCCCCAAATGGCATACCCAGGAGTTAACCCTCGGTGAAGACAGTGACTAGGGGAAATGGGGTTTCTGACCACCTCCCCCAACCCAGGATAACTGTGGGAGTGAAAGAGAAACCCACTCAGTTCTTGGTGGACACAGGGGCTCAACACTCGGTCTTCCAAGCCAATGACACTGTTTCCAAGAAAAGATCTTGGGTCCAAGAAGACACTGGCACCAAAATGCATTCATGGACTACCTCAAGAACAGTGGACCTAGGGATGGGATGGGTAGCCCATTCATTTAGGGTCACCCCAGTTTGTTCCTACTCTCTGTTAGAGTAAGACATACTCACCAAAATGAGTGAAGCAGATATGCTTCCTGCCCAATGGGCTGCAGCTAACTGGTCCAAAAAGAGAGACTGACCCCTGCTGAAAGTCACTATAGACAGGAGCAGTTTTCTCCATGATGGACAGAGATATGTAGGTGCTGCTATGGTGGACGGCACAAATGTCATCTGGGTAGAAGAATCTTTACCCCCTGGCATGTCAACCCAGAAAGTTGAGCTCGTTGCCCTCACCAAGAGCTTAGAACTTGGAACCAGCAAGAAAATCAACATCCACACAGATAATAGGTATGCCTTTGCCACAGCCCACATCCACAGGGATATATGCCAAGAGGACTGCTCACATCAGAGGAAACCAACAGGAAATCTTGGACTTCTTAGATGTCTTAATGAAGCCAGCAACTGTGAGTATTATTCACTTCCCAGAATGTCAAAAGGGAAAAGAATCAATGGGCAATAACCAGGCAGAGCAAGTGGCTCCAGGAATGGATATGCAGGAGTCTTTACTGGTTATGGGTCTGTAAGAGACACCCACTGGGAAAAGGGATAAAATTAAGAAACAGCCTCACTTAAAAAAAGGACTGAGATTTCTAGCCATCCTACCAACTATTACCAAGAGAAAGTGCACATAAGAAGGGAGAACTATAGTTCTCAGAAAGTAAGCCAAAGACTCACTAGGCCAAATGCACAGATGGATTCACTTAGGGGATTAAAAACCTGGTCCTGGCAGACTAAATGTATATATTTATGACTCAGGTTTTAGGATAGAGAGATAATAGAACAGTATAAGATATGCTATCAAGTAAATGGTTATGCAGCAAAGAGTAAACAGGACAAAAGGCCTAGAAGAGAACAGCCTAGAGTATATTAAGAGAATTTACAAAAGCTAAGGCAGGAGAATATGGTTGCAAAATACCTTCTAGCATTTATAGATACTCTCTCCAGATCGGTTGAGACTTTCCCCAGTAAGCAGGAAATGAAAGGATAGAAAATAATACAGCCTAACTCTAATGACCCCAAGAAATCAGGAGTTTAAAATGCTATCTCACTTTGTTAGAAACTAGGTAAAAGGTCACATTCCAGAGCCTGCCCTTTGTTTAGACCTAGCAGAAAGGCCTTGAATAGGTGATCCTGGCCCCACAAGGTAACTGGAAATGGGCTAAGCTTATCTTGCTTCTGTAAACTTACGCCATTACCCCTATGCAGGAGTTCACACAGCTGTAGACATTCAAGAAAATAGGAAACTAATTGGTCCACTGAGCGCAGGCTCCGATAATTTCAACTGATTGGCCTAAAAACTATGGAGTGGTACAAATAGATTGGCTCGCATTTTGCGGGCTCTCCATACTAAGAAATGATTGGTTTGTGATTCGCAGGCTCTGTCGTAAAGTTATAAAAGCTGTCACAATTCGGCACTCGTGGTCCTCAGTCCTCTACCCCTGCGTGGTGTACGGCTGTGTAACCCAGAATTCTGGAATAAAGAAATCCTCATGCTATTGCATCGAGACTGTTTCTCACGAGTGATTTGGGTGTCGCCTTCCGGGGTGTGGGGTGCTGGGGCACCCTCGGTTTTTGGGGGTCTTGCAGAAAGAGCTGCCAAGGTTAGAAAAAATTTCCCGAGTTTCAGATTGCCCAACGTAACTGGATCAGATAATGGTTCTGTTTTTGATTCTAAGGTAAGTCAGAAATTGACAGAGATATTGGGAACTAATTGGAAACATTATTGGACTACTGTGCCCAGGGCTCAAGACAGGTAGAGAAAATAAACAAAACCCCATGAAACACCTTAACTAAATTGACTTTGGAGACTGGCTCAGGCTGGGTGGTACTTCTCCCCTTGTTTCTGAACAGCCCCTACCATTTTAACCTGACGTCCCTAGAGATCCTCTTTGATACCCCAACGCCTTTGGTGTCCACTGGGCCCTCCCAGGAGGTGTCCCACAATATGAGATTTGCCTTAAATGCTCCAGGCATGCCAGAGACTCCTCACTGCTTCCAGATAGGTGACTGGATCTATATAAGAAGGCTTCAGAAACAGTTGCTGAAACACCGATGAAAGAAACCCTCACCAAATTGACCACAGAGACTGGTGTTAATGATTCGATAGCTCTCCTACCCTTTGTGCTCTTCAGGCCTTTGTTCTCTAGGCTCAAGGCATTCGAGTGGGTGAGGCAGGGAGTGTGGAAGCAGCTCTGGGAGGCCTACTCAGGAGAAGAAGACTTGCAAGTCCCACATAGCTTCCAAGTAGGAGATTCGATCTACATTAGATGCCACTGCACAGAAAACCTTGAGACTTGGTGGAAAGGCCCTTATCTTGTACTCTTGACCACCACCCTGCTTTCTGCTTTAATGAGACCCTTTGTAATTTTAGCCCTTTTGCTTACAATTGGAACCTACGTGATTAACTGGTTAATAGTTTTTATTAGGGAACGTATAAGTGCTGTGCAGATTCTCATGCTATGCCAACAATATCAGAGATGAGGGCAGGGCAATCCAGAATATATAGAGTCAGAGATTTAGTTCAATAGTTCTAAGATTAGAACTATTAATAAGAGAGGGAGTGGGGGATAAGAGACCCCCCCCCCCAACTCAATGTTTTTAGACCCCTAAACAACTAGCCCAGCACAGAGTAACTTGTTTATCTGCTTTCAGCTTGAGAAAGATAGCCCACCCTGTTCTAGTTCCAATGTTTAACTATACAATGCCCCAAGGACATTTGCCTCAGATAATCTCTAACCTTCCTTAAGGCATAAACTATTGCCTGACTTCCTCATTCTGTACTTCCCCATTCCATGCATAATTTGTCCCGCACCCCTTGCCTTGTGAATTGTGTCCTCCACCCCTTGTCTTGTGCTTTTTCCCCTTTAAATACCCCCTGACTTCAGTTGCACAGGGTCCCAAAGTCCTCTACCCCTGCGTGGTGTATAACTGTGGACCCCAGAGCTCTGTAATAAAATTTCCCCTTGCTATTGCATCGAGATCATTTCTCATGAGTGGTATGGGTGTCACCTTCTGAGCCATGGGGCACTGGGGCACCCTCGGTTTTTGGGGGTCTTATAGTACTCTTATTTCTGATTTTAGAAAAGTAAAATATGTACATGTGAATACTGATAACTTTTCAGACTTTCTAGTTACTAGTGCTTTAGCAGGATAAGCAACTAGAAATGTAATTATTCATTGCCTGCATTGCTTTTCTATGCTTGATATTCCAAATCAGATTAAAACAAATAATGGACCTGGCTATTACAGTCAAGCATTTGACATGTTTTGTAGACAATTTACTATTACACATATTACTGGGTTTCTTTATAATTCTCAAGGACAAGGTATTATGGAACTTTAAAACAATATCTTCTCATGCCCTGGCAATGGTGACAGGAAAACTGTATTCAACATATGTTCTTGACCCATATTTGCTTGCCTATATCCCAGATTGGACAATCTGCCTTGCTTCCAACTTTTAGACTTTGCAGAACAGAGAGCATGGAGACTGTGAAAACTGATTTAGAAAAATTAAACAAAACGAGAAGTTATAATGACTCTTCTTTTTCCTATAATGTGACCAGTTATTCCGACTCAATCATGGACTCATCTAGAAATCAATTCAATATTGGAAATACCAATGATGGAGGCTCAAATTTTCTATCAACCAGCTGAGTTAACTTGGAGAGTAGTCTCCACTTGTACTGGAGAGTGTTTTCTTTTAAGTCTCAAAGCCACCCCCATACACCTGGTGACCAGAATTTGTGTTTGATCTTTGCCAGTTAGCAGCTGATTTGAATACCTGGGGCATTCCTGCAGACAATTTTAATCTTGTTACTTTTAATTTTTGGGCATTGTATCTTAAACAGATTGGTTGCATTCACACATGATCACTTTTACCAATTATGCATTGTTATGAAGAGATGCATTGAGTGCCTATTTGTATTTCCTTCATGGCTTTGGTCTGAATTAGAAAGAGCGTGCTTTTAAAGACTGGTGGCCAGAGACAGTGTTCTTGAGCTCCTATAGGCCTAAGAAAGAGACAAAAACAGGTAAGAAGGAACAATATAGATGCATACCTAAAACAGGGATGGCCACCTAGCCACTTTATTCCCTAGGTAGGATCATGGAAAACAAATAAATGTTGTGATCTCTTGCAACCCCATCCAGCTCATCTTTAAAAATCAAAAAGGGAATTGTGCCTTCCCCTGGGCTTGTATAGGCTAAACAAACCCTCAATGGTTTTACAAGCTAGCTGGAGTCACCTGGCTCACTACATTTGCAACTTCCTAACAGAGCTTTGAGGAGTTGACTTGCTGCTGAGCTTGCTTTTTAACTCAATCCTGTTGAAACAAAGGATCGGTCTGTGGGCTTTGTCTATATAAATGCAGAGCTAATAATTAACCCTTGAGTCTTGAAAAGAAACCTTTGTTTTGGCTTCATTCTTCTCTCACCACCTGTCTTTTTTCATTTCCAGCCCCCCTTTCAGGTAGACTCAGTTCATCCATGGCTGCTGAACAGCTACACAGAATATATTTTCTTCTAAAGCAATTGTTTATTGATTAGCACTATTTTCCTGATTCATAATCTCAAATCCATCTCTGTGAGATACAAACTGTGGTTATATAATAGATTACACTTAAACGTGCTGCTCTGTAATTTAATCTGCTGTAAATCTTCTTATAAATAGTGAGTTTTGAATAAAAATCCCATAATTTTATTCTCATTAGAATTCACAAATTTTGCAACTATCTCTGACATCATTAGGAAATCCTATCTAATATTTATGATATTAGGTAATGATGATCTTGTGTTCATAAGAGTCTTCAAAGTTGAAAAAAATTTAGAGTATTTTTTAAAGTGTCAAATAGACCAATGATTATTTTAATTATGTATCAGGCTTAAGAATTACTTATAAAACAGTTAATTTTCCCCTTCTATTCAATCCTTCTGTTTTTCTGACATTTCATGTCCCTTTTCTTTGTTTGTTTGTTTGTTTGTTTGTTTGTTTCTCTCTCTCTCTCTCTCTCTCTCTCTCTCTCTCTCTCTTTCTTTCTTTCTTAGTGTCTTTCTTTTTCTTTTTTTTTCCACACAAGGTTTTCCTGTATGTTCTGAAAGGATGAGAATTACAGCCTAAAAATCCCCAGTGCCTAACTCTCAAATGACCCCAAGAAGTCAGAAGTTTAAAATGCTATCTCACTCCAAAGAAGCTCTAACTCCAGCCTTCTAAGGAGTCCCAAACACCTCAAATTCCAGAGCCCACTCTTTGTTAGAAAGGTTGCATTCCTAAGCCCTCCCTTTGTTAGGAGCTAGGCAAAAGGGCCTGAGAACTGATCCTGGCCCTATAAGGTAATGGGAAATGAGATAATTAGCTGCTTATCATGCTTCTGTAAACTACTTATGTCATCACCCCAACCTAGGGGTTTACTGAGCTATAGACCTCCAAGAAAATAGGAAATTAATTGGTCCACAGAGCACGGGCTCAGATAATTTAAACTGATTGGCCTAAAAACTATGGAGTGTTACAAATCAATTGGCTTGCACTATGCATATTCTTCATGCTAAGGAATGATTGGTTTCAGGTATCCCTCAACAGAAGAGTAGATGCAAAAAATGTGGTATATCTACACAATGGAGTACTATTCAGCCATTAGAAACAATGAATTCATGAAATTCTTAGGCAAATGGATGGAGCTAGAGAACATCATACTAAGTGAGGTAACCCAGACTCAAAAGGTGACTCATGGTATGCACTCACTAATAAGTGGTTATTAACCTAGAAAACTGGAATACCCAAAACATAATCCACACATCAAATGAGATACAAGAAGAAAGGAGGAGTGGTCCCTGGTTCTGGAAAGACTCAGTGAAACAGTATTCGGCAAAACCAGAACGGGGAACTGGGAAGGGGTGGGAGGGAGGACAGGGGAAGAGAAGGGGGCTTACGGGACTTTCGGGGAGTGGGGGGGGCTAGAAAAGGGGAAATCACTTGAAATGTAAATAAATTATATCGAATAAAAAAAATTAAAAAAAATATATTATTACCTTTTTGTAAAGCACCAGTAGGTTCGGGTAGAAAAATAACCAGAATCTATTAAAAAGTATATCAACAAGAAATAAAAGCAAAACTCAGAAAAAAAAAAAAAAAGGAATGATTGGTTTGTGATTCGAGGGCTTTGTTGTAAACCTATAAAACTGTCCCTATTCTGCACTCAGGGTTCCACAGTTCTCTGCCCCTGTGTGGTGTGTGACTGTGAACCCCAGAGCCTCTGGAATAAAAATCCTATTGCTATTTCATCAAGACTATTTCTTGTGAGTGATTTGGGTATCACCTTCCAAGGCGTGGGGCGTTGGGGCACCCTAGTTTTTTGGGGTCTTACAGTTCCATTGCCTAAAAATAAGCTTTTTCAACTTTTTCTCTAGTCTAGGCTGAACTCTACCTTGAGTCCTTCCTATCACTGCCTCTGAAGTCTGGGATTACAGGAATACCTTTTATGGTTTGAACTGGCTCCCACAGTTTTGACTTTTAACTCAATTAAAAGTCTGGATCTATGCTGAGGTCAACTCATTCACTGCAAAGTCAAGATAATACAAGCAGTATGTTCTATATTCTGAATAGTCTAACTTCAAATGTGGACATTAAATACCACTCTTCTAAAGAATTTATATATAATTCTTATATAATATGCAATTTGATATTTCATGTGGCAGGAAATATTAAAAGATGAGCCTGGTATTTCTCTAAAGGGTGGACAATGCTCCAGCACTCCTGCCGACACCATCAACTCTGTCTACCTACCCCCTGCAACATCTGGCTTGGTTGTCCTGGGAACCACTAGTACTTCCTGAGCCATAAACCCATGTAATCACTGATCCCACATTCTAGTAACTAAGTGGAACTGCCAACCACACGGTCGCATATCACAATTCCCAGTAACTCGGTAAACTCAAGACTCTTAAAGCTTAATTAACCAATCAGATTCGTGTATCAATATCACAGTTTACAAGATGTAAATAAAATAATTTCACAGTCAACTGATAATGATAAAGATTTATTCCAATTAACCTAATCTTATGATATCACAATTACTTTTGGCTGGTAAACACCATGAGGGTTCATGTCCAGAGCCATCTTCCTTCTCCTCCCACCCTGAGTCACTCCCTGTTTCTGCAACTCTTAGGTCTTCCTCCCTTTTCCCTGTACAATCACAGACCTCCTCTACACTAATGTAATTAGTCAGGGAAAATCCTGTGAAAAATGCAGTTTCTACAAAACAAATGCCTATTTATTAGTCTAAATTCATTTTGCCAAAGCTTTTTTCTATATCTATGTTAAATAAATGGTATATTATAACTGTGACTTGCTTGGAGAAGCTTGTATCTTCTAAAGCATTAAGAGCTATGCCATATAAATATACATATATCTTTTTTCTATGTCTGTATTGCATAAATCCATGAACCTACAGCTTATTTCTCTAAAGCCAGTGGAGCCTGTCAGATCAGTGTCAATACATGAAGTAGACTAAAGTCTCATGGAATAGCCAACTTTATTCAGAGAATCAGATAATTTATGCTCTGACTTTTACAAAAAGTCACATGTGTAAAATGTACAAGCCCTACATAGCACATAAGACCCATGGTACTAAAATGTATTGTTGCATAGAGGGATTTGAAAAATAACAATGGCCAACTGTAATAAATAATATGAAATATGATCATTCCTATCCAGACCTCTTGGGAGGCACACAAAACACATTTCAAGAATTACTTTGTTTTCAAGAATTTGAGGTCAGAAGACATTTGTCTTGTTTTCTTGGAGTTTTCTCACAAGCTGTCAGAATTCTCCTCACATGACTTCATTTGTAGTCTATTTCCTGACACCTACAAATATATACATACAAATATAATTATAGTAATATATAATTCATATATATATATATATATATATATATATATATATATATATCAAATCCCTCTATGCAACAACACATTTTAGTACCATGGGTCTTATGTGCTATGTAGGCCTTGTACATTTTACACATGTGACTTTTTGTAAAAGTCAGAGTATAAATTATCTGATATATATATATGTGGTATATATACATTTATACCGCATATTCAGTCCTACATTTTTTGAGTATATGTGATTGTATGTGAACACATAGTTGTGTGCAGTATTTTGTAATTGTATAAAATGTGTAAAGCATTGTCATTAATTATTTTATTTAAAAAAGCTATGTCTTCAGAAATGATAAGTGCTTAAGAGCATTTTCTATGCTTACCCATTCCTAAGCCAGAAGATCAAACATCATCTGTGAGACCATGTTTCCTAAAATTAATAATGGTCAAGTTGAATCTATAATGCTTTAGTGATGTAGCTGCCTAGGTAAGAAAAGCAATGACAACACGAGAAAACATGTGATCCTCAAAGGTGAAAACTCTATCACTAGATTAAAACAAAAAAAAAAAAAACAAACAAACAAAAAAAAAAAAACAAAAAAACTACCTAAAACTAAGCATTGTTGAGGGTAGAATTCTCATCCCTGGGAATGAGGCTGCTAATTGATCGTACGATGCTAAGTGGTATTCTCTGAAATCATATTCATATAACAACACTAAACAGACTCAGCAGGATGTATTCAATATTTATAAATTCATAAATAACCATTATAACAAGAAAAAAGGGAGTTTTGAGAGGAAGTCATGTGAATCCATGGAAGGAATTAGAGAGAATAAATGGGAGTGATAAAATTGTATATTATTTGTTAATTTTTGAAGTCATAATTTAATTGTAATTTACCCTTCCATTTCATCTTTTATACTCTCTCATAAAGTCCCTCCTCAAATTCATAGTCACATTAATTGCTATTGCATGTATATATTTATATATAAATACTAATGTATAATACTAATATAGTAATTGCAATTATATATATATATATATATATATATGTGTGTGTGTGTGTGTGTGTGTGTGTGTGTGTGTGTGTGTGTGTTTGTGTGTGTGTGTGTGTGTGTGCATGTTTACAGGTCTCTCCACTTGCAGATAATTTCATTTAACTAGTTATTGCCCGGTTTTTAAAATCTTTTTTAAGTACTACAATAAAAATTTTACAAAGTTAATCATAGGCAATAATGTAATTAAAAAAATATCATCAAGACAAATAATTTTTTATGTAAGGAAAGTAAAGCTCATTGATTCAGGTTAATAAGTTTTTTCAAACCCATGACATCAGCATTATTTCCACCTAATTTGGGAAAGTAGTAGAATAATAAGAGTTACAATTAATTCATTTCAGAAATATTCATGTGTATCTCAAGATGATGAGACTAAAATATGTCTAGCTTTTTTGCCATGTGAGATTATGTAATATAATATTGAGTGAAAGGCATACCAGCGCTGCTCCATTTTTCAAAAACTGTTCTGTTTTAGGAGAGATATGTGAGTATTCTTGCAAGCACAATATAGAAAGTAGTCTGAAGAAGTTTCAGATTGATAAGTAACATTTATTTCTCTGGCGAGTCATTGTGCTCTCAGGAAGTGACTTTTAGTGAGAACACCCATGTTTATGCTGAATTACCTGTAATGCCACCTGAAGGTACAGAGGCACCTCACCATTAGGAAGACTGATGTTCCTCCAAGTATTGCTTTGCATCAGACATTTCAGCCTTAACATTAGCTGAAGAAGAAATAATGAGTGTAAATGAAATGAGTTCTAATGATTCCAAGAGAGGCAGGAGAGCTGTAACACACCATTGAGAGGGCACTATTGCTGCCAGGAAAGAAAACCCAACAACTCTCAAAACAAGCTAATCATGTGATTTAGAATATTTTTTTCTTTTCTCATCCTTTCTGCCTTGTAGTTAAAAATATAAGGACCACACTTTTATTTCTTTTATCCTCTAGTCAACACCATGAGATTTTTCAGAATAATGGAACAGAATCAAATAATTTGATTGATTTTTGAGTGTGTATCTTTCTAACAGCATAAATTTTGTTAAATATGACAGATGGCTCTTTCTTTGTATTATCTAATCTGAAAGCCCCTTTGTTATCAAGCGTCTGTCACCAAGCACATATCTGTCAGAAAACTCTGTATTTTCAAAAATATCAGTCCAGGTGTTTGTGTGTTCAGTAAGTTCTCTGACCCTGTGATATTAGTTTATCTTTTCTGGTCTGACAATTGTGAAACAAGCCAGATATAATCTCTTTTCTCTCATTAAAAATGTTCTTTCCTAAAATGACTTCTCACAATAATTCTATACTTATCCATTCTTACCAAAATTCAATGAAAGATTTCAGAAAGAGGTCATCACTCCTAAATATAAACGAATAACACCAATGAAGAGTTGCTGCAAAGTACTGAAAAAGAGAAAGAGGGAAACTTCATTCCACTCAAGAAAACAGTTAAGCAAGAAGCCATTATGATTGTATATATTTATGTACTATGCCACAACTATTATATTTTAGTTTCTTAAAAATACTGCTTATTTAAAAATACAGATTTACATAAACCATTTAGAGAAGATTATTTCAATAACTACATTTCCTCAATGGAAAGACTATCTAAAAAAGAAAAAAAAGCAGAGAAACATCAGAATTAGATTGCTTCATATTGCTTTTGTCTCTTAAATTTATTATTAAGTCATAAAATAATGATGTTTATAATGTTTAAAAAAATGATTTTTGTGTAAGCTGAAGAATAGCCCTTTAACCTAAGGGAAGAATTCTTGCACACATCACATAAATTTAAATAAAGTTAAAAATCATAATTGCCCATTTTATTACTTATATCACAAAGTTAACAACATTCATTTACATTTGTTTTTCTCCAGTTTCTCTTGCCTTATATTAAGGGAGATATGTCACAACAAAGTTTCTTCCAACTAATTATGGTTTAAGAAGATTGCATAGTCCTTGGACAGCCATAACTTGAATGAATCTTTAACTGTACATTTTAGATTTTTTTCTTAACTAAAGCATTTTAGTTTTGTGTTTTTTTATCATTGTCCCTGTAACTTTTTCTGTCATTCCACATTGTCATTTGTAAGATCACTCAAAGACTCTGGAGATGCTTCTAGAAGCATAGTAATGCTTAATTTATGTGCTTTTCAAAATGTTTTTATTTATTTGCAATTTCTTGTTTTGATTTATGGTTTTAATAATGTTATTTTCTCTTTAAAGGTCTATGTATGCATTTTAATGCACATTGCAGTGGCCTATTTATTCTTTTATTCTGTCTCACTTGGCCAGTGTTTTGAATGTGAAATGTTCCCCACAGGCTCATGTGCTGGAATACTTGGTCCCCCCGGTGGTGTTGCTTAGACAATTGTGAGTTTAAAGGAAAAGAAGGGCATGCTGGTACAAGAGCAGTGGGCTTTGAAGTCTATGCACACCATCTTTTATGAAGCCACTGCTTCTTGACACAGCAAGTTGCAAAGAGCTTCAATTTTATGCTTTATCTATTGAGGACTGAGAAGATCCACCCTCTATACTTATCCCTCCTTGTTAAGCTAAAAATCTCTGTATCCATGAATCAAAATCCTTCTTTAAATCACTTCTCTCAGAAACTTGTCATGATTATTAGAAAGTTAAATAACAAAAAGATTCCTTCTACCTTTCATACTGTTGTCCTTAAACACAAACCATTTCTTCATTTGGACATTTCTTCATTTTGGATATTTTTTAATTTACATTTCAAATGTAACCCCCTTTGCTGATTTCCTCTCCCCAAACCCCTATCCCATCCCCCTCCCCCTGCTTCTATGAGGGTACTTCTACACTCTCCCATCCACTCCTGCCTCCCCGCCCTCACATTCCCCTACACTGGGGTATAAAGCCTTCACAGGACTAAGGGACTCTCCACCCATTGATGCACAAGGACATCCTCTGCTACATATGATGCTGGAGTCATGGTTTGCTCCATGTGTGCTCTTTGGTTGGTGGTTTATTTCCTGGAGGCTCTGGGGTTACTGGCTGGTACTTATTATTGTTCCCCCTGCAGGGTTGAAAACCTCTTCAGGTTTTTGGATCCTTTTGGGATCCTATGCTTATTTTATTGGTTGGCTGTGAGCCATGGATAGTTTGATCCACTTTCCAATGAGGATCAAAGTATCTATACTTTGGTCTTCCTTCTTCTTGAGCTTTATATGGTCTGTGCGTTATATCTTGGGAGCTCTCCATCATTCCTTAACAACAGTGCAGATGATATCAGCAGATATCTTTTGTGTAGTTAAGTGAACTTTAATTACTTAAGGGTTAAGTCTTAATTAGTGCTTTTGATAATCAATGACATCATCAGGAATGAACTGATCCTTGATTTCTGATCCTACATTTATGACTGTTCTTATACACATTCCCTCATTTTTAACCATACTTTTCAAAATTCAACAATCCTTATACTGTATGTTTATTTCAAACTCATGGAGTAGGAATGTGGAAAGTAATCTAAGGTATTACATAGTTTACTGATCTCTTTCTCTCTCTCTCTCTCTCTCTCTCTCTCTCTCTCTCTCTCTCTCTCTCTCTCTCTCAGTGTTTTCTATTAGCACTATTGATTCTCACTGTGAGGTTCCAATAATATTGGGAAAATAATAAATACAGGAATATATGTGAACTTATGGCTTCCTCTGGACTTAGAAAACATTTCTCTTAGGTATAAAGATTAGAAAAAATGATTATAGAATGAAATTCCACTAAATATTAGGAAAAAAACCATTGTGATTTGATTAGCATAAATGTTTAAAAAAATTAGAATATTAGTCTTTGGACACAACTGTAGTGAGATAATGTTCCACTAGCTCTAAAATTGATCAAGGCTTGAATCATTCATCCTAAAAGTTGCCTGTTGCCTATGATTGTTGGAAAGCAGGCATTTAGAAAATATGATTGCTCTATTTTCCATCAGATAAGAAGTTATATAGAAATGTAGCCGCCATGTTTGAGAAGAGTTGAAGATAGAGCAAAATTCCTAAATGAATGGAGGAATAGAAATACACACACACATACACACACACACACACACACACACACACACATAAACATGCTCACACACGTATATGCATACACATATACATACGCACACACATATTCAGACACAAATGTACATGCATAAAAAATCAGCATCTTATATTATCAAATCACTTAAAAAAATCAAAGATGTTTTTGCAACAGATTTTTGTGATTCCATTTAGCTGGCCTTGCCTCTGAAGCCAATGAATTTCTTTTGTTCATGAATGATGATGGAAAATGGCCTCCTTGTAGTATATGTCACAACATTTGTTAAGGTTTTGAGAAACAAATAACCGAATCAAGTAAATTTTCACTACTCAGCTTTTTTTTTAAATGACATCAGAATATTTCTGACAAGTGGATAGAACTGCACAAATCATCCTGAATGAGGTAACCCAGATCCAGAAAGATAAATAAGTTATGTACTTGCTTATAGTGTATATTTGCTATAAAGAGATGGATAATCGTGTTGCATTCCACATTATAATTGAAGTAAAAAATTTTAGTGAAACACTTCTTCCTAGATATATATAAACTTAATATGTTTCAGAAAATGTTTTATTATATATTTTAAATATAACAGGAACATACTATATCCCAGATCTAGGGATAACTATAACTTTATTTTATTAGTAAATATTAATAAAATGTGGCATAAGATGTTAGCAAATAGACAGTTGACAAAACAATTTAAACTGAGGGAAATGTTCAAATATGTGAACATTAATGACAAGAAATATCTTGGGATAAGAAGGAAGATGAAAATATTAAATGACAAGATAATGAGGTGAGATTAAGGAGTAAAATTAGTAATGATAGAAATAGAAACTAACAAAGGATTTTAAATGGTGAAAAGAGAAAAACAATTATTAAAGTGTCAAAAATAATCTCATAGGGTGTTGCATTATGCTGAATATTGTCTTAATTCATACAAAGAATTGCTACCAATTTTTCTGTTTATCAAGTTAAAGGATTTTAAATACCAAATTTTGAGACTGAAATATATTAATTTTCTCCCTTTTCTGAATATATTTCTGAAAAAAGCATGTTTGCATATTTAATCAATTAAAAACCAATTTAAGAGATTTTTTTTCTTGAAACTAATTTGAAGGTTTGAAATACCACATGAACATAAACTAATAAAGGCATTGCTACTTGTGAAAGATAAAGTATAATTACTTTCTACTTCATTTTTAAAATTGCTAATAAATTGTAATGGGAAATGAAGTCCCATATAAACCTCAGAGAATAAATTAAGGTTTATTCCAAAAGTGCAATAATGTTGCAAAGATGATCTCCATATAATTTGGAAATTACAAATAAAATAAACTTGTGAAGATGCTTCTGGATATGTGTTATAATATAAGGTAATCCCAATTTAATATAAAATAATATAAGGAAAAAAAATGTAATAAATCATATTCTTCTAACATACATAAAGAATTAGCCTATTTTGCTTCAACTGAATATTGATCACCAAAAGCTGATTTGGTTAGGCAAGTGCTTATTTATGAATAATGGGTAGTATTATGACTTTTATCTTACATTTGGGAATATATTATTTGCCTTATTTGAATTTAAGTAGCATGATATATAGTTTAATTAAAATATTGGTATATTCTAAAGCCATGTGCTAGGATTATATCTTCTTTTATTTTTTTTAACTTTTATTTTTATCTCAAACATTACATCCTCACTGCACTCTCTTCGTGGGCCCTTTGCCACCTCCCCTCTTTCCCAGTTCTACATGTTCTGTCCATTTTTATAAAAGAAAAGGACTCCCAGGTATATTCACTGAACTTTGCCTAAAAATAGACAATAAAACTAGGCACAGATCTGTATTTCAAGTCTAGAGTAACCCACTACAAAGAAAAGGGTCCCAAGTGCAGCCAAAAGAGTCAGAGACACTCCCTACTCCCATTGTTGGGAGTCACACAGAATCACCAAACTACACAACAATAAGGTATGCAGAGGACTTAGTTTAGACCCAAATAGGATCTTTGTTGCTTTAGTCTCTGTCAGCCCCCGTGAATCCTGCTGTCAGCCTCTGTGAATCATATCTGTGAGATATGTTCTCATGGTTCTTGAAACCACTGGCTGCGAAAATTCTTCCTACCCATCTTCTGTGGAGTTTCCCTTGACCTGCCTTGTGTTTAGCTGTGAATTCCTGTATCTGCTGCAAATGGTTGCTGGATGCTATCCCTCTGATGGCAGCTGGGCTAGGCACGAGTCTATGAATGTTGCAGAACATCATTATGAATCCTTTCATTGACTTTTTTCCCAGTAGTGTTTTTTATATACTAGGTCTGTGGGCTGTCCAGCCTGGGCACCTAGGTGGGGGCTCTCTCTCATGATACGAGTCCCTAGTTGCACATATCATTAGTTGGCAATTCCCAAAGGTTCACTGCCACATTTACTCCAGCATGTCTTGCAGACAAGGCAGACTTTTAGGTTGAAGATTTTGTAGCTGGGCTGATGTCCCAGCCCTACTGATAGGAGATTTGCCTCATTATAGAAGATGGCCAATTTCAGGCTCCATATCCCCCATTGCTAGAAGACTTGATAACTCTGAAAGTAGAGGAGAGGACTCTAGTTGAGTCTTCTTTTACATTTTTATTACATATTGTTTCATGATATATGTTAATTTAACAAAAATAATATCCAATATTGAGTCAAATTCTAAATATGTATAACTTTAATAATATTTTAAATATTTTATCTTTTTTAAAACCTATAGATTGTTACATTTGTATACTAAGCAAATAATATAATATGCTATAAATATATAGATTATATAACCAGGCAATTAGATCAAGAAACTTAAAGGTGACTTAAAATAGCTTAGAAATTAGAATAAAATATATGATAAAAGTAAATTTAAGGAATATACTGTTCTGGCATGTTTAAAATACGTCTTTTGATTTACTTTCTGTGCTTTTCTTGTTTCTTTTAGAAATAAACTTGGCCTCCTTTACGTGCTTTTTGAACAACATACTTTATTGTTGTTCAGTAACCTCTTGTAGTGGGCATAGATTTTCTGGGTCTTGGAGTAGGGTGAGTAAAATAGGTCAAGTCCAGATTTTTGTTTTGTTTTGTTTTTCTCTTTGTAAAACAGTAGTATTTATTTGGTTTCCCCCTATGTCCCTGGGATATCTTATCTCGGCTTCTTGGTCACCCAAGTAGCATCATGTCTGGACTCCAGTGTGAGCCTGTCAAATGAGATATTGGTTGGTTGTTCCAAAAACTTTTGTGCCACCATTGTCCTAACATATCTTGCAGTAAGGATACCATTGTAGATCAAACAATTTGTGTCTGGGTTGATTTTGACATTTCTCTTTTGGTAGCATGCAGAATACCTTCCTGTGCCAAAGACACTAGAACATAGAAGTGGAGGCTGTATGTGGGCACCAGCTTGGCTTCTCCATGGTTAATGAGTTGTGTAAGTGTTGACTTCAGGAATGTGGCCTTACTCTCAGTTTGTGGAGAGCAATATATAGTCTTGGCAATAGCCTTGGTTGGGAGTTTTCATGGGAACTTTTGAGCCAATAACTCAATGATATGTATCCCAATACCAGTAATAGAAGCTTCACTTGATGACAAGGTGCCCAGTTAGGACTCTATCTTCCCCATTATTTTGTGATTCCATTTAGATAACCTTTATATATTTATTTATTTTAGGTTACTTCTACTGTATTAGAGTCCATATAGCACCTCAAAAACCCTTAATTTTAGCTATTTCTCTATTCCCTCCCTTATCTTCCACTCTGCTCCACCTCCTGATTTGACCCTCCTGTTCCAACCCCTGCCATTCATGCATAACTATTGCTAGTACTATTCTAATTCTCTTTCCTAATAGATCTGTACTCCTAGTCTCTTACTCTATACCTATCCTCTCTGGTTCTACAGTTTGTATCTTAACACTGACTTAACAGCTAATATCCACATATAAGTAAGTATATGTCATGTTTGCCTTTATATGTCTGGGATAACTCATTAAGAATATTTTTTTCTAGTTTTTTCCATTTCCCTAAGATTTTCATACATTAATAAAAGATGTCATTTCTTAAGAGCTGAGTAATATTTTCTTTAGCCATTTGTTGTTGTTGTTAAGGGACATCTAGGTGGTTTCCAATTTCTGGCTATTATGAATAGAGCAGCAATGAAGATGCTTGACAGTGTGTCTCTGCAGTAGAATGAAATATCCATGAGGAATATATCCAGGAGTGTATAGCTGATTCTTGAGTTGTTGATTCCCATCTTCCTGAGGAACTACTATGCTGATTTCTATACTGACTATACAAGTTTGCATCCCCACAATCAACGGATAACTGTTCCTCTTACTCCACATCCTCATCAGCATGACCTGTCATGTGTTTTTATTGGTTTTAGCCTTTCTGATGGGTATAAGATAAAATCTCAAAGTAGTTTTGATTTGCATTTCCCTGTTGGCTTAGGATGTTGAAATTTTTTAAAGTATTTCTTAGCCATTTGAATTTCATCTTTGATAATTTTGTTTAAATCTGTACCCCACTTTATAATTGGGTTGTTTGGTTCTTGATATCTAGTTTTTCTGAGTTGTTTTTATATTTTGGATACTAGCTCTCTATGTATGTATGCTTGTTAAAATTATTTTTTCCCATTCTGTAGCCCACCATTTTATCTGAATGACAGTCTCCTCTGCCTTACAGAGGTTATTCAGTTTTATAAGGTACCATTTATTAATTGTTGATCTTAGTGTTTTGTTTAGAAAGTAATTTTTCTGTGCCAAAACATGCAAAGCCATTTTCCACTGTCTCTTCTAATAGTTGTGTGTATCTGACCTTATGCTGAGGACTTTGATCCATTTCAAGTTGGATTTTATGGAGGGTGATAGCTATGCATCTATGTGCATTCTTACACATGGAACCCTGCAGTTACACCATCACCATTTGCTGTATTCCCAATTGCTCAAAGTAGATGACAAATATAGAGTTCATGTAGATGAATATAGAAGCCATCTGCAGCATTTATGGTTCAATAAGTACTGCATCAAGGCTAAAGTTTCCTGAAAAATATAAAAAATTGCTTTAAAGTGAAAGTATCAACTCACATCCACTTCCAAATTTTATTTCATTCATTTTATTTGAGGCTTACTTTAGTGGCTACCTCTGCCTACTGTTCATGTATTACAAAATATTTTGTTCAAATTATCAGAAATTTAAAAGCAGAACCCACAGATGCTCAAGCCAAAGCCTGACTTCTGCAGTCCTGTTGCTGTATGTAGCCACATGGCTGGCTATTGATTCCTAAGTGTAAAAGCTCTTTCCTTGGGATTTCCACATGTTATTTTTAAACTGGTGTGGCCATTTCATTTTTTTCTTTCTTTATTGATTGGATTCCTGATGTGACAACTTGGCAGAAAAAGTAGAATTATTAGTGGAATACAGAAATATAAAGTTGAAGAAAGATGGAGCCTGAGCCCCTTTAGAAATATTTCTGCATCTATTTTTGGATAAGTGTAGCAAACTTGTACTTTTTTTAAATTATTATTATTTTGGATTTTCTTTCCTTTATGACACCCGACAAATCCCTAATCACTACTAAGTACAATGTCTATTTTTCTAGACATGTTTTGTACCAGATAGAATTATCAGTTAAAATATTTTCTTTGTTAATTATATAACTCAGCAGGATAATCATTCAAAAGGTCAATATAGAAGAATATGCTGGTTTACACAAATTTTGTTAGGTCCTTACTGATTTAAGAACATTATCTCATGTATAAGATTTTGTAAAATGTAATATACAATCACCTCAGAAACCTGACAAAAATGTCATTATGAAAATCAACTTTGACAAATGCAAAACCAGAATTTTTTTTTTTTATATTTAGTAGAGAAAGGATATATAGATGTCTGTTAGGACATAGCTTAAATACAATAGAAAATTTTATTTTAAAAAAGGTTATTTTTCTTTTTGCAATATCAGGAAGGAGATTTTGATGATTTGGTATGAAAGATATTTTCTTTAATACTTTAAAATTAAATATTTAAAATTAAAATTTTTTAAGTATTTTAAAATTAGGTAAACATATACAGAGAAGTTATAGATAATGAGAAACAGCTGTTAGATTTACTTTGCTAAATCCTTCCATCACAGAGGCACACTGCTGTATATTTAAAGAAAGAGCACACATCTGATAGTCAATGACCAAGCAAGGCTTCAGTGGATTTTATTCTTTTAATATTAGTTTTTAGAAATACAAAATCACCCTATAAGTCAAACATTAAATCTAAAACTCAAACTGTCTTAACATTTCAAAAGTAAAACAAATACCAAAAAACCACCTTGTTCAAGCTCAAGACCATTTCACACGTAAGGAGTTAACTGACACTCAACACTTGCAATAAACATTAATAATATTTTATATCCTTCTTGATAAAACAGAGAAGAGAAAGATGAACTTCTAGTCCAGCAAAGGATAGTAGAGGAAAAAGCAGAACCTTTTCTTCTTTGTGTAGCACAGACTACATATCATCCTACGAATGTGACTCTGAATACCTGCTGAACTACAAACAACATTTAGTGATAAGTTAAATTGCTCCCAGTGATTGAGTAAACATAGTCTTTTCTGAATCCATAGAATGGTGTTTTAAGATGTTCTATAATAACTTAAGTGTGAGAGAAAGTAAGTTCATTCAATAGCATTTATTAATTTTTATGAATTTTATACAATGTATTTTGTTATTTTGGTCAATGTGCAAAAGACTGAAATAAAACAACAAACAAGCAAAGAACGATACAACCAAACAGATGCTTTTTTTGGCAGCCATTTTTAAATGCCAAGAGATTTTCAGCTGGGTGTGGTACCTAATGCCCACTTCTCTCTGGGACTTTTTTGGATGGTTAAATCTTGCATGGGTCTTTGACAACTATTGCAACTGGAGGTTCACATGTACAACTTCCAAGCTACATCGGAAAAACAATTTCCTTATGGTGATCCATGACGCTTTGCTCTTAGACTCTTTTCTCTTCATTTTCCATAATAATTACTGAATCTATATAGAGGAGGCATGATACAAGCATCCCACAATCATTCTATAGCCCTGTACTATGATCTGCTGTGGGTTACAAGGTTAATGACTGTTTACTGCAAATAGAAGCTCCTTTGATGAGTGTTGACAATGGCACTAATCTATGGACATGAAAAGTCATTAAGAATTAATTTAATGCTATATATTTTTATTAGAATAGTTAGTATGTTCTCCCCTAGGGCATATAAACTGTGTAGACACTGGTTCTTCATTGTAATTATTGTTATACAAGGGTTTGTCTGGAGTGAGTCTTAAATCTAACCTGTAAGTAGCCTGTTTTCCCATGAAATTAGTGCCACTGTTGTACCAATGAAGAAGCCTTACCAGGATAATGGTTGGTGGCGATATCACAGCCTCAGCTGGGTCATCACTTTTCACTTGCTGGTGTGGATAGTACCTATGAAAGTTAGCATGTAGGGATGAAGAAAGTTAGCATGTAGGGATGAGGAGTTCAGTTTTGTACAGCTTGATTAATATTCCATGACTTGAATTTACGCTATCTTTAGCTAGAGGATCTTAATACCAAGTTCTGTGGGACAATGAAGCACAATGACAATAATCTGCAATTTTAAAGGACTTTGAGAATTCACTGGGCAAGAACCTCAAAGGAGATAAATCATTCTTGGCATGTGGTGCTTGTATTTCTTACCAAGTGATGAATAGTATGATATTGTCACTCTATTATTGTCTTAGTTACTTTTTTATTGCTATAAAAAGATACTATGACCAAGATAGCTTGCAAGAAATTTAATTGAGATATTGCTTACAGTTTCTGAGAATTACTTACTCAAGGACTATCTTTCTTTTGGGGGAAGGGGGAGGAAAGGGTTTATTGAGCTTATAGTTCCAAATTGCTGTTTATTACCAAAGGAGGTCAGGGCTGGAACTCAAGCAGGTCAGGAAGCAGGAGCTGATGCAGAGGCCATGGAGGGATGTTTCTTACTGGTTTGCTTCCCCTGGCTTTCTCAGCCTGCTTTCTTATAGAACCCAAGACTACCAGCCCAGAGATGGTACTACCCACAAGGGGCCCTCCCCACTTGATCACTAATTGAGAAAATGCCCCACAGTTGGATCTCATGGAGGCACTTCCTCACCTGAAGCTCCTTTCTCTGTGACAACTCCAGCCTGTGTCAAGTTGACACACAAAACCAGCCAGTACTATCATCAAATGTTGTTTTAGGCAAACTAACTTTATTAAATGTTTTCACTTTTTTTCAAAAGCAAAATAATTTATTGACCTTATTAATTTCTTTTTTTCTTCTCCTTATTTTATATTTTTATTAGATATATTCTTTATTTACATTTCAAATGATTTCCCCTTTCCTGGTTCCCCACTCTCTGAAAGTCCCATAAGCCCTCTCTCCTCCCCTGTTCCCCAATCAACCCCCTCCCACTTCCCAGTCCTGGTATTCCCCTACACTGCTGCATGGAGCCTTTCCAGGACCACAGGCCTCTCCTTCCTTCTTGGGCATCATTTGATATGTGAATTGTGTCTTGAGTATTCTGAGCTTCTGAGATAATATCCACTTATCAGTAAGTGCATACCGAGATGTGGAGAAAGAGGAACACTCCTCCACTGCTGGTGGGATTGCAAGTTGGTGCAACCATTCTGGAAATCAGTCTGGTGATTCCTCAGAAAATTGGGCATGATACTACCAGAGGACCCTGTTATACCACTCCTGGGCATATACCCAGAAGATTCCCCAGCATGTAAAAAGGATACATGCTCCTCTATGTTCATAGCAGCCCTATTTATAAGAGCCAGAAGCTGGAAAAAAATCAGATGTCCCTCAATGGAGAAATGGAATACCACAGAAAATGTGGTATATTTATATTTATACTTTGGAATACCACTCAGCTATTAAAAACAATTAATTCATGAAATTCTTAGGCAAATGGGTAGCCATCATTCTAAATGAGGTAACCCAATCACTCAAGGACTATCAAGGTGGGGAGCATGGTAACAGGCAGATAGGCAGACAAACAGTCAAGCAGGCAGAGAAAGTAAATCAGTCCTAGCAATGGGATTTGGCAATGACAAAGCAAGTACCCCCCTCCAGCCCCCACACCCATGACACAATTCTTTTAAGAGTCCCTGTCTTAGTTCGAGTTTTATTGTTATGAAGAGTAGCCATGACCAAGGTAATCTCTGTAAAGGAAGACATTTATGTTCAGTCCTTTTCAACTTCTATCAATGGTGAGAAGAATGCAATGTCCAAGAAGAGATGGTACTGAAATAGGTGAACATTCTACATCTTGATCTGAATGTAGCTAGTACGAGACTCACTCTTCTGCAGGTAACCAGGAGGAGAATATCTTCTGCACTGGATTTAGTTAAAGCATAAGACCTCAGAGCCCACCCCACCATTTCACACTTTCTCCAGCAAGGCCACACCTATTCCAACAAGTACAGCCCTCCTACTAGTGTCAATCTCTATGGGCTAAGCATTCAAATATAAGAGTCTATGAGGGCCAAACCTTTTCAAACCACTATAGTGCCATATCTTTTAATCCTTACTAAAGAGTGTGTCAACAGGGAACAAAATATTAAAATATATGAGATTTTGGAGAGCAGTCTCATTTAAACATCCTCACACAGTAATTACATTTTAACACTTAAAATATATATTCGGGTATATATTGTAGGATGTCTCTATAGTACTGGGTTGCCATGAGAGTTTTTGAAGTCTCTTTACTGTTATTATTTTCTACCCTGCCCATCCTCTATCCAGCTCTAACTCTTTTTTTTTCCCATTATTCAATTTTAACCCTTTATACCACTGAGTTTTATATCCTCTCCCTTAAAAGTCTCCCCACGAAATGTTACTAATTCCTTGATCTATATATCCATCTATATATGCATCTATATAGATCTATGTATGCATTTCAAATGAGACATATTTATCAGACTATTTGACATATATGAGAGACAATATGTGACATTTTCCTGTTTTACCACACGCACCACTTCTACTCTAGCTGCTTACCTACAAATTTACTGTTCCTTAATCAGTTAACTTGGTGATGTAAGTTTTTTCTGTTGTCTTGGTGTTATAAACAGGGCATCAATGGACAAAGAAAGACAGATAGAACTGAAGTATTTGGACTATTTATCTAACAGCTGGATTATTAGATCTATTTATAGCTCTTTGAGAAGCCTTCACACCCATTCTTTGACCATATAACTAATAAAAGCATACAGATGTTTTTATTGAATATATCCAGTAAATATGTACTAACTTTATAGTCACTTCTTTTTTTCAACTTATTCATTCAAACATTTGGCAAAATTATGACAAATTACATATATGTATTATACATATATGATATTTAAATATAGTAATACTCAAATATGAAATAAAAGTAGTGTATAAATTACTTGTGGAACTAGGGAATAAAACTGCCTCTGTTGCTGGCGTCATGATCTTCCAGGTTTGTTACCAGTTTTAATTCAGTATTTTATCCTATGAGAATTTTAAATAATTCACATTTTACTTGAATTTTACTGAAACAGATTTGAATGAAAGTTCTCAAATTTTAGAAACTGAATCTTGAATCTGCATTGTACAAAGATGATCTGGGACAATTTATTTTGTCCATCTACTCACCTATAATCACTCTCTCAATCTAAATTTATACTATACACATCTGAAATTAGGAAGTCTGTCACTTCTCCTTGACAATTTTTATTGTCCTTCACCCTAATGTTGTTTTTATTATTGCATTAGTTTATTCAAACAAATATTCAATATCATAATCCAATTTTAAAATTACTAAAAATTTTCAGTCTGAGGATATCCTCAGAATTTCTATTGCCCATGGAAGTGGCTACTGAATAAATTTATCAACATGAGGATTTTGTTTCAGGTTATCCCTTTTATAGTCGATCTAATACAGCAAAAGCACTGTAGTCTGTGTCAAGTGACCTGTGAACTTGACTTGAAATTTAATCACTTTTTTGATGTTTTTCTTATCATGTGTGTCATTTAAAACAAATAGCAACTGTTATTTCTTTCATGCTTATTCAGCATCCAACATTTATATCTGAAAGCAACAAGCACAAAATGAGCCAGAAATGCACATTGTAATTGAATAAAGACATGGTTGTTACTAAGTTGATAAAGTGACTTTGCTCTTATTAATATGTATGAAGTTTAAATATTTTTCTCATTCATTATATTCACTAAAATGACATAAACAGTTTAGCAATAGTGCAAAAACATCAGGGAAAAGTCAAAACAAGTTGTATCGTGTCAATTTATTGAAAGATATTAGAAGCAGATTTATTTAAGTCAAAAATAAGGGACTCAATGTATAATTAGTTGAAGACCTTGGAACTAAGACGCTAAAACAACAAAGATATGGCTTCTCTTCTTTGTACAATGGGAAAATTAAGAAACTAAGTCTGTGAAAAGGTTGTTTATGAAATTGCACATTTATTTTTAGTCTTGGTTTTAAAAAACATAGATTATGATGTGTATAATTTGAACAATTTGAAATGAGAGCATTTGATTCTTCTCTTGATAAATCAGTGGCAAAAAGAGGCTGGAGAGAGCCTCAGTGGTTAAGAAGACCTGCTGTTGTTGAAAAACTACCCAAGTTTAGTTTCTACAATCTATACAGTGGCTTATAGCCATTTATAACTCTGGGTCCAGGAAATCTGGTACACTCTTGACCTCTGTGGGCATCAGGCAAGGTGCACGCACATACACATGGGTAGGCTAAACATTCATGTCTATAAAATAAGTCAGGCTAAAGAATGTTTAAAAATTAGGTGTTAACTAATTTATCTGTTGTTTGCTTCTAGAATTTTCATGGTCTAGTGAAATACAAGTTACAAATACAAGTAGAAAATAAATCAGTGGTAAAGGCAAGGTTTTATTTCTTCATATAACAAGAACTTTCTTTCTTGAAGTTAATCTAGACACTTTTTCTGTATATAGGTCCTTGCTACTGAAATTTTGTCTCATGCTTCCCTTACTTTTTTGACATTTTAAATATAGGCTTTTTGCTTGCAGTATGGATTATTAATAGAATTGTTTGTCCTCAAAATACACACACAAATACAAACATACAATCAGTAAAAAACCAAAGACCAATAAGATTGGAATGGCATTTATTCAAAGGTTTCAGGGTTTATTCTAAGCTTTACACACCATAAATACATCAAAATTATTTAATGGAATGAAGTCTCTTTTTCTTGCCTCTGATTCCAGTTTTTGTACGTAATTTCCCATTGGTAATATTCAAGCAAAACCCTGGTTAATCTGTGTCTTTCTCTATCAGAAGTACTTGTTGTGTGTAAATGGAAAGGTGTATATATCAATAAATTTATGGCTGACCTTTTATTGCTCAAGGTAGAACCTAATATGAGAGAACTTGAACAAAAAAAGTTTATAGCATCATTATTCTTCACAATAAAAACAAATTAAATAGCATTTGACTAAACCAGTTTAAACATTTAGCCTATAGTCCTAATTTTATTACATATTGAAATAAAATAAATGATTTACAGCTGCATACAGCACTGCTCCATAAATGATTTATATATAGGAGCATGATGGAGGAAACTCAATTTGATCCCAAAATCAAAATATCAAAATTAAGTGATGTATTGATGATGAAAACAAGTAAAGAAAGTAAACAAGAAACCATGAAATTCTTAAAATAGGAAGCTTGAAGATAAGCAAACCTTGCTAAGCACCAATTTAATTACTATGAAACCACTGGCCAGGAGTCTACTTAGAAGACCTTACTCTAATATAAGTGTTCTGCTATTGTTGTATTTGAATTACTGTTCAATGAAGCACAGTGTCATCAGCAGTGATTTCATAGGTCACATTTTGGAAACAATTATGAGGTCAAGCTGGCAGAGATGTCTACAGCTCACATCCTTCGTGCAGTTCTGGACACTGAAGACTCTAACCTGTAATCTGGTCCCATATTGGTGTTAGTGGTGGTAGTGGTTACCGCAGCAGCAACCAACAAAATATACAACTGAACATTCTAACATAAGCAGCTGTGAGAGGGCAGAAGGAAATTCATAAAACATACTTTCTTCACATAAACAAAACTCATTAGACATAGTTATTTGCACATTATAAATAAATGCTAAAATTTTCCAGTAATTAAATCAGAACTCACTGTCATTTATGTTTACATAGTAACATTCAAGTCAATAGGCTCAAATAGTTTCTAATGCAATACAATTGGTTAATATCTTAGAGTAACCACACTCATAAAGACTTATAAGATTACTTATTAGGTATAATGGTTTTTATAAAATATATTAAATTTCCTTTTTATATTTGTATGTATATTAAATTAGATCTAATTTAAATTAAGATACTCTTGAAAATTGGTAGACTTGATTTCCCAAAATATTCTTTGAAGTAATTTACATCTTAAATCCTAGCATTAGAAAAGTAGAAGCAGAAGAGTCCCTGCACATTCCAAGGCTAGCCTGGTATACATATATGTATATATTTCCAATGTTAACTAATGAAAAAAGAGTTCATGAATTGGAAAGATAGCAAAAATGGGTTATTTGTGTGAGCTTGAAGGGAATTTAAAAAAAGAGTAATATAATTGTGTTATAATTTCACTAGTAAAAGAAATATATTTTAAAAACTATATTTCAAAATTTCTCAAAATTTCTTCCAAAAATTATTTACCATTCTATGACTTAACTGTTAGGATAATGATTAACAAATATGACAATTCTACATATTCATATGTTATATGGTCATAACAAACGAATTCTGAATATTCTCAAGAATTTTAATACTATATCAAATCAATTTTAAATTCAAAAGTATCAAAGAATCATTTGCATTCTTAGAAGCATAAATAAGAAAAAAAGGCATATTTAAATACATAAGAAAGAATTTAAGATACAAAGAAAAGACATTTATTTGTATACTGAGGATAATACTTTGGACATAAATTCACTCATCTACAATTATTTATGTATGTATAAAACATATATACTTACACACAACACACACACACACACACACACACACACATATATGCTTATTTATCTCAGAACTACATCTACTCATATGGTAATAACTATAAGAATTTAAGCATTTACCTTACAAAGTCCTCTGGAAATGACAACTAAGACTCTTCTCTTCTTTCAATGGTTTGTATGTCTCTTTGTCTCTTACACACACAAGTAACTGCTGATGAGAACTATCTATACACATTTTGAATTCAACTAAGAATGCGTGTGCTTTCTGCTTTCTATAGCAAGTCACACATCACAAATATAAAACATCCATTGAATTTTCTTTCCAAAAACACTTCTGCTATGACCCAGGTTGCCTTCAACTCTCAAATTCTCCAGACTAAAGACTATCTGTTCAGAGCTCACACAACATCTTTAACTATAGGTGTACCCAACTCACCTTGGTTTCTTTCATTCATTTTACGTGATTAGAGATGGTAGATTGAAATAATTAATTGGCAGAAAAAACTATTTTCATCTGAAAAGCATTAGAAAATATTAGAAAATATAAGACTTTTATTTCTTTTAGGAAATGAAATAATTGTCTAGACTCTTAACATCCTTGAAAAGCTTGATCATTTTATATAATATTCCAGGTATTCAGCAAGATAATTACAGAAGAGTCAATGATTTTTACTTATGTAACCAATATTTATAAAATTTGGAGTGGGAAAACTAGTTTTCAAAGACTATCTAGTATAAAATAACTCAAAGACACAAAATAAAATGAAAAAATATCTCTCCAGAGTAACACTAAAAGAATGATTTACCAAATCATGTCACATTTTGAGAAAAGGAAAGATTCTGGTAAAGCTAGGACCAATTTTCTGGCCCATTTGATTATAAAACCTGAGACACTGAACTGAATAAATGAAAGAAAAGTTGTCAGTACCTTACTTAAATTGGTACTGCTAGTGACACTAGGATAGTGTAGTTGTCTGAGCGTCAATTTTTATAAGATCTAATAAAAGTGACAAAATTCCCCCAAGGACTAAATGCAAGTCCTAAAGCATATTAGCTTATACAAAACTACTCATGATAATTTCATTCAAATTACTTAAAGTCAAAGTAAATATGGGCTAAGTTAAACATATGATATGTCCCACTTGAAGTTCAGGGAAGAAAGACAAAAAAGATACTGGAACTTTTTGTTGATACTCACTCACTGTCACATATGCCAGAGATAGCGATGCGGAGAGAGAAAGGGAGAGAGAGAAAGAGAGAGAGAGAGAGAGAGAGAGAGAGAGAGAGAGAGAGAGAGAGAGAGCGACAGAGAGACAGAGAGAGACAGAGAAGAGAGGGAGAGACAGAGAGACACAGAGAAAGACAGAGACAGAGAGACAGAGACAGAAAAAGGGACAGAAAGTCAGAGAGACAGAGAGAGAATCTAGTTTTCAAAGACCATGATATAAAGTATATCTGAGAACAGTAACTCTAAAAAGACTGCATATAATTTGTAAGTTAAATTTATTCATTTTTCAATATAATTTTAAAGATTTGAGAATTCACAACAGAGGAATCTTGAATAGCTGAGAAGCACTTAAAGAAATGTTCAAAGTCTGTAATGATCTGAGAAATGCAAGTCAAATGACATTCTACCTTACGCCAATTAGAATAACTAAGATCAAAACCTCAGATGACCACACATGTTGACAGGGATGTGGAGAAAGAGGAATACCCCTCCATTGCTTGTGGGATTGAAAACTGGTACAGCCACTCTGGAAATCAATCTGGAGGTTCTTCGAGAAATTGGAAATAGATCTACCTGAAGACCCAGCAATACCACTTTTGGGAATATACCCAAAAGCTGCTCAGCATGCCACATTGGCATGTGTTCCACTATGTTCATAGCAGCATTGTTTGTGATAGCCAGAAATTGGCAACAGAACAGGACAGAAGAATAGATACAGAAAATGTGGTTCATTTATACAATGGAATACTATTCAGGTATTAAGAATGAGGACATCCTGAGTTTTGCAGGCAAATGGATGGAACTAGAAAATACCATCCTGAGTGAGGTAACTCAGACCCAAAAGGACATATTATATACTCACTAAAAGACAGAATACCCAAGATGCCCACAGAACTCAAAAAATTCAACAAGCTGAAGGGCCCAATTGAGGACACCTCAGTTCAGAAGAAAGCAATCACAAGTGAGAAGGGAGGGACCTGAGAGAGAAAGCAGATGGGGGCAGGTGAGGAGAAGAAGAGAACCTTATCTGGTATTGGGTGAGGGAAAAGGACTGGTATGAGGGCCAGCAGAAAAAATGGAAACAGGCAACCTCAGGAGATAAGACGTTGGGGTGTCCCTCCAGAATGCATCAGAAACCTCATAGGTGAGAGAGATTATCAGGACTCAAAGGGAGGGACCTTTGATGAAATGCCTGACAGTAAGGAGAGGGAACTTATAAAGCCCACTTCCAGCAGGAAGATAGGGTATCAAAAGAGGAAGAGGATCCCCATCTCACAGTCACAACTCTTACCCACAGTTTTTCCTGTCTGAAAGAACTGCAGGGATGGAAATAGAGAGAAACCTGAGGAAAAGATGTTCCAGCGACAGGCTCAAAGTGGGATCCAGCTCAAGGGGAGGTACCACGAACTTACACTATTACTGAGGCTGTGGAACAATCACAAAAAGGTACTTATGACCACACTCCAGAAGACCCAGTAAGCAGCTAAGGAGTCAGATGCAGATATCTGCATCCAACTAATGGACAGAAACTGCTGAACCAGGTAGTTGTATTAGGGAAAGGCTCGAAGAAGCTGAGGAATAGGGTGACCCTGTAGGAGGACCAGCAGTCTCAGTTAACCATGACCCCCAGGATCTATAATACACTGGACCACCAATGAGGCAGCATACACAAGCTGATATGAAGCCCCCAACATATATAAAGCAGAGGACTGCCAGATCTGGATTCAGTCAGAGAAGATGCACCTAGCCCTCAAAAGACTAGAGGCCCCAGGGAGTTTAAAGGTTTATTTGGGTGGAGGGGGGAGGTGTGGCCATCCTTGTGAAGACAAGGGGTGGGGAGAAGTTACAGGATGGGGAACAGTCGGAGTGTGGACTGATGCAGGGGGAGTAAAATCTAAATTGTATATAAATAAATAAAAGACAAAAATGAAAAAACTCTCTATCTCTATCTCTATCTCTATCTAGCTCTATCTATATCTATCTATATCTATCTATATCAACTATATATTTATCTATATGAGTAATGTGTTTGCATCATTTGCATACCTTTCACTTTTGAAACTCCTCCCATGAATCTCCCTTCTTCATTTTACATGATCTCTAAATTATAAGTGCTACTACTGTAGATTTCTGTATATCTTGCCCTGTTGGCCATCATTATGATTTAAAAAATTTACAGATTGTTATGGCCTTCCACAGGAGTTTTATAGAACATAAAGACTCTTTTCAAGAGTCTTTCTTCATGGAGAGGGTGGCAATATCAATTCCAGTCCAGTTCTTCAAACTCCTACTTGAAGAGTGTATGATGTTTTCATTGATAGTGTCTCCCATTCAATATCTAAAGATAAACAAAGAGCAACAGCAATACTTAAGTTATTTCGATGTTCTCTTCAACTTTCTACAACTCTCAGATTTTTTTCATGATTGCCACTGGAGTTTTTATAAGATAGTCTTATAATGTTGAGAAAAGGCCTGGTCAATGTAGTTGACATTACTCAATTCAAATTGTGTATGCGGACCTGGTGTGCACCCTGAGGCAGTCTGGGAGCACACATCTTGCTCCAGCAGCACACAGCTTGGGTTCCAGTCCTGAGGCCTCTGGCAGGAGCCCTCAGATCTCTCTGCTTCCGGATCCAGATCAGCCTGGGCTGCAACGCCACATCTCCAGGTCCTGCAAGAGGCAAGAGGGGCTTCCAGGAGGCCAGCTGGGAGGAATCAGTGTGCTCTGCTGAATCCAGCAGGCCCCTGCGGGAGCCTTCAAGTGTCTGCTTCTGGATCTGAACAGCCCGGGCCACAGCACCCTGTCTCCAGGCAGTGCAGGAGGTAAGCTGTGCACCAGCGGCCACCTGGGAAAAGGCAGCTTGCACTGGTGAGTCCAGCATTGACAAGATCAACTAATACCAGTGAGAACTAGATGGCAAAAGGCAAACGCAGAAACATCACTAACAGAAATCAAGGCAATATGGCAGCATCTGAACCCAATTCTCCTTTACCAGCATGTCCTGGATACCCCCATCACACCAGTAAAACAAGATGTGGATTTAAAATCACTGGTCATGATGCTGGTACAGGAACACATGAAGGACATACTTAAAGAAATTCAGGAGAAAATGGATCAAAAGGTAGAAGCCCCTGCAAGGGAAACACAAAAATCATTGAAAGAAACGCAGGAGAATACAAAAGCCAACAAGGAGAAAACACAAAAAACACTTAAAGAAATACAGGAGAACTTTGGTCAACAGGCTGAGGTCATGAAAGAGGAAACACAAAAATCTCTTAAAGAATTACAGGAAAGCACAAACAAGCAAGTGAAGGAGCTAAGCAAAACCATCCAGGATCTAAAATCAGAAGTAGAGACAACTAAGAAAACTCAAAGGGAGACAATTTTGGAGATAGAAAGCCTTGGGAAGAAATCAGGGGACATAGATGCAAATATCAAGAACAGAATACAAGAGGTAGTAGAAAGAATCTCAGATGCTGAAGATACCATAGAAACCATGGACTCAACAGTTAAAGAAAATGGAAAAAGCAAAAAGCTTGTAACCCAAAATATCCAGGATATCCAGGACACAATGAGAAGACCAAACCTAAGGATTACAGGTATAGATGAGAGTGAAGATTTACAACTTAAAGGGCCAGCAAATATCTTCAATAAAATTATGGAAGAAAACTTCCTTAACCTAAAGAGAGAGATGCCCATGAATATACAAGAAGCCTACAGAACACCAAACAGACTAGACAAGAACAGAAATACTTCCCGTCACATAATAATCAAAACACCAAATGTACTAAACAAAGAAAGAATATTAAAGATAGTAAGAGAAAAAGGCCAAGTAACATATAAAGGAAGCCCTATCAGAATCACAGAAGACTTTTCACCTGAGACTATGAAGGCTAGAAGATCCTGGGCAGATCTCATGCAGACTCTAAGAGAACACAAATGCCAGCCAAAACTACTATATTCAGCAAAACTCTCAATCACCATAGATGGAGAAACTAAGATATTCCATGACAAAACCAAGTTTACCCAATATCTATCTACAAACCCAGCCCTACAAAGGATAATAGGAGGAAAACACCAATACAAGGAGGGAAACTTCACCCTGGAAAAAGCAACATAGTAACCTTTAATCAAACCCAAAAGAAGTTAACCAATCAAATTTAAAAAAATAATGTTAAAAATGACAGGAAGTAACAAGAAGTCAAACTATCATTATTTGCAGATGACATGATAGTCTACCTAAGTGACGCAAAAAACTCCACTAGAGAACTCCTACAGCTGATAAACAACTTCAGCAAAGTGGCAGGTTATAAAATCAACTCAAGCAAATCAGTGGCCTTCCTATACTCAAAGGATAAGCAAGCTGAGAAAGAAATTAGGGAAATGACCCCCTTCACAATAGCCACAAACAGTATAAAGTATCTTGGGGTGACTCTTACCAAACATGTGAAAGATCTGTATGACAAGAACTTCAAGACTCTGAAGAAGGAAATGGAAGAAGACCTCAAAAATGGGAAAACCTCCCATGCTCATGGATCGGTAGAATCAATATAGTTAAAATGGCCATTTTGCCAAAAGTAATCTACAGATTCAATGCAATACCCATCAAAATTCCAACTCAATTCTTCACAGAGTTAGAAAGAGCAATTATCATATTCATCTGGAATAACAAAAAACCCAGGATAGCTAAAGCTATTCTCAGCTTTAGAAGTCTCAGCAACAAAAGAAAGTCTCGGGGAATCAGTATCCCTGACCTCAAGCAATACTACAGAGCAATAGTGTTAAAAAACTGCATGGTATTGGTACAGTGACAGGCAGGAGGGTCAATGGAACAGGATTGAGGATCCAGAAATGAACCCACACACCTATGGCCACTTGATCCTCGACAAAGGGGCTGAAAACATCCAATGGAAAAAAGATAGCCTTTTCAACAAATGGTGCTGGTTCAACTGGAGGTCAGCATGCAGAAGAATGCGAATTGATCCATCCTTGTCTCCATGTACTAAGCTCAAATCCAAATGGATCAAGGACCTCCACATAAAGCCAGACACTCTGAAGCTAATAGAAAAGAAACTGGGGAAGACCCTTGAGGACATCGGTACAGGGAGAAAGTTTCTGAACAGAACACCAATAGCATGTGCTCTAAGAGCAAGAATTGACAAATGGGACCTTATAAAATTACAAAGTTTCTGTAAGGCAAAGGACACCATCAAGAGGACAAATCGGCAACCAACAAATTGAGAAAAGATCTTCCCCAATCCTACATCAGATAGAGGGCTATTATCCAATATATATAAAGAACTCAAGAAGTTAGACCCCAGAAAACCAAACAACCCTATTAAAAATGGGGTACAGAGTTAAACAAAGAATTCTCACCTGAAGAACTTCGGATGGCGTAGAAGCATCTTAAAAAATGCTCAACTTCATTAGTCATTAGAGAAATGCAAATCAAAACAACCCAGAGATTTCACTATTCCTTAATATCTCTTAACATCAATGGATTCAATGCCCCAATAAAAAGACATAGACTAACCGACTGGATATGTAAACAGGACCCTACATTTTGCTGCTTACAGGCAACACACCTCAGGGTCAAAGACAAACACTACCTTTGTCTAAGAGCAAGAATTGACAAATGGGACCTTATAAAATTACAAAGTTTCTGTAAGGCAAAGGACACCATCAAGAGGACAAATCGGCTGGAAGACAATTTTACAAGCAAATGTTCTCAGGAAACAAGGTGGAGTAGCCATTTTAATATCAGATAAAATTGACTTTCAACCCAAAGTCATCAAAAGACACTCTGAGGGACACTTCTTGCTGGTGAAAGGAAAAATACAACAAGAAGAACTCTCAATCCTGAACATCTATGCTCCCAATGCAAGGGCACCCTCTTTCGTAAAAGAAACTTTATTAAAGCTCAAAGCACACATTGCACCTAACACAATAATTGTGGGTGACTTCAACACTGCACTTTCCTCAATGGACCGATCAGGGAAACAGAAACTGAACAGGGACACAATGAAACTAATTGAAGCTTTGGACCAATTAGATTTAACAGATATATATATATATATATATATATATAGAGAGAGAGAGAACATTCTATCCTAAAGCAAAAGAATATACCTTTTCTCAGCACCTCGTGGTATCTTCTCCAAAATCGACCATATAATTGGTCACAAGACAGACCTCAACAAATATAAGAAGATCAAACTAATCCCATGCCTCCTATCAGATCACTATGGAGTAAAAGTGGTCTTTAATAGCAACAAAAACAACAGAAAACCCACATACACATGGAAACTGAACAATATTCTACTCAATGATACCTTGGTCAAGGAAGAAATAAAGAAAGAAATTAAAGACTTTTTAGAACACAATGAAAATTAAGACACGACATGCCCAAATCTATGGGACACAATGAAAGCAGTGCTAAGAGGAAAACTCATAGCCCTGAGTGCCTCCAAAAAGAAAATGGAGAGAGCATACATTACCAGCTTAATGACACACCTGAAAGCCCTGGAACAAAAAAAAGCTATTTCACCCAGGAGGAGTAGAAGGCATGAAAACATCAAACTCAGGGCTGAAATCAATCAAGTAGAAACAAAGAGAACCATACAAAGAATCAACAAAACCAGGAGCTGGTTCTTTGAGAAAATCAACAAGATAGATAAACCCTTAGCCAGACTAACCAAAGGACACAGAGACAGTATCCAGATTAACAAACTTAGAAATGAAAAGGGAGATATAACAAGAGAAACTGAGGAACTTCAAAAAATAATTAGATCCTACTACAAAAGCCTATACTCAACACAACTGGAGAATCTGGAGGAAATGGACAGTTTCCTAGACAGATATCTGACACCAAAACTAAATCAGGATCAAATAGATCAACTAAACAGTCCCATAACACCTGAAGAAATAAAAAGAGTCATAGAAAGTCTCCCAACCAAAAAAAGCATGGGACCAGATGGCTTCAGTGCAGAGTTCTATCAGACCTTCATAGAAGACCTAATACCAATACTCTTCAAACTATTCCACAAAATAGAAACAGAAGGAACTCTACCCAACTCACTCTATGAAGCCACAATTACACTGATACCAAAACCACACAAAGATCCAACAAAGAAAGAGAACTTCAGGCCAATTTCTCTTATGAATATTGATGCAAAAATACTTAATAAAATTCTTGCCAACCGAATCGAAGAACACATCAAAACGATCATCCACCATGATCAAGTCGGCTTCAGCCAGGGATGCAGGGATGGTTCAATATAAGGAAATCCATCAATGCTATCCACTACATAAACAAACTCAAAGAAAAAAACCATATGATCATCTCATTAGATGCCGAAAAAGCATTTGACAAATTCAGCATCCTTTGATGCTAAAAGTCTTGGAAAGAACAGGAATTCAAGGCCCATACAAAAACATCATTAAAGCAATATACAGCAAACTGGTAGCCAGCATCAAACTAAATGGAGAGAAACTTGAAGCAATCCCACTAAAATCAGGGACTAGACAAGGCTGTCCTCTCTCTCCATATCTTTTCAATATAGTACTTGAAGTTCTAGCTAGAGCCATTAGATAGCATAAGGAGGTCAAGGGGATACAAATTGGAAAAGAAGAAGTCAAATTATCACTATTTGCAGATGACATGATAGTCTACTTAAGTGACCCGAAAACCTCCACCAGAGAACTCCTACAGCTGATAAACAACTTCAGTTGGTTATAAAATTAACTCAAGCAAATCAGTTGCCTTCCTATACTCAAAGGATAAGCAGGCTGAGAAAAAAGTTAGGGAAATGACACCCTTCAAAATAGCCACAAACAATATAAAGTATCTTGGTGTGACTCTAACCAAACAAGTGAAATATCTATATGAGAAGAACTTCAGGTCTCTGAAGAAGGAAATCGAAGAAGACCTCAGAAAGTGGAAAAATCTGCCATGCTCGTGGATTGGCAGGATTAATATAGTTAAAATGGCCATCTTGCCAAAAGCAATCTACAGATTCAATGCAATCCCCATCAAAATCCCAACTCAGTTCTTCACAGAGTTAGAAAAAGCAATTCTCAAATTCATCTGGAATAACAAGAAACCCAGGATAGTTAAAACTATTCTAAACAACAAAAGAAATTCAGGGGGAATCAGTATCCCTGACTTCAAGCAATACTACAGAGAAATAGTGTTAAAAACTGCATGGTATTGCCACAGTGACAGACAAGTGGACCAATGGAATAGAACTGAAGATCCAGAAATGAATCCACACACCTATGGTCACTTGATCTTTGACAAAGGAGCCAAAAACATCCAGTGGAAAAAAGATAGCCTTTTCAACAAATGGTGCTGGATCAATTGAAGGTCAGCATATAGAAGAATGTGAATTGATGCATTCTTATCTCCATTTACTAAACTTCACTCCAAGTGCATCAAGGACCTCCAAGTAAAACCAGACACACTGAAACTAATAGAAAAGAGACTGGGGAAGACCCTTGAGGACATGGGCACAGGGGAAAAGTTCCTGAACAGATCACCAATAGCTTATGCTTTAAGATCAAGAATTGACAAATGGGACTTCATAAAATTACAAAGTTTCTATAAGGCAAAGGACACTGTTAAAAGGACAATACGGCAATGATCAAATTGGGAAAGGATATTCACCAACCCCACATCTGATAGAGGGCTAACATCCAATATGTACAAAGAACACAAGAAGTTAGACCCCAGGGAACCAAATAACCCTATTAAAAAATGGGGTACAGATTTAAACAAAAAATTTTCACCTGAAGAAATTCGGATGGCCGAGAGGCACCTTAAGAAGTGCTCAATATCGTTAGTCATTAGGGAAATGCAGATCAAAAAACCCTGAGATTTCACCTTACACCAGTCAGAATGCCTAGGGTCAAAAACTCAGGAGACAGCAGGTGGTGGCGAGGATGTGGAGAAAGAGGAACACTCCTCCACTGCTGGTGGGGCTGTAAGATGGTACAACCACTGTGGAAATCAGTCTGGTAGTTCCTCAGAAAACTGGACATGAGACTTCCAGAGGACCCTGCTATACCTCTCCTGGGCATATACCCAAAGGATTCCCCAGCATGCAATAAAGACACATCTCCTTTATGTTCATAGCAGCCTTATTTATAATAGCCAGAAGCTGGAAAGAACCCAGATGCCCCTCAAAGGAGGAATGGGTACAGAAAATGTGGTATATTTACACAATGGAATACTACTCAGCAATTAGAAACAATGAATTCACAAAATTTTTAGGCAAATGGTTTGATCTGGAAAATATCATCCTAAGTGAGATAACCCAATCACAAAAGAATACACATGGAATGCAATCTCTGATAAGTGGATGTGAATTAGCCCCGAAGCCCTGATTACCCAAGGTACAATTGCATAACACATGACTCCCATGAAGAATTATGGAGAGGGTCCTGATCTTGGAAAGGATTGATCTAGCATTGGCAGGGAATATAAGGACAGAGAAAAAGGAGGGAGGTGATTGGAGAAGGGATGGAGAGAAGTAGGTTTATGGGACATATAGGGAGGGGGGATCCGGGAAAGGGGAAATCATTTTGAATGTAAAAAAGAATATAGAAAATAAAAACATTAAAGAAATTGTGTATGCACGTGTGTGTAAGAGAGGAAAAAATGGATTTTTAAATAAATAAAAAGTAATATTATGCTGCAGTCTTTTAAAAATTGTCTTAGTGTCATATTTGCTCCTTCTTCCTCCCCAATCTGTTACCTTTCTTCCTTCCTAGTCAAATATATCCTCCTCTCCACTCCATTTCTCTTCAACATAATTGTATTCCACTGTTTACCTTTCTAGAGCCACTTCTCTACCACCATCCATCAAATTCCAATAGCTCTTAAGCTTGATATGGGACATCAGGATCTCATACCCCAACTTTCTTGAATTTTGACTGTTGCTGGCTATCTTGATATTCTACAATTCTTGTACAATCCAATCTGTTGTTCTGATATTGTTCATGAGACAGATCCTACAAAATACAGCCATTCACAGTTCTCCTTCTTATCTTCTGGTAATGACCTCCTTTTTTCCTTGAATGAGAGTTTCTAGCCATGCATCTGAAATGAAAGCAGTAAAATAACCTAGCAATTTAAACTGTAGTAAGATTCAGTACTGTGTAGATTCATTCAAATGTCCTAGCTAGTAGATCACGTCTGGTGTGAACTATAGATATTTGATAGAGTAAAGCTATAGCTTATCAGTAGCTATAATGCCATGAAATTTATATCATGTATAGGAGAAGGTATAACAGATGATACAAGGTCAGGTTTCACTCCTGTAACACATCTCCTTCCAGCACTCACACTGCTCCTTCCAGTGGCAGGAAGACAATTGTCAACTTCATTCCTGACTAACAAGCTAGAATTTAGTATTGCTGTTTATAGCAATATTGCTAGGTTTAACTAATTACTTTTTTTTCTTGAAAACATTTTTTCACACAATATATTTCGATCCAGCTTTCCATCCCTCATTTCCTCTATCCTCCTTATGCATAAAGCTTTATGTTCTTTGCTCTCTTTTTCTAACAAAGACATGGTGTTTTAAAAATTCAATACAGATGTATGTGCATGTGGGAGCACACGCGTGCGTGCGCACACACACACACACACACACACACATTTATACACACAGCCAAAAGCACAAAACTAGAAATTAAAAAAAAAAATTGATGAACAAGATAAGCAAAGAGGCCTAAGCTAACCAAAATTAGAGAAAAACATTTATAAAATTACTGCTGAGTTCATTTGTGTTGTTGGCAAATAATGCAAGGCACGGAGCTTGCCCTTCCGTGTGGTAGCCAGTGATACCCCTTTGGAGAATCATTTCTTTTCAAGCTAGTTTCAATTGTAGATAGCTTCTTGATTATTTGTGGGAGGCTGTGTTCTCAGCCCCATCTCAATGGTGGGACCTTTTCTGGATGAAACTGCAGGTTCTGTGCATGCTGCTGTAGCCCCTGTGAATTCACACGTTCATTAGTCCTGAAAGACACTTTTTCCTTAAAGAAAAGCTCAGTGTTTGGCTCTTACTACCTCTTCTTTGGCAGGGGTTCCTTAGCCTTGAGTAGGGCTTAGAATCCCATTTAGGATCATATGCTCCAATATCTCTGACTCTGCACATTGTCCAGTTGTAGGTCTCTGTGTTAGTTTGTAACTACTGAAGAAGATTTTCTATGGTCTCAGGAAATAGTAGTTATATAGTAACACAATGTAAATATCCAGAACAACGTCTTTGGTATTTCTTTAATGCTTTTTTGATGCACAATGGTGGAGTCAGCCATTAGCTTTCACTGAACAATTGAATTCTCAGTAGGCAGTTCATCTATAAGTGCATAATGGAAAAGGACTGTGAAAGTTCTCAAGCCTCTCGCCACATGGTTAGTTCCCATGGAGACCATGGCATCTGTCCCTCTATTACAATAAAATACTTTTACCATTTAAGACATTCCAAGTGTTTAGAAGTTCTTCACTTAGAATTGAAACTCAAAGTCAATTATAAATACAAGAGACTCCTCTGAAGGATGCCCATGAGGGAATTAGGATTTTTGTACCATGATATAACTGGGTAAAAGATCCAATGTATTCTTCCTATTTTATCTCTGCATTACAAGTTTTAAATCCTCAAACATGCTGCTTGTGTGGAGGCATGTTGTTATGAGGGAACATTACTGTTTCACATGCCAGATAGCCTCTGTTTTTGAAACCCACAGGGGAAACTTCATCTGATAATGATGTATTCACAAAGTATAATTTATCAAACAGCCAAAGTATTTTTGAATAGTAATTGCTTGTTTCTATCTTTAAATACAAGCAATATTGGCTTGAAAAAAAGAATGTTTATGTGAGACTTTTTTTTTCTTCATACCAGTGGTTTATGTGGGAACAGGGGTGCTTAAGAGTGAAATCATATTTACACCTATATAATTTTACTTTTTCAGATATGAGTTAAGTGTCTCAGGGAGGGATGTGAAATATTTTATTAGTAAGACCCTTCTATATACAATAATTGCCCATAAAATAATCTAATGCATTTAAGAACAAAATATGTTCTTAAGTGTATTGGCTTAAGTAGACTTTTACTTGCAGTACAAACATCTTTATGAAAAGTAAAAACACTGTATTCACCAGTCTCTGGAGAAATTATTCTATATTACTTTTGTTTTCATAAGATTATGTTGATTTTAGCAGATGCCATGTTCTAAATGAGTATTGCTATGGTTTTAGGCAAAAAAAAAGTATGCAAAACCTCTTTTTCTTTAGAGGAAATGCTGCCTAGTAATGTGCACATTCATGATTGAGTGACCTTTGAGAATGTGAATAAGACAAAGTATCTTAATCCAATTTAAAAGATAAACACAACCATCAGACACACACATAAACACACACACACACACACACACACACACACACACACACGTGTATGATAATGGAAAGGGTACATTGTAATTGTATTACAATATCAAAACTAAAAGTTAAAATATGAATATATAATGTAAAATGAAATATATAGTTTGTTTCAACTCCAGGCACTAAAGAAAAATGAAAATCTTATTTGGAGTGAGACTAGATATTTGAGAAACTTGATTCTCTCTTTCCCTTTCTGCATATATTCCATGTATATTTCTATGTCTACAAGTACATACATGGAGAAGGAGATGAATTTCTTAATATTTGTTAATATTTGTTAATTTGCTTGGGACATGCATTACCACTTCATAAATTATACACATTCACTCATCTAATCATGAATTCTGCTAGACTGTTTTAGATTCCAATGTATTTTCTGTTAGCAACTCATACTTTACGTCATTAGTTGTAAGAAACTAACAAGAAACACTGGGATTAGTAGGAAAGATGAAGGAGGCCCATGCCTGCAAATCAGAAACCTGATAAGAAAATGTATTTTTGTCACATATAACAGAAAAGCACTGTGTATGCGATAGACTCCTTTCAATTTTGAAAAGGACTGGTGTTGAGAAGCTCAACTTCAAGCGCTTCTGCCCTGTGTTCTCCATTCTTGCTGAAGTGCTCCGTCAAATTTACGTTTCCTCTGCCAATCTGTATCTAAGAAAAATAATGTGGTGAGGGCTGTTGCAAAGTGAAAAATAATTAAACAAGAATGTGCAAGAATTAATGGAAGGATCCTGAACCTTGAACACGATTTATGCTCACTTAAAAAATTGTGTCTTTTGTAGCATTCAGTATGTTAATATAATCCCCTAATGTAGACCACTAAAAAAAGAAGCTGGGCTAGCATCATTGTTATGCAGAGCATTGCCATGGGTCAACAAAAAGACTTACAATCGCTTACTTATTCATTGTCATTTAAAGATTATTAATAATGTTGAACTCACTTTAGAACCCAAAGTCCAAGCATTCACACCATAAACTCAGACTGAGAATTATCTTAATAATTTCATGGAAGAATCTTAAGCTTTCTGCTCATGGTTCAGGGTACTTTCCATCCTCCATGGCCTCTCTTTAGATTCTCCACTCTGTTTATTGGACTGTAATAAATAAGAGAATGGCATACGTGCCAAAGCTAGAGTCAAGCTTTCACAGAGGGATGGTCTCTTCAGTGGTGTGCTGGCGTCTCTCTGCAAGGAAGTACATTCCCTTTCAAATTTAAAATGTAAAAGAAGTGAGACAGATGAGAAAGTACCGTGGGTACAAGGAATAAAGGAACTTCTATATAAGTTAAATGTTATTACCAGAAAGGGACTACTTGCTCTATATTTTTATATGAGCTTTTGAGATGTATGAGTTGGATATTCTCTGGGCACAAACACATGAATATATATACATATACATATATATATAAAATGACTTAATATATATTTATATATGTATATATATACTTATCTTATGTATATATACTTTAGTGGTTAATACATGCATCCATATTTTGGGGGACATATATACATCACCCATATATTCACATTACATATATTGCTACTAGCAGAATAATGTTATCTCTGGAACAATTTTAAGGTTGTGGTTTTACATGATTTAGGTAAGCAATTGTTTAACTTTATTAAAAATAATGTTTATATTTATTATTATTGAATTTCACATAATGCTCCCAAATGATATCCTTGCTTCCAAGGTCCTCCTAGGTCTACTCCCCTGTACACATCCTGTGGCCTCCTCTTCAATATCAAAATCAAACAAGTCCAACTTGTGTTGCCCAAATTGGCAGTGGAACATAATCAAACTCTCAGCAACATCTTCTCAAAGAAAAGTGAGTCCTTCTCCACCATTACCCAAGTGATGGAATAACAATCATCTATTGTTGAAGGCAACACTATAGCATATTTACCAAAATTATGAAGAGTTCTTTTCAATTGCCTCCATTTTGACTTGTTACTTTATAGGAGGGGTGACACAAATGCCTTCTTTGTCATTCTTTCTCAACTGTGAATCTACAGTCATTAATAACACAGCAGAGAAGCTTCCTTGTCATTTACAGTCAGCAGGGTTTGGATCATGGACTTTTACATGCTATCTGGTGACAGCATGGAATACAGACATCAATGTACAGACTGTAGTCTAGGCAATTCATATTAAAATGGTTTCTGCTGGTCGCCCAGGCCTAGGCTATTTACATGGATCTTCCTTTGTGCATACCATTCTGTTTCTCCATCTTTCTGACATTTTTATCACAACTTATTTCATTCCTCATAGTGGCACTGGAAACTGCATTGTGTCACCCAATACAAACACACATGAACTCTCTCTCTCTCTCTCTCTCTCTCTCTCTCTCTCTCTCTCTCTCTCTCTCTGTGTCTGTCTCCCAAACAGTTTTACATATAAATCTTCATCGCAAGGAGTTATTCGTCTGGTTTAAGGTTTCTGGTTTCTGAACTATCATAAATACTGGACTGTCATTAAGACTTATGATGGAGATCCTGTTGTTGTCCAAATTTAGGGTGATCATAAGGCAAGATAGGGCATTCAGGGGCAGGATTCAAGCCAGATTCAGACCACTACTCCTCCCAGCTCTCTTTGCCAATCACCTGAAGAAACACAGTGCATCACTGTTGAGTTTGCAGAATGGGTACTGTCCTGGTCCTGAGATACCTTGCCAGCATATGAGCAGTCACTACAGCTACATGATTTGTGCTAGTCCACATGATAAAGATTGGCTTTAGTCAGTAATGCCATATTCTTACTCCACTGTGACTGTGCTTCTTCCTCATTCCCATACACCTCTTCACCACACCTGTATTTTAACAATTTCCCCTACATGTTTGCTTTCTTTCCAATTCCAAAAGTCCAATGGCTACTCCAGATTGTTTCCTGAGACCATTTGCTTGTAAAATTGTCTTCCAGCCTTTTACTCTAAGGTAGTGTTTGTATTTGACACTGAGGTGTGTTTCTTGTATGCAGCAAAATGTAGGGTCCTGTTTATGTATCTAGTCCGTTAGTCTATCTCTTTTTATTGGGGCATTGAGCCCATTGATGTTAAGAGATATTAAGGAATAGTGATTATTACCTCCTGCCATTTTTGATGTTATTTTTTAAATTTGGTTGGTTATCTTCTTTTGGGTTTGATGAAAGACAGTTACTATCTTGCTTTTTCCAGGGTGAAGTTTCCCTCCTTGTATTGGTGTTTTCCTCCTATTATCCTTTGTAGGGCTGGGTTTGTGGATAGGTATTGGGTAAACTTGGTTTTGTCATGGAATATATTAGTTTCTCCATCTATGGTGATTGAGAGTTTTGCTGGGTATAGTAGTTTTGGCTGGCATTTGTGTTCACTTGGAGTCTGCATGAGATCTGCCCAGGATCTTCTAGTTTTCATAGTCGCAGGTGAGAGTTCTGGGGTGATTCTGATAGGTGTTCCTTTATATGTTACTTGGCCTTTTTCTCTTACTGCCTTTAATATTCTTTCTTTGTTTAGTCCATTTGGGGTTTTGATTATTATGTGACGGGAGGTATTTCTGCTCATGTCCAGTCTGTTTGGAGTTCTGTAGGCTTCTTGTATATTCATGGGCATCTCTCTCTTTAGGTTAGGGAAGTTTTCTTCCATAATTTTATTGAAGATATTTGCTGGCCCTTACATTGTAAATCTTCACTCTCATCTCTGCCTATAATCCTTAGGTTTGGTCTTTTCATTGTGTCCTGGATTTCCTGGATGTTTTGGATTACAAGCTTTTTGCATTTTGCATTTTTTTTAACTGTAGAGTCCATGGTTTCTATGGTATCTTCAGCATCTGAGATTCTTTCTTCTATCTCTTGTATTCTGCTGTTGATATTTGCATCTATGTCCCCTGATTTCTTCCCAAGGTTTTCTATCTCCAAAGTAGTCTCCCTTTGAGTTTTCTTAGTTGTTTCTACTTATGATTTTAGATCCTGGATGGTTTTGCTTAGCTCCTTCACTTTCTTGTTTGTGTCTTCCTGTAATTCTTTAAGAGATTTTTTGTGTTTTCTCTTTCATGACCTCAGCCTGTTGACCAAAGTTCTCCTGTATTTCTTTAAGTGTTTTTTGCATTTCCTCCCTTTTGACTTTTGTATTCTCCTGAATTTCTTTCAATGATTTTTGTGTTTCCTTTGTAAGGGCTTCTAACTTTTGATCCATTTTCTCCTGAATTTCTTTAAGTATGTCCTTCATGTGTTCCTGTACCAGCATCACGACCAGTGATTTTAAATCCAAATCTTGTTTTTCTGGAGTGATGGGGTATCCAGGACATGCTGTTAAAGGAGCATTGGGTTCAGATGCTGCCATATTGTCTTGATTTCTGTTAGTGACTGTTCCTGCATTTGCCTTTTGCCATCTAGTTCTCACTGGTGTTAGTTGGTCTTGTCAATGCTGGACTCACTAGTGCAAGCTGCCTCTTCCCAGCTGGCCTATGGTTCACAGCTGAACTGCACTGCCTGACTCCCGCCAGAGGCCTCAGGACTGGAACCTAAGCTGTGTGGGGCCAATCCATGGGAGGAAGCTGTTTGCTCCCAGTTTGCCTCTGGGTGCACAACAGGCCTCTTGCACTTCCTGGAGACTGATTGCTGTGGCCCAGACTGTTCAGATCTCAAAGCAGACACCTGAAGGCTCCTGCTGGGGCCTGCTGGTCTCACCAGAGCACACTGACTCCTCCTAGCTGGCTTGCTGGGTGCCAGGATTTGCCTTTAAAACATATTTTCTCCAAATATGATGAGCTCTGCAGAGAATGCATGAGCATCTCAGGCTATTCTGAGTTCTTTCTTTGTCCCATAATGGGTGTTAGCTACTACTCCCATTCTCAATTATAGCAATGTTTCAGGTTTCCATATTTAGTGGAATTGTTCTATATTTGGTTCTAAAGCTCTGCCTCCTCCTCATGGTACAGCAGTGCATAGATGGAATAGGTGTTGTGGTTGATCAAATGAAAGATCTGGTTCTGGGATCAGTTTCTCAGGCTAAACGGGTCTGAAGGTTGAGGAAGCATGACACAGTGGGATCTTTTGATCCTTCATTACTTTTCTAAAGTCTATAGTTTTCCTTAAGAATTATTTTATTTTAAAATAAATAATAAATAAATCAGTGTAATGTGAAGATATATATGTGCAAGTTTACACAAGTGTGAATCCCCATAAAGAGCAGAAAAGGTGTCATATCTCATGGCGGTAAACTAAAACCATTTGTGACATATTAGCAAGGATCTTGGGACCTGAATGTGAATCTTAAGTAGCCACCTTCCTTAGCCCTAATGTGAAAGATTTTAATATCCTCAAAAGGCTGAAGAATACTAACTTACTACTTCTCAATAAAATTTCAGTAATCAGAGAGGTTTCATGAATTACATTATTTGCCGATTTAACCAAAATAATCAATTAGATTCAGGTGCTTTCTTAGTCAGGTTTTCTATTCCTACACAAACATCATGACAAAGAAGCAAGTTGGGGAGGAAAGAGTTTATTGAGCTTACACTTCCACACTGTTGTTCATCACTAAACAAAGTCAGGAGTGAAACTCAAGCAGGTCAGGAAGCAGGAGCTGATGCAGACGCCATGGAGGAATGTTTTTTACTGGCTTGCTTTCCCTGGCTTGCTCAGCCTGCTCTCTTATAGAACACAAGAGCACCAGTCCAGAGATTGTACCATCCACAAGGGGCCCTCCCCACTTGATCACTAATTGAGAAAACGCCCCAGAGTTGGATCTCATGGAGGCACTTCCCCAAATGAAGCTCCTTTCTCTGTGATAACTCCAGCCTGTGTCAACTTGACACACAAAACTAGCCAGTACAGGTAATTCATTAGTATTTTCTTTTTAATATCCTCAAGTGATTTTATTTTGTAGATTTGGCCAATCCATGCCTAATAGAATATTGTCAGTTCTGAAAAACAAAACATAGGCATCAATTAAAACTGTCTCCAGAAGGAAATAAATTTAAATGATGAAAATCATATTTTTAATTTAAAATGTAATATTAATTTTCCCACATATAGTGAAATATAGTGAATGGAGAATACTTGCATATTCAGGATAAACTATGGTTTCACAACAAAACTGAGTTTATCCTTAACCTATAGCTCTATATTCATGAAGTTCTCCTTCACGGTGTGCAACAAGAAGGGAAATTCTCTTTGTTGTCCATTCTGGGATTATTAGTTTCTTGTGGATGATGAAGGCTACTGGTATTTATAAATTCCCAACCACTCACCTTAGTATTTCATTGCATAAAATTTTCTCCAGGAATCAAGGCTACACTGTTAGGACTTTCTTCTTATGTTCAGTTCTTACTCACAGGTCAGAACTTCACTGAAGTCACAGTAGAATGAGAATGTTGTGCCTTCCAATATATTTGTCCCAGTTGTCTACGGAGTGGTAGTCCACAGCACAAGAAGTAACTTAGAAGACAAAAAGCTTCCTCACTGTACCTGATACACACTTATAAAGCAGTTTTTGCTTTTGCTTTTGCTTTTTGGATAGGATAAGAAAAGCACCTCCCTTTCTCCAGCCATATTGCCGACATATGTCTTCTCCCCAGATACAAGCACATTAGAAAAGGGCACAAGTTCCAGAGTCCATTCTCAGAAGGAAGGTTTCACTTCGAGCAAAGAAAATAAGCTACAATTTTAAAATCTTTGTCAAAAACCAAAGGCTTTGATTGACAGCCACTGAGAGAAAATTGGTTACTTAAAAATTACAAAGTTGCTAGATAGGAAGAACTAGGAAAGAGCGGGCATGGTCTCTTGTTGAAATCAGAGTCAGCTGATGGATTTGGGATGTTTTTGGACATGATTTAGTGGAGTTAAAATGGAGCAATCACAGAAGTTCATGGGGGTGGAGATGATATATTTCTCAATCTACATGAGATTATTTTCAACTCCAGAGATGTATAAAAGTGAACTATGTCTTTTAAAATAAAAACTAGGCATAGAAACTCCTCCATCCAACACAAAGCACATTCACGTTAGGCATAAAATTCTTATACGTAGAAGACATCCACTCACAAATGATAACATATTTGATTCTTAGGTAGTTCTTTGGAAACTACACTTAAGGTATTAATAAGCACATTACTCTCCCAAAATATATCAGATGTGGACTGAAAGCCAGAAATACTAGATTAAATTTACAAAACAAGACTGTAATCTAAATTAACTCCAAATTAGAAGTTGCACAAATGTAGAAACTTAAAAGAGAAACCCAAGAAAGCCTAGCTATAATTTCTGACAAAATGACTTATGCTGACCAAGAATGATCCCTAGATCCAAAGCATTCAGGCCATATGAATAATGAAACCTACCATAGCTAAATGTATATATACTATGAGTGATCTTTAAGTTAAAACTAACCAAGTCAACATTGTCATTGAACAGAACTGAGTATAAAAAAGAATATTTTATATAAATATTCCATAAAGCCTTTCAATAAAATACTACCAGCCTAGCTGTACATAAAAGATGATGATTTACTGAAATGAAAGGATTTACATGCAAAAATAAAAAGTTATTTTTTAACACTACAAAACTCCATTGGCATTATGTAGACTCCACCATTACATTTTAAGGTAACATGAATAATTATGCCATTATTGTTTCCTTATATATTATAGTTTCTGATTTTGAATCTTGATGGGATTTCTGTAGATGTGAATGTATGAATTGTCTCTATGTGTTCTTCATGCTTTCTTCATGTTTGCTTGATTATTTCATCTGATTCAGGCTTGTTTGGTTTTATCTGTTAAATTAATTTTTATAGTAATAATAATTTTAAATATTATAGTATATAGTATACGGCATATAGTATATAATAATTATTATATATAATCATTACATATAATGCCAATTAATATAATTATATATTATGTATTATGTATAACATATTATATATTATGCATCACATAGTACATATCACATTATATATTATATAATTATTACATAATTATAATTAAGTTTTATATTTTAAATTTTCATTTTTATTATTACATTCCTCTTTGCTTTTTAATGAGAACATGAAAGAGAGTAATTAGAGTAGGCAGGGAGACAGAGAGGACATGGATTAATTTGAAGCAGAAGTCTTAATTACAATTTATTGTATGAAAAACAATCTATTCTTAATTTAAAAATAGAGAAAGAAAACACTAAATTAGAACTAAAACAGAACTTCTTCAAACAGGTAAAAGGCAATCCAACCGACTACACTAAATGATAGAATAGGGAGACACATTTCTTGAGGAAAATGACACACAAGTTCTCATATATTTCATATTCTTAATCTCATTTTATAAGTAAAAATGGGATTAATCAGGCAATCATTGGGACTAGTAGGAAAATAGGAAAACATTCTCTTAGTAGGTAATATGACTTTTATGTGGATGTCCATGATAGCCTATGAAAGAGTACTAGAATGAACAAAAGCATTCAGCATTTTGAAGAATCCAAAATATCCAAAGAAACCTCAATTTCATTTCCTTATACTAATAAATCAAAATTACAGGACAGGTAAGAACAATTACTGATACGGTAACATAAAACTATATCAGTAAATTGAGAGAATTTCCATACTGGTACTGAAAACTCTCAGCCATCACTGAAAGAAATGGATGATTATCTAATTAAAATGAAGCATATATACTTGTGTATACTTTAGTAGTTTTTGATCCACTTATTTGAAGTATTTAAAATAGCTGGCTTACAAAAACAGAAAGTAGATTAGTACTTATATGTGGTGAGGATAGTTAGTTTGGGGTAAATTTAAAGAGGAAAGCTTGCAGATAAGAATTTCCTTTTTGCATTTTACATTTTCTTTGACTGTTGTATCAATGCTTTCTATGATATCTTCTGCACTTGAAATTCACTCTTCTATCTCTTGTATTTTGTTGGTGACACCTACATCTATGACTCCTGATCTCTTTCTTAGGTTTTCTATCTCCAGAGATGTCTCCCTTTGTGATTTCTTTATTGTTTCTATTACCATTTTTAGATCTTGCATGATTTTGTTCAATTCCTTCACCTGTTTGGTTGTGTTTTCCTATAATTATTTAAAGCATTTCTGTATTTCTTCTTTAAAGACTTCTACTTATTTACCTGTGTTCTCTTGTATTTTTTTAGGGGAGTTATTTATGGCCTTCTTTTTTTTTATTCTATATATTCTTTATTTTCATTTCAAATTATTTCCCCTTTTCTGGCTCCCCACTTCCCGAAAGTCCCATAAGCCCTCTTCCCTTCCCCTGTTCCCCCATCTACCCCTTCCCACTTCCCTGTTCTGGTATTCCTCTATACTGCTGCACCTCTATCAACATCATGTGATATGATTTTTAAATCCAAATCTTGCTTTTTTGGTGTGTTGGGGTATCCAGGACTTGCTGTAGGAGAACTAGTTCTGAAGATAACGTGTAGCCTTAGTTTCTTATCTTAGTAGATAAGATTCTTGCTCTTGCCTCTCAAAAATCTGGTTATCTTTGATGTTAGTTGCTTTTGCTGTCTCTGATAGGAGTTTGTCCCTCCTGTGGACCTATATGCCTGTGATCTTAGGTGTGTCAACAATCCTGGGGAGACAAGCTCTCTCCTGGGCAGGGTTTGGGTGTAGAGGGCTGTGAGGCAGCCTTAGCTCCTGGGTGCAGATGGAGACTGGAAGGATCCTGTCCCCAGCTCCTCCACTGTTCCTGTGCCCTGTGACTTCCTGGCTGGTGCCACTTTGGACAGTTATTGGAGGGAAAGTGGTGCTTTCCCCTCTGAGCTTAGGAGTAAGAGCACTCCTGGGAGACCAACTCTCTCCTGGCAGGATTTGTGTGTGGAGGAGGGCTATGGAACATCCTTAGCTCCCAGGTGCAGATAAGAATTTTCTTTTCAGAGAATTTGGCAAAAATTAGATTGTTGTGATGGCTGCAATTTTCTATAGCAACATTATCATGTAAAACTAGGCACATTTAGTTGATGAATTTTGCTGTATAGAATTCCACAAAATATTTTCCACTTGAAATATTCTTGATAAGAATCTGTCTTCAGAAAATAGCTAGCTTCATTGCTGTACTATTTACACAGCACACTGAAAATAGATTCACATTTTAAGCAAGTCATCTCATATAGATAGAATCTAGCCAAAATTATGAATTTTATAAAATAAATGTAAAGGCTTAATTAATGTTAAAGTTCTTAAAATACATAGTGGCCTAGACTGAAGGAATGTGGTTCAAGGTACCTTTGAGAATTGAGCAAACTTTGTCATGCATTAGTGTTTATTAAATAAAAATTATTTCATTGCCTAAAATCTTTATCTTGAAACCTTTTTCTCTTCAGATGCTGAAATGATAGTCACTTCTTTCAACAATGTTCATCAAAAGTAAGTCAATAGTTTTATTTAACTACAAATTCTTCCTTAAATTTAGATATCACTATTTCAGAAGTGTACATGAATGAATTCCTTGCATGCTCATTGCTTAAGTTGGAAAATTAATATAATATCATTGATTAATTGTAATATATATATTTTCTCAAATAACTGGTATTGGATTATTATGTTAAAATGAAAGATTCATGCAAGTGTATAATCACATAAGATGTAGTGAATGGAACAAAACGATCATATCCACACCCAGTGAGGAATTGTCCTATTACACTTCAGTAATTGTAATTAACTGAAACACTTAATGCATAAACAGAACTTCAAAATTTTGTGAAGTTTCTCTTAATCAATGCAATAGTACAAATTTAATCTGTTAAATGTGGATGGTTTTAATTAAAATATTTTAATATGAATATAATATCTCTAAATGTCTGAGGGTTGGTGTGTGGATAAATACAACATCTTAGGTAAATTTAATTTTTAGTTTAATCACTATTTTGTTTCACTAATATAAAATATTGGCTCAATTTATTCTAAGAATGTTCTCAAAGTTTTAAAATTATTTTCTTTACATGCACTTCTTAATTTTTTCAGTTTTGAAATGCTCAAGGGATATTTGGTTTTATTATAGAAAATTTAAATTTATTACTAAATAGTTTTTCTACTATTTAAGCTAAAAGCAAACTTTGTAAAAAATAAAAACTCTCAATCATAATAAAACATGATAGAATTATTCTCTCAAAACAGAGCATTCTGTTATATAATCTATCTTCTTCATGCAGTCTACTATGTATCAGATTTTAAAGGAAAATATTATTATTCAAGTTTTATTCTCATGAGTGAGTTCAAGTAGATTCTAAAAGTTCTATTTAACGGTGAAAGATTGAGTGGTTACTTAGATGAGAGCAAAATGGAGTATGATACAACAAGTAATCCCCTAATTTAAATTCCAAAGTGAGTTAACAAATGACTAAATCTACCACATACATTTTTTAAAGCCATCAAGGCTACAAATGTCCATACCATGCACTTGAAACTTCTACATATCATTTTATAAAGCAAGAAAAAAATCATCAGTTGGTAGTTACAAATACAGTGCCCTAAAATGCATTCAATGGTATGTTATATTTGAGGTTGCATATTATAGCCATAATCTGTGTTTACTTCTAAACACACTATTATCGAAATGTTTCCTTGACAACTATATTTTATGTAGGACACACAAAATGGCATTTCTGGTGCCCATAACAACATGTGATGACATGTGGGTGGAGATCCCAGAAGATTTTAATGGATCAAATGTTGTATTACCTAAAATTCTCACAGCTGCCAAGTAGGAATTCAATGCACCATTCTTGTGTGTGTGATAATGTTGGTGTGCGTACACACGCACACACATACACACACACACACTGAGTAAAGAAAAAACAACTGCTATTGCTTTAAAATGTTTGTGCTATGCATGTTGCTATTGCATGTTATACATGTTAAACTAGTTTCTACTCCCACCCCCTTTGTAAAATATATTTACTTAAAAAAGAAAGAAAGAAAAACAGTAGTCTCCTTCTTGCTTGATTCAAACTCTCTAGCCCTTAAATCTTACATGTTTTATACCAGGATTTCAGTCAGTGGCTGAAATCCAATAAAAAATGGCTAGCCCTAAAATCATGCACATACAAGTAACACTAAATGGGCTGAGACAGCTATATTATTATATTTAGGTACACGCATCATAATTAAAGGATAAAAATGAAAGAAAGTGAGTTAATTAGAAATTTAAAAAGAGAGTATCCAGATGCAGCAATTGGAGTACATGGGAAGCATTGGAAGGAGCATATATAAAAAACCAAAAACTAGTTCATTAATTTCACATATCTCCTATTTAATCTATCTCTGTATTTCATCATTTTTTCCTGTGCCTTTTAAAAATCTCAGGTCATTTATTCAAGAAGATGCCAGAATTAAAATTAATACCATAAATTCACACACATGCACATACATATGCACACACTCACACACACCACACATACATACACACGCAATCTATCACTTGAAGTAGGCTCGTAGAAGACTATTGAAAGTACATATAATAACTACACGACTATCTTCAGAGAGCATAAACTATTCTGTCATTAAGAAACTTGTATCGCTTTACTGCATATGATAAATATGATAAATATGCATGTGATAAATATCTAATGTATAAACAGAGCACTTACCTAAATATTGTTATGAATTATGGAAAGGATAAACTCTGACACACTTGTTCCAGCGGCTGTAGTCAAATTTACCCAAATGTTGTGCATAGTCATAAAGGGTTTTGTTTCTTTTTTTCTAGCTAATATATGATGGGCTATAGTAACTTTTAATGTAAATTAAAAAGTAATTTATTACACCTGCAAAAGAAGTATTTTTATTGTTTCAAAAGCTAAGATAATATTAAGTGTTTATTTTAACCTAAAAAGTAGTCAATGGATGTGTTGTCACACATTTGTACTTCAAGCAATTGAGACAGGGGAAGGCAGTTTGCAACAACTTAATCTATATAGCAAGTTGTAGGCTAGCTAGGACTAAACAACGAAATACTGCTTCAAACAAATACAAATGTTGGAATAAATATATTAATTTTAAATATTTGCATATTAATTTGAACAAAAATTATCTATGTATGCTTATTTAAGGCATTTGCATTGTAAAGCAGATCATTAATATGTGTGTCAACATATTTCCATATTTTTATGTCCTCTGCACTCGAAATTGACATTATGTTTGTTACTAAAAAAGTTTATTAAAAATTAAAAATAGTGCTTATACATGTAGGAATTGTATATTATGATGACAATAATACCACTTTGCATTTATGACACATTTGCCAAGGCTGACTCTGCCTTTGGCAGAAACCTTAATAGACTGTTTACTAATAGCTCTGTAGAGGAGGGTTTCCACAGCAACAAATGAACAATACTAGAGCCATTAATTGCCTCTACATTATCATTGTACAGTTTTCTGTAAAGCAATGCCTTGTGGTTTGATAATTGTAATTCTAGAATGATTGTAAGTTATGAGTTGATTAGCATAAACACTTAAGATGAAAAATGTCAGTGTCGAGATGGTGAATGCATGTAAACTAGATAGCCCTATGTAATAAATATGGTTATAGGTGAAGCTGTTAAATTGTTTCTTTGGTAACAGTATTTGGCAGTGCTTATTTAATAGTGTTCTTTCCTGAAAGGGTCTTTTATCTGTAAAATGCACCCACACCTTACCAAACAATTGATATTTCATTTTATTTGCAAATTCCACTTTGAAGATCCTCCTGGTTAGTGAAACTTATTCTGTCAGGAGGGGCTGAGCAAGCAAAGCTTGTGTTGTGATTTGAATGTGAAATGTCCCCTGCAGATAAAAATGTTTGAATACTACATTTGGAACTGGTGGTGCATAGAACCTTTAAAAGGGAGATACTGGGTAGAGGAAGTGAGCCTTGGGGATAGGCTTTTTAAATAGCCTTTCTTGACTTCCTGGATACACTCGGCTTCAGTATGGTTATAATATATTTTCTCAGCCTTTGACTTGTGTCGACATGATTTTTCTGCCTGCTACCTTGATCTTGCAAATCTGGATTATAACCCTCTAAAACTGTAGCCCAAGTAAAACCTTTCTCCCTAAAGGCATCTTTGCCAGGAAAAGTTATCAATGTAATGAGAACTTAGGGAAAGCGAGTTTGTTTATGGCTTCTTTTTCTTAAATTCTTGTTTCACACATAAATTCTTGTTTAGACTTGGCTGTCATAAATTGTCTCCAATCACTGGTCCCTTAATTTAGCAATTCCAGAGCAAAAGAAAATGTGCTCTGGAAGCTGTATAAGATTTGTTTTTAGAGGCATAAAACATGTTCCTTGTTTCGTGATACTGAGACATGTTTAGTGAACCCTTGTTCAGTTGGTACAAAAAATGTTTAAAAAAAAGGCAGAAAGAGAAAAGTCAAGACAAGAAAAAAAGAAAAGAAAAGAAAAGAAAACAAAAGAAAAGAAGAAAAGAAAAGCTGAACTTTGCTGTCTTGTCTAACAGACTGGTTACCCAATAGAATAATTTTCAGGAATAAAGTGGCGTAAGACACATGTCTTCACTGTTTTAAATTCAGAATGATCTAAATGTTAAGTTTTCATAGAATTCTGAGTTTTTAAATCAGTTAAGTGTGTACAGTTAGTGATTGAAGTAGAAACTTAAGGGTTCTTTGGAAAGTCAGTTGTGTTGGATGGTATTTTGATGGGACAAACATCTGAAGGAGTGTTTTCACAAGGCGTACAGAGGTGAAAGGCTAAGGCATACTCGTGAATGAATGCTTCCCTGAAGCACCCACAGGACAAATGATGTTCTGTTAAAACAAGCAAGTGAAAGGGTAAGTAATGAAGAATTCTTTACTAAAGACATGAGTGCGTTGTTCCGCCTTACTGAGCTACTTTGTCCAGATTCCATAGAGAGAAACACACCAAAAACCTTCTGGGTGTGTGCTTCAGCTTCTTGGCATTTACTCAGACTCAGGCTGATTGGCAGAGTGATGTCAGCTGAGACAGACTCACATGCTGAGGGAAGACACACGGGGAGGAAGATCCATGAAGGACAGGATGTTTGGTGCAAGTATAAAAAGGACTCAAAGACAATGATGGGGTTGAGCTTGGTTGGCTTCTATAGCTAACTGTGCAATGCTTGCTGGTCTCCTGTCTTTGTTAAAATTCACTTCCTTGAGAGATTCACAGCTGAGAACTTTTCCTGCCATCCCTCTGGGTCCCTCCTACTAACTCATGCAGAGGCTGAGGCCTGGCTGTCTCTGTTAAATCGAGCCACTGCTACTGATTACTATCTGCTATCTCTATTCTACCAAACTGGACTGTTGATTTATCTGTAAAGTGTTTGCTAGTGGACCAAGCTGACTCTGCTGGCCTATGAACTGAATTGCCAGTTTTCAGACAATGCAGACAGGGGTCGCTTCAATCAATTTCTAAACAGGTCCACTTCCCCTGTATCGTTTCTTTTCCAATACCTCTGGTGGGTTGTGGGCTAAGAGGGTGGGTAAAGCATTTAAAAACCATCATTAAATTAGACGTTGAAAAATTAAAGTTAGAAGTGATTAAAAAAGAATATATTAAAATGGCTACTATCATTATTGAATAGCACAAATATTGGTTCTAATTTAATCACCAGTCTCTCTACATTTTGTATATAATGTGTTTAAAGACTCTTTTTTATTATATTTAAAAGTATTTACTTTCAAATGAAGAAGGTGAGATGTGTGAAAAATTGAAATCCCAGGTGATAGCTCTTCAACAATCAGAATATAATTAACTGGAATGATTTGAATATTCTCATGTAAACTGAATGTAGTTAGTGTATAGAGAACATGTCCCATTTAGACAATAAATTACCTAGATGATCCCATTACAACCATTATTCAGAATGCTTATAAGGGAATAGATCTCGAACTAGAGGTTATATATGCTCTTTGGACCAAAACCATGAAGACAGAATGTGTTTCAAGAGGGTGGTCCAGGTGTTCTTTTTAATGTTATGTCTCTACACATTCACTGAAGTAGAACTGGCATAGGCAGATTGCATCCAGCATTAGGTAATGATTCTTCATATAGTTTACGATAATGAGAATCAATGAGTTTTATGCCAAAATTAGAAAACAATTCCCATATTAGGAATCATGAATCAAAATTTAAGTGTTTCTGTATATAATGGCAACATGTATCGTATAAAAATTCATAAAGCTGAAGCAGTTATTTTTCTTTATTGTGTCTTTTTTCTTATCATGGATGCCTCTACTTTTAGCACATCTGTAACATTAACGTTTTTGGTATGTAGCTTATATTCACATTTATAAACACTCTAATATTTTATTAAAATATAGTAAAAAGATTTCTCAAAATATTATATTATTCTGTCTTATTTCATGCCAACTATTTAACTTGAACTTAGTACATGCATTAACTTAGTACTTAGTATTTAACTTTTGTACAAATAGCACATGGGACTGGCCTCTAAAAGTATTTAAAATATTTTACTATGAAAAAACACAAATCAATAAATTTCTCACAAAACAGCTAAAAATGACTCGTTATCTTTTTCTTTATTTTCTATATTCTTTGTTTACATTCTAAAAGCTTTCCCCTTTCCCAGTCCCCCGTCTCATATGTCCTCTTCTCACCATCCATTCTCCTATCTTTCCCCTCCCTTTTCTCTGTCCTGGTACTCCCCTACAATGCTGGATCAAGCATTTCCAGGATTAGGGCCCTCTTTTTCCTTCTTCATGGGAATCATTTGATATGCTAATTGTATCTTCAGTGTTCAGAGCTTCAGGGCTAATTAATATCCACTTATCAATGATTGCATTCTATGTGTATTCTTTTGTGATTGCATTACCTCGCTTAGGATGATACTTTCCAGTTCCATCCATTTGCCTAAAAAAATCATGAATTCATTGTTTTTAATTGCTGAATATTACTCCATTGCATATATATACCACGTTTTCTGTATCCATTCCTCCATTGAGGGATATCTGGGTTCTTTCCAGCGTCTGGCTATTATAAATAAGGCTGCTATGAACATAGTGGAGCATGTGTCCTTATTGCATCCTGGGGAATCCTCTGGGTATAAGCCCAGGAGAGGTATAGCAGGGTCCTCCAGAAGTGTCATGTCCAGTTTTCTTAGGAGCCACCAGACTGATTTCCAGAGTGGTTGCACCATCTTACACTCTACCAGCAGTGAAGGAGTGTTCCTCTTTCTCCACATCCTCACCAAACCTACTTTCTCCTGAGCTTTTAACCTTAGCCATTCTGACTGGTGTGAGGTGAAATCTCAGAGTTGTTTTGATCTGCATTTCCCTAATGACTAATGATGTTGAGCATTTCTTAAGGTGCTTCTTGACCATCAGAATTTCTTCAGGCAAAAATTCTTTGTTTAGGTCTGTACCCCTTTTTTTAATAGGGGTATTTGGTTCCCTGGGGTCTAACTTCTTGGGTTCTTTGTATATGTTGGATATTAGCCCGCTATGGGATGTAGGGTTGATGAAGATCTTTTCCCAATTTGTTGGTTGCCATTTTGTCCTTTTGACGGTGTCTTTTGCCTTACAGAAACTTTGTAATTTTATGAGATCCCATTTGTCAATTCTTGATCTTAGAGCATAAGCTATTGGTGTTCTGTTCAGGAGCTTTTCCCCTGTGCCTATGTCCTCAAGGGTTTTCCCCAGTTTCTTTTCTATTAGTTTTGGTGTGTCTGGTTTTATGTAGAGGTCCTTGATCCACTTGAAGTTGAGCTTAGTACAAGGAGATAAGAATGGATCTATTGCATTCTCTGCATGCTGACCTCCAGTTGAACCAGCACCATTTGTTAAAAAGACTATCTTTTTGCCACTGGATGTTTTCAGCAACTTTGTCGAAGATCAAGTGGCCATAGGTGTGTGGATTCATCTCTGGGTCTTCAATTCTATACCATTGGTCCACTTGCCTGTCCCTGTGCCAATACCATGCAGTTTTTAACATTATTGCTCTGTAGTATTTCTTGAGTTCTGGGATACTAATTCCCCCAGAAGTACTTTTGCTGTTGAGAATAGTTTTACCTATTATCCTGGGTTTTTTGTTATTCCAGATAAATTTGAGAATTGCCTTTTCTAACTCTGTGAAGAACTGAGTTGGGATTTTGATGGGGATTGCATTGAATCTGTATATTGCTTTTGGCAAGATGGCTATTTTAACTATATTAATCCTGCCAATCCACGAGCATGGAAGATTTTTCCATTCCCTGACGTCTTCTTCGATTTCCTTCTTCAGAGACCTGAAGTTCTTGTCATATAGAACTTTCACTTGTTTGGTTAGAGTCACACCAAGATACTTTATATTGTTTGTGGCTATTGTGAAGGGTGTCATTTCCCTAACTTCTTTCTCAGCTTGCTTATCCTTTGAGTATAGGAAGGCAACTGATTTGCTTGAGTTGATTTTATAACCAGCCACTTTGCTGAAGTTGTTTATCAGCTGTAGGAGTTCTCTGGTGGAGGTTTTCGGGTCACTTAAGTAGACTATCCTGTCTTCTGCAAATAGTGAAATTTGACTTCTTCCTTTCAAATTTGTATCCCTTTGACCTCCTTATGTTTTCTAATTGCTCTAGCTAGAACTTCAAGTACTATATTTAAAAGATATGGAGAGAGAGGGCAGCCATGTCTAGTCCCTAATTTTAGTGGGATTGCTTCAAGTTTGTCTCCATTTAGTTTGATGTTGGCTACGTGTTTGCTGTATATTGCTTTAACTATGTTTAGGTATGGGCCTTGAATTCCTGTTCCTTCCCAGACTTTTAGCATGAAGAGATGCTGAATTTTGTCAAAAGATTTTTCAGCATCTAATGAAATCATCATGTGGTTTTTTTCTTTGAGTTTGTTTATGCAGTGGATAGCATTTATGGATTTCCTTATATTGAAACATCCTGCATCCTAGGATGAAGCTCACTTGATCGTGGGGCATGATCGGTTTGATGTGTTCTTGGATTCGTATGGCAAGAATTTTATTGAGTATTTTTGCATCGATATTCATAAGGGAAATTGGCCTGAAGTTCTCTTTCTTTGTTGGATCTTTGTGTGGTATTGGTGTCAATGTAATTGTGGCTTCATAGAATGAGTTGGGTAGTGCTCCTTCTGTTTCTATTTTGTGGAACAGTTTGAAGAGTATTCTTGTTAGGTCTTCTTTGAAGGTCTGATAGAATTCTGCACTGAAGCCATCTGGTCCCGTGCTTTTTTTGGTTGGGAGACTTTCTATGACCCCTTCTATTTCTTTAGGGGTTATGGGCCTGTTTAGATGATCTATTTGATCCTGATTTAATTTTGGTGTTTGGTATCTGTCTAGGAAATTGTCCATTTCCTCTAGATTCTCCAGTTGTGTTGAGTATAGGCATTGGTAGTAAGATCTCATGATTTTTTTTTAATTTCCTCAGTTTCTGTTATATCTCCCTTTTCATTTCTAAGTATGTTAATCTGGATACTATCTCTGTGCTCTTTGGTTAGTCTGGCTAAGGGTTTATCTATCTTGTTGATTTTCTCAAAGAACCAGCTCCTGGTTTTGTTGATTGTTTGTATGGTTCTCTTAGTTTCTACTTGATTGATTTCAGCCTTGAGTTTGATGATTTCCTGCCTTCTACTCATCCTGGGTGAAATAGCTTCTTTTTGTTCCAGGGCTTTCAGGTGTGTCATTAAGCTGGTAGTGTATGCTCTCTCCATTTTCTTTTTGGAGGCACTCAGGGCTATGAGTTTTCCTCTTAGCACTGCTTTCATTGTGTCCCATAGATTTGGGTATGTTGTGTCTTCATTTTCATTAAATTCTAAAATTCTTTGATTTCTTTCTTTGTTTCTTCCTTGATCTAGGTATCATTGAGTAGAGTATTGTTCAGTTTCCATGTGTATGTGGGCTTTCTGTTGTTTTTGTTGCAATCGAAGACCACTTTTACTCCATAGTGATCTGATAGTTGGCATGGGATTATTTCGACCTTCTTATATTTGTTGTGGTCTGTCTTGTGACCAATTATATGGTCAATTTTGTAGAAGGTACCATGAGGTGCTGAGAAAAAGGTATATTCTTTTGCTTTAGGGTGAAATGTTCTATATATATCTGTTAACTCTAATTGGTCCAAAGCTTCAATTAGTTCACTGTGTCCCTGTTTAGTTTCTGTTTTACTGATTGGTCCATTGAATAAGTGCAGTGTTGTAGTCACCCACAATTATTGTGTTATATGCAAAGTGTGCTTTGAACTTTAGTAAAGTTTCTTTTATGAATGAGGGTTCCTTTGCATTTGGAGCATAGATGTTCAGGATTGAGAGTCTTGGTGTGTTTTTCCTTTGACCAGCAAGAAGTGTCCCTCAGAGTCTCTTTTGATGACTTTAGGTTGAAAATCAATTTTATCTGATATTAGAAAGGCTACTCCGGCTTGTTTCCTGAGACCATTTGCTTGTAAAATTGTCTTCCAGCCTTTTACTCTAAGGTAGTGTTTATCTTTGACACTGAGGTGTGTTTCCTGTAAGCAACAAATTAATTGTAGGATCCTGTTTATGTATCCAGTCTGTTAGTCTATGTCTTTTTATTGGGGAATTGAGTCCATTGATGTTAAGAGATATTAAGGAATAGTGATTATTACTTCATGCCATTTTTGATGTTATCTTTTATATTTGATTGGTTATCTTCTTTTGGGTTTGATGAAAGAAGGTTACTATCCTACATTTTCCAGGGTGAAGTTTCCTTCCTTGTGTTGGTGTATTCCTCCTTGTATTCCTAGTATCCTTTGTAGGGCTGGGTTTGTGGTAAGGTATTTGTTGAGCTTGGTTTTGTCATGGAATATCTTGGTTTCTCCATCTATGGTGATTGAGAGTTTTGCTGGGTCTAGTAGTTTTGGCTGGCATTTGTGTTCTCTTAAAGTCTGCATGAGATCTGCCCAGGATCTTCTAGCTTTCATAGTCTCTGGTGAGAATTCTGGTGTGATTCTGATAGGTCTTCCTTTATATGTTACTTGGCCTCTTTCTCTTACTGCCTTTAATATTCCTTCTTTTTTAGTACATTTGGGGTTTTGATTATTATGTGACAGGATTTATTTCTGTTCTGGTCCAGTCTGTTTTGAGTTCTATATGCTTGTATATTCATGGGCATCTCTCTCTTTAGATTAGAGAAGTTTTCTTCCATTATTTTATTGAAGATATTTGCTGGCCCTTTAAGTTGTAAATCTTCCCTCTCATCTATGCCTATAATCCTTAGGTTTGGCCTTATTGTGTCCTGGATATCCTGGATGTTTTGGGTTACAAGCTTTTTGCATTTTGCATTTTCTTTGACTGTTGAGTCCATGGTTTCTATGGTATCTTCGCCATCTGAGATTTTTTATTCTATCTCTTGTATTCTGTTGTTGATATGTGCATCTATGGCCCCTGATTTCTTCCTTTCTATCTCCAAAGTTGTCTTCCTTTGTGATTTCTTAGTTGTTCCTACTTCTGTTTTTAGATCCTGGATGGTTTTGCTCAGTTCCTTCACTTGCTTGTTTGTGTTTTCCTGTAATTCTTTGAGAGATTTTTGTGTTTCTTCTTTCATGACTTCTGCCTGTTGATCAAAGTTCTCCTGTATTTTTTTAAGTGATTTTTGCACTTCCTCCTTATTGGCTAATATTGTTTGACCCATATTCTCCTGAATTTCTTTAAGTGATTTTTGTGTTTCCCTTGTAAGGCTTTCTAGCTTTTGATCATTTTTCTCCTGAATTTCTTTAAGAGATTTATTTATGTTCTTCATGTGTTCTTGTAACATCATCATGACCAGTAATTTTAAATCTAAATCTTGCTTTTCTGGTCTGTTGGGGTATCCAAGACTTGCTATTAACGGAGAATTGGGTTCAGATGCTGCCATATTGCCTTGATTTCTGTTCCTACGTTTGCCTTTTGCCATCTAGATCTCACTGGTGCTAGTTGGTCTTGTTGTCAATGCAGGACTCACCCGTGCAAGCTGCCTCCCTGCAGCCGGCCTCCAGTTGCACTGCTGGTCCTCTGCACTGCTTGTGGACAGGGCGCATGGCCCAGGCTGCTCCCAATCCAGTGTTGGTGACCGGTCTTATTAACTCCAGATTTTGGTCTTATTTATTGATAAACAAACTAACATAAAAATTCTGAAATTGATCATATCATAGGAGGTAGTGTTATACAACCACTGTATATAACAGTAAATATAACAATTGAATTTCATACTTTTTTATAAAAATGTCATTCATATATCATATAGTCCAGTATTTTTGATGTTAGAAGATCAAATCCAAAAACTAAGATACTAAAATGTAGATGCAAATATGCAAATACAAGAAACCAAATTTTCTTAAAAACTATTTTTTCTCTCATCCTTGAGTATGTATGTGTTCATATGAGTGCACTCATACATGCTAACATGTGTGTCTGCCTCGTATGTTTGTGTGTGTGTGTGTTTGTGTGTGTGTGTGTTGTTTTAGTAGAACTAAGATTTTTCTTGTGATCTCATACTCTGCATGGCATATTCGGAATATCTGATCATTTTGGGAACATATATCATATTCATTTGAGTGAGTGGATGAATACATTTGTTTTAAAATCTATAACAAGTTTTAGATTTACTAAATATATTTTAAACTGAGTCTAATTTGCACAAAATATTTTTCTTGAAAATGATTGTAGAATCAACACATTATAAATTTATATCAATACAACATATGGACTATATAAACATCTGAAATTTTACAGATGTAATTGCAAAAAAAAAATTACTACTTGTGAACGAATACTTCAGAGAAGTATTTCCTTAGTTTTCCAGATAGTTCAGTCATATATTCTAATAATGACAAGCTAAAATCAGGACATAGTAGGAAGCAGTTTACATGTTTGCTCTATTTGGGAAAAATATTTAGTTATGGTTTTAACTATACGACAGTAAACCCAAAATTGTTTAATGCATTTAAATTACATTATGTGAGCTATTGATTAGTATTTTAGGTGTGAAATAATAGTGACAATTATTAAATATATTGAACTATCCTATATATGACTTGTAGCAAGCTAAGTTTCCAGCTACCAAAGACTGTTCCACCTTATTTCTTCCTTTAAGAATGTTCTTAGAGTCTAGAAACTCCCCCTTGGGTTTATTTTTCCTTGTTCTTTTTGGCATTTTAATTTTTATAAATAAATTTATTAGTTAAAAAATATCTCTCACTTGAAGGAGCCAGAGAGCTCAAGGACACCACAGAGACCTACAGAGCCAGCCTAGGCCCATAGGAGGCCCACAGAGAATGAACCACCAACCAAAGACCATGGAAAGGGACGACCTAGGCTAATCACACATATGTAACAGACAGGAAGCTTAGTCTTCATGTGGGTCCTCTCACAACTGGAGTGGGGGCTGCCTCTGACCCATACTCTGTTAACTGCCTTTGGATCCCTGTCTCCTAGCAGGGTTGCTTTGTGTGACCTCAGTAGAAGAATTGATGGTTTTGTGTTGTTGTTGTTATGTTTTGTTTGCTTAATTACTTCACTTATTTACATTTCGAATATTATCCCCTTTCCAGATTTCCCACCCTCCAGAAACCCCCTATCCCATTTCCCCTCCTCCTGCTTCTATGAAGATTTATCCTCACCCACTCCCTTCACTACCCTTGCGTTCCCCTACACTGGGGCATTGAGCCTTCATGGGACCAAGGGTCTATTCTCCCACTGATGCCTGACAAGGCCATCCTCTGCTACATACATGGCTGGAGCCATGGGTCCCTACATGTGTCCTCCTTGGTTGGTGGTTTAGACCCTAGGAGCTCTGGTTGGTTGATACTGTTGTTCTTCCTATGGGGTTGCATGAAATTTCCTTTGGCTCCTTCAGTCCTTTCTCTAAATCCTTCATTGGGGACCCCATGAACAGTTCGCTGGTTGGCTGTGAGCATCTACCTCTGTATATGTCAGGCTCTATCAGAGCCTCTCAGGAGACAGCTATATCAGGAAATTGCCAGCACATGCTGGTTGGCATCCAAAATAGTGTATGCATTTGGTGACTGTATATGGGATGAATCCCCAGGTGGGGCAGCCTTTGGATGGCCTTTCCTTCAGTCTCCCACTTTGTTCATATTTTGTCTCTGTATTTGTTCCCTTGAGTATTTTGTGCCCCCTTTCTAAGAACACTAAGTTACAGCACACATACCCTCCCATGGAGTCTAGACAAGGTATAGCCCAGTTAGTTCTTGACAACCCTATATCCGACACAGGGCTTATATCTAAGATACACAAAGAACTCAAGAAGGTAGACTTCAGAGAGTCAAATAACCCCATTAAAAATGGAGTACAGAGCTAAACAAAGAATTTTCACCTGAGGAATATCAAATGGTCGAGAAGCACCTAAAGAAATGTTAAACATCCTTAGTCATCAGGGAAATGCAAATGAAAACAACCTTGAGATTTCACCTCACACCAGTCAGAATGGTTAAGATCAAAAACTCAGGAGAAAACAGGTGCTTGCAAGGATGTGGAGAAAGAGGAATACTCTTCCACTGCTGGTGGGGTTGCAAGCTGGTACAACCACTCTGGAAATCAGTCTGGCAGTTCCTCAGAAAACTGGGCATGATACTACCGGAGGACCCCACTATACCACTACTGGGCATGTACCCAGAGGATTCCCCAGCATGTAATAAGGAGACATGCTCCACTATGTTTATAGCAGCCCTATTTATAATAGCTAGAATCTGGGAAGAACCCGGATGTCCCTCAACAGAGGAAGAATGGATACAGAAAATGTGGTACTTTTACACAATGGAGCCATTAAAAACAATGAATTCATGAAATTCTTAGACAAATGGATGGAACTGGAGAATATCATCCTAAGTAAGGTAGCCAAATTATAAAAGAACACTCATGGTATGCACTCACTGATAAGTGGATATTAGTCTAGAAGCTTGGACTACCCAAGACACAATTAACATATCAAATAAAACCCAAGAAGAAGGAAGGAGAGGACCCAGGTCCTGGAAAGGCTCAGTGCAGCAGGGGTATAGCAGGACAGGGAAACAGGAAGGGGTGGATTGGGGAACAGGGGAAGGGAAGAAGGCTTATGGGACTTTCAGGGAGGGGGATCCAGGAAAGGGGAAATCATTTGAAATGCAAATAAAGAATATATGGAATAAAACAAAGAAGAAAGTAAGGGAAGGCAACAGAGTCAAAATCAGCCCCTGCTCCAATTGTTAGGGTACCCACATGGAACCATTTTCCATATTAATATTGTAGCTATGACATACCTAGTTCTTAGTAGTACATTGCTTGTTTATAAATTCAATTTTCCTTTTTTCCACTCATGTGTTTTTGGTCTCTCTTTTGAATATAGTTTTACAGCTGCCATACCCATTCCTTTCTGATAGAATATATTATTCAATAGGCTTTATTACTCACAATATTCTTTTGCTCATTTTTTGAATCTGCCTTGCACATTATCAGTGTCATCATTTTACTCCATAATGCTTCTCAGTTGCTGATTCCATGAAATGTGAATTTCCAACCTTTTCCTTTCAACCTATTTGTATCATTTGCCTTACAAAGAATTACTTCTAGGAAGAATCTTCTAAGCACAATTGCAGGTATATATATTTGTGTGTTTTAAACATTTGCTGCCAATATTTGCCTCATAATTGGATAATCTGACCCATTAACATTGAACCAAATTTCTGTTACAGACTAACTTCTACTAAATATTTTATTAAGTCATTTGAAATCAATATACTTTAATGATATTTTTGTCAGAAGTTATGATTATTGTAAGTTTTAGAAGTGTTTGTAACTTTTGGAGATATGGTACACTCTGTTTGCTTGAGTGCCTTTTCTTTAGAATCACTTATTTTATTATTCCATAAAATTTGAGTCACATAACATAGAGTATCAATTTTAAAGATGTCTTTTGAACTTTAACTCCAAGTGCTAACATTGTCAGTTGCCTGCAGATGTCATAAAAGCTTCATTTTCTTAGGAAATTCTGAATTATAACATTTATAAAGCGGTAAGGCAGAGACTCTAAAAGATTTCCCTGATCCATTAGTCAACACCTCTGTTTAGTAACATATTCAAATAAGAAGAATGGGTAGCTTTTCAATTTATCTTATAAATCCTCTGAATAAGATAGGTTTCAAGTGTTAAATTATCTTCATTAACATGAACCAACTATATTGCCCAGTTATTTTATTTAAGAAAATTGTTAAATCATAAGTGAATCATTGATATTTTTAGTCAAATAAGTTTAGGGATAATTTGAAAACAAAAAGTGACAAGACTAAAATGGTTCTGAATATTTTGTTGTCAATATCCAAATGAATTAGACTTTTATTACTGGGTAATAGATTATTCTTAATAACTTTTTCAATCCTTAAGCTGGTTCAAAGAGCCTCAGTAATAAATGTTTTTTCCAGTATGATAACCATTGTAAAGCTAAACCATTTAAATCTCTTGAATTCAAAGTCAGAAGTATCAAACCCATGAAAGAGGATACAAATATGCATATAATTTCCACATTTTCAATTTCAAACTCAATTGAAACCATCTGTGATCTCATATTCAGTTTTAGTATTCATGTTTACTCTTGATAACTAGTCAGCCATCGAAAGGGAATCATTTTGGAAAATAGTTGTTTGTGCATTTCAATTTTTCGAATATTTTAATACATAGAGACTCAGTGTTTGAATCTTCATGAACTTAGTGAGTTTATAGACTTTGCTTCTTTGAGTTTACTCAGAAAAACAGATATATAATCTTATTTCCACAAATTCAAATGCTATGGATGCATTCAGTTCTAACAGATGAGATTTAAATTTTTTCATCCCATAACTCTTTCACACATTTAGTACATAAAACTTTTGTGTCCAGTGGTCCTTTTCCTGGCTGGCAGCTGTAATCCTTTAAGAGACCTAACACAGTAATGCAGAGAGGAAGGGAAGAGAATTCTTAGGAAGAAACATGTACTGATGCAGAAATCCTGACATGACAGAATTTAGAACTGAGAAAAAGGAAGCAGCTTGTTTTTCTTGTTTTTGTTGTTCTTGTTTTTGTTGTGGTTGTTGTTTTTGAAATCAATTTAAATGTCATTGATGACATCTCATTTCTACCTTACAGCTTAAACTGCTTTGGCATATAGGAGCCAGGAACAAGTACATTTTAAGGTATATTCTTTAAGGTTTAAAAATTTCTTAATTTTAATGAGAGTCCTTTTCATTGAGTCATCAGATTTTGCATTTCCTGGGGTACAGACAACATTTTTAATAAATCTTCACAGACTCTATTATTTATTAACCAGCTTTCAAACTGTAGAATATATTGTTAAGAATATAAATGAAAGCTCTTAGAGATGATATATTCTTGTTCCCTGGTTTGGTTACCTTCAGTTATGATCTTTAGTAATATGTTTTCTAAAAGTGTCTCTTGGCCAAAAAAAGAATTTTGAAAGAAATTATAATTAAGTTGATAATATTCCCTGAGATCACATATGACAATCCAGCCTATCTGCCTTTGCCTTGTTTTTCCACACAATCAGCTTCTACAATCTAATTTAAACATATAGCTTTAACTTTAAGCTATGCGCTCTTCCATGCCACTGAATGAGAGAATATGTGTCTGGGTATTCTGTACAATCTCCTAACAGCTAAGGGTTTGAAAGTAAACTTAGAGAACAAATATCCTGTAAATGTTGAAAGCAAATTAAGATATTGGTGGATAACATCTTTGTGCAGTTTTCGGAGTTTCTCTGGGTGGGTTGAGGTCAGTACTGTAACGTCTTCCCTTGTGTAACACTGTTAGATTTCTGTAAGAACATAGCTCTCATCCGCTTCCCATATCTTCTTTGCAGTGCTATTCCATTCATACAAAACACAGTTGTTTTTAGGAAAAAGCAAAGCAGACAATAAAACAAGAAATATTATGCACAATCACAAACAAACAGTAGAGCATAAAATACAGACATTAGAAGACCTTAAAGATGACTGACTATATAGGCAATTGCTTACCAGTATACATTGCATATTAAAACTATATATGTATATGTATATACATATATATGTATGTGTGTATGTTTGTGTGTTTACATGTGTATGATGTACATAGGCATAAAAGTACATATGCATATATATATAAACAATTAAAGAAAAATCTAGAGAGCATGAGTGGAAAGAGAGAAGAGTTTAGATGGAGAGTGGAGGAAATAAGCACGGGAGATAGAAGTCATAGTCTTAATTAAAAATAAGTCGTGAAAATAAGTAAAAAGAAAAGTTTTGTGACTTGGGTTTTATATATTATGCATCACAACCAGAATTGCTGTGTACATTGTATAGACATTTTTAATTGAAAATTTCAGCACCACTAATTCTAATGTCTGTAAGAATAGTTCATGTATTTAACCTAGTGGTACATTAGGAGCTCCTTATTTCTCTATAGAGAAATAGAACTTATTTTCTATTCTATTGTTTAGTGAGATTCTCATCATATGCTTTATTTCATTATTGATATTTATTATTAGTAGGTGCTTTCACCAAACACTAATAAATCAACAGCTAAACTTTATCACCTGATTCACATTTCAGTTATTTTTCTTGCAGCATATTTTTAAGAAGGGCACTTTGCCTCTCATATAAAAAGAGCATTTTATGCATTTTGAAATTAGTTTTTCATTGACCATGTATATAATACATAACACTCTTTGACTTGGGATGCATACACACTTTACTCAATGGCTTCAGCATGAGTAATGCTTCAATTGCTTAAAGGAGTCAGGCATTTCAGCTATTGTTATTGCCACTTAAATACGTGTGTGTGTGTGTGTGTGTGTGTGTGTGTGTGTGTATGTTTGTGTGTGTTTGTATGCGGATGTGTGTGTATGAATATGTGTGTGTGTGTGTGTATGTGTGTGTGTAAAGTGTTCCTAACTCAAAGGCAATAACATATATATTAATACTCATTTCCAGTTTTGCAAATTACCACTTTAAGTTTGAATCAATAAACCATTTGGAATTGATGTTTTCTGAAGCAATGAGACAAAATCATATTTGTTCTGATCTTTTTCCAATAGATAAATAATCTTAATCTGGGGGAGGGTGGATGCAGAAGGTGCAATACTGGACGGAGGGGAATATGCCAAAATATATTGTATGAAAGAAGAATCTACTTTCAATTTTAAAATATTTTACAGAAAACTTACAAAATCTTAATAAATAAATACTATCCCTCTACAATTTTATTGAACAGATAAATACCTTGAGTATTTGCTAATGAATGAATTGTGCTGTAAGGTTTCTCTCAGGATCCTGATAGAGTTATTGTATGCCTTTCACACATAAATGTTAAAATCCTGAATTATTAGATGTAACATATATAGGAAGTATGTTATTAAGCATCTCACTATAATATATATGAACCTTCACAGTGATTTTAAAATATTTTAATTTTTCCATATCTTTTATCGTATTTTTGCTCTCTCAATTAGTTCCAGAGTACCTACCTCCCTTTTCATACTACCTTCTCTCTCTCTCTCTCTCTCTCTCTCTCTCTCTCTCTCTCTCTCTCTCTCTTCTCTCTCTCTCTCTCACACACATATACACACACACACATACACACACACATACACACACACATACACACACACACACACACACACACACACACTAGTAAAATTAAAACAAGACCTGAGTAAGCAAAAACCAAATTAAATATTAAACTACTGGAAGAAATAATTGGATGAAAACTGGTAATAAACAAATAAACAAAAAGTATATTAAAATAGTCATGGCTTGCATTTTGTGTTGTCCAACTATGCATGGAGATGAGGCCTTTTCTGCACTGTAGTTGATATACCTAGTGACTCTTTACTGGAGTAAATTACTTTTTCTTTTCCCAGCAGATGTCCATGACAAATAACATATTCATAGGTGTGAGAATATTTTGTCTGTTTTACATTTTTGGTTCTGAGATTTTGTCTGATTTGATCTTGAACATGCTGTCGTGGTCTCTGTGACTTCATACATACATTGCCCCATTGTGTGTGAAGACACAATTTCCTTGGAATCACCCAATTCCTTAGACTTTTTCCAGTTCATCTTTTATATAGATGCCTAAGTTTTGAGGAAACTTATTTGATGAAAATATCTCATTTAAGACTAAATGTTTCGAAGTCTCTCTCTCTATGATAACTGACCTGTTGTGTATCTCTGTGTTAATATCCATCTATTTTGTTAAGGTTCTTTCATGAGTATCAAGCAGTGCTGCGATTTATTGATATAGCTATATGTCACAATGAGTTCTTTTATTGCTATGCTCACACAGCAAAATAATAATGGTAGGCTTTCCTCTAAAGCCTGTTCCCTATCTAGTTTCAGGTTCTTGTGCATTTTAGTAACATCAGGTACATGTTTTATTTCATGCATTGGCTCCTAGATAGAATGTAAGGGGGTGGTTAGATATTGACATAATATTTATGCCATTATTTTCCTGTATATCTTGAATTCAGATCATTGTTGTAGGTGTCAAGATTTATATATAATCTTTGATATATATATATATATATATATATATAAATCTTCTGAATTATAACTCAGTTGCACTGATGATTACTTTTCTACTCCGGTAAGTACAGCACCACCAATGCTAATTATAATTGGATAAGCTTCTAGGTGAGCACCAGCTTGGTTTCTATGTGCTAGTTTACATAAATAAGATGTGTGACATAAATGATAGGTCCTTTGTCAATTTTGAGATCACTTGGACTTCTTTCGTGAATAAATCATCAAGAAGTAATATATTTATGGCAGTGGAAGCTTTAATTGGGAGCATAAGATGTCTAACTGAAGTATTGTCTCCACTATATCGTGACTCCATTTTAATATATATCAGTTATATGTTTGATAGAAAATTAGTATCTGAAATATATGAACTCAAATGGATAGCAATAAAAGTATTAAATATGGAGTGTAGAAATAAACCTAGACAATGATAAAACACAAATTTCTGAGGATGATTTGTAAAATGTTCAACATTCTGTGCACACTTGGAAGTACAAATTAAATCTACTTGATATTTTGTCGTACACTAGTTAAAATGTCCAAAACCAATTTAAAAATGGCAACACATTCAAAAGGGAAAGATTTATGTATTAATGGTGGTAATGCAAACTTGCACAGGTACATTATAAATCTGTGTTGAGGTTCTACAAAATCCTAAAAATTGATCTATCTCAATATCCAGCTAAGCCTACTCTTGGACACATACACAAAGACTCTATCCCCTATCGTACAGAGAGTTGATCATTCATGTTCATTGTGGATTAATAATTAACGTATAGTAATAACATTCTAGACCCCCACCCCCATCTTCATCTCTGGAGCTGCCAGATTTAACTCTTGGAAAAGAACAGACCCCGCCTTTTTTCCAGGAGAGGCAGTCACTGATTGATGACATTGCTGATGTTGTCGTGAAGCCCCCACCCAACAAATACCCCATCTTCTTCTTTGGAACGCATGAAACGGCCTTCCTGGGACCCAAGGACCTGTTCCCCTATGACAAGTGCGAGGACAAGTATGGGAAGCCCAACAAGAGGGAAGGCTTCAGGGAAGGGCTCTGGAAGATCCAGAACAACCCCGCACACCAGCTACAGTACCCCTCTGCTGGTAAGCTCCTCTGATGGTGAGGCCCCTGAAGTCAACCTGGGTGGTGGCAGCGACATGGACAAGGACAAAGAAGCCTGGAGGGTCATGACTGTGACAGCTGTGACCACCACAGCCACCAGTGACAGGATGGAGAGCGATTCCGACAAGTGCAGGGATCACAGTGGCCTGAAGCAGAAGACACCAGTCTTGAAGATGTCAGCCTCTAAAGGAGCTAGACGAGCCTCCAGGGACCTGTATCAGGCCAGTGTGTCCGCATCAGAAGAGGATTCCGAGAGCCCATCTGAGTCGGAGAAGACCAGTGACCAGGATTTTACCCCAGAGAAGAAGACAGTGGCCCGGGCGCCATGGCGAGGACCTCTGGAAGGACAGAAGAAGAAGGTGACATCAGCCTCGGATTCAGACTCCAAAGCCTACTCGGATGGGGCCAAGGAAGAGCTTGTGGTTACTGCACAGCCGTCTCCATCCTTTTTCTCGTCCTCCTCCTCATCCTCCTCAGACTCACTTGTGTCCTTCAAGCAACCCCCTTGAGGCAGAAAGCCAGCTGAGAAACCACCCCCAAAACCCCGAGGGCGGAGACCAAAGCCAGAACGAGCACCTTCCACCTCCAGCAGTGACAGTGACAGTGGTGAAGTGGGTCGCATCCGTGAATGGACGAGACATGATGAAGAGTGAATATGTGAGCTGGAGGCTCAGAGGCGATGGGAGCAGGAGGAGGAGCTCCGGAGACTTCGAGAACAGGAGAGGGAGGAGAAGGAGCAGCAGAAGGAGCAGGGCAAGGGGCCAGCAGAGCGTGGGGGCAGCAGTGGGGAAGAGCTAGAGGACAAAGAGCCTGTGAAGAAGCATTGCTGCCCGCTGGACAGGAAGGGGGAGAAGAAGAAAGACCCTTCCTAGAGGAGAGACTACAAAAGATGCACAGCGAGATCAAATTTACACTGAAGGTTGACAACTCAGATGTGAGGAGGTGTCTGAGTGCACTGGAAGAACTGGGGACCCTGCAGATAATCTCTCAAATCCTTCAGAAGAACACAGAGGTGGTGGGTAGCAATGCTGAAGAAGATTCGCGGATACAAGGCCCACAAGGATGTGATTGATGGCGAAGGCAGCAGAGGTCTTCACCCAGCTCAAGTCGCGGGTCCTGGGGCCAAAAGTTGAGACTCTGCAGAAGGTGAACAAGGCGGGAGCCGAGAAGGAACAGGGCGATAAGGAGAAGGTAGAGGGGCAGCAGACTGAGCCCAGTACTGATTGGTCAGCACCTGTGAGTGGTGAGGCTGCATCCCAGAAAAGGGAGACCACAGGAGAGAGCACAGGAAGAAGGGCAGGATGGAGGATGGCCCCAGGGGCAGCTCCTCAGAAGAGCTGCATGACCCACAGGACAGCTCCGACTCCACCAGGCCTGGGAATGATCCTCAGGACCATGAGATGATGTAGCAGGACTCTGAGTCTGATGATGATGACAATGCGGACAGCTGAGCTTCAGCCGCTGTGGCCATGGTGCCACGTCCGTCCCCAGCCTTCCAAGGAAGTGCTTCCTTGTTTGTATTTGTGGCCTGCTCTTTTCTGCCTAGTTCTGTGATTTCAGTTGACCTGAAATGGCTATAAAGAATTTTGTAATGAAAAAAAAATTCTAGATTTATATCAACTGATGAATGGATAATGAAAATGTGGTTCATGTACACAATAGAGTATTATTATTATTCACCTGTTAAACAAAATGAAAATTGCAGGTACATGGATGGAGCTACGTTTATCCTGAGTCTATTAGCCCAAATGAGGAAAAAATAATTATCGTATGTTTTTATGTTATATGAGGATGCAAGTTGTTAAACTTTTGGTATGTGTGTTTTTGTCTTAGTAACTGTAGAAATTAGGTATCTATAAGGACTCGGTGGATCTTTCAAATGAGTAGAAATAGCATGCAGTGCTGTAGAAGATAAAGGTAAAACTAGAATCTGATTAAATGGAGATGACAATGGGAGGAAAGGGTAGTGTGGGTCAAGTGGGATGGGACCACTAAGATTAACATCTGTTTGAAATGACATTTGGGAACCGCTACTGTAGAAGCCTTCTAGTATGTATACATGTGTGAAATGACAGATGTTAATGTGTTTTTTGCAATTTATTTGGAGTATTATACAGCATTCTTTATGGGTTTCCAGTATGCTTAAGTTCATAAATAATATTAGTATAGGAGAATAATTATATCTTTAAAAATGTTTTCTAGCATGGCATTTTATGCTACCATGCTATATCAGCAGCTGATTGAGACAGATGAAGATACTTGGAGTGAAACATTGAACTGAGTTTGGGGAAAGATTGAAGGAGCTGAAGGGGATGGAAAACCCATAAGAAGACCAACAGTGTCAACTAACCTGGACCTCTGGGAGCTCTCAGAGACTAAGCCATCAATCAAAGAGCAGGACTTCGGCCTCCATCACATATGTAGCAGAGGACTGAGTTGTCTGGGGTCAGGTGAGGTGTAGGTTGGTAGGTCAGGCAGCACTCTAAGAGGCAAAAGGGAGAGGGAGAGGGTGAAGAATTCTGGCAGGGGAACTGGGGGAGGGGCAAAATATGGAATGCAAATAAATAAAATAATTTTAAAAAGAAACACCTTAGTATCCATTTCAGGTAACATCTTTGAGTGTGTCTATGCTTTCATCTTTTAAGTTTCTTTCTTGGCATTAATTGGTCTGAGATTTGTTAGTCGTAATATTTTGTGATGAAATGTTGAATTGAATAAAGTATTTTCTTGTTTTATTAACAATATTTCATTTTTATTGTACGTCTGCATACATCTCTGATGAAAGCATGAGTCTTGCTATGTTGCAGGTGATGATGCCCTTGCTCCAGTGTTGTTGGAAGACAAATTATATTCTCTTCCAAGGAGCACACTAGTGAATCCTAGGCATGGATTAGCAGCATTTTAGGAGTTAATTGACTGAAGAGAAGACCTATACAAATATACACATGGAGGGCACAACACAAAATACTGTGTTTTACAAAATATAACAAAAGCAGCTGGAAGAATTAAGTATGTCTGCCTGAAAGACATTAATAAATCCCATAGATTTTTTTTTTTGGTCTCTGTTTTATGAGAAATAACCAGACAAATTTCTGTCAGCAATGGAAGTAAAAGTGGTGGTGTTGTATCCCCCTGTGGCATCTAGACATATCTTCATTTTTTTATAAGTGGGTATTTTTAGCAGTATTTGCTTTGGGTCGTGAATTTTGAATCAGAAACTGAAGCAATGGAAAATCAAGCAATATTATAGTGTAAAAATGTTTGTTTTTTTGCCAGAGACACAAAAATCTTATGCCAGGCAACACAATAAGGCATAAGAGCTGCTACTAACTTTCTAAAATACAAAGAATATGCTTCTGGTTTCATTATATGTGAACCATCCTTTATATACATATTATGAACTTGTACATATGTAGTGCATACGTGTGCATGTTTGTGTGTGTCTGAGTACATGCACTCTTGTGCACATTTACAGATATAGGAGAAGAGCATCAGGCTTCCCACTCTATCCCGCTCCACCCTAAAACCTGGTGGTAGTTCCACCGAATGTTGAATTCTGGATTGTGTCTAAGTTAGCTGACTGGGAGTCCCAGAGATCTTGATGGTTTTATCCTCCCTGAAGCAAGCCCTGGAGTTATAAGTGCAGACAGTACATGCAGCTAGGTGGATGTGAATTCACGTCTTCGGTTTTCACAGCAAGTTCTCTGGCCCACTGAAAAATTTCCCATCTCTGCATTTCAGACTCTCTTTCCAAAGTCTTTCATTTCACATCTATTGCCTCCTTATTAATTTTTTCTTATTATACTTGCCAAAGTTTGATTGATACAGAGCTTATTTAGGATGTTTTACATAAATTGACTTATAATGAACATTAAATATGAAAATATTTGAGTTTTCATTTACATTTTAATAGAAATTTAATCCCTTAATAAAACAAATTAACTATACTGGTAGCTTTTTGGCATCAAAATCTAATAAAAACCTTAAGACAAGTCTTTGACAGAATCTCAATGTTGTTTGTGTATTTCAGTTTGGAAATCTTATATCATAAGATTGGATATGAAGTTGATTCCATGTAAATCACACAGGACAGATTATGGTCCAATAGACAGACCTCTACATTGGGTATAATTGATTTTAAATCACATAAGTAGAGGTAATTTCCTTCTATCTAACCACAGTAAGGTTTATTGTCCTGAGGAAGTAATCTAATAGCATATTAGGGGCAGAATAAAAGAGCTTAAGTTACTGAACTGAATACCAAGATAGAGTTTAGGCGCACTGAATCCACACTTAAATAAACTCCATGTTAATTACAAATCAAAATCAATAATATTTCACTGTATTAAATTCTAATGTTTGTCTTTATCTACAGACTATGATGTTTTTAAATGAACAGCAGAATATTTAAACAGGATACCTTATCAAAGTCCTTTTATATCACTAATGATATGAAGTATAAATATATTGAATCACTTTTTTTATTTACTTGTTTTGCAATTCTGATCACAACATTAATTCTCCTGATCTTGAAGCATAACATTGTTTTCAGTCTCTTAATGTTTTGATTTGATAGTTTTTTTCCCTAAAAATACAACATGCGAAATTATTGCCATTCGAGTTTTGTATTCAAAGGTGTAAGAGAATATATGTATGCAGGTGTTTTGATTGTGAAGAAGGAATTGTAAGAGAGAACCCAATAGATTCTAGCAGATGGGAATGAATTTGAATTTACAGGGTCAATAAAATATAATGGGGCCTGATTGAACATATTGCAAAACATACATATACCTGAACTCTGCAAACAAGTTAAATAAACCAGGAACTGCTTTGCTGTAGAACCCACTGAAAGGAATCTTGGTTTGATTTTAATCTGCTGAGACCTATATCAGGCTTCTGACATATTACACTAAAAAGTATTGAATTTATATGCTTAAAACAAGAAAGATGATGAATTTTTATGTCAGTAAGGGAAAAAGCATATTATTGATTTCTGAAATTTCTGTCGCTGAGCATTCTGTTACATTGTCCATTGTTTAAGTTTTTTTTTTTTTTTTTTAAAGAAATCTAGATTTCTGAGCAGGAATTATCACTTGTACTACAGTGTACTTCCTATACAGTTTAATTTTGAAGTCTTTTTTTTCTCTTTGTATTTTCAAATGAACACTGAAGTATTTCTCTTATGAGGCCCTTAGTTATTTTACAAAATATTATATAATCTTAGGTATTATGAAGCAATGGAATTCTAATATCTATTTTTGCTTTATTTTCTCTGGAAACACTTTGTAGTGTTAGCATTCCTATAGTTACTGTTTTTCTAGAACTCATGTACTTTTCATCTATATAAGCACATTCTATATAATATTCAGAATGAGCTTCTAGAGGAACATCCCTTGTAGAGTTCTGAAGCTACCTATCTATGTTCCCCCTTTGTCACTCATACATACCTCGTCCCAATTCTAGTTTTATCGATTGATACATCATTACTAATTGCTGCAATTGTCTCAGCAAACATGAATTATTCTGCTTTGGATCACATTTTTTATTGATAAAACAAATTCTAAACAAATTCCAGAGTTACAGAAATCACTCATTTCTTTTACTTTCTGTGTTATCAGACCTTTGTACTTACACATAACTACCACAGGTCAAGTTTTTTTATATATATAATTTTATGATTATTTTTTATTTATTTCAAAGTTGTTTACTGCCTTCTTTGTAGTGAAGCAGTAAACTCTCTTGGCTTTCTAGGCCTCACCACTTCACCTTTGTCTCTGTGTTTAATTGTAATAATAGAATGCATAAGTTAACACCATGCCAGGCTCATCATTTTTCTACTGCCTCATCTCCACATGTTACACTGTGTCAGACTTCCCTTCATTTTCACACTTAACAATATTCTTTGGTCTGTGGATCAAATTTTGGTTTTCCATTCATTCACTAGAAAATTGTTTATCCCCATGTTTTTTTTTTCTATTGTTAATAATGTTTTCAAACATATTTGCTAATACAAATATTTTGAGCTTTTGCTTTTTTTGTCTGAAAATTTACTCTGCAGTTTTACATGTTGGTTATGCTCAATTATTTTTCAGGGATTGGATAAACCATTGACAATCTTTTTTGCTTCTTTACATTCACACTATCAGTGCAAAGGGTCTAATGATAGAACTACTCTGCTATCCAGAGCCAGGCTGACTCCATAACAAGCTGAACACTGGAGATTGGAACACTAGGCCTAAGCTGATTTTTCCCAGAAATAAGGACCCGGGTCTAGGAACCTGTAGTTAGCCAAGCACAGATTCAGGAAATCAATGGAGGACAACTTGTCATTTGGTCTTAAGTAAGAAAAGGTATCTAGAATGAATAACCAAATACTTGGGAAGTTTCCAGAGTCTAAACAATTGTAGAATCAGTTAGAGTCTTAGAGATAGAGCTAACCAAGCAAGGTATAAGGACATATACCCCTGTGTGGAACTCCCCCAAGTGACAATGAACGCTGAGCTTGTAAATCCACAAAAGGTTTTTTTTCCTAAATGCGGAGATGTTTGCATGTAGGAAATTCAGCTAAATAAATGCTCTTGGCTTTTGCATACTATCCTAGTCTAGGATATCATTCTTTAGTGATTGTTGGACCCTAACACTAAAACATTTCCTCACATACTGTAAACATCTAACAACTTAAAAGCTTTAAATATATGTTTCATTAAATATATGAGTTCTACAATTTAGCAATAATTTAACATACAGGAGTACCGAACACAAATATTTTTTAGTGATCTGAAGATAACCTATGAAATCTTCTGAAAGAAGAATAGAAATAAAACATGTAACTAAGATGTAGTAAGATAGGTAGACAGGATATTGTTTCTCCTTCCTCTACACTTCCCAGTTTTTCTACACCTCATTATCCATCCAGATCCACTACCTTTCAGTCTCTTTTAGAAAAAGACCGGCTTCTAAATGTAAACAGCATAAAATAAAATATAAAATAAAACAAAACTGACCATTCCAAAGTTGGACAAGGTAAGCCAACAGAAAAATAAAATAGCCTAAGATAAGGTACAAGAATCAGAGGCTCACAAGAATCAGAGACTCACTCCTTTACACATTTTGAAGTCCCTTTTATAAAGTACTGATCTGAAAGCTATTGTAGTGCTTGCAGAGGATACAGTGCACACCTATGCAGCTAAGCCCCATGCTGGCTGAGTCAGTATCAGTTCATATGAGCTTGGCTCAGTTGTTTTCTGGGGCCTTGTTCTCCAGATGTCCAACGCCTCCTCTATGTCCTCCCTCTGCTTCCACTTCCAGGGGTTCCCCAAGTTCTCACCAGAAGAATTGAGTTGATGGACACATCCAATATGGAGCTGAGTATTCTGTATTCTAAGAACTAACTCCCTAACTCCTCCCTAACTCCTCTCTCTCTCTCTCTCTCTCTCTCTCTCTCTCTCTCTCTCTCTCTCTCTCTCTAATGTTTACTGTCGGTCTCTGCATTTGTTCACAACTGTTGCACAAGAAAGCATTTTTGATTATGGTTGAAGAAGACATCAATAAATTACTATAGCAGAACATTACTAGGAATCTTTAATGTTACTTTTACTTTTCTTGTTTTAGAGTAGTAGTGTTAGGTTTCCCATAGGTCTTTGGGCTATCAAGACTCTTATTCAGATTATATCATATGATCAGAATATATGGTTAATAAAAGGAATAAACAAATACTTTTTGTAAATTTACTTAAATAGTTTTGAATTTTTAATTTTTTTCAACATGTCATGTATTGATTTTTTTATTCGATATAATTTTTTATTTACATTTCAAATGATTTCCCCTTTTCTAGTCCCCCACTTCCCGAAAGTCCCATAAGCCCCTTTCTCTTCCACTGTCCTCCCACCCACCCCTTCCCACTTCCCCATTCTGGTTTTGCCGAATACTGCTTCACTGAGTCTTTCCAGAACAAGGGGCCACTCCTCCTTTCTTCTTGTACCTCATTTGATGTGTGAATTATGTTTTGGGTATTCCAGTTTTCTAGGTTAATATCCACTTATTTGTGAGTGCATACCATGATTCACCTTTTGAGTCTGGGTTACCTCACTTAGTATGATGTTCTCTAGCTCCATCCATTTGCCTAAGAATTTCATGAATTCATTGTTTCTAATGGCTGAATAGTACTCCATTGTGTAGATATACCACATTTTTTGCATCCACTCTTCTGTTGAGGGATACCTGGGTTCTGAGATTTCACCTTACACCAGTCAGAATGGCTAAGATTAAAAATTCAGGAGATAGCAGGTGTTGGAGAGGGTGTGGAGAAAGAGGAACACTCCTCCACTGCTGGTGGGGTTGCAAATTGGTACAACCACTCTGGAAATTAGTCTGGCGGTTCCTCTGAAAACTGGGCACCTCACTTCCAGAAGATCCTGCTATACCACTCCTGGGCATATACCCAGAGGATTCCCCACCATGTAATAAGGATACATGCTCTACTATGTTCATAGCAGCTCTATTTATAATTGTGATGTATTAATTTTTAATCAGAGAATCTGATTTTTAAATCTACATCTGGTGATATATATATATATATATATATATATATATATATATATATATAATGAAAAACATATAATGCAACAAAAGAAGCTATCTTTTGATGGTAATTTTGTTACCTATCTAAAGTATTCTATATTTGTTGAGCAAAACAACAAAAATTAATATGCAGACAAGACTCAGAGAGTTAGTTTCATAGAATTTTGAAAACATTAAATAAATAATTAATGTCCTAAGTACCTTGTGCTGCTCAGGTACAATATAATATTTAAATTATCATGCAAGGTGTTAAATATATTTCTAATCTGTAGGGAGCCAGGAAATCTAAGACTTTCTCTGAGCTCTCTGTGAGAGGACAAATACAATACTAGTTCTGTGTTCTTGGTCAGTGGCAGACTTGGAAAGTTCTGGTCAGGAATTTCAGCCAGATCCCTGAAGGAGTTAAGGTTCTGTTCCTGGGAATCTATATTTCTCTCCCGAAGAGACGCGGGTTATAGGTTCCAAAGCTGTCATGACTATGGCAGCTGTATACTTAAGATATCCAGTCTTTGCTTTCTGTACCATTGTTCTATTAGCTTTCTGACAGTTTTGTTCTGCTGTATGATGGCTTTCTGCTTACTCTGGCCCATTTCCCTGAAACCTGTGTGTAAGATATCGTATTTCTTAGTACATGGTCTTGGCACCAGCCATTAGCGTATCCCACACTTCTGGTTCCCAACTTTTCTCCTTTTCTATCTTCTTTATTTCTTAATTTCAGGCCCACACATTCAAAACCTGTCACTAACTTGTTAGCTCTGGTCAGTTATCAAATTTTATATTGGGTAAACAAGAAAAGAGAAGACTAAGATAGATCTTTTTATAAAATATTAAATATATAAGAACAGAATTAGATATTACAAAATTTGAACCATATTAAACAAAAAGAGAATTTGATTCAAACTAGTATAGTACAAATGATTCATTTTGAAATATTTAACGATATTACTTGAAACTTAAAAATAAATATGTGTATGTATATATATATATACATACATATGCAGGTAATAATAGGTACTGATAAAAGAGGCCATGAATTTGGACGTGAGTGGTGATGGGTATTGAGGGGGAACAGAAAATAGAGGAGTTAAATGTTGAAAGCAAATAATAATATCAAAAAACAAATAAACAATTCTCTAAATATGAACAATTTATAGTAATATAATAATAGTATCATAAACAATATCTGGTAATAGAGACCAGGAGTCTTATGAGAATTAGGTACCAGAACAGAATTATGTATCAAACACTCTTCAATAAGCCCTACTGGAAAAATATCAGCAGAAGTAGATAAATGACCAGATCAGTACACTTCCATGCAAGTCTGAGAATTTTGCAGAGACAACCAGAATAGGGTTCTGCAATTACAGACTTAGTATGCAGAGCATCCATGATCAATGTTCAGTCAGAGGAATAGGTAGATATACACAATACACAATACACAATGCACGATACAGCCCACTCTTCCACATAGCCCCACTAGCACAGAAGTGGCCAGACTCTCTGAGCCTCATGTAAGCCTTACATTTTATATGTAAGACAGCACTGGGGAGTGCTGCAGACATATATACTAAGAGAAGTCCACAGACATTGTAGGGAGAGGAAGCAGACCTAGTGCTTTCCCTTTGTCAGGTGCTATCCACACAAGAGGCAAATTGCACAGCTATGCTGTCAGGGAGGAAGGAGAAGCAAGGGAAATCTTCTTTTATTGCCCAGAGAAACAACTCAATATTCCTTTTGCTCAATGAAAATTAATAGAGTTCAAGAAAGTTCACATGTTGGGATTTATACAGATGTTCTTCATTTTACAGAAGAATAGAGAATGTGAGTTTTTAATAATAACATTTTATATGCACAAAAATCTGTTATAAAATAAATTGGTGGACATGAATTCATATTATTGTTTAACAATATATATTGCTATTTTACTTTCTGTAAGTTGTTTGCCAGATTATATAAAATATTGCATTATAGTGAAATATAATAATATAACCTATTGTTTAATATTCTAAGAATCATTAGGAATAGCAATTATCAGCTTCATAATTTTAAGTTAAAGTTTTATTTTTATAATTATAATAAATTGCCTCATATAATTTAGGCACTAGAATAGCATGATTAGTTGTAAAACTCCATCTAAAATACTTGTAATTAATTATAACATGCAAAATATGAGATGAATAAATAATAGAAGTGAGTTAGTGAAAGAAATCAAATCAGGTAGAAATGAACCAATCCTTCCCAGACAATGTTATGTTACAAAGTGGTTGAAGTAGCATGAATTGTAGGTCACATATTTAAAAATGAAAAGAAAATTTTACATAAACCAATGGAATAGAATAGAGTATTCAGAAATTAGTGTTGAGTCATGAGGATGTCTGAAAACTCACTAAGAGAACAGGTTCACAACATACAAGAACAAGTATGGAAAACTGTTAAGAAATTTAATAATTGACAGAAGTGGATATAGAGGAATTGAACTTACAGAGTAAAGCAATAATGAGAAAGTGCGAAGGGACGAAACCAAGGAGGTTTTGCTGTCTGGCATTGTTGACTCTAGGAAACAATACCTTTTATCAATAGGAGTTGTAAATAAGAAATGTTCTTTTGACTTTATTAAAATTAAATTTCATATGAAGCCATTTTAATTTACTTTTCTTTCTTTCTCTTCCTAATTATTTTGTGTATTAACATTATTTAGTTGTGAGGGTCTAATGATACTATAGAAATTTCAAGTAGAATTATACGGTACTACTCTATGCTGATCATGGCATGTTCCAGTACTCTTTAGTTCTTATAGCAAGAGTGACCTAACTATTGCTGAAATACTTAGAAATGGTACTTGAGACTTAAAAGCATTAGTAATATTAGAGATGGGTTAACAAAGACCATCATGATCAGTATTTTATATCTCCATTTTTCTTAGTATAATTATAATGCTCACATACATTTGTGTTTCCTGAAACATCACTAAAATGATGTTAATTGATTAAATTGTTATTTCAAAGTAATGAGTATGTTTGGGTTTTCTCTATTTTCTACATTTTTGAATAATAACTAAGTTAATTTTTTATAATGTTCAAATGGATGGGATGCATTTTAGTAGCCATCAAATGGTAGCCAAAATAATTTACTCTGTGTACAAATCTTAGTGGAAGAAAGCTTACATATTTAATGATTTATCTCCTACAACATAATTTCAGTTATGCTAAAGTTCAATCATGTCCCACAAAACATTCAAACCTCTGAGGCTCAGATTTTACATTTTTTTGGACATTTATGTTATTTCTTTTCTTTGCCCATTTGTTTCCATATGGAATTGATCCTATGTTTTCTAAAAATCTATATCTATAAAAACCACAAAATTTTCCATCAAGAATCTTATTCTTATAATATAGTAAATATGTACCTGACAGAAATAATTATTCAGTAGTAAAGTGTCCAAGACAGCAGTTAAAAAGGGTAAATAATTTAATAACTTTGTCGACATAGGAGTTATATTTTAATGAAATTAAATTTCAGCTGATTTAACACAGTTAATTAAATATTTACTTAGTAGAAAACTAGATCAGAGAATAACGTGGTACACATTCCAAAATATGAACCATTTTGGACTATAATATCCAAGGGTATAGATGGTGCTAAAGGAAATATCTTAGAATTGATCCAGTAAATGGAAGGAAGCCTCCAATAACTTGATTGTCACTATATGAAATATTTCAACCAGCAGGTTGAAAGAGTAGTCACAACAATATCTGTAGGCATAAAAGGCAAGGGGCTTATGGTGCTCTCTTAGAAGTCATTAATTGCTGTTGTGTTCTGAGGTCAGGGAACCTTTATCTTTGAGGATTATTGCCAGTGGTATGTTTCCCACCCTTCCGCAATGGCCATTGTGAACCCACGCAATGCTAACTGATTCAGTGGGTTATCAAAAAGAAAGAAGAAAAAGAAGAGTAAAACAAAGAGAAAGGGTAGTGTTATGAGGCTCTTGTATACTAGGGACTTAGAATATAATCTTGAAAAACTGTATACATCTTTGTAAATGTCAAAGAAAAAAAAACAAATTCCAAAATAAAATTATAAACTCAGTAGGGAAGTGTACTAAAGGTAAAATAATTGAAACCAAACAAATATCTCTACAGTGGAAAAAAGGGGAAATGACTATATTTAAGGAAGAGAACAGACCATTAAATATTAAGGCGTCCAAATGGGGTTGCATACAAAAGAAAATTGTACTAAATTATTCTAAATAATACAGAACTTTCATTGGCTTAGATAGCAAGAATTTAAGCCATGTTAAGGATTTGAATGAGGGAAAGTTTAAATATGTTTTCCATGGCCTTAACTGCATTCTGTTTGTCTTTATATAGGCTCAGCTTATGCCATGTGGTGGCAGCCATATGCATGATACTTTGGTACCTTAAATGTGGTAATTTACGATTCAGCAACAATCTCCACCAGGATTTCATGAACCTGATGAGTTTTAAATTATGGATAAAACACAGCAAGAGGTAGCAATATCCATGGTGTGAATCTCATTAAAAACTTGTTTAGTGACTGATAAAAAAAGAATATCAGTAAGCAACTAGAAATATGGATAATAAAATGCTAAGAACTGTGGTCTTAGTTATTACTATATAATGTTACAACTAAACTTGAGTCTTGGCAGAAGTGGGAAGAGAAAAGATGTTGAAATAACTCCAGTAACTTACCTATATACATCTGGCAGGGTTAAATTTCTAAAATGGGAAAATCAAGTTTGTAATTCTTTCAATGTAGCATGTGCTTTGGGTCCTCAGTTGGCATAGGTACGTCAAAGGTCTCTATTGGGAGCTTCTGACCTGTTTAATGTCTGTGCTGTAATGTAAGGCAAACATGAATATAGAGTAATTTCCCACGTTCCCAGAAGGAAATTTAAATTTGTACTCTCAAACTGTAAATGAAATATTCAGAAGCCTAATCACAGTATTTAATTTACTTTTACATACATATTTAAAAACTATATATCATATAAAATAATAATGAAACCATTTTATTGAAACTTTAAATTTTCATCTTCATATTGTATCTTTGTCAGTGGGAGCTTCTGACAGATATTGCACTGATTATTTTAGATACTGCTTTCATGAGCATCCATTCTATAAGAGAAGTAAACAACATTGAATCCCATCCGGTTACACCAGTATGGGAAATGTTACACAAATCAACAAACAAGACCACCAAGTTGATCAATTTTACCTTAGACTCTTCTTAGAATATCTTTGTAATCAGGTGCACATCACTATTTTCTTTGTTCTTTCTATAAATTGTTTAATAGCATTGTTTATAATGAAAATTTAAAATTCATGAAGTCACATTTCCAGAAATGATTACATTTTCTTTATTCATCTTTTTATGCAGTTTTAATTTATGACATCTCGAATTCTAACACATTAGCATGACTGAAGCCTTTTCAGACATACATATTGTCTAAGCATCACATTGATAATCTAAATAAAGTAATAGTAAAATCAATAAAACTGAATAATTTGCAATATGAGGGAATTGATATGCTAATAACTCACCTACAATATAGTCCTTTTTTTGGTGATTATTTGGAAGAGAAAATAGTCCTTTTGTATTGAGGACCACAAGATGTACAAAATCTGTGGATTCTTGTTGACACAAGTTGTTCTTCAGAACCTATGTAAAGGTGAAAGAAGTTATTTGACTCTGTGCAGATGTTCTTCAACTCTAGATGTACAATGAGGTAAACATGTCCAGATTCACAACGCACACAACACACACACACATACACACACACACAAACACATAAAGTGTGTGGGGCAAATTAAAGCAGACAGGATTTTCCTCCAAAAGTTGTTTTAGAAAAGGAAATCACGAGAAAGGTGGCCAGAAGTTAGAATCAGTATATGTTGTGACCAGGTAATCCTTGTTAGAGGAGACTCTTGTAAGACTATGGTTACTGAATAACAACCTACAATTCTAATACAAGAGACATTTTTCATGAGATATTAAAACATCACCTGATGTGATGAATTGCAGTGCACAGTGGGGGTGTGTTTCCGGTATGTAGCATCCTAAAATGGAAAACACAGTAAGAGCAGATCAAAATGTCTTGAATTTGGAGCCCCAAAGAAGAAGCACATGTTATCTAAAATTCTACAATTCCACATTCATAATTTCTCTTCAAATATCTAGTTATTTGTTTATTTTATAGTTTACATGAATTAGTACAAACTTTTAATAATAAATATAATAATTAATATAATAATTAATGATGTTATGTATATGGTTTCTCAGAAAAATACACTAATGAGGTTTCTGTTCCTGTCTAATTAGACTGACAAAGACAACATTCCTAGTATTTTAAAATTCCATGAAAATTAATACATGTTTTTGACAGTGTAAAGTTTTATTCAGATGATATAGCATCAAGATTGCCAATTATTTGTTTTATATAACATTTACAAAGCCTAAGCTTCATTTCTATCTGTTGTTCCATTAATAAATACACTTTATATATTCACACAGGCACACATAGAGTTGTATCTGAAATTAAAAGGATGGATATAGAAATGACAGACTTCCTTTCAATTTTATTAAAATCTTGTAGTTAATGAACACAAATCACCTAAGGGAAGAAAATGTTAAAACTCAAAGAAAGAAGTCTCAGGTATGAGAAATTCAATTTTGATGATTATTAAAATTAATAATGATTCTCCTTTAAATAAATACATAAAGTTAGGGGAAGTTTGAAGTTATAACCTCATTAGACTTGACTAGAAAAAGAGACTTTGCCTATTGAACTAAGTTGAAGACCCTGTTAAATTCTAAGTGTGAGAGGTTCTATAGGGCACAATGATCAACACCAGCTAGCTCCAGGTTCAATGAGTGACATTGTCTCAAAGGAATCTGGTGACAACTGATAGAGGACACTTGATTTTCTCTGGTGACTGTACATGCAGTCATCATACAGAACAGACATATACACCAGACACACACACACACACACACACACACACACACACTCACACACACACACACACACACACACACTCACACACACACACACACACACACACACACACACACATACACACACACACACACAATTTGATTACTTCTTCAGAAAATGGATAGTTTGAATTCCACTCCTATTTTTCTGAGAAGATAAAACTATTGAAGTAAAGCTTGTGCACTGTTCTATATCTGCTTCTATACACACATCTGAGTCTACATACACAGACTTTATGTACTATATTCATATTATGTTCAGACTTCAAAAAGTATTCAATACAATATAATGCACTCCCCTGTCCTCTCCATTGTTGTTTTCTTTCTACCCTCTGTGAAACCCTAACTCAAAATATTCTTGCAATGGGCATAGAAACATTTTATCATTTAAGCCACTTTAAAATGTTTTGACCAATGATAAACCTTGTATCTCTTAACATTTTTTATTACTGTTTCTTCCATTACTATTTTCTTGTTCTATTCTATAGCTGTTCTTTAATACATTTTTATCATTTTGCTTAAAATACTTTTAAATATTTCACTAATATTGGGGGAGATATTTGTTGGTTGGTTGGTTTGCCTTTTCCTAAGAAATATTAGACTCTACTGAGTTCACTTATACTCCATGTCATCATGCTCACCTCTTTTTTCTCTTACAATATGGTCACAATCCCTGGCCGTGACATCCAAAATACCTCTTATCCTTTCTTCTTAACTTGTTGAAATGACCCAGACTTGTACCTCTAATTAGTGTACTATCCTCTGTAGTGGACTTACCAATTTTCTGCTACTGAAATACTTTTCTCCTTAATTGAGTATGAAGAAAGTAATCTCTCCTGTACTGAAGACTGGGTATCTAACTGCCCACTCATGAAATGTTGGAAGGCTAATAGGCATTTCAGTTGAAATATATCCAAACTAAACTCATGAAAACATCACTTAAAATTATTTGCATCTCCTTTTCCACACAGAGACTTTCCTAGACAACTCTCTTGACTAGGAGGCCTCTGAAAGTGTTCAGGTTTGCTTCTCCCTCAGTTTTGGATGAATTGGAAATTTACTGGAAAATATATTGAGTCAGAGCCAGTGTCTTCTGTTGTTGCTATTGCTGTTGTTGTTATTGTTGTTGAGTCTTTCAATATTCACACACCTCACACCTGTACCACAAGTAAGATGCAGATTCACAAATACCCATAACTTTAGGTTCTGTTTTATTTTTTATTTATTTGCTTTTCTTTGCATTGAAAATAGAATCTTGTCTCATACACTCATATCATTATTACAGTTTTTCTCCTCTACCTTCCCAGTTTCTTACCACCTCTCCTTCCTGTAGACCTACCTCTCCCAGTTTCTTACCACCTCTCCTTCCTCCAGACCTACTCCCTTTCTTTCTCTCTTTAGAAAAGAACAGTCTTCTAAGAGATAACAATCAAACTCGACAAAATAAAATACAATGAGATAAGGCATAAACCATCACATTGTGGCTGAACAAAGAAAACCCACAGAAGGAAAAGAACTCCAAGATAAGATGTAAGAATCAGAGACACACATAACCACAAGTCAGTGTTCCAAGTAAACATTAAGCTAATTGCTGTAAGTTACACAGAGAATAGCTGAGGCTGAACTTGGAAGGCTCTTGCTTGCTTGTTTCAGTCTCTGACTTCCTGTGAGCTTTGCTTAGTTGACTCAGAGAACTTTGTTCTCCTCGTGTCCTCGGTACACTCTGGCTATTACATTATTTTACATCTTCTGCTATGTGTTTCCTGAACTATGAGAGGAAAATTTCAATGACTATATTAGATCTGAGTATAAGGGCTGCTCTCTCTCTCTCTCTCTCTCTCTCTCTCTCTCTCTCTCTCTCTCTCTCTCTCTCTCTCTCTCTCTCTCTCCCCATTCCTCCCTTTTCCCTCCATTTCTCCATTCTCTCCCTATGAAATGTCTAACTGTGGGTCTCTGTATCTGTTCCTGTCTCCTGCAGGAGGAAGCTTTTCTGATGATGACTGAATAAGGCCCTAATCTATGAGAATAGCAAATGATTATTTTGAGTCATTTTTGATACTTTTTATTCCATTTTACCCTAGGTCTCTGGGCTATCTCATATCTGGTTCTTAGTCACCCAAATAGGTCTTCTTATGGAGTGGGCATTAACTGCAATCAGACATTTGTTGGCTTCCCACAAGTACTGTGCCTCTGATGGCCTAGTCTATCTTGCAGGGAGGAATTATTTCTGGCCAGGATGTTGTTAATCTTTCTATTTTGGTTACACACAGAATATCTTCCTTCACTAATAACACTAGAAGGTATTGTTGAAGTTTGACTAGACACCAGCTTATACATCCATGTTCAATTAATTGTGCAACTGTTGTCCTTGGCAGTGTAGCACTGAGACCAGTTTGTGGTGAGCAATCCATCCTCTTATAAGCAGGCTGGGACCTTTGAGGATTACCATTAACATTGCCTTAACCATCAACGCAATAGAATGCAATGCAGTCCCATTGCTGAAAGGCTTGTTTGGTAATAGGAGATAGTTGAGACTCTATGTCCTCATTTTTAGAAGAACTCATTAAGATTGTCTATATTTTTTTTAAGTTTCTCATGCACTAAATTTTAATCTCATCCATCAAAAGTCCTTCAGTTCCAGCAGTCTTTCCCACTATTCTCACTCTCAACCCTATGTCTCCCATCCCATTCCACACATGATCCTCCCATTCTTGTCCCCACCCATCACAGAGTCTACCCATAAAATTTATTCTATTTCCCTTTCCCAGGGTGATCTCTGTGTCCTGCATAGTCCCTTCTGCTATACCTATCATCTCAGAATCTATAGGCTGAAAGTTGTTTTTCATTTATTTAATGGGCAAATTATACATATTGATTAAACTATACCACAGTTATCTTTCTAGGTCTTGGGTAACCTAATTCATAATGACACTTTCTAATTCTATCACCTTGACTGTAATATTCCATAATGTAAATGTACCACATTTTCTTTATATATTTTCCTGTTGGGGAACATGTAGTTTGGTTCCAGTTTCTGAATATTGTGAGCAGAGTAGCAATGGATAGGACAGAGTCAGGGTCTTTGTTGTTGGATTGAATGTTTGTTGACTACATGCCAAAGAATGGGATAGCTGACACTTGAGGTAAAGTCTCAACATTCTGAGGAACTGACATATTGATTTCCATAATAACTATAAAAGTTTTCACTTTTACCAGCAATGGAGAAGAGCCCCCCTTGCTCCATATCCATGCCAGCATGAGCTGTCCCTTGTAGAATTGATCTTAGCAATTCTCACAGGTATCAGATAGCATCTAAAAGTCATTTTGTTTTGCATTTTGCTTATAGCTAAAGAATTTATATAAACATTTATATAAATGTTTCTCTGTCACTTGCCTTTCCTTTACTGAGAATCGTTTCTTTAGAAATGTATCCAATTTTAACATTGGATTACTTGCTGTTTGATATCTAGTGTCTTGAGTTCTTGATATATTTATACCCAAATATTATATTCTATCAATGTGGAATTAAATTTGAAAATTGCCTATTCTATAGGTTGTTGCTTTGAGTTACAGTATATTTTGGCTTACAAAATTTTTTCAGTTTCATGAGTTATCATTTATTAATTGTCAGTCTTTGTGCACACTCTATCAGGGTTCTAGTCAGAAAGTCTCCTATGCCACTGAATTCAGGACTATTCCCCAGTTTCTCTTTCACTAGTTCCAGTGTATCTGCTCTTATGCTGAGGTCATTCATTGACTTGGGCTTTAGTGTTGTGAAGAGTGATATATATGGATCAATATGCACTCCTCTACATGCTGGCATTCAGTTAGACTAGCACCATTTGTTCAAGATGTGTTGTTGTTATTCCAGTGTGTTTTTCAGCTTCTTTATCAAAAATCAGGTACACGTAAGTGTGTGAATTTACCTCTGGCTTTTCAATCCAATTTCTTGATCACTATGTCTGTTTGTTGTTGTTATTGGTGGTGGTAGTTGGTTGGGTTTTTTGGAGGTGGTTGTTGTTGTTTTCTTCCAATTTTGTTTGGTTCAATCTAGGTCTCTAGGCCAACCAGCTTTGAGTTTTGGCTATCCATGCAGTGTTAGGCAACAGCTTCTTCTTGCAGCAAGCAAAACTAGTTATTGGTTACTCCCCAACAAACTCTAAGCCACCATTGCCCCAGCACAATCTGTAGACAGAGCAAGTAGTTGGTTCAAGATTTTATAGATGGATTGTTGTCACAGTGCCACCACTGAAAGCCTTGCCCAATCAGAAAAGATGACCAGTTCAGGCTCCTTATTATCCACTCATATGTAGCTTTGCTGGGATTACTCTTATAGGATCCAGGAAGGTTCCAGTGCTCTGGGTTTGCGCTTCACTCTCCAAATGTTCCCCAGTTCCACTCTCTCCATATATATTCTCTCCCTCCATGGCTGCCTTCCTGACTAGATTACTTCTTTTCCTACACCCACTTACCTACCTGTGGTTTACTTGAAAATCTATTCTATAATCCATTGCCAGGGAGATTCGTGAACCCCCCACAAGAATCCTCCATGTTACTTAGCTTCTTTGGGTCTGCAGATTGTGTAAACATCTTTTACTCAACAGCTACCAACCATTTTAAGTGGTTTACTCTTCACATATTTATATCATTTTCTGTTTCTATCATGACTAATTTTACTCTTTAATCTCACCTCATTATCTTGTCATTTAATATTTCTCATCTTCCCTCTTCCCCCAAGACATATCTTGTCCTTAAAATTCACATATTTGAACATTTCCCTCAGTTTAAAATGTTTTATCAACTGTCCACTAGACCATCTAAACAGTCCCATAAATCCTAAAGAAATAGAAGGAGTCATAGAAAGTTTTCCAACCAAAAAAAGCACAGGACCAGATGGTTTCAGTGCAGAATTCTACCAGACCTTCAAAGAAGAGTTAACACCAATACTCTTCAAACTATTCCACAAAATAGAAACAGAAGGAACACTACCCAATTCCTTCTACGAAGCCACAATTACGCTGATACCAAAGCCACACAAAGATCCAACAAAGAAAGAGAACTTCAGACCAATTTCCCTTATGAACATCGATGCAAAAATACTCAATAAAATTCTTGCCAACCGAATCCAAGAACACATCAAAATGATCATCCACCATGATCAAGTAGGCTTTATCCCGGGAATGCAGGGTTGGTTCAATATACGGAAATCCATCAATACAATCCACTACATAAACAAACTCAAAGAACAAAACCACATGGTCATTTCATTGGATGCTGAAAAAGCATTTGACAAAATTCAGCATCCTTTCATGTTTAAAGTCTTGGAGAGAACAGGAATTCAAGGCCCATACCTAAACATAGTAAAAGCAATATACAGCAAACCGGTAGCCAGCATCAAACTAAATGGAGAGAAACTTGAAGCAATCCCACTGAAATCAGGGACCAGACAAGGCTGACCCCTTTCTCCTTATCTTTTCAATATTGTACTTGAGGTACTAGCTCGGGCAATTCGACAACATAATGAGGTCATAGGGATGCAAATTGGAAAGGAAGAAGTCAAACTATCATTATTTGCAGACGACATGATAGTCTACCTAAGTGACCCAAAAAACTCCACTAGAGAGCTCCTACAGCTGATAAACAACTTCAGCAAAGTGGCAGGTTATAAAATCAAGTCAAGCAAATCAGTGGCCTTCCTATACTCAAAGGATAAGCAGGCTGAGAAAGAAATTAGGGAAATGACCCCCTTCACAATAGCCACAAACGGTATAAAGTATCTTGGGGTGACTCTTACCAAACATGTGAAAGATCTGTATGACAAGAACTTCAAGACTCTGAAGAAGGAAATGGAAGAAGACCTCAAAAAATGGGAAAACCTCCCATGCTCATGGATCGGTAGAATCAATATAGTTAAAATGGCCATTTTGCCAAAAGCAATATACAGATTCAATGCAATACCCATCAAAATCCCAACACAATTCTTCACAGAGTTAGAAAGAGCAATTATCAAATTCATCTGGAACAACAAAAAACCCAGGATAGCTAAAACTATTCTCAACAACAAAAGAAAATCTGGGGGAATCAGTATCCCTGACCTCAAGCAATACTACAGAGCAATAGTGTTAAAAACTGCATGGTATTGGTACAGTGACAGGCAGGAGGATCAATGGAACAGGATTGAAGATCCAGAAATGAACCCACACACCTATGGCCACTTGATCCTCGACAAAGAGGCTGAAAACATCCAATGGAAAAAAGATAGCCTTTACAACAAATGGTGATGGTTCAACTGGAGGTCAGCATGCAGAAGAATGCGAATTGATCCATCCTTGTCTCCTTGTACTAAGCTCAAATCCAAATGGATCAAGGACCTCCACATAAAGCCAGACACTCTGAAGCTAATAGAAAAGAAACTGGGGAAGACCCTTGAGGACATCGGTACAGGGAGAAAGTTTCTGAACAGAACACCAATAGCGTATGCTCTAAGAGCAAGAATTGACAAATGGGACCTCATAAGGTTACAGAGTTTCTGTAAGGCAAAGGACACCATCAAGAGGACAGATTGGCAACCAACAAATTGGGAAAAGATCTTCACCAATCCTACATCAGATAGAGGGCTAATATCCAATATATATAAAGAACTCAAGAAGTTAGACTCCAGAAAACAGAACAACCCTATTAAAAATGGGGTACAGAGTTAAACAAAGAATTCTCACCTGAAGAACTTCGGATGGCGGAGAAGCATCTTAAAAAATGCTCAACTTCATTAGTCATTAGGGAAATGCAAATCAAAACAACCCTAAGATTTCATCTTACACCAGTCAGAATGGCTAAGATTAAAAATTCAGGAGACAGCAGGTGTTGGAGAGGGTGTGGAGAAAGAGGAACACTCCTCCACTGCTGGTGGGGTTGCAAATTGGTACAACCACTCTGGAAATCAGTCTGGCGGTTCCCCCGAAAACTGGGCACCTCACTTCCAGAAGATCCTGCTATACCAGTCCTGGGCATATATCCAGAGGATTCCCCACCATGTAATAAGGATACATGCTCTACTATGTTCATAGTAGCCCTATTTATAATTGCCAGATGCTGGAAAGAACCCAGGTATCCCTCAACAGAAGAGTGGATGCAAAAAATGTGGTATATCTACACAATGGAGAACTATTCAGCCATTAGAAACAATGAATTCATGAAATTCTTAGGCAAATGGATGGAGCTAGAGAACATCATACTAAGTGAGGTAACCCAGACTCAAAAGGTGAATCATGGTATGCACTCACTAATAAGTGGTTATTAACCTAGAAAACTGGAATACCCAAAACATAATCCACACATCAAATGAGATACAAGAAGAAAGGTGGAGTGGCCCCTGGTTCTGGAAAGACTCAGTGAAACAGTATTCGGCAAAACCAGAACGGGGAAGTGGGAAGGGGTGGGAGGGAGGACAGGGGAAGAGAAGGGGGCTTACGGGACTTTCGGGGATTGGGGGGGCTAGAAAAGGGGAAATCATTTGAAATGTAAATAAATTATATCAAATAAAAAAATTAAAAAAAATAAAAAAAATAAAATTACTTTTCTTAATGTATAATGCAGATTATAGCCTGATTACATTCTTCTTTGCAGCTAATATCAACTTATACTCAAGTACAAACCATGTTTGTCTTTCTGGGCCTGGGTTACCATACTCACATTCATTTTCTCTAGTTCCATTAATTTGTCAGAAAATTTTATGATATCATTTTTTTTAAAGCTGTGTCACAAACCATTGTGTAAAGTACCACACTTAAAATCCAATCTTTGGGTGAGGGGCATCTAAGTGTTTTCCAGTTTCTCTCTATTATAAGCAAAGCTGCTATAAGCAAGCATGTATTCTTGTGTTAGGATGGAGTGTCCTTTGAGTGTTTGCCCAAAAGTGATATGGTTGGGTCTTGAGGTAGATCAATTCCCAGCATGCTGAGAACTTCCCTAATTATTTCCAAACAGGCTGTAGCTGTTTGCACTCCCACCAGCAAAGGAGGAACATTTCCCTTGCTCTGCATCCTTGCCAGCATAAGTTGTCACTTGATACATTACAGCAATGTTTACTTATGCCCACATTATACTTTAGCAATGTGACCTCCTCTGAATCAGACCTTGGGGTAGTGCATGCAACAGGGTATTGTCAGGAAAAAATAGAATTATAAGTTAGTAGATGCTATCAAATATTTAAGATATCTATAGGAATAGTACAGATAGAATACCAGTAGGGAAATTCTGTAAATAAATAGAAAATCTATTCTAGCTCAAATAGCAGGTGTTCATTTTCCGCATGTTTGGACAAGTTAACTTTGAGTTCTAGTACTTCCTCTGAGGTGTTACCTAGTGCCCATAGAGCAGAGCAAAATGACAATGACTTCTCTAGTCATAGAAAGTCAAGTCAAGGCTTGTTGTATTATATCTTCTAATATATAAACTCATCAACCTGTTGTGAAATGCAGGGGTAAACAGGAATGTGTAATTATACCAAAGGCAAAACCAAAATCAGATAGACTCTACAGATAAAAGTTAAAAGAAGCAAGTGTAAATCATATACTGAAATACCTAAGTGAACCACTCAGAAAATATGATGATGAACTTCGGTAAAGGAAATGAGAATAAAAGTGGAACAAAATGAAAGAATAGGAATTCTAAAATTGAGTAGTATAACAAAACAGATGAAGAAGAAATCAGTGGAAGATTAATGACCACAAAAACCTTAGCAATCTTAAAGACAGCCTTTTAGATACACTTCATTTTAATATTTAACATAAATAAGTAGAAATAGGCAATCTATGAAAATCCATATCAATGAAACTGAAATTTTCCAAATACTTTGATAACCATAGATCTACAAAATGAAGAAATTATATTAAAACAAATGCAATAAGGTAGTAGCATAATAATCTGACTTCATTAGAACAGTAAGAAGAGTAGAGTGCAATATGTAGTAAAACACATTAAAGCAAATATCTGTTGAGTAATATAATCTATATCCTGAAAATGCAGATTTTAAATATTCATTTAATATTCATCATTTTTAGCTGAAATGTGGGAAAATTCACAGACAGAAAATGAAAGATATCAGACAATTATGCAAACTCAAAAAGAAACAGAGAGTGCCAGAATAAGTAATTATGTAGTCAATTATAAAATGTTGCATTTGTATATTCTCCTTTCCTCTTATAACCTGTTTCAAATAAAGCTTATAAAATATGTGGATAATTATATTGTTTGTCCTATAACATTCAGGCATTATCTGACAATATTAGCAAAGAAAAGCTAAATGTATGCAATGCGGTTCTGAAATAAGAAATTGAAACAGATGGTAAATATAAATTTTGGGAAAAATCAATATGTCTGGGGTAAATAAGAATACAAATTAATAAAACAAAATACATTTGTTCATATATATGAAGTACTTTTTTTAGAGTTTCTTTAATAATCACATAATTGTATTAGGTAATAATTATAGCAATATATTGTTGGGAACTTAATATCTAAGTAGGTAAGGATTAACTTTGCTATATAATAGCATAAACACAACGATGTAAAATCAGACAGAAAGGAAAACTCCTGTATGGAAATAGAGTTTCTAGAGCTTCTTACCTTTAAATTTAGCTTAATCTGAAGTAGATTACTTTACATTTATGTATACAAGCCTAATAAACATAAATGAAATAAAACATGTTTTAAAAATTAATTAATATATATCTACCGTTAGATAATAAGAACTTATTTAAAAAGAATGTTAAGGATTTGGAAATTACACATATATATACACTCATTCACAAACACAAACATATTTACACATGCGCACACTTGGACACATGCAAATTAAAGAGAGCTTTAAATTTTGTCTGAATAGCTTTTCTTGTTACTGAATTTCCCCAGGTGTATCCACATAAACACACACACCGTAATCTCTTCATTGATATTTACAGGACAAAGGGAGCCTCCATTAGCATGGATTTCAGGGGTGGCATAGAGAAAATAAATTCCTTTCATTCTGTGAAGCCATTCAATCAATCCAATGTCTAAATAATATTCTCAATCCAGGGGGAAAATGTTAAAGTTCACAATCTCAGTGGTAACAAATGCTTTAAGGAAAAGGATGATGAAATATTATATTATAATTTATAATGAAAACTATCTATTTAAAATAGAATTATGTAACTTTCCCTCTCCATTTTCTCCTACAAGTCTGTACTAATACACTCCTTTTAACCAGTCTCATCTATACCTTAAGATGAAATCCTCTATTTCTTTTATTAAAATAATATTATACATAAATATTAAATTTATATATATCTTAAATTTATATACATATAAATATATATCTTAAATTTATAAATAAGTATATATCTTAAATTTATATATACTAACATTAATTTATGTATATAAATTTAAGCTATAGATATAAATAAATATATATTTATATATATTTACATCTATAACTAAAACTTATTACCTGAAATATATATACACACACACAAACACAAACACACATTTAATTTTTATTTAGGATTGCATAAATTTTGGGTAATACGAATATCACTGTACAGTACACATTGCATGTTTAAGTTATAAATTATATGAATTATCGCTAACATCACTAGTAAAGGAAGGTATGCCTTTAAATAGTTATTTCTCTATTTAGTGTCAGCCCCCAATATAAGATATTACAAGGAAAGGTATAGACTGTATTTATAAGATAAACATTCTCAATTTAAAATATTTTTATTTTGTAGTAAGTCCTCTCATTATTAATTTTGGCATACATGTCAATATTTGTGTTGGAACTATGCTGAGACATGTTTTTAAGTCCTTCAGCTGCTAAATAACAACTGAGAGTCTTGTGGATTTCTTAGGTATTATCCTTGAAATCCTAATATAAGTGAATCTGGGTCTTACTAGAGTTTATCCAAAAAGAGGTGAGCAATTTGATTTCAAAATCTAAAACTGTTTTTACATTCCTTTAATATACCTCAACTATGATTTTCCATCCTTGTTACAAGTAGATTTTGAATTTTTTTTTATTCAATGTATTTTTTATTTACAGTTCAAATGATTTCCCCTTTTCTAGCCCACCACTCCCCGAAAGTCCCATAAGCCCCCATTTTGAATTTTAAATGCATTTAAATATCTAGTGTAAATATTTTACATAATAGAGGTTAGTTTTTACTTGGAAGCCATCTTGGGTCAAGGAGACAACATGTGGAGCAGGAAAGACTGGACAGAGAGAAATGATTGTAAGCCACCTTCCTCCTAGCTAAAGGAAACGGCTTGCATTTTTGGCTGTGCAGAACAGGGTTTGCTGAATTCTAACTGGTAGTTCACAAAGCTTTCTGTAAACATGAGCTTAACATTTAACTGCTAACATAAGAAATTTAGAGTAAATTGAATTTTCTTTGGCCTCCCAGATCCAGAAACAGAAATCCAGCAGCTGAGGAAGCTGGGTTAGCTGTTGCTTAGTTACGGTGAATACAATTGTAATGACCAGGATGTGCATTAATTCTGAGTACTGTCATTATGCACCGTGATAACACGAAAAGAAAAAGAATCTATTCAAAATGGTCTTAAAAAACATTTAAATTAATCAGCAGTGAAATTCGTTTTACTATATTTTATCTTTTGTTTTGAACAATTTTTCTCACTGTTTATATTAAAACCTAACAATACAAATGGAAGAAAATGTGCCTTTGCAGGTAGAAAAATATACTGTATTTCTGCCAGTGAGACAACAGGTAAGAAAGAAGTTATAAAGAGGAATAATGTGCATATGTATTTGCAACCACTGTAGAACATGTCTTCAGCTTTCCATTCCTGTCCAATGTGCTAACCTAGAATAAGGATTACTTTGAGACAGAAACTTACTATTTTCTTCTAAAAATCAATAACCCTAGTTTAGCTATACTGAGTATCTAAACTGAGAGAGAATGCTATATACATTATTGAGCAGTAGATACTCCTCACTAAGTCTATTTAGTCTGGTGTCCCAAATGCTCATGTAACTGTAGTGTCTTTAAAACAATTTTTCAAAAACATTTTATTTTCATGTTGGCTAAAATGAAACTCTTTATAAAAACGAATTAATATGAACTGTGAAATAAAGTATATATGTATTTTACTGTGCAGTTTACTTGATTTTTTCCTGGGTACTGCATGCTATTGTACATCTATTGGACAAATTATGAATTCCTATCAATACTCATGGCATAAGCAAAATATTTGTGAAGATCACTTTGCTGAGATGATAGCATCTATCCATTGAGGCCCGTGTCCTTTCTCCTTGGTCAGCTTATCTCTTTCTGCTGATGTAACCAAGCCATTCTCCCAGTATTTCATTGTCACTTAACTATGTTTAAAACTTTCATGTATTTCAGCCATTCATTCAACTAGGACAGATAATTACCAACCAAGTACATGTGACAAATCTACTCACTACATATAAGTAGAATTGTGACAGGGCTTCTGTAAAAAAGAACTTTCAGTTTCCCAACTTACTCCATTTTGTCCAATGGAAAGAAATATCCATTACGTTCTTTTCAAAATTTTCACTACATGTTTTCATTCCTTCTTCAAGAGAATATAATTTCTGTCATTGCTAAACATACACTCACACACACATACTCACCATAAACACACACCACACACAAACACACATATAGCCCACATGCATACACAGACACCCCTCTCCATATTCATACATACCCTAAACACACACACACCACATGAACACATGTACACATACCACACATACACACACATTACACACACACACACATACACATACCACATACACATAGACACAGAGATACAAAGATAGAGACAAAAAGAAAGAGTTAGAATTCCATTATAGTATACCTCTATTTATTACTTTGTGTTGGTATTCAAGAAGGAGTAAAAGTTTCAAGTGATGTGGGTGATGCACATATTCCTCCCTCTAATCGTAGAATCTTAAGATCTTTCCAATACAAATCATTTGCTATTTCAGATATAAACATAGCTCCCTTAAGTGGTTCAAAATCACATAACTAAGGAGAATTCTGGTTCACAAATGCAAACCAGATTTGGGCAATATCCATTGTAATGTTTCTATAGCTCTACTTGCACAATGAACATAAACACTGAATTATGTATCTCTCTAGAAATGAGTTCCACAGCAACCTTTAATGTGGGAATTATTGTTCCAGATACAAAAGATAAATATATGGAAGTCTAGGGAAAAATAATAGAAATACCTGGATATTACATCATCTAATACCTTATTTCTTTATGTTTCTTCCTAAATCAAGGTTAGATCTTGAAAGATTGTTTGGAAGAAAGCTAAAAAAAAAAATATTTCCACACAGGCCTGAAAAACTGAGTTGGATGACTGGGGCCAAAGTTTTAAGTTTTATCTATCTATCTATCTATCTATCTATCTATCTATCTATCTATCAAGCTAGTTTACTTTAACTCTTACTACAGTCAAAGGAGATGGGAGGCAGAGAATGAGGAGAGTCAGCAAGCCTAGAGTAGCCAACACATCAACCAAGACAGGGGAGACCTTCTGCTACAAGACAGGGGCTGGAATCTAGTCCCAGCTGCTGATTCCTGTCCTGTGGATACCACTTGCACAGCACACTCCATGTATTTGAGCACACACACACACACACACACACACACACACACACACACACACACAGACAGACACAAACAATTGAACAACAAATAAAAATATATTTAGTCCAAGTCTTGGTTTGGCATTTTTATATTTTTATACATCCTTTATGTACTTTTACCTTTGCTTAGTTGTTTCTAATATTCTTGCACTTATGATAATTTTAAATTAATATTAAACATGGTGGTAGAAATCAATATAACTTTATTTTAATGTCAGTAATATAGTTCAGCAGAACTCAATACAGTACTCCTACAATTCAAAAATGATTTTGGTGGTACTTTGAAAAATGTTCCTATACAAGGTATCATTTTAAAGAATAAGCCAATGATGCAGAGGTTTCTAAATTATATACTTGAGCTCTGCCAATACTTCATTCTATTTCTTTATAAATCCAGCTAAAGGCAGAGAACATTATACATATATTCCTATTTGTCTTATTACCTTATTCTATCCCTCTGTCTATAAAGGGACAATGAGAGATTGAATATTCTTATTTCTAAATTCCAAACAACAAAATTATACAAAATTCAAAAAAAATGTCATAACTATAGAAGACAAGAAGATAGCCCATACGAAATTCAGTGTGACTAGTTACAGATAGGACACAAATTTGCAATTGATTCAGTGTCCCTTAGGACAACTGTAACATACTCAGCTTGGTACAGAGTAAGTTCCAAGTAGAGAAAAGCTTAGGTCTACACATGCTGATACACACCTTTAATCTCAGTATTCAGGAGACAAAGTCATGCAGACCTCTGAGTTCAAAGTTAATCTACAGAGCAAGTTCCAGGACAGCTGAGCATAGTCAGTGATAGAGTTGGGATAACAGCAAACTGGTGATAATAGAACAAAGGGGCCAAGATCCAGCCCTAGCAAGCAGCAGGACTCATCATCTTTGGCCTTGTAGCTCTGGAATTAGAATCAAGAGTAGAAGGATACTACTGGGAAAATTAATGATTGTTACCTGGAGCTAAGAAATTAGTGGTGATTAAGAAGAGATCTAAACAAAGAATTTTCACCTGAAGAAATTCAGATGGCCGAGAAGCACCTTAAGAAATGCTCAACATCATTAGTCATTAGGGAAATGCAAATCAAAACATCCCTGAGATTTCACCTCACACCAGTCAGAATGGCTAAGGTTAAAAACTCAGGAGACAGCAGGTGTTGGCAAGGATGTGGAGAAAGAGGAACACTCCTCTACTGCTGGTGGGGCTGTAAGATGGTACAACCACTTTGGAAATCAGTCTGGCGGTTCCTCAGAAAACTGGGCATGATACTTCCGGAGGACCCTGCTATACCTCTCCTGGGCATATACCCAAAGGATTCCCTGGCATACAATAAAGACACATGCTCCATTATGTTCATAGCAGCCTTATTTATAATAGCCAGAAGCTGGAAAGAACCCAGATGTCGCTCAGTGGAGGAATGGATACAGAAAATGTGGTATATTTACACAATGGAGTACCTTACTACTCAGCAATTAGAAACAATTAGGCAAATGGTTTGATCTGGGAAATATCATCTTAAGTGAGATAACCCAGTCACAAAAGAATACACATGGAATGTAATCTCTGATAAGTGGATATTAATTAGTCCAGAAGCTCTGAATACCCAAGGCACAATTAGCATAACAAATGACTCCCATGAAGAAGTAAGGAGAGGGTCCTGATCCTGGAAAGGCTTGATCTAGCATTGTAGGGGAGTATCAGGACAGAGAAAAAGGAGGGAGGTGATTGGAGAATGGGTGGAGAAAAGAAGATTTATGGGACATATGGGGAGGGGGGAACTGGGAAAGGGGAAATCATTTGGAATGTAAACAAAGAATATAGAAAATAAAATTATATGATTAAAAAAAGAGAAGAGACTTGTATTGCTAACTTGAAATCTTCTGGAATGTGTTTTCTTGGAGCACAAAGAAGCTGGGTTACAGAGATAGCCAAGGTTGTACTTTGTTCTGCAACTGGACTTGGTAATATATAAGAATCATCCAGATTGTACTAGTTTTGAAGTTATGAAGTAGTCATGGAGAACAACTGAGGATTGGCCCTGTGAGGGGCCAGGAAGACTGTTGGTGGAGGTGCAGCCTCACTTGCAGTTAAAGGCTCAGGGCTGAGGGAGTTATGAGAAGAAGCTAATACTTGACACTGTGAAGAGAGCCTATGAGAGGCTAATGATGAAGGCTAGTTGGAGAAGACTCCAGTGAATTTGAGATGTCAGTACCATAGGATGATCACCAAGAACAGCATCAGCAGAGGAGTAGAGTCAACCAGAGCCTAAAATACTATAGAGAGTAGAGCTGGAGAAGTGACCGAAGCCCTTTGGAAGAGCCTAGAAGATTATGTGGAACATTGGATCAAGAAAAGGAAGTGCTTGCTCATAGGAAGCTGACACAGCTGTCTCCTGAGAGGTTCTGCCAGATCCTGACCAATACAGATGTGGATGCTCCCAGCCAAAGATCAGACTGAGCACAGGGACCTCAATGGAGAAGTTAGAGGAGGGACTGAGAGAGCTGAAGGAACCTTATCTGGCATCAACAGGAGGGACAGCCCTTGGTTCTGTGAAGGCTTGATGCCCCAGTGTAGAGGAATGCTAGGGTGGAGAGGAGGAAATGGGTGGGTGGGTTGGGTGGCACCCTCAAAGAAGCAGGGTAAGGGGAGATGGGTTAGTGGGTTTGCAAATGGGAAACCTGGAAAGGAGATAACATTTGAAATGTAAATAAATAAAATATCCAATTGAAAAAAAAAGAACCAGTAAAATTTAAGTTACCTTCAAGACCCAAAGGTATTAGAGGTGCAAGAGCTATGTTATACTGGCTGAGGAAATCTGCTTACAGGGAGTGGAACCCACTTAAGAGAATCAAATTTGTTGCTACTGAATTTCAGATCTTCCAGTAGAAGTCAATAAAGATGAAAGGAGTTAGAGATCTGAAGAATACTTTGAAATTGCACATGAGAAACACAATTTGGAATTTGACCAGTTAGTTTGGGGTCTTGCGAGTCCAATATTTCCTCACTGTGACCATTTGGGAATGGTAATTTGTATTCTATGGTACTGGAGATATGTGATCTGCTTTTTGATTTAGTCTTTATAGGGGGATTACAGAGACATTGAGACAGAGACATCTTTTTTATTAGATATTTTCTTTATTTACATTTCAAATGTCATCCCCTTTCCTCATTTCTCTTCTGTAAACCCCCTCTCTCATCCCCCTCCCATGCTCACCGGCTTCCCACTTCTGCTTACCTGCCCTGGCATTCCCCTCCCCTTCACAGGACCAAGGGCCTTTCCTCTCATTGATGTCCAAAAAGACCATCCTCTGCTACATATGCGGTTGGAGCCATGGGTCCTCGATTTTTAACATTGTTGAGACTGCTATAGACAGTGGGAACTTTTGAAGGTAGATTATGTATTTTCATTATGTGAGGGCTAAGTATGACCCCCCATAGACTCATATGTTTGAACAAGCCTATGGGGGCCCATAAGTGAAATGTGATGGTTTGAATATGCTTATCTCAAGGAGTGGCACTATTAGAAAGTATGGCCCTTTTAAAGTAGGTGTGACTTTGATTGAGGAATGTGTCACTCTAGAGGTAGGTGTTAAGACCCTCTTAGCTGCATGGAAGAGATACTCCTCTTCTGACTGCTTAGAGAACATGACATAGAGTTCTCAACTCCTCCAGCACCATGCCTAACCGAATGCTGTCATGCTTCCTTCTATGATGATAATGGACTGAACCTAAGGACCTATGAGCTAGCCCCAATTAAGTATTATCCTTTATAAGAGTTGCCTTGGAAGCCTTGGTGGTGGCACACGCCTTTAATCCTAGCAATTGGGAGGCAGAATACACATGGAATTCAGTCACTGATAAGTGGATATTAATTAGCCCATAAGTTCTGAATACTCAAGACACAATTAACACATCAAATGATTCCCAAGAAGAAGGAAGGAGAGGTCCCTGGTCCTAGAAAGGATTGATGCAGCATTGTAGGGAAGTACCATGACAGAAAAATGGGAGGGGCATGATTGGGGAGGGAAGAGGGCTTATGGGACTCACAGGGAGGGGGTGAACCAGGAAAGATGAAAGCATTTGGAATGTAAACAAAGATTATAGAAAAAAAAAAGAGTTGCCTTGGTCATAGTGTTTCTTCTCAGTAATGAAACACTAATTATGACAATGTCATTACTAAGATATCTCATTATATATATTTAAATATTTTAAAATACCAAAAGGTTAGAAACACTGCTCCTTCCTAGCATTTTAGGTATATCATGTTACTTGTATGTACATTCACTGTGTAGCATAGTGTGTGTCTATATATGTGTAATTGTGCTTGTGTATGTGTGTACATTTATGTTTCCATTAGCATGAAGTAGAAAGAGTATGCTTTGAATTGTCCTAAATGATAACGTACTGTATTTTTCCATGTATTTCCATTTTATATAACAAATATGTATTTGTTATATATTTGTATACACACACATGTACATGTGGAAAGGAGATTTCTTAGAGTGTTTTTCAGGCTGTTGTCCATCTATTTCAGCAATGACTGAATGGAATGTTCAAGAATCTAATAGTTGTTCAGCACGAGAAGCTGGAAGTCTCTATTGGTCTTCATTATATGGCAGAACCTGGAAGAAATAGGTTCTACATCAGTGAAGGACTAGACTTGCCAGGCAGAGTGAAGGCAAGTAGACAAAGAACAAAATGCTGTTTTTCTTCCATGTGCTCAATACCAATGGTCAGCAAATGACACGGCCCAGAATTAGGTAGAACTCAAAAGAATCAAGATGAGATTTCCCACTTCAAATGATTTAATTAACAAAAATCCTCACAGCTGTACCCAGGCTATTAAGTTTTATTTAATTTTGGACATAGTGAAATTGTCAATAAGAGTAACATCCATAAAGGCCTAGCTATGATAATTAATACAATTTGATCTATGAATATAGAATATTCACTGTAATTATGTATTACTCTGATGTAAAGATCCATAAACATGTCTCAATGTGTTATTTTTAATTGTATTTAAATGTACGTATATGTGAACATTTGTATAAGTGCAGTACATGTAGATGCCAGAACACAGTATCAACAGTTCTGGTGCTGGAGTTACAAAGAGTTGTGAGCTACAAAACACCCTATGTGGGTGCTGAGACAGGAACTTAATTCCTCTGTATGTAAAATGCATGTTCTTAAGCATTGAGCCATGAGTCTGGCCCAATAGAACCACATTTTTTTTTAGAAATTCTTGAAGTTAACTTTCCTATTTTTCTTCCTGATAAATTGTTTTAAAATAAATTTCCATTTTATGGATGTGATTATGCATTTTGCTACATAATTACAAAGGGAGTCACTGTTATTTTGTCTGCATATTTTCAGTTATTAGATATTGTGTACTCTGTTTTTAGGTATTGTCGAATTTTAATTGGCTTAGCTTGAGTAAATTAATATTCATTCACCTGCAATGACTTTACTGATTCAACAATAGTTACAACATGTATGGCTCAGTATTGAAAGACTTGAATTCTGGGGCTGGAGAGATGGCTCAGCGGTTAAGAGCATGGCATATATCCAGAGGATTCTTCAGCATGCAATAAGGACACATGCTCCACTATGTTCATAGCAGCCCTATTTGTAGTAGCCAGAAGCTGGAAAGAACCCAGGTATCCTTCAATGGAGGAATGGATACAAAAAAAATGTGGTCTAACACAATGGAGTACTATTCAGCCATTAGAAACAATGAATTCATGAAATTCTTAGACAAATGGATGGAGCTGGAGAACATCATACTAAGTGAGGTAACCCAGTCTCAAAAGATCAATCATGGTATGCACTCACTGATAAGTGGATATTAGCCTAGAAACTTTGAATACCCAGGACATAATCCACAAATTAAATGATGTCCAAAAAGAATGGAGGAGTGGCCCCCTGGTTCTAGAAAGACTCAGTGCAAGAGTATAGGGGAATTCCAGAAGAGGGAAGTGGGAAGGGGTGGATGGAAGAATAGGGGGACAGAAGAGGGCTTATGGGACTTGCGGGGAGTGGGGACCCAGAAAAGGGGAAATCATTTGCAATGTAAATAAAAAAACCCCACAGAATCATGAGTCAAAAAAAAAAAAAAGAAGAAGAAAGATTTGAATTCCAAGACTACAGTTATATTAGTTACCACTGACAATTTAGTAAAGGACATTACATACCAAGGCATGGTTCCAAGGTTTTGATGCTTAAGTACATGAAACAAAAGTGAACAATTCCTTCATGACTTCAAATAGCTCAAGCAATTGTCTTTACTCAATACCTTCAGTACATAATCAAAAATCAATACAAATGTCACAATTATCTCTTGAAATCATAGGTATTTACTCACAGTTTGTAAGAACCTGTGACAATTTCAATAGCAACTGGGAATAAAATTCAGGCTGTACAAATTGCTAATTCAATTGAAGTGTATCACTTTTTCCTAAAGGAATTTATTCTATTATTAATTATGCATCTTTATATGAGTGTGTACACATGAATACTATGATAACAGAGGCTAAAAAATGTTCAGATACATGGGAGCTGCAGTTACTGATGATAGTGCTCTCACTATCACCAACACATTTGCTTAGAACTAAACTGCATTCTTTTCCAAGTACCTTATAAACACTATTGACTTCTGAGTCACATATTCAAGCCTTGATTACACCACTTTGCCATCTTTTACAATGAATGTAGATATACTTGGAGTTGAACAAAATAGTATGTCAGTATGGAGAGCCTGACATGTATTACCTCCTGCTATACTTTATTATTTTATTTCCCTCCATTCTACCCCTAACCTATTTCACAAATACATGGTTATATTTTCTGGTGGCTTTAAAGGAACGTCATATTCCTATTCTGAACTTGTCTACCTGATCATCTGAATAAATCCCTTGCAGTTCCACATTTCAAGTTATCCTACTGTGAACTTGAAATTTTTACCCCATTATCAACTGGCAAGGCAACAATAAGATACTTGCTCTTTGAAGAAAGTATTTTATCTGTTAAGTGATTTTTGTGTGACTGTAACAAGTGGAACACATAATAAATTAAAACAGTGCTTTCCATTATCTGTCATCTGATCTTTTCATTTTTTCATACATATCGCTGCAACTAATTAAGGGCTATCAAGCTATGTCTCACTTACGTTTCTGGACACAAGTTTACTGTCACAATCATTTGTCTCACTTACATAATTAGGTGGGTGACAGTATTTGGGTCTATGACCTCTTTACTTCAGAGGTGCAAATTTTATGGTTATGATGTAAGTCAGACTGTATGATAACTTGATTATTATTTCTTCAACAGCCTGGACCCTATTTCAGTGTTCACTTTTTTTTTTTTGGTGCCAGTAATTCACTATGAATCCCTTAAGAAATTTACTTCTTTTGCAGTGCTTGGCTATGCAGCCACAGAAATCAATTTATGCTTTGTAAATAAATTGTTAATAAACTCATTTATTAGCATTTGCCACAAAAACCAATAACTTCCTTAACCTATTATTCAACTTTTCCAGAAATAGGAAGGAGAAATATTTTGCATACCATATAAAATTGGCATTTTAAAGTTCTGCAGAATACCCTATTTGAATTCAAAGGGTCTACTGTTATAAATGCCATTTCACTTACATCTGGATAAGGGTTTGTTGAATGTCATAAATGTACTTATCCCTTAATTATTACATGGGACATGGTAAGTTTTTCATGCAGAGCTGCTCGAAAATCAGCTGTGTATGTGCTTATATTCCACATTATATCATAAGAACAGCTATATAGATATATATGTGTGTATCAGTTCACTCATGACAATCATATACATAGGTTAAAAATAGTTTAAGGCTTCGGATGAGGACTAGTAAACCCACCACAGTAGAATTCAGTACATTTTTTGTTTCCCTTCCCTTTTTATTATCTATTTTCACAGCATAGGCATGCAAGCTATAATCTATTTTTCATTTACAAATATGTTCAAATCTTCTTTAATTTGTGTTTGTATTCATAACAACTTTTTTGCAACTTAGTCTCTTTTTTGGGGGCTGTTATTTTTTGGCTTTTCAAGATTTTTTTTTTTTGTCATATTCTTCTTCAAATAAGACTTTAGAAAAATAACAATGTCCGTTGGTTGGGTGCAAATATCTGCATCTGCCTCTTTCAGCTGCTTGTTGGGTCTTTCGGACTGCAGTCATGATAGGTCTACATTTGTGAGTACTCCAGACCCTCCGTAATAGTGTCAGGTCTTGGGGCCTACCCTTGAACTGGAGACCACTTTGGGCCTCTTGCTGGAACTTCTTCTCCACTGTCTCCTCTCCATTTCCATCCCTGCAGTTCTTTCAAATATGAACAATTATGGATGAGAGTTTTGACTGTGGGATGGCAACCCATCCCTCACTGATGCCCTGTCTACCTGCTGGAGGTGAGCTCTACAAGTGCCCTCTCCCGAGTATATGGCATTTCATCTAAGGTCTCTCTCTTTGAGTCCTGAGATTCTCTCACCTCCCAGGTCTCTGGTACATTCTGGAGGGTCTCACAACCTCCTACCTCTCAAGGTTGCCTGTTTCCATTCTTTCTGCTGACCCTCAGGGATCCTGCCGATCCACGAGCATGGCAGATTATTCCATTTTCTGAGGTCTTCTTCGATTTCCTTTTTCAGAGACCTGAAGTTCTTGTCATATAGATCTTTCACTTGTTTGGTTAGAGTCACACCAAGATACTTTATATTGTTTGTGGCTATTGTGAAGCATGTCATTTCTCTAACTTCTTTCTCAGCCTGCTTATCCTTTGAGTATAGGAAGGCAGCATATTTGCTTGAGTTGATTTTATAACCAGCCACTGTGCTGAAGTTGTTTATCAGCTGTAAGAGTTCTCTGGTAGACGTTTTTGGGTCACTTAAGTAGACTATCATGTCATCTGCAAATAGTGATAATTTGACTTCTTCCTTTCCAATTTGTTTCCCCTTGACCTCGTTATGTTGTCTAATTGCTCTAGCTAGAACTTCAAGTACTTTATTGAAAAGATATGGAGAAAGAGGACACCCTTGTGTAGTCCCTGATTTTGGTGGGTTTGCTTCAAGTTTCTCTCAATTTAGTTTGATGTTGGCTACTGGTTTGCTGTTTATTGCTTTAACAATGTTTAGGTATGGGCCTTGAATTCCTGTTCTTTCCAATACTTTTAGCATGAAAGAATGCTGGATTTTGTCAAATGCTTTTTCTGCATCTAATGAGATGATCATATGGTTTTTTTCTTTGAGTTTGTTTATGTAGTGGAGAGCTGAAGCCGACTTGATCATGGTGGATGATCATTTTGATGTGTTCTTGGATTCGGTTGGCAAGAATTTTATTAAGTATTTTTGCATCAATATTCATAAGGGAAATTGGCCTGAAGTTCTCTTTCTTTGTTGGATCTTTGTGTGGTTTTGGTATCAGCGTAATTGTGGCTTCATAGAACGAGTTGGGTAGAGTTCCTTCTGTTTCTATTTTGTGGAATAGTTTAAAGAGTATTGGTGTTAGGTCTTCTATGAAGTTCTGATAGAATTCTGCAATGAAGCCATCATAGATCCAGAAATGAACCCACACAGCTATGGTCACTTGATCTTCGACAAAGGAGCCAAAAACCTCCAGTGGAAAAAAGATAGCCTTTTCAACAAATGGTGCTGGTTCAATTGGAGGTCAGCATGCAGAAGAATGCGAATTGATCCATTCTTATCTCCATGTACTAAACTTCACTCCAAGTGGATCAAGGACCTCCATGTAAAACCAGACACACTGAAACTAATAGAAAAGAAACAGGGGAAGAGCCTAGAGGACATGGGCATGGGGGAAAAGTTCCTGAAGAAATCACCAATAGCTTATGCTCTAAGATCATGAATTGACAAATAGGACCTCATAAAATTACAAAGATTCTGTAAGGCAAAGGACACTGTTAAAGGGGCAAAACAGCAACCATCAAATTGGGAAAGGATATTCACCAACCCTACAGCTGATAGAGGGCTAATATCCAATATATACAAAGAACTCAAAAAGTTGGACCCCAGGGAACCAAATAACCCCATTAAAAATGGGGCACAGATCTAAATAAAGAATTTTCACCTGAAGAAATTCGGATGGCGGAGAAACATCTGAAATATGGCTAATATCCAATATATTCAAAGAACTCAAGAAGTTAGACCCTAGGGAAACAAATAACCCTATTAAAAATGGGGTACAGATGTAAACAAAGAATTTTCACCTGAAGAAATTTGGATGGCCCAGAGGCACCTTAAGAAGTGCTCAACATCATTAGTCATTAGGGAAATGCAAATCAAAACAACCCTGAGATTTCACCTCACACCAGTCAGAATGGCTAAGGTCAAAAACTCAGGAGACAGCAGGTGTTGGCGAGGATGTGGAGAAAGAGGAACACTCCTCCACTGCTGGTGGGGCTGTAAGATGGTACAACCACTTTGGAAATCAGTCTGGCAGTTCCTCAGAAACCTGGACATGACACTTCCGGAGGACCGTGCTATACCTCTCCTGGGCATATACCCAAAGGATTTCCCGGCATGCAATAAAGACACATGCTCCATTATGTTCATAGCAGCCTTATTTATAATAGCCAGAAGCTGGAAAGAACCCAGATGCCACTCAAAGGACAAATGGATATAGAAAATGTGGTATATTTGCACAATGGAATACTACTCAGCAATTAGGAACAATGAATTCACAAAATTTTTAGGCAAATGGTTTGATCTGGAAAATATCATCCTAAGTTAGGTAACCCAGTCACAAAAGAATACACATGGAATGCAATCTCTGATAAGTGGATATTAATTAGCCCAGAAGCCCTGAATACCCAAGGCACAAATCGCATAACAAATGACTCCCATTAAGAAGTATGGAGAGGGTCCTGATCCTGGAAAGGATTGATCTAGCATTGGAGGGGAATATAAGGACAGAGAAAAAAAGGAGGGAGGTGATTGGAGAATGGATGGAAGGAAGAAGTATTATGGGACATATGGGGAGGGGGGATCCGGGAAAGGGGAAATCATTTGGAATGTAAACAAAGTATATAGAAAATAAAAATATTTTAAAAAAAGAGATATTAATGATTAGTGATTGTTGCTTCCTGCTGTTTTTGATGTAATTTTTATGTTTGTGTGATTGTCTTCCTTTAGGTTTATTGAAAGAAGATTACTGTCTAGCTTTTTCTTGTGTGTAGTTTTCCTCCCTTTGTTGGTGTTTTCCATTCATTATTCTTTGAAGAGCTGGATTTGTGGAAAGATATTTTGTAAATTTGTTTTTGTCATGAAAAACCTTGGTTTCTCTATTAATAGTAATTGAGAGATTTGCTGGATATAGCAGTTTGGGTTGGCCTTTGTGTTCCCTTAGGGTCTGCATTATGTCTGCCCAGACTCTTCTGGCTGTCATAGTCTCTGGTGAGAAATCCTGCGTGAAAATAAAAATATTAAAAAAAAACCCCAAAAAACAGAAAATAAAAATATTTAAAGAAGAATACCAAATATACCATGTTTCTCAATTAGATAGTTAAACAAGGTTGAAATACCATATATTTATTCTCTGTTTATAAATTTGTTTTTGAAAGTTCAGATTTATAAATTTGAAAAAGCTATTTTATTATAATCATCCTTTGGGTATACTATTGGAAAGTCCAATAATGATAAACACTTTTTCTGGTGTCAATAATCAATGTTTATTAGAGTCTTAAAATTCATGTTTGTTTGAATCACTTAGTGGTTTGTAATATTCTTTTTTTTTTTTTTTTTTTTTTTGCATGTGTCTTTTTTTTTTTATTATTATTCGATATAATTTATTTACATTTCAAATGATTTCCCCTTTTCTAGCCCCCCCACTCCCCGAAAGTCCCGCAAGCCCCCTTCTCTTCCCCTGTCCTCCCACCCACCCCTTCCCACTTCCCCGTTCTGGTTTTGCTGAATACTGTTTCACTGAGTCTTTCCAGAACCAGGGGCCACTCCTCCTTTCTTCTTGTACCTCATTTGATGTGTGGATTATGTTTTGGGTATTCCAGTTTTCTAGGTTAATATCCACTTATTAGTGAGTGCATACCATGATTCACCTTTTGAGTCTGGGTTACCTCACTTAGTATGATATTCTCTAGCTCCATCCATTTGCCTAAGAATTTCATGAATTCATTGTTTCTAATGGCTGAATAGTACTCCATTGTGTAGATATACCACATTTTTTGCATCCACTCTTCTGTTGAGGGATACCTGGGTTCTTTCCAGCATCTGGCAATTACAAATAGGGCTGCTATGAACATAGTAGAACATGTATCCTTATTACATGGTGGGGAGTCTTCTGGGTATATGCCCAGGAGTGGTATAGCAGGATCTTCTGGAAGTAAGGTGCCCAGTTTTCGGAGGAACCGCCAGACTGATTTCCAGAGTGGTTGTACCAATTTGCAACCCCACCAGCAGTGGAGGAGTGTTCCTCTTTCTCCACACCCTCTCCAACACCTGCTGTCTCCTGAATTTTTAATCTTAGCCATTCTGACTGGTGTAAGATGAAATCTTAGGGTTGTTTTGATTTGCATTTCCCTAATGACTAATGAAGTTGAGCATTTTTTAAGATGCTTCTCCGCCATCCGAAGTTCTTCAGGTGAGAATTCTTTGTTTAACTCTGTACCCCATTTTTTAATAGGGTTGTTTGGTTTTCTGGAGTCTAACTTCTTGAGTTCTTTATATATATTGGATATTAGCCCTCTATCTGATGTAGGATTGGTGAAGATCTTTTCCCAATTTGTTGGTTGCCGATTTGTCCTCTTGATGGTGTCCTTTGCCTTACAGAAACTTTGTAATTTTATGAGGTCCCATTTGTCAATTCTTGCTCTTAGAGCATACGCTATTGGTGTTCTGTTCAGAAACTTTCTCCCTGTACCGATGTCCTCAAGGGTCTTCCCCAGTTTTTTTTCTATTAGCTTCAGAGTGTCTGGCTTTATGTGGAGGTCCTTGATCCATTTGGATTTGAGCTTAGTACAAGGAGACAAGGATGGATCAATTCGCATTCTTCTGCATGCTGACCTCCAGTTGAACCAGCACCATTTGTTGAAAAGGCTATCTTTTTTCCATTGGATGTTTTCAGCCTCTTTGTCGAGGATCAAGTGGCCATAGGTGTGTGGGTTCATTTCTGGATCTTCAATCCTGTTCCATTGATCCTCCTGTCTGTCACTGTACCAATACCATGCAGTTTTTAACACTATTGCTCTGTAGTATTGCTTGAGGTCAGGGATACTGATTCCCCCAGATTTCCTTTTGTTGCTGAGAATAGTTTTAGCTATCCTGGGTTTTTTGTTGTTCCAGATGAATTTGATAATTGCTCTTTCTAGCTCTGTGAAGAATTGAGTTGGGATTTTGATGGGTATTGCATTGAATCTGTATAGTGCTTTAGGCAAAATGGCCATTTTAACTATATTGATTCTGCCGATCCATGAGCATGGGAGGTTTTCCCATTTTTTGAGGTCTTCTTCCATTTCCTTCTTCAGAGTCTTGAAGTTCTTGTCATACAGATCTTTCACATGTTTGGTAAGAGTCACCCCAAGATACTTTATACTGTTTGTGGCTATTGTGAAGGGGGTCATTTCCCTAATTTCTTTCTCAGCCTGCTTATCCTTTGAGTATAGGAAGGCCACTGATTTGCTTGAGTTGACTTTATAACCTGCCACTTTGCTGAAGTTGTTTATCAGCTGTAGGAGCTCTCTAGTGGAGTTCTTTGGGTCACTTAGGTAGACGATCATGTCGTCTGCAAATAATGATAGTTTGACTTCTTCCTTTCCAATTTGTATCCCTTTGACTTCCTTATGTTGTCGAATTGCCCGAGCTAGTACCTCAAGTACAATATTGAAAAGATAAGGAGAAAGGGGGCAGCCTTGTCTGGTCCCTGATTTCAGTGGGATTGCTTCAAGTTTCTCTCCATTTAGTTTGATGCTGGCTACCGGTTTGCTGTATATTGCTTTTACTATGTTTAGGTATGGGCCTTGAATTCCTGTTCTCTCCAAGACTTTAAGCATGAAGGGATGCTGAATTTTGTCAAATGCTTTTTCAGCATCCAATGAAATGACCATGTGGTTTTGTTCTTTGAGTTTGTTTATGTAGTGGATTGTATTGATGGATTTCCGTATATTGAACCAACCCTGCATTCCTGGGATAAAGCCTACTTGATCATGGTGGATGATCGTTTTGATGTGTTCTTGGATTCGGTTGGCAAGAATTTTATTGAGTATTTTTGCATCGATGTTCATAAGGGAAATTGGTCTGAAGTTCTCTTTCTTTGTTGGATCTTTGTGTGGCTTTGGTATCAGCGTAATTGTGGCTTCGTAGAAGGAATTGGGTAGTGTTCCTTCTGTTTCTATTTTGTGGAATAGTTTGAAGAGTATTGGTGTTAACTCTTCTTTGAAGGTCTGGTAGAATTCTGCACTGAAGCCATCTGGTCCTGTGCTTTTTTTGGTTGGAAGACTTTCTATGACTCCTTCTATTTCTTTAGGCATTATGGGACTGTTTAGATGGTCTAGTTGGTCCTGATTTAATTTTGGTATTTGGTATCTGTCAAGGAAATTGTCCATTTCCTCCAGATTCTCCAGTTGTGTTGAGTATAGGCTCTTGTAGTAGGATCTGATGATTTTTTGGATTTCCTCAGTTTCCGTTGTTATATCTCCCTTTTCATTTCTAAGTTTGTTAATTTGGATACTTTCTCTGTGCCCTTTGGTCATTCTGGCTAAGGGTTTATCTATCTTGTTGATTTTCTCAAAGAACCAGCTCCTGGTATTGTTGATTTTTTGTATGGTTCTCTTTGTTTCTACTTGATTGATTTCGGCCCTGAGTTTGATGATTTCCTGCCTTCTACTCCTCCTGGGCGAAATAGCTTCTTTTTGTTTCAGGGCTTTCAGGTGTGTCATTAAGCTGGTAATGTATGCTCTCTCCATTTTCTTTTTGGAGGCACTCAGGGCTATGAGTTTTCCTCTTAGCACTGCTTTCATTGTGTCCCATAGATTTGGGTATGTTGTGTTTTCATTTTCATTGTGTTCTAAAAAGTCTTTAATTTCTTTCTTTATTTCTTCCTTGACCAAGGTATCATTGAGTAGAGTATTGTTCAGTTTCCACGTGTATGTGGGCTTTCTGTTGTTTCTGTTGCTATTGAAGACCACTTTTACTCCATAGTGATCAGATAGGAGGCGTGGGATTAGTTCGATCTTCTTATATTTGTTGAGGTCTGTCTTGTGACCAATTATATGGTCGATTTTGGAGAAGGTACCATGAGGTGCTGAGAAAAAGGTATATTCTTTTGTTTTAGGATAGAATGTTCTATATATATCTGTTAAATCTAATTGGTCCAAAGCTTCAATTAGTTTCATTGTGTCCCTGTTTAGTTTCTGTTTTCCTGATCGGTCCATTGAGGAAAGTGTAGTGTTGAAGTCACCCACAATTATTGTGTTAGGTGCAATGTGTGCTTTTAGTTTTAATAAAGTTTCTTTTACAAAAGAGGGTGCCCTTACATTTGGGGCATAGATGTTCAGGATTGTCAGTTCTTCTTTTTGTATTTTTCCTTTGACCAGCAAGAAGTGTCCCTCAGGGTCTCTTTTGATGACTTTGGGTTGAAAGTCAATTTTATCTGATATTAAAATGGCTACTCCAGCTTGTTTCCTGAGACCATTTGCTTGTAAAATTGTCTTCCAGCCTTTTACTCTAAGGTAGTGTTTGTCTTTGACCCTGAGGTGTGTTTCCTGTAAGCAGCAAAATGTAGGGTCCTGTTTACGTATCCATTCAGTTAGTCTGTGTCTTTTTATTGGGGCATTAAGTCCATTGATGTTAAGAGATATTAAGGAATAGTGATTGTTACTTCCTATCATTTTTGACGTTATTTTTTAAATTTGAATGCTTAACTTCTTTTGGGTTTGATGAAAGGTTACTATCTTGCTTTTTCCAGGGTGAAGTTTCCCTCCTTGTATTGGTGTTGTCCTCCTATTATCCTTTTTAGGGCCGGGTTTGTGGATAGATATTGGGTAAACTTGGTTTTGTCATGAAATATCTTAGTTTCTCCATCTATGGTGATTGAGAGTTTTGCTGGATATAGTAGTTTTGGTTGGCATTTGTGTTCTCTTAGAGTCTGCATGAGATCTGCCCAGGACCTTCTAGCCTTCATAGTCTCAGGTGAAAAGTCTGCTGTGATTCTGATAGGTCTTCCTTTATATGTTACTTGGCCTTTTTCTCTTACTGCCTTTAGTATTCTTTCTTTGTTTAGAACATTTGGTGTTTTGATTATTATGTGACGGGAAGTATTTCTGTTCTGGTCCAGTCTGTTTGGAGTTCTGTAGGCTTCTTGTATATTCATGGGCATCTCTCTCTTTAGGTTAGGGAAGTTTTCTTCCATAATTTTATTGAAGATATTTGCTGGCCCTTTAAGTTGTAAATCTTCACTCTCCTCTATGCCTATAATCCTTAGGTTTGGTCTTCTCATTGTGTCCTGGATTTCCTGGATATTTTGGGTTACAAGCTTTTTGCATTTTGCATTTTCTTTAACTGTTGAGTCCATGGTTTCTATGGAATCTTCAGCATCTGAGATTCTTTCTTCTATCTCTTGTATTCTGTTGTTGATATTTGTATCTCTGTCCCCTGATTTCTTCCCAAGGCTTTCTATCTCCAAAGTTGTCTCCCTTTGAGTTTTCTTAGTTGTTTCTACTTCTGATTTTAGATCCTGGATGGTTTTGCTTAGCTCCTTCACTTGCATGTTTGTGTTTTCCTGTAATTCTTTAAGAGATTTTTGTGTTTTCTCTTTCATGAGCTCAGCCTGTTTACCAAAGTTCTCCTGTATTTCTTTAAGAGATTTTTGTGTTTCGTCTTTCATGACCTCAGCCTGTTGAGCAAAGTTCTCCTGTATTTCTTTAAGTGTTTTTTGCATTTCCTCCTTGTTGGCTTTTGTATTCTCCTGGATTTCTTTCAATGATTTTTGTGTTTCCCTTGCAAGGGCTTCTACCTTTTGATCCATTGTCTCCTGAATTTCTTTATGTATGACCTTCATGTGTTCCTGTACCAGCATCATGACCAGTGATTTTAAATCCAAATCCTGTTTTACTGGTGTGATGGGGTATCCAGGACATGTTGGTAGAGGAGAATTGGGTTCAGATGTTGCCATATTGCCTTGATTTCTGTTAGTGACGTTCCTGCGTTTGCCTTTTGCCATCTAGATCTCACTGGTGTTAGTTTATCTTGTCAGTGCTGGACTCACCAGTGCAAACTGCCCCTTCCCAGTTGGCCTCTGGTGCACAGCTTACCTCCTGCACTGCTTGTAGACAGTGTGCTGCTGCCCAGGCTGTTCAGATCCCAAAGCAGGCACCCGAAGGCTCCCGCTGGGGCCGGCTGGATTCACTGGAGCACACTGACTTCTCCCAGCTGGCCGCCCGGAAGCCCAGCTAGCCACTTGCAGGACTTGGAGATGTAATGCTGCCGCCCAGACTGATCTGGATCCGGAAGCGGAGAGAGTAGAGCTAAGGGCTTCTGCCTGAGGCCTTGCCCCAGATTGTGTCTGTGGAGCAGATGGAGCCCGTGTGCACTCCCAGGGAGTGCCGACGGTGTATGCTACTGTGACCTCCCCTGAGTTCCGCTCACTCCGCTGGGCAGCCGATCTGCCAACCGGGCTATCGCACACAAGGTTAGCCTGGCCGCCCAGTCCCTGAGACCAGGCAAAAGCCTGGGAGGCCAAGGTCCGAGCAAAGTTCCCCTACGGCTTTGACTGTTAATTGGGTTTGCCAGGTGACTAGGATGGCGGGCGTGTGCGCCCGCGCTCCCTGAAAGCGCCGGGAGAGTCTGCTTTGCTAACAATCGCCTGGGCGGGTTGACTCACAGATGGCCCACCAAGCCGCCCAGTTCTTGGGGTCAGTCCTGTGCCTTTTGGGGCCTGGACCCCCGCTTTGTTAGCCTTAGGCTATGCCTGTTACAGGTCTGCCCGCCTGAGCTCTCTGTCGTCCTGCAGGCAAAATGGCGGCGGCGCGCTCGCAGGCCTGGGCAAAAAACCTCCTGGTTGGGTTGGCACCCCGATGGCCCCCCGACCCGCCCAGGGCCTGGGTGCAGGCCAACGCCCGTCGGGCTCAGACCACCGCGGTGTTGGCCTCGGATTATGTTTGTGTACCTCAGTCTGTCCGATTCCTGGAGTAAGGAACCAAGATGGATCCTCCTCTCCTGACTGGTGGGAGGCCGAGTTCTGAAGTGGCCTCCGTGCAGGAAAGGCGCCGCACAACTGCAGCTGCTTGCTGTCCGGCTGGTCAGCGAAGGTCAGTGGTCGTGGGCGCAGGGCCTAACTGGTCCCTGTGACGCCTTGGTTCCACTGCTGATGGCCCTTCAGCTGGAGCAGCCACTGCTGCCGCTGCTGCCGCCGCCGCCGCCCCGGTTTGTAATATTCTTGTTGTCATTTTTCTTATTAAAAACCATTCAATATGTTACTGCTCTGGTACATTTTGTGTCTTTTTATTTACAAATTGTGTTTAAATGAAAAAGTGCACTTTATTAGCTTAGATTTCTTATCTGTATCCACCTTTGAATCTCACACAATGAAAATATAATTTCTTTTTTTTTCTTTTTTTTTATTTATTATTCGATATAATTTATTTACATTTCAAATGATTTCCCCTTTTCTAGCCCCCCCACTCCCCGAAAGTCCCGCAAGCCCCCTTCTCTTCCCCTGTCCTCCCACCCACCCCTTCCCACTTCCCCGTTCTGGTTTTGCTGAATACTGTTTCACTGAGTCTTTCCAGAACCAGGGGCCACTCCTCCTTTCTTCTTGTACCTCATTTGATGTGTGGATTATGTTTTGGGTATTCCAGTTTTCTAGGTTAATATCCACTTATTAGTGAGTGCATACCATGATTCACCTTTTGAGTCTGGGTTACCTCACTTAGTATGATATTCTCTAGCTCCATCCATTTGCCTAAGAATTTCATGAATTCATTGTTTCTAATGGCTGAATAGTACTCCATTGTGTAGATATACCACATTTTTTGCATCCACTCTTCTGTTGAGGGATACCTGGGTTCTTTCCAGCATCTGGCAATTACAAATAGGGCTGCTATGAACATAGTAGAACATGTATCCTTATTACATGGTGGGAAGTCTTCTGGGTATATGCCCAGGAGTGGTATAGCAGGATCTTCTGGAAGTAAGGTGCCCAGTTTTCGGAGGAACCGCCAGACTGATTTCCAGAGTGGTTGTACCAATTTGCAACGCCACCAGCAGTGGAGGAGTGTTCCTCTTTCTCCACACCCTCTCCAACACCTGCTGTCTCCTGAATTTTTAATCTTAGCCATTCTGACTGGTGTAAGATGAAATCTTAGGGTTGTTTTGATTTGCATTTCCCTAATGACTAATGAAGTTGAGCATTTTTTAAGATGTTTCTCCGCCATCCGAAGTTCTTCAGGTGAGAATTCTTTGTTTAACTCTGTACCCTATTTTTTAATAGGGTTGTTTGGTTGTCTGGAGTCTAGCTTCTTGAGTTCTTTATATATATTGGATATTAGCCCTCTATCTGATGTAGGATTGGTGAAGATCTTTTTCCAATTTGTTGGTTGCCGATTTGTCCTCTTGATGGTGTCCTTTGCCTTACAGAAACTTTGTAATTTTATGATGTCCCATTTGTCAATTCTTGCTCTTAGAGCATACGCTATTGGTGTTCTGTTCAGAAACTTTCTCCCTGTACCGATGTCCTCAAGGGTCTTCCCCAGTTTCTTTTCTATTAGCTTCAGAGTGTCTGGCTTTATGTGGAGGTCCTTGATCCATTTGGATTTGAGCTTAGTACAAGGAGACAAGGATGGATCGATTCGCATTCTTCTGCATGCTGACCTCCAGTTGAACCAGCACCATTTGTTGAAAAGGCTATCTTTTTTCCATTGGATGTTTTCAGCCTCTTTGTCGAGGATCAAGTGTCCATAGGTGTGTGGGTTCATTTCTGGATCTTCAATCCTGTTCCATTGATCCTCCTGCCTGTCACTGTACCAATACCATGCAGTTTTTAACACTATTGCTCTGTAGTATTGCTTGAGGTCAGGGATACTGATTCCCCCAGATTTCCTTTTGTTGCTGAGAATAGTTTTAGCTATCCTGGGTTTTTTGTTGTTCCAGATGAATTTGATAATTGCTCTTTCTAACTCTGTGAAGAATTGAGTTGGGATTTTGATGGGTATTGCATTGAATCTGTATAGTGCTTTAGGCAAAATGGCCATTTTAACTATATTGATTCTACCGATCCATGAGCATGGGAGGTTTTCCCATTTTTTGAGGTCTTCTTCCATTTCCTTCTTCAGAGTCTTGAAGTTCTTGTCATACAGATCTTTCACATGTTTGGTAAGAGTCACCCCAAGATACTTTATACTGTTTGTGGCTATTGTGAAGGGGGTCATTTCCCTAATTTCTTTCTCAGCCTGCTTATCCTTTGAGTATAGGAAGGCCACTGATTTGCTTGAGTTGATTTTATAACCTGCCACTTTGCTGAAGTTGTTTATCAGCTGTAGGAGCTCTCTAGTGGAGTTCTTTGGGTCACTTAGGTAGATGATCATGTCGTCTGCAAATAATGATAGTTTGACTTCTTCCTTTCCAATTTGTATCCCTTTGATCTCCTTATGTTGTCGAATTGCCCAAGCTAGTACCTCAAGTACAATATTGAAAAGATAAGGAGAAAGAGGGCAGCCTTGTCTGGTCCCTGATTTCAGTGGGATTGCTTCAAGTTTCTCTCCATTTAGTTTGATGTTGGCTACCGGTTTGCTGTATATTGCTTTTACTATGTTTAGGTATGGGCCTTAAATTCCTGTTCTCTCCAAGACTTTAAGCATGAAGGGATGCTGAATTTTGTCAAATGCTTTTTCAGCATCCAATGAAATGACCATGTGGTTTTGTTCTTTGAGTTTGTTTATGTAGTGGATTGTATTGATGGATTTCCGTATATTGAACCAACCCTGCATTCCCGGGATAAAGCCTACTTGATCATGGTGGATGATCGTTTTGATGTGTTCTTGGATTCGGTTGGCAAGAATTTTATTGAGTATTTTTGCATCGATGTTCATAAGGGAAATTGGTCTGAAGTTCTCTTTCTTTGTTGGATCTTTGTGTGGCTTTGGTATCAGCATAATTGTGGCTTCCTAGAAGGAATTGGGTAGTGTTCCTTCTGTTTCTATTTTGTGGAATAGTTTGAAGAGTATTGGTGTTAACTCTTCTTTGAAGGTCTGGTAGAATTCTGCACTGAAGCCATCTGGTCCTGTGCTTTTTTTGGTTGGAAGACTTTCTATGACTCCTTCTATTTCTTTAGGCATTATGGGACTGTTTAGATGGTCTAGTTGGTCCTGATTTAATTTTGGTATTTGGTATCTGTCAAGGAAATTGTCCATTTCCTCCAGATTCTCCAGTTGTGTTGAGTATAGGCTCTTGTAGTAGGATCTGATGATTTTTTGGATTTCCTCAGTTTCCGTTGTTATATCTCCCTTTTCATTTCTAAGTTTGTTAATTTGGATACTTTCTCTGTGCCCTTTGGTCATTCTGGCTAAGGGTTTATCTATCTTGTTGATTTTCTCAAAGAACCAGCTCCTGGTATTGTTGATTTTTTGTATGGTTCTCTTTGTTTCTACTTGATTGATTTCAGCCCTGAGTTTGATGATTTCCTGCCTTCTACTCCTCCTGGGCGAAATAGCTTCTTTTTGTTCTAGGGCTTTCAGGTGTGTCATTAAGCTGGTAATGTATGCTCTCTCCATTTTCTTTTTGGAGGCACTCAGGGCTATGAGTTTTCCTCTTAGCACTGCTTTCATTGTGTCCCATAGATTTGGGTATGTTGTGTTTTCATTTTCATTGTGTTCTAAAAAGTCTTTAATTTCTTTCTTTATTTCTTCCTTGACCAAGGTATCATTGAGTAGAGTATTGTTCAGTTTCCACGTGTATGTGGGCTTTCTGTTGTTTCTGTTGCTATTGAAGACCACTTTTACTCCATAGTGATCAGATAGGAGGCATGGGATTAGTTCTATCTTCTTATATTTGTTGAGGTCTGTCTTGTGACCAATTATATGGTCGATTTTGGAGAAGGTACCATGAGGTGCTGAGAAAAAGGTATATTCTTTTGTTTTAGGATAGAATGTTCTATATATATCTGTTAAATCTAATTGGTCCAAAGCTTCAATTAGTTTCATTGTGTCCCTGTTTAGTTTCTGTTTTCCTGATCGGTCCATTGAGGAAAGTGCAGTGTTGAAGTCACCCACAATTATTGTGTTAGGTGCAATGTGTGCTTTTAGTTTTAATAAAGTTTCTTTTACGAAAGAGGGTGCCCTTGCATTTGGGGCATAGATGTTCAGGATTGACAGTTCTTCTTTTTGTATTTTTCCTTTGACCAGCAAGAAGTGTCCCTCAGGGTCTCTTTTGATGACTTTGGGTTGAAAGTCAATTTTATCTGATATTAAAATGGCTACTCCAGCTTGTTTCCTGAGACCATTTGCTTGCAAAATTGTCTTCCAGCCTTTTACTCTAAGGTAGTGTTTGTCTTTGACCCTGAGGTGTGTTTCCTGTAGGCAGCAAAATGTAGGGTCCTGTTTACGTATCCATTCAGTTAGTCTGTGTCTTTTTATTGGGGCATTAAGTCCATTGATGTTAAGAGATATTAAGGAATAGTGATTGTTACTTCCTATCATTTTTGACGTTATTTTTTAAATTTGAATGCTTAACTTCTTTTGGGTTTGATGAAAGGTTACTATCTTGCTTTTTCCAGGGTGAAGTTTCCCTCCTTGCATTGGTGTTGTCCTCCTATTATCCTTTTTAGGGCCGGGTTTGTGGATAGATATTGGGTAAACTTGGTTTTGTCATGAAATATCTTAGTTTCTCCATCTATGGTGATTGAGAGTTTTGCTGGATATAGTAGTTTTGGTTGGCATTTGTGTTCTCTTAGAGTCTGCATGAGATCTGCCCAGGACCTTCTAGCCTTCATAGTCTCAGGTGAAAAGTCTGCTGTGATTCTGATAGGTCTTCCTTTATATGTTACTTGGCCTTTTTCTCTTACTGCCTTTAGTATTCTTTCTTTGTTTAGAACATTTGGTGTTTTGATTATTATGTGACGGGAAGTATTTCTGTTCTGGTCCAGTCTGTTTGGAGTTCTGTAGGCTTCTTGTATATTCATGGGCATCTCTCTCTTTAGGTTAGGGAAGTTTTCTTCCATAATTTTATTGAAGATGTTTGCTGGCCCTTTAAGTTGTAAATCTTCACTCTCATCTATGCCTATAATCCTTAGGTTTGGTCTTCTCATTGTGTCCTGGATTTCCTGGATATTTTGGGTTACAAGCTTTTTGCATTTTGCATTTTCTTTAACTGTTGAGTCCATGGTTTCTATGGAATCTTCAGCATCTGAGATTCTTTCTTCTATCTCTTGTATTCTGTTGTTGATATTTGCATCTCTGTCCCCTGATTTCTTCCCAAGGCTTTCTATCTCCAAAGTTGTCTCCCTTTGAGTTTTCTTAGTTGTTTCTACTTCTGATTTTAGATCCTGGATGGTTTTGCTTAGCTCCTTCACTTGCATGTTTGTGTTTTCCTGTAATTCTTTAAGAGATTTTTGTGTTTCGTCTTTCATGACCTCAGCCTGTTGACCAAAGTTCTCCTGTATTTCTTTAAGAGCTTTTTGTGTTTCGTCTTTCATGACCTCAGCCTGTTGACCAAAGTTCTCCTGTATTTCTTTAAGTGTTTTTTGCATTTCCTCCTTGTTGGCTTTTGTATTCTCCTGGATTTCTTTCAATGATTTTTGTGTTTCCCTTGCAAGGGCTTCTAACTTTTGATCCATTTTCTCCTGAATTTCTTTATGTATGTCCTTCATGTGTTCCTGTACCAGCATCATGACCAGTGATTTTAAATCCAAATCTTGTTTTACTGGTGTGATGGGGTATCCAGGACATGTTGGTAGAGGAGAATTGGGTTCAGATGTTGCCATATTGCCTTGATTTCTGTTAGTAACGTTCCTGCGTTTGCCTTTTGCCATCTAGTTCTCACTGGTGTTAGTTTATCTTGTCAGTGCTGGACTCACTAGTGCAAGCTGCCACTTCCCAGTTGGCCTCTGGTGCACAGCTTACCTCCTGCACTGCTTGTAGACAGGGTGCTGCTGCCCAGGCTGTTCCGATCCCAAAGCAGGCACCCGAAGGCTCCCGCTGGGGCCCGCTGGATTCACTGGAGCACACTGACTTCTCCCAGCTGGCCGCCCGGAAGCCCAGCTAGCCACTTGCAGGACTTGGAGATGTAATGCTGCCGCCCAGACTGATCTGGATCTCTCCTGACTGGTGGGAGGCTGAGTTTTGAAGTGGCCTCCGTGCAGGAAAGGCGCCGCACAACTGCAGCTGCTTGCTGCCCGGCTGGTCAGCGAAGGTCAGTGGTCGTGGGCGCAGGTCCTAACTGGTCCCTGTGACGCCTTGGTTCCACTGCTGATGGCCCTTCAGCTGGAGCAGCCACTGCTGCCGCTGCCGCTGCCGCCGCCGCCCGAACCTCCCGAAAATATAATTTCTTGACTCTATCCTTTATTTACAAATACCTGTTTCATGGACTGGATTGATGTTCCAGAAGATAAGGATGCCAGCTGTTTTGCCTAATGACATGATTTGATCCCCAGAACTCACATATTTTAAGAACAATACTGACTCCTACAGCTGGTTATCTAACATCAATGAATGTATCACTCACTCACACACACACACACACACACACACACACACACACACACATATATACACACCCAAAACACAAACACATTATCAATTAACATTTATATATATATAAATAGTGAATTCATATATACTGTGATTATATTTATATATATACACCTATATGTGTATATATATGTGTGTATATATGTGTGTTTGTGTGTGTGTATATATGTATATATATATATACACACACTGAGATAGTCCTTTCTTCTAAGTAAGTTGTAGATTCTGGACTTGTACATACATTTCATGTAGAACCATATTACCATATGTTTGTGAATTTGAGCTATATGCACAATTGTGCTTTTGCATAATGTCTACCCATCAGATAGCACATTTTGTAGTGTTTTGGCTGTAGACTATGTATATAGAACAGTCAATAAATAAAGGTCATTAAAAATTTTCAAAGCAGTTAATGTTGGGTTTGCTTTTGATTTCTCCTTGAGAGTAATGAATGTTGAATGATTTACACGAGCATCACAAAAAAAGAAAACTTACTGGCATCATTGGACATTGTGGATTGAATGACATTAAGGTCACATAGATATCAGTAAATTAAAGTTATATTTTTGAAAGAATTAACACACTTTTATAATGCTGACAGTTTTTTTTTACTGTAAATGTATACAAAAAACTTGTAGAATACAAATGTTATTCATTAGTAAAGATTCTGTGGGAAATCTATAGTATGCCTGTAATGTAAGAGATGCAGAGAGATTTTACTTACTTGATTATGGGACTCATATATCACAAATTATCAGAGTTAGTAAACGTGCTGAAAATTGTGATTGATGTTTTTATGATCTGATTCTAATAGAAGGCTAGAACATTAGATATTTTTTTTCTGTACTAGGAACATACTAGTTCTATTTCATTTTACTTTATTTCATTAAAAATAACTTTCCAAGCAATATGTTATGATTGAGGTTTACACTCATACCTCCTCTCCGAGCCTCACCAACCCTCCAAATCCCCACTTTTTCTTTCCTTTCTCTCATTAAAAAACAGATAGGCGTTTAAACATAAAACAATGAGATAAAATAAGGCAAAGTATAATAAAAACAAACAAACCAGAAATCACTTCAAAATGTTAATGACTTTGTTTTGTGTTGGCCATCTACTGCTGGGAATATGGCTTGCTCTTAAAGTATGATTTGCATATCTAGTAAGACTTCATCAGAGAGAACTTTCTTTTTTTCATTTTTTGGCACCTAAGCCAGTGGATGAGATAGTAAGAGGACAAAAATCTCGTCATTCCTAAATCAGAAGCTATCCCTAATCGATAACTACTGGCAATTCTCAAATTCATCTGGAATAACAAAAAAACAGAATAGCGAAAACTATTCTCAACAGTAAAAGAACTTCTGGTGGAATAAGTATCCTAGACCTCAAGCAGTACTACAGAGCAATAGTGTTAAAAACTGCAGGGTATTGGTACAGTTACAGGCATGTAGATGAATGGAATAGAATTGAAGACCCAAAAATGAACCCACACACTCATGGTCACTTGATCTTTGACAAAGGACCTAAACCATCTAGTGGAAAAAAGATAGCCCTTTCAACAAATCGTGCTGTGCTGGTTTAACAGGCGGTTAGCATGCTGAAGAATGCAAACTGATCCATTTTTATCTCCTTGTACAAAGACCAAGTCCAAGTGGATCAAAAACCTCCAAATAAAACCAGACACACTGGAAATAATAGAAAAGAAACCGAGAAAGAGCACATGGGCACAGAGGAAAATTTCCTGAACAGAGCACCAGTAGCTTATGCTCTAAGATCAAGAATTGACAAATGAGACCTCATAAAATTGCAAAGATTCTGTAAGGCAAATGACACTGTTAATAGGACAAAGCAGCAACCAAAAAAAATTGGGAAGACATCTTTACCAACCCCTATATCCAATAGAGGGCTAATATCCAATATATACAAAGAACTCAAGAAGTTAGACTCCAGAGAGCTAAATAACCCTATTAAAAAATGGAGTATAAATAATTTTCACCTGAGAAATATTGAATGACTGAGAAGCACTTAAAAATGTTCAATATCCTTAGTCATCAGGGAAATGCAAATCAAAACAGTCCTGAGATTTTACCTCAAATCAGTCAGAATGGCTAAGATCAAAAACTAAGGAGACAGCAGGTGCTGGCAAGGATGTGGAGAACCAGGAACACTTCTCCAGTGTTGGTGAGATTGCGTGCTAGTACAACTACTCTGGAAATCAGTTTGGCGGTACCTCACAAAACTGGGAATGATACTACTGGAGGACCCTGTTATACCACTCCTTGGCATATACCCAGAGGATTCCCCAGCTTGTAATAAGGATACATGCTCCACTATGTTCATAGCAGCCCTATTTATAACAGCCAGAAGCTGGAAAGAACCCAGATGCTCTATAACAGAGGAATGGATACAGAAAATGTGGTATATTTACACAATGGAATGCTACTCAGCTATTAAAAATGATGAATTCATGAAATTCTTAGGCAAATGGGTGGAAATGGAAAATATCATCCTAAGTGAGGTAACCCAATCACAAAAGAACCCATGTGGTATGCACTCACTGCTAAGTGGATATTAGCATAGATTCTCGGAATAACCAAGACACAATTCACATATTAAATGATGCCCAAGAAGGAAGAACAAAGTATGGATACTCAGGTCCTTCTTAGAAGAGGAAACAAAATACCCACAGAAGAAGATACAGAGGCAAAGTATGGAGCAGAGACTGAGGGAAACTCCAACCAGAGACTATCCCACCTAGTGATCCATCCCAGATACAGTTACAAAACCCAGACACTATTTTTGATGCCCACAAGTACTTGCTGACTGGAGCTGGATATGTCACCTTGGAGGCTCTGCTAGTGCATGACACAGAGGGAGACACTCTCAGCCAGCCACTGAACTGAGCAGTGTCCCCAATGGGGGAGCTAGAGAAATGACCCAAGGAGCTGAAGGGGTTTGCAGCGCCATAGGAGGAACAACAATATGAGCCACCCAGTACTCCTAGAGCTCCCACGGACAAAAACATCAACCAGATAGTAACATGATGTTACCCATGGCTCCAGATGCATATGCAGCAGAGGATGGCCTCATTGGACATCAAACAGAGGAGGGGCCCCTGGTCCTGGAAAGTCTAGATGCAGCAGTGTAGGGGAATACCATGCCAGGGAAGCAAGTGGCATGGAGTTGATTGGGGAACAGTGGGAAGGGAGAAGGATTATGGGACTTTTGGGAGGAAATCATTTGAAATGTAAATAAAGAATGTATCTAATAAAAAAAACACATCTCCCCTGGGATCATGAAGTTGGAAAGGAATGGGGGCTTATCAGATCTGAGCTAGCTGCTGTGGTAGCTGATGTGAGATACAGACCTGCAGAGTTTCTAGATCTGAGTTGTGTTTATAAAAAGGCATCCCTTCCCGCTGAGGTAACAGTCACACAATGGTATAGCATAGAATAGAGTTGATTTAGATCATGGGAAGGGGAGTTAAGAGGGTAGTAGAGGCAGAGAAAGGCAGAGAGAGGGAGAGAGTAGAGAAGTAGAGGCCGGCCATGAGCACATGGAGTGAGGGGGGAAGGGAAGGCGGAGAGAAGAGAGATGAAGAGGCCAAGAGAAAAGCTAAGAGAGTAAGAGAATAAGAGATGGAGGAGGGGCAAGCAGCCCATTTTATAGTGGGCCAAGTCTACCGGGCTGCTGCCAGGTGACTGTGGGGTGGAGTTTAGACATAATCCTAACAGTTACCATGAGGTGCTGAGAAGAAGGTATATTCTTTTGTTTTAGGGTGAAATGTTCTGTAGATATATGTTAAATCCATCTGGTTCATAACCTTTATTAGTTTCACTGTGTCTCTGTTTAGGTTCTGTTTCAATGACCGGTCCATTGGTGAGAGCAAGTTGTTGAAGTATCCCACTATTATTGTGTGGGGTTCAGTGTGTGTTTTGAGCTTTAGTAAAATGTGGATGCCCTTGCACACCTGTCTTGATTAAAGGACTTATTCACTTCCTAACAGCATCTATGTTGTTTGTAAGATTAGATTTAACGTCACTTTCCTGTGTTTTAGCTGTGTTAAGTTATCCGGGGCTTGCTGTCATAAGACTTCTGGACTTTGATATTGTCATACTGCTCTGGATCCTGTTGATTGTTTCTATTCTTCCTTTTAGCCTTCTGTTTTTCCCCATTGTGGGTTTGATTGTCCTATTGCTGACATGACTGCACAGAAAGGCAGATAGAGCCGATAGAGCCGTGGGCTTGAAAGTGGAGCTCAGGGAACAACATGATGCTCATTACTGCTAGCTGTGCCCCAGAAGGAACTGAATATTCCTGGGTCCAACAAGCCTCTTCCTGAAGGGAACCAAAGATCTGGAACTAGGAATGGAGCTTAGAAGACAGAGCCCAGCTCACCTCTGATGTTTTTGCCTCAGGCATATCAGGCAGGCAAGGGATTGGTTAGAAGGTCTAGATGTCCCTGGAGCCCAGCTGGTAAAATGCTGTGCTCACAGAGACATCATGCAAATCACCAGGTAGGGAATAGGTAGGGTGGGGTCTAACCTGGAGGTTTATGGGGCCTCAGAGCCCTGGATGTTCCTGAAGCCATGCAGGCCTCCTTGGGCAGTAAGGCCATGAAACTCGAGTGCTTGGGAGGGGGCAACATGGAATTTACCTCTGCTGGTTGTGCCACAGTTTGGCCAGGCAGGCAGTGGTGAGGTCTTACTTGTTCCTGGGTTACTGCAAGCCTCCTAAGGAGGGAAGGCAACCATTCTGGCACTTCAACCATATTAATATTTGTACTTACTTAGAAAAATAGAGAATGAATACCTTAACTTTGACCCCTCCAGGTGAAGGACTTGAGAGAATAGGGAGAAGATGTGAAAACTGCAAAGAATCTGTAACAAATCTGAGAACATTTGGGACAGCGAATGTTCAAATCCTTCTCCTGTCACTTAGGTTTAACAAGAGCATGCTTCTCTCTAGACTTGAGAAGAGATCTTCACAGCTACTGATGGTGTTTGCAGTTACCCATTCTGTTGTGAGTAATTAGCACACTGAGTTAGAGTTGGAGACTTGATTTGTATAGCAAGCAGAAACGGTACATATACAGTTGGTACTTTAGTCATAGTAATAGCCATCACAGCATGCAGCATGGCAACTACTCTAGTTGAGAAAAAAAATGTTACTTGTTGGTGTTTAGATATATACAGCTTAGATCCCTCTTTCTCTGGTGGCTTAGAAACCCTTACTCTCTAATTAACAGGGGAGTGTTAAGTTTGTACACAAATACCACTATGATTAGGGATAGGATGAACACACTTCCTTATGAAACCATTAAAACTGTTGTTTGTTCTGACTGTTCAGCTACAATAGCTTACAATGACAACACATTTTATTAAGATTGGAAGAAACAATTGATGCTTTGTGGTCGTCATTATTTTATTGTGTGACTCTTACCCATTAGTGATATATGATTTCCTCCTGTTGATGCTTAATTGTTGTATTATGTCTTCCCCCAAAGTACAGTAAGGTCATTAGTGTTCTTGCTTGACTAATGGGGAAAGTGAAAACATTACAATCAGTAGTGATTCATTTTATTCTAAGCATCAATATTAATGTTCAGATACCTTTTGTCCAAAAGCTCTGCTCAGAGTAATCTAAGCATTTTAGAGGTTCCAAGGGCATCCATTTTTCTGTCCTAGATTCTCTCTTTTAATGTTTAGATTTGGTGAACATAGTCAATGGTATCACTTTACTTCCTCCTCTGCATGGAACTAAAGGCAGTCAATTCAATTAGTTATTAAATCCTCACATTGACGTCTCACATTTCAAACCATTATTTGCTCCTCATCTCACAATTTCCAGTTTTTAGTTAATAAATACATACATATATTATAGTTAGTTTGAATCCATATATGTAACTTTCTTACTATTAATATGAAAACAATAATTAAATCATCTAAAATTTGCATTAGTAGTATTTTCATTAATCTCATTCCTTTATTAGTTTTACTTCTCCATTTTTAATGGAGAATTCCTCACAGTTTAAATTGTTGTAAATGGTCACTAGGTTATAATGTTGCTCTCTAATTTAAGACATGTAAATAAGTATGAAAATAAAGTTATATTATTTGTGCAAATAATTACAATGAATTTAAAATAAGGTTTATTACCTACTCTTATTTTTTTATTCGATATATGCTTTATTTACATTTCAAGGATTTCCCTTTCCTGGATAGCCCCTCCATGAAAGTCCCATAAGCCCTCTTCCCTGCCCTGTTTCCCCAATCCACCCCTTCCCACTTCCCTGTCCTGGTATTCCCCTACACTGCTGCACTGAGCCTTTCCAGGAGCAGGGTCCACTCCTTCCTTCTTGGGCATCATTTGATATGTGAGTTGTGTCTTGGGTATTCCAAGCTTCTAGACTAATATCCATTTATCAGTGAATGCATACCATGAGTGTTCTTTTGAGACTGGGTTACCTCACTTAGGATGATATTCTCCAGTTCCATCCATTTGTCTAGGAATTTCATGAACTCATTGTTTCTAATGGCTGAATAGTACTCAATGTGTATATAAATCACATTTTCTGTATCCGTTCCTCTGTTGAGGGACATCTGGATTCTTTCCAGCTTTTGGCTATTATAAATAGCACTGCTATGAACATAGTAGAGAATGTATCCTTATTACATGCTGGGGAATCCTCTGGGTATATGCCCAGGAGTGGTACATCGGGGTCCTCCGGAAGTATCATTCCCAATTTTCTGAGGAACCACCAGGCTGATTTCCAGATTGGTAGTACCAGCTTGCAACCCTACCAGCAGTAGAGGAGTGTTCCTCTTTCTCCACATCCTCACCAGCACCTGTTTTCTCCTGAGTTTTTGATCTTAACCATTCTGACTGGTGTGAGGTGAAATCTCAGGATTGTTTTGATTTGCATTTCCCTGATGACTAAGGATGTTGAATATTTCATTTTTTAAAATTTTTTAAAATTTATTTTCTATATTCTTTGTTTACATTCTAGAAGCCTTCCCCTTTCCCAGTCACCCCCCCCCCATATGTTCCATAAGTCCTCTTCTCTCCATCCATTCTCCTATCTTTCCCCTCCCTTTTCTCTGTCCTGGTACTCCCCTACAATGCTGGATCAAGCCTTTCCAGGATTAGGGCCCTTGTCTTCCTTCTTCATGGAAATCATTTGATATGCTAATTATATCTTCAGTATTCAGAGCTTCAGGGCTAATTAATATCCACTTATCAATGATTGCATCCCATGTGTATTCTTTTGTGATTACCTCACTTAGGATGATATTTTCCAGTTCCATCCATTTGCCTAAAAAATTCATGAATTCATTGTTTTTAATTGCTGAATAGTACTCCAGTGTGTCTATATACCACATTTTCTGTATCCATTCCTCCTTTGAGGGATATCTGGGTTCTTTCCAGTTTCTGGCTACTATAAGTAAGGCTGCTATGAACATAGTGGAGCATGTGTCCTTATTGCATGCTGGGGAATCCTCTGGGTATATGCCCAGGAGAGGTGTAGCAGGGTCCTCCGGAAGTGTCATGTCCAGTTTTCTTAGGAACCACGAGACTGATTTCCATAGTGGTTGTACCATCTTACAATCCTACCAGCAGTGAAGGAGTGTTCCTCTTTCTCCACATTCCCACCAACACCTGCTGTCTCCTGAGTTTTTAACCTTAGCCATTCTGACTGGTGTGAGGTGGTGCTTTTCAGCCATATTCCTCAACCATATGATATTCCTCAAGTGAAAATTCCTTGTTTAGCTCTGTAAATCATTTTTAAGGGGGATATTGGCCCTCTGAAGTCTACCTTATTGAGTTCTTTGTATATCTTGGATATAAGCCCTCTGTCTGATATAATGTTGGTAAAAATCTTTTTCCAATTTGTTGGTTGCCGTTTTTGTCCTTTTGACAATGTCCTTTGCCTTACAGAAACTTTGTAGTTTTATGAGGTCCCATTTGTCAATTCTTGATCTTAGAACATAAGCTATTGGTGTTTTGTTGAGGAAATTTTCCCCTCTGCCCATGTCCTGAAGGGTATTTCCCAGTTTCTTTTCTGTTAGTTTCAATGTGTCTGGTTTTATGTGGAGGTTCTTGATCCACTTGGACTTGAGCTTAGTACAAGGAGATAAGAATGGATCAATTTGCATTCTTTTGCATGCTGACCTACAGTTGAACTAGCACCACTTGTTGAAAAGGCTATCTTTTCCACTGGATGCTTTTAGCTCTTTTGTCAAAGATCAAGTGACAATAATTCTGTGGGTTCATTTCCGGGTCTTCAGTTCTAGTCCGTTGAACTATATGTCATAACTACCGGGTCCAAATAAAAAGTTGGCTACCAATTATCTGAAAATAATACTGAATCAGAAGACAGTGACATTTTTATGTGGCAATAGGATATGAGAAAAAAAATTTTGAAATTTTAAACCTAATTAATATAAATTAAAACCATTAATACTTTTTAGAGAGAAGAAAAGTATATAAAGCAAGAATTAATTTTTTATCAATAATATATAACTCATTTTTCATCTGTAAATCAGAGTTGAGACTATATATGTACCTCAAAATGGCTGGCAATGAGAATCTTAGGAACTACTTACCTTGAGTCTGCTACTGGATAGTTTTTCAGTTGCCGTGGCAACAATATTCCAATATTATGAACTCCAACCTAAAGGTATAATCCAGTGAAAATTCATTAAACCCCACAGAAGTAAATATATGATAACCAGGCTAAGTATTTTCATAAAGGGTGTGTTTACTTTCTTCATTACTGAAAACTATTTAACTATTCATTATCTTCAAAATGAAGCTAATCAAAAATATTTTAAATGCCTGAAACATTTCTTAATTCAACTTTTATTTGTTCATAATTATCTCCTTTTGACATAAACATTTTAAACTGAGGAACATTGCAGGTATCTGTTTAGTGGTTGCTTATTTCCACAGATCTTTGTGGTTAGCAAGTGCCATTTTGAGCTAAGCTCACTCTACCAAACTTATGATTCCTAAATCTCACTTCAAACTGGATATATCCACCTGGATTTCTACTAAAATCTCAAAATTGACATTTCAAAAACCAAAATGACCCTTTCCTTCTTCCTTAAACAAATCCCTACCTCCAGGTTCACTACCAGCTCCTCAAGTTACACCATATGTTAAGTAGCTACCCATCCGCCTCTAATTTTCTTTCTTCCATTCAGTAACTAGCCTTCCTCTTCATTTTACTGCCAGGGTATGACTCTTTCCTCCCTTGGAATTCTCTTACATCAATAGTTTATTGTTAATGAACTTCTATTTCTGGGTATATAATATGTCTTTATTGGTAAAAGCCTTGATGTCAAACCTTATAGCATTGAGTTTGTTTTCTGTGTCATGTGTGTTTACACATGCACACACATACATACACACACAAACATATACACACTCACACATACACACACAGAGAGAGGGGGAAGATGAAGGGAGAGAGACGGGGGAAGATAATCACAATACTTAGAATTTCTACTCTTTTTTTTTTACCCCTTTCCCATCTATTCTTACAAAAAATATAGATATCTATTCAAATATCAAATCTATTTTTCCACATTTCTCTTTTTCTTTATTACTACATTTCACTGGTCACCCAATTATAAACACTCAGAAGTGAATGAAACATGGATCATTGAAAAACAAATACATGCTTAGGAAAATTTTTGTATGCAATGCTCAGTATTAATCCTGGCTTTTGGAGTGTGATATTACATACTAGCATAGTTAAATGTTGAGAATCCTACAGAAAATATTCTATTGCTTTTTGATTTCTTTTCTCATACCTGAGAATCTTTTTAAAATTCTATGAAAACAGAAGTTCCTCTCCTGATGAATCTCTGGCAATCCTTCAAAAAAAAATTTTTTTTTTTGATAATCCTGTCTTGTGCAAGCGTTTTCTAATTCCTTTAAGATTTTCTATTTATTTAGTTAGTTTATCAATTCCTTTACTTACTTTAAGTTCCAATTTCAGCTTTTCCTGACTGTGAACCTAGCTAAGAGTGTTAGCAACAAGGAATGTAGAACTTGAAATGGGCTCCTCCTGTAACCAGGTAAGACCTCTGAATTCCGGAGGGTGTGGACATCAAACTATCCACAAAATTTTGACCTACGATTTGTTTGGCCTACAAAGATATGTAGGGATAAAAGATGGAGTAGAAATTGAGGGAATGGACAACCAATGACTAACCCAACTTGAGACCCCTCCCATGAGATGCAGTCCACCACTGACATATTCTCCTATGCTTACATACAAGAGCCCAGCATAGCTGCCATCTGAGAGGTTTCATCCAGCAGCTGATGGAAACAGATGCAGAGCCCCACAGCCAAACAATAGGCAGAGACAAGCGAATCTTGTGAAATAGAGGAGGAAAGTGGAGAAGCCAGAGGTATCAAGAACACTAAATAAAATGTACAGAATAAACTAAACTGAGACCATTAAGGATCAGAGACTGAACCACCAACCAGAGCCCACATGGGACGGACCTAAGTCCTCTGCACACTTAACAGTTCTGCAGCTTGGTCTTCATATAAGAGCTAAAACAGCAAGATCAGGGGCTGTATCTAACTCTGATGCCTGCCTTTAGACTTTTTCCCCTCTAATTGATATGCCTTTGTCTATGCTCAAAACGGAAAGATACACATAGTCCTACTACAACTTGATATGCGAAGGCTGGTTGATATCCATGGGAAGGTTTCCCATATTTTGAGATAAAAGGGAGGGCAAAATTGAAGGAGAGAGGGAAGAACTGAGAGAAAAGGAGAGAGGGGAAGCATTGAACATGATTATTGTAAAGAAAGAAAAGAAAGAGAGAAAGAAAGAAAGAAAGAAAGAAAGAAAGAAAGGAAGGAAGGAAGGAAGGAAGGAAGGAAGGAAGGAAGGAAGAAAGAAAGAAAGAAAGAAAGAAAGAAAGAAAGAAAGAAAGAAAGAAAGAAAGAAAGAAAGAAAGAAAAGGAAGGAAATAATTTCACATCTTTCAGATTTAAGGCAATCCCATGTTATGATGCTAGCTGATGTTATAATAAAGTCCTTTGTGACTCTTCCAAGCAAGATACCAATGCCTTACATCCATCCCACACAATAATTTTTTGTTTTCAGTTTTACCTTTCTTGTGTTATTTCTCTTTTTTAAAGGTTTATTTAATTATTTATTTTTTTGGTGAAAGATATATTTTTTTATTCGATATATTTTTTATTTACATTTCAAATGATTTCCCCTTTTCTGGTCCCCCACTCCCCAAAAGTCACATAAGCCCCCTTCCCTCCCTCTGTTCTCCCACCCATCCCATCCCACTTCCCTGTTCTGGTTTTGGCTTATACTGCTACACTGAGTCTTTCCAGAACTAGGGGCCACTCCTCCATTCTTCTTGTACCTCATTTGAAGTATGGATTATGTTGTGGGTATTCCAGTTTTCCAGGCTAATATCTACTTATTAGTGAGTGCATACCATGATTGATCTTTTGAGACTGGGTTACCTCACTTAGTATGATGTTCTCCAGCTCCATCCATTTGCCTAAGAATTTCATGAATTCATTGTTTCTAATGGCTGAATAGTACTCCATTGTGTATATATACCACATTTTTTGCATCCACTCTTCTGTTGAGGGATCCCTGGGTTCTTTCCAGCTTCTGGCAATTATGTATTCATAGCAGCCCTATTTAAAGGTTTATTTTTAAACCTCTCTCTCAACCTTATCAATTGAAATTCAGCGTAACAAACTAAATTCATACTAAATGATTGACTAAAACTTTTATTAATTTATCCTGGGTAAGGTAAAAGGCTGTATTTTTACCAATTCAAATACACAGCTCTAATGCAATACATTTTATATTTACCTTTAACTAGGCTTTTATATATGTCTGTTTCAACAGACCTGGTTTCTTTTAAAAATATTCATTATTATTTATTTATAATTTCATGTATATATGCCATTCATGCTGCTATTCTTATCCTACCACTTTAACAACTTGTCCACCACCCCTTCTCCACTCAAATCTCTGTTTTATGTTTTTTCTTATTAATTTAATGTGTGACTCACCCAGATTAATCATCAGTGTGGCCTTGATTTTGGGGTCTAGTGTTCTCAGCAGAGAGTGAAAAAGTAAAGACACTCTCTCCTACCATCTATAGAAAGTCATCAATTCAGAAGTAAAGGGTAGAGTCCTGTTGAGGTACCAAGTAGATTAGCTGAAGAGAGAGAAATAAATGAATAAACCCATGATCAAGTTTTCAACAAATTGTCAATTATACAAATTTAAATTAGATTTATGTGTATTTTTTATTCTTCTCTCTTTTTACTAAGTATACCAGCTGTGGAGAAGCAGACATGAGTGATTTAGAGGGATATTATTTATAGAAGTACAAATGAAATATGTCCCAAGCAGCAGGTAATGAAAAAGACTTTAATAAGTTATAGTTCTATGCCACCGACTGTGGCACTGAGAGGCAGGCATCCACAGCTGGTGACTCCTAGTTGCTGTCAGTGGTTCCTTGAGAGACTGCTTTGTAAATTCACTGTTCCTGTGTATGAACACAGCAAGGGTTTTATGGAGAAGACATTGTAACTGGCTATTTGTAACAATGTGCATATCTCAAGTTATAAAAATTGAGATATTCAGTAATTGTTTAAAGAATTATTGAAAATACAAAGTTCTTTCTCAAATACCATTAATGATTAGGGGAAAGTAGGACATATTGGAACACCTTTAATCCTAGCATTCATAGGCAGAGGCAGAGATAGTAGGATCTCTTTTACCCTGTTATACATAGCAAGCGCCAAACAGCCAGTCCTTCAAGGAAAGACCCAATTTTGAAAACAGAAAAACAGAACAGAAAAAAAAAAAAAAAGAACAACCCCACACAAATAAACAAAAAATAAATAGAAAAAGATCCATTGATGTTGCCTTTTAGACTATGAGATATGAAAATGTCATTAGTTTTATAAATTTAGTAACTAACATCTGATAATTTGTTATATTATCATAGACATAATTTCTTTTAATGTTTTAATTGGAATTGTTAAAAAATTATCATAAAGGTTATATGTGCTTTATGTTAAGTGAATACATAGGATCAATTTTTTTGTGTTCTCAAATATGTCAGGTTAATTTTCACTGGCATACCTATAATCTCAAACCTACAAAATCATGCAAAAATTGAAGATTTTGTTAACACAAAAAAGTGTTTATGATAAAATTTGCTAATCACTAGCATGGTATCAAAAAGTACTGTAAGTCTCCTAAAGCATAATTACAAGTACAAAACTGGACCCATCATCAATAAAGAATAATGAATTATAAAACAATAAATAATAAGCACTGAACCATTCAAGCACACATTCACATTGATTCACAAATTCACAATGATACTACATACACTCTCACACATATACAAAACTAACACTCAGGTCTCACTTAATAACGAAAATATATTCTCAGAAATGTGTCATTAGAAAACATAGTCATTGTATTCATATTGTAGAATACACAATTTATTTGGCAAAACATACTACGCATTGATTGGTACAGTATGCATACTGTATAATTACTACCACAGCATTGATAGACAAAACAAAACATTTGTTTTGAAGGACTGGCTGTTTGGAGCTTGCTATGTATAACAGGAGACGAAAGCAAGTATAGGACAAAATAATATAATCAAAATGTATAGTCATACAAGATATATATGTGATATATGAGATTTCCAATGATGATATATTTCCTGTTGATTTATAGGAAAATATTCTCTTTAAGCATAAGGACTATAATTTAAAAAGTTAAAAAAAAGACTATGTACAACTTGGTGATTTAGCTATTTAGCCCCTCTGTCATATAATATGTGAGGTAAATGTTGTTTGTTCTGTAATTTTTACAACTGAAAGTGTTGTAGGAGTATTTACATCAGTGTTACTACAAACCTAAGAATACCGTGCTAAGCCATGTGAACCTAACATCTCCAAAATTATTATAAGTTTTAAACTGTTGTGGAGGCAAGATCAAATCTGTGATCCATTGCTAAGTGACATGGCATCACACAGCATATGAATACATATGAAACTATGTATAGTCAATGCCTGCTGATGTATTCAGCCCTCAAAAATTAATACACAGAATACATTATTCAGGGAACAACAGGGTTTGCACACAAGTTAGGCTCATCAAGTCAGAGCATGCACTCATAAGCATGCAAAACAACACACACGTGAGAACATAAGGCCTTAGTATTGTTAAATCAATCCAATTGTGTTGAATAGGCATTGTCAGAGAGTCTAATTAGGAGATTTATATTGACAAGTGCAACTTCCCAAGACAGGATCAGCCTTGGCCTTTGTTCTTTCTGTAACTTTCTTTCATTGCATGGAATTTTATCATGTAGATTTAATTCCATGTATGCCTCTAGCATCTTGCCCTTCAGACACTCTTTGATTTGTGTTCTGCTTGACCAGATATGCAGCATCAGAAGCTTGTGTGTCAGTCAGGGGATACTCTGGCTTTATTTCCCATAACAAATTAAAGTTATCTCTACTCCTTAAAGCTTATCTGAGACTCTGAGATACTTCAAGTTCAGTGTCACTCCAAAGACAGGAGGCTATAGCACCAATCAGTAGATGAGACAATGAGATTGTAACCATTTGTTTAAAGGATTTAGGACATATTGTAGAATAGAAAACTATTGCTGATTCTTTATTTTCTTCCTTTACAAGGGCAGATAAGTCAATGATAATTTTAAAGTGAGTTTCTTAGAAGATAATACCAGAGAATAATTACACAAAAGTTACTCGGAGTTGAAAAAACACAGCACAGCTCGGTAAAACACAGGTCTGTAAAAACATCAAAGGTTCATGTATTATTTGGAAATAACTGATTAAAAATGAACAAAACAATTTAAACATAACACGTTTTGAATCACTGAAACAGAAACAAATTTAGACTATCTCAGAATATCTCTCTGAAATGGAATATTTCAGGTAGTACTTTTACTTTTCTACACATATGTAATTTTTCAAAGAGTGACATATTGCTCCCATTTATATTGTTTAAGATGCCTCTGTGTAGATGAAATAACATTTATAGTTCTCAACTGTTTAAAATATACAAAAAATATAATTAAATATCATATTGAAAATATATTGCTTTGACTCCAAATTGGGAACAAGATGTTTCCTTGTGAAAAGCTGGATGTCTGTTTTTCTACTGCATGTTAGATTCATAGATTATCATTTCACTGTGCTCATCTGACTTAATTTTCCTAGAAATTTATCAGTTGTAAAAGTTATTGTCAAGTGTGTTACACAGATTAGGACAAGCACATTTGGATATAATAGGGTACGGTTTGAGGCCAGAGAATACTAACTCATCTTATTGAGGAAAAACATTGTAGGTTACAGTGATCATATGAAATGTACAAACAAACATAAAGCAGAATGATTGGTTGAGCACAAGTAAGTTTTATTGTGGCTTTCATACATGTTCCATGAATAACATTATGAAAAATAATAGACAAACAAAGCCATACAAGTAAGAATACTATTTCAGGAGCCACCAGAAATGATCACCCAGACACAATTTATAGCAAATTGAAAATTTTATTCAGCTTTCAGGGATTACACTCAGGTATTCAGGACTTAAGAATAGCACCTAATGTTTAGAGTTTGGGGTGTTGGAAGGCCAAAAATTACATCCTGCTATCATGGCAGTTGCAGGGAGAGGTTTTGCAGAGACTGTTTAGCAGAATCGAAGAACAACAGCTTCCAAGAGGAGGTTATTTCTGTATAAACAACAGGTATAACCAAAGCAAAGATAAGCTAGGCAGAATATCTGGATCTCAGGATCCCAGAATACAGCTGGGTAATTTTCCACCAATGAGATAAATTTCTAGTAAAACCTAAAATTACCTCAGCAAGAATATGAGAAGAGCTCTGTTCCTTCTTGCTCTGTTAAAATATGATTAAAATCGTAATACTAGTTTAAAGAATGACAGCAAACTTTAGAAAATGCCATAACAATTATTTAGAATGGATGAGGAAAATACAAAACTGATTTTTTCACTTAAAATGTAGGTAAGATACACTCAATATGTATCTGTTGGCTTTTAATGGATTGTAGAAAAATCACATCTTTCTCTGAATTGCATACTTTCTGATGTGCTAAAACAAAACTTGTTCATCTGTTACTTATAATGGTCACACAGTATGCTAAACTAATATTTATTTCTCATATTAAAATTTATTTCAGTAAATTTTGTAATTGTAATATTATCTAAAAATTTTAAAACATATCTCAAAAAGTTACATAATTTAAAAATTAAAATAGTCAGTGAAATTTAAAAATAATAGAAGTGCAGTAGCAAAATATTCATAGACTTTTCAAAACTTAGTATCAGCCATAGTGCAAATAAAATTCTTTTGTGAGAATTGAGAAATAAATGTTATTTCTTGAATAAGTTAACTATAACAATAACAATTGAAACACTACACTGTTTCTGTGTATAAGTTAAAGATCATATAAACTGAAACACCCACATACATGCCCTTTGCAATAAATGACACATTAGACCACACACACACTATTCTAGTGTTTCTTAATTACACACTACAAATAGATATGTTAATTACTTAGCAAGCACTTATGAGAACAGCCAGCTACTATAATACTATTCACAATTGATATTGAAGATATAAACCACCCATCATGCTTACATCTATTCATTGAAAATCTGATATGTCTGTATTCCTGAAATCCCAGAATCTCTACAACTCCTGTTCAAGAGTATGCCTGTCAACACTACAGTCTAGTAAGGAGCCATCCCTTCCTGTGGAACTCCAGTCAGCTGTCTTTTAGGGGAAGTTAGTTTACTCTAAGTGTATGGCTCCTGGAGGGTTAAACATATCCTGTGCATGAAGTCAGTAGCAAAAATGTATGGAAATTTGAATCAATGTATGAAAAAAAACAAAACAATCTGATATAATTTCCGAAGTTCAATACAAACTACTTATGATCACAAATGATATAAATATATTTGTAAAACATCTAAACAACTCACTGTTTTAATTGAGTGGTATTTTAAAGATTATCAGACAAAAATCAAAGCATCAACTTGCAGTGGATAAAGAAAAGTCAGATGTTGGCTTCCTGGTTTAAATTCTCTGTATGATATCATGATACCAAGGTGCTCATGTGTTGATTGAGACCATGAAAGACATAGAAAATAAATTCATGCAGAAGTTTCATTAATTCTCACAAAGAAATATATCAACTATACTAATTCTTCCTTTAATACATTTGAACATCTAAACCTATGGTAAAACTACATGTACATAAGAACTCACTCTATTTTAGAGAATGCTTTATGCATGTCAGATTGAATATGATGTTCTGTTATATAATAATATGTAACTGTTTTCTTCAAGCTAGCATAAGATGGAGATAACATTAGTTTCTGAGTTAAAACGGTGTCAACTCAAACAGGAAAGTAATCTGTTATGATCAAAATATGACAGGGATTTCATTTCTGACACTCTGGTATTACATTCAGACTGCAGACACATAGTGATGAAATGCTAGCTCCTACTGACGGTAACCAGGAAACCAATGCACTTAATGTAATTTCATAATTTCATTGACAACATGAAGTATCTTATTGCTAGTGTTATTATTTGAATTATTATGAAAAATGTAATCATCCTTAAGTTTTATGGTATACTTTATAAAATTTAATACCAATGGATTTTGTGGCTGGAAGAAGTAAAATTAATAAATAATTTTTAAGCCTCCCCTTCTCCAATCAGTTAGGTCTATTTAGAATTTTTTAGTGGACATTGATAAGGAAAAATAGTAGAGTAAATAGTTGCTAATGGCATTTGATGACTATTATGGACCCTGTCATCTCCCAAACAGAACATTTCTAAGTATTTATTAAAATGTTATAAATGAAATCAATGAACTTTGATTTTTTTAAAAGAACAAAACAGTGAACTCATAGCTATGTGGAAACACACCTGAAACTAGCTGCATCCCTACCCTCTAAAGTTATTTTATTTTATCAAACTGCTGAAAACAAATTTCCACTAAATTAAAGGACAACATATGACGAAGAGAACCCATAGATGAGTAGCAGCCTTCAAGCAAGTATCTGAGATATGGAATTGTGTTTTGGGCCACAATGGATGTGATCCAAGGGAGAAGAGACCAACCTGGTGTGACTCTATCTACCATCCCTCTCTTTTCTGTTGACTTGCAGGTTTTTTTTGGATATGACAAGGGAAAGCCCAAGCCTAAATCAGGCTTCCGTCTCATCCTCAAGTCTGCTTTGTGTTTGAAGGGGTTACAAGATGATATTCTGGCAACTTGTAACTATGCTTGATTATGGAAATGAATATGTGGAAACATTTCAGAAAAACACAACTATTGACTTAGCCTCAGGAAAACAATTTTACTTCTCAGGACAGTGAGCAATGTTACTCTAGAGAGAATAAATATGGTGGAAAGTAGAAGAAAGTAATAATAGAATAATAGGATTAATATTCCTTGTACCTGATAATACTCTAATTATTTTCTTTCTTTGAAGCAGATGAGACTCATTTTTAAATGTTTCACTTAGGCAACAAGTAGAAACAATTCCTGAGATGTTTATAAAACCATTATTCTTTTTCTTCCCAATAATATGCCATTGTGGACTGACAGTTCACGCAGAACCACACAAAAGGCAATTAATTCATCCAGCTGCACTCTGCACAGAGGTAATTTGTCTGACATGTAGCATTTGATTTTCAATAGTTTCCTATCTGCCAGGGGAATTTACCAAATTCATCCCTTAGAAATGGAATAGTGTGATATGCTGCTGTGAGCCCTTAGATGAATAGAAGCCGTTACTTCAGGATCTTGGTGGGGAAGTAAACATAAAAAGAGAGAGTTTTACTCCATTGCTTAGAAAACACACTTACATATATTTAACAAGAGTATAATTCATAGCAGAAAATTTATAAACTTGGTACCAATACATGAAGATCATTGTACATAGGAAGGTGAAGTTAGCTGATGAGAGATGCCATACTCACACAAAGTTCCTGTTCCTATCATGCTGAAGAAGTCTTGACTTATTACAATTCTCATTTTTCATGTGACAGAAGTGACAGCAAAAGCAAATTGAAAAAATTATATCTTATGTATGCGAGACCATGAGTGTGGGAGGACATACATGTGTCACAGTGGTATGTAGAGGTCCCATTATAACATGGACTGTTGCTCCTCACCTTCTAACTTGTTGGAGTATGCATGTGTGCTTCCAACCTCGGGGTGTCTAGACAGTGCTACATACATGCACACTAGGCCAGGTCAAAGGAAAGCCCCAAATGGGGCTGAGGGTGACTGCTTGTGTGGGGAATTGGGGGAGGAGTGAAGATTTTAACGAAACAGCTTTCTTAAACAATCTTAACTTGGGAGCATACCTTTATCCTTTATTCAGCATGGACAAGAGTTATATATGAACCTCAGAGGATGGGAAGCACCTGGCAGATAGGAAACTATTTTCAGTATGATTGTAAAATCACTGGCTATAGTTTTAAGAACAATGAATGTTTCTTTGTATGGAGAGGCATTACAGGAATCCCAGATCCTTGCAGGGCAGGATCTTATCAGGAAAGGGGAAATTGAACATGTAGGTTTGCCAAGGACTATTGACCATCTCTAGGAAGAGGTGTAGGGGGGTCAGGCTTCAGACAAGATCAGACAAGGGGGAGTCCTGCTGGTAAAGGGAGTCCTCCATTTCACATGAGACTCAGAAGAAGCTCGCTGGACATGGTGGAATGTGGCCTTACTTAGCAGGGTTTCCCTACACTTTTTGAGATATGAAAGGTTAGATGGGCAGGATTGTCTTACCCCCACCCACACAATCACCATCTCACTGTCAGGGAACTGAAGTCACAAAAATTCTGCTAGTGCATTCTGTTTTGTGTTGGTTCTGTTAAACAGAATTGAACTTGTACTTTAAAAGCACTGATTCAGATCTAATCCCAATACAACCTTCTTTGTAATGTGCCTCTCTAAAATGAGTAGTAAAGTACTCAGTAAATTAAGCTATAATGCTAATGCTGGAACTATCTTAATGATTCTCCATAATAGAAAGATAATCTGCTTTTTATACCAACAACCATGCAATAATTTGCTTAGTAGGTCCCCTTAAATTACTACTTTTGTCAGTGAATACTTTGAAGCCAAGGTAGGTCTCTTAACATGAATAATCTCTAATCATCTTGAATACGGGGTTCATTTTCAATGTGGGAAAGTGAGAGACTATAATGAATGAATGCTTTAATATTGTTTTCATATTTGAACATTATTTTTGCCTTGTAAGTAAAATATGAAAATCTTCTGATCTGAGTTCTAATGGCATATTTGCACTGAACGTATTTCTCTCCCAGATTTTCACATCAATCCAGTGATAGTATTGTCTCCTTGACCGAAGCTAGAATCACTCAGGAGATGGCCACTATACAAACTTGTGGGGGAATAATTTTCTTTGTATTAATTGATATGTAAATACTCTTCTCAATTGTGAGTATAACTATTCTCTGGACAGTTGGTTCAGAACTTTATAAAATTTATGAGGTATTGAATAGTGAGTAAGTTGATTCACAGGCCTCTGCCATGACTGTGCATGTGGTGTGACTGTGTGCTTCAGTTTCTACCACCTTTACTTCTCCACTGTGATAGGCTGTCAACTTGTCTTGAACTACGAAGGAAAATAAAATTTTGCCTTAGATTGTTTTTGCCTGGGTATTTTGAAAAGCAGTGTGAGAGACAAAAAGGACAAGATACTAACCTTGCTTTTCATAATTTAATAGATAATAAAATATGTGTATACCTCTTATTGATTAGTCATGTTGTTGTTGGGATCCTTAGAGTCTTCTTGACTGATTAGTCATTATATAAGATATATAAACTATTCAACCAAAATTTGATAATTAATTAGGATATAGGTACTGAATTAATAAGGATTTTATCAATGTTTTCTTATCAAACTAAATGACAAAGAAAGGACTGTCATGACTTTGTGGCAATATTTGTATATTGCATATTCAGCAAGAGCTAATGTTAATAACACACATTTAAGAACACATACTTGTAACTCCTAAGATAAAACAACACAAACAGTCAAAGTAAAAAATGTGCAAAAGACATGTAGCATCATCTTCACTGAAGATGGTATACAAGTGACCAAAACTCCTACCAATATATGTTCAACTTTATGAGTCATTAGAAAATGGAAGCTTATAACTAGAATGAAATACCAACACACTACATGTTAATCTATGCGATGGTTCAAATTTAATTGGTTTAGTCGTTTATATCATTCAAGGACAGTATATCTATCATAATAAAATTTTGTTGAATCAGTTGGCAACAAATGGCTTGATGGGGAAGGGATAGTCACTATCATTTAAGGATATGACCCTGGGAATACAAACAAACAAACAAACAAACAAAAACAATAAAATAAGGAAACAAAAAACAAAACATGGACTTGGATAAGAAAAATTATAGTGAGTAGGGAGGATTTGAAGAGGAGGGAATGATGGGTGGAATTGCCCCAACATCCCTTAATAGTGCTAGAGAATTTTATCCATGTATGAAATTGTCAAGCACTATCATGTGTTTCTATTTCTTTTTGCTATTCTATTTATTTTATTAAATGTAGTTAGAGACAACTGTGCTGTATTTCATGCTTTATATGTATTAATTTCTTTATATTTTCACTTTTCTTAGTGTTCTGAGACCACCAGTTAGTTTACTTTTAAATAATACTCAAATTCTTTTTTTATATTTTTTTGTTTGATATATTTTTTATTTACATTTCAAATGATTTACCCTTTTCTGGGCCCCCACTCCCCGAAAGTCCCATAAGCCCTCTTCCTTCCCCCTGTTCTCCCATCTACCCCTTCCCAGTTCTCTGTTCTGGTTTTGCACTATACTGCTACACTGAATCTTTCCAGAACCAGGCCACTCCTCCATTCTTCTTGTACATCATTTGATGTGTGGATTATGTTTTGGGTATTCCAATTTTCTAGGCTAATATCCACTTATTAGTGAGTGCATACCATGATTCATCTTTTGAGACGGGGTTACCTCACTTAAGGATACGTGCTCCATTATGTTCATAGAAGCCCTATTTATAATAGCCAGAACCTGGAAAGAAGTCATGTATCCCTTAACGGAAGAATGGATGCAAAAAAATGTGGTATATATACACAATGGAGGACTATTCAGCCATTAGAAACAATGAATTCATGAAATTCTTAGACAAATAGATGGAGCTGGAGAGCATCATACTAAATACTCAAATTCTAATTAGCTAATATCTTCAGTTTGGGATATTTTTTAAATAAAATTTTTTTAAGTTTCATTTAATTAATGTTTGTTTATAGTTTAAATTGTTTACTTGAATATATATGTGCTCATAAGTATATTTATCTCATTTTTAAATAAAGACTAAGCTTTATTTCTTATATTGAATCTAATGCAATAATTTTTTTAATTTAAAATTCTGATTTTCCTCTTGATTATACTTGCTTGTTATTTCTTTGGAATTCATCTGAATGAAGCATATAATGTAGGAAATTAGAACTTACTCATACTGATGGAATTTGAAATAATTAGTTCAAAAAAATTTAACATCAAATTTTCTGGAACATGAATATGCTATAAGTTCATAATATAGATATACGTATTTGATGATAAATTGATTTGCGTTTAGGACAGACTTTTTCTTATAAAGAACCCAGAGGAAGACATTGAGAAAACTATCAATTGCTTTGACAGAAGTTGTTACAATCCAAGATTATCTGTTGCTATTAGTTCACTCCTTTCAGAATGTGACATTGCAAGTAAAATATAAATCTCATTGTCAATTTTGAGTGCTACAAAATGTCCAAACATTTTCTGGTCAACAGTGCCAAGTAAAGGGGTCACTAACCTGGTTGAAGACAACAAAAGAAGGAAAATGGCCACTATAAAAAAGTGTCTTTAGTGGTCACCTGATTCAAAATTTTGTCATTAACTATGAGTTTTTGAGTGGAATAATCATGTGTTTACATCATCATGTTGTGCAAGCGTGTTTGCTTACTCATATATGGGATATGTGTGCTTTTTCTAATGCTAGCTATTTTAATGCATACAAACAAACAAACAAACAAAAAGGAACTGTTAAAACTATTACCTACAGCCTGGCGGTGGTGGCACATGCCTTTAATCCCAGCACTTGGGAGGCAGAGGCAGGCAAACTTCTGAGTTCAAGGCCAGCTTGGTCTACAGAGTGAGTTCCAGGACAACCAGGGCTATACAGAGAAACCCTGTCTCAAAAAAAAAAAAAAACCCAAAAAACAAAAACCTAAAACAAACAAACAAACAAACAAACAAAAAACCAACCTATTATCTAGAATAATCTGATATATACATTTGCATATATGTTGGAGGTTTGAAGAAGTGATATTTCAATAGTTACCTAAATAGTGAGTAGAAAAATAAATAAAACACTTTGAAGAAAAAATTATGACCATATTGAGGTATTTCATCTAATAATATGTTCTTAATATATCCAAATGAGCAGCTATAAAATGAAAGGGCGTATTTGCTGTCAGATAGCCTCAGTTTCTGTGCTTCTGCCAGGACGTTTATAAAGACACATTACACATGAGGTGGGACAGACCTCTCAGACACCTGTGCCTAAGAAAAGGGTATAAGCATATATGTGTGTCATCTTTTTATTGTTTCATTTATTTACATTCCAAACATTTGCACACTGTACTAGCATTTATAATTAAAGGGTACAAGCTATCCACAATCTTAGCCATAATAAACCTAGGATTTATTATTTATTATTTTACTTTTTCACTATAGTCTTGTGTTCTTGAAAACATCATGCTAAACATTCATACACTGTACAAAGCTCTGGTGACTAGCAGGAGTAACAGAGCAAGGTCTCTTTCCCAAGACAAAAAAAAAAAAAAAAAAGCGAATTGTTTTAAGAAGCAGTCTGGTATTGAATTCCAGACTCAGAGTCTAGGAAGGTATCAGGCTATAGAGAAGACAAGTCCCTCAGCTACATGGGTCAAAGTTGGTAAAGGAAAGCTGAGTCTCTGGTCTGGCTGTTCACAAGAATTTCCAGGGGCACTGAATTCCAGGAAATACCATTTCCTTTTCTGTATTTGATATATTGTTTACATGCAAGTGACCTTGCAAGTCATTTTCTTTCTCCAGAAATTAAAATAAAAATTAACTTTTTCAGAAGTTGAATTGACAGTAAACAGTCATCTTCTACTGTTGTTATTAGGATGCTAATTCTCATCAACTTCACATAAGCCAAGATTTAATTTAAAAGAAATGTATAATTCTAAGACACAAGCAATTATATAGCAATTATTAGAAAAAAGGTATCATTAATTTAGCTACTGCTAGGAAACATTCCTTCACAAGAAAAACATCTCAACTTTAAATAATCCTGATTTTTGTACCTCATGAACATCTAGGGGTTATTCTATTTCCTCCAAATGATGAAGCAATGCCATAAAGCAAATTTACTTTGTAAAAAAAAAAAGTAATACATTAATGCTTTCTGAGTGCTATATATTTATCTCATGAAAGACAGTTGGAAAGGTAATTATAACATGCAAATTAGTTTCTATTGGGCTGCAAATAAAATATTCTTTAATATGCATTATCTCAAGTTGTAACCTGTGCATTCAGCTTTTTCCAGAAATGCTACTTGCTGGGGATTGTAGTGCATCTTAGGTTGCTATAACAAACTGCCAGTGACTAGATAATTTATAATGACAATCATAACAAAATAAAGAATTTACACAGTTCAGAGACTGGGTGATCTTGGTAGATGTTTCTTTATAGGAAACATCTAGTAAGGATTCCATGGGACAGAAGGGGGGGAGGGAGGGAGAGGGAAAGGGAGGGAAGGAGGGAGAGAGAGAGAGAGAAGGGAGAGGGAGAGGGAGAAAGAGAACAGAGAGCACTTTGCTTCAACAAAAATTATCCCTCAACAATAAAATCACTGTGATTATAATTATGTTATCTTCTCGAGACTAGGTTTTGAGCTCTCCTAAACAAATGGCCTAGTCACTTCTAAAAGACCTGCCTCCAAGTTACCATTTTAGAGAGAGTTAAATTTCAATTTGAGTTTTAGAGGAAGCTTTATAGTCGTGGTACTGAGGCTATACACTGTAAATTTGTCACGTGTGTTATTCCTTTGTGGACTTTTGTATAGAGTCTTTTGAAGCCCTTGTTAAAAAGTCATTCTTCACCCCCCACTCTGTTTTCTGTTTCACTTTTCTCCTGCCCCTCCCCAGATTACACCTTGCTGTGGTACCCATGTCCTCTTGGTCTTTCCTTCTCACTCCTCCTCTTCTTCCTCTTGCCCCCATCTGCCCCTTCCTCTCTTTCCCTGATTTTACAAGAGTCAAACTAAGGAACAGAAAAGAGCCTGTAATTCCTGCCATAGCCGCTCAAGGCCTGGAGACGAAGTTGTGAATCACTAACTAGGTACAATTTTTTAAAATCACTATTGTAAAAAAATAAAATAAAATAAAATAAAATAAAATAAAATTACCATTGTATATAATATTGCCATTAAAATATTTAATTAAATTTAGGTAAATGTTTAATGAAAAACAGAATGTGAGCTGGGTGGTGGTAACAAGTGTCTTTTTTTATTAAATATATTCTTTATTTACATTTCAAATGTTGTCTCCTTTCCTGGTCCCCCCCCTGAAAACTCCCTATCCCATCCCCCTCCCCCTGCTCACCAATCCACCCACTCCTGCTTCCCTGTCCTGGTATTCCCCTACACTGGGGCATCTAGCCTTCTCAGGACCAAGGGCCTCTTCTCCATTTGATGTCCAACAAGGCTATCTTCTGATGCATATGCATCTAGAGCCATGGGTCCCTCTATGTGTAGTCTTTGTTTGGTTGTTTAGTCCCTGGGATCTCTGGGGTTACTGAGTAGTTTATATTGTTGTTCCTCCCATGGTGCTGCAAACCCCTTGGGTCCTTTCTCAGCACTAGGGAGACAGAGGCAGGCAGATCTTTTAGTTTGAGGCCAATGTGGTCTACAGAATGAATTACAGGACAGAGTTACTGCACAGAGACTCCCTGTCTGGGAAAACAGACAACAAATAAGAAGAATCCCTAAGTAAGTAAATAAATAAATAAATAAATAAATAAATAAATAAATAAATAAATAAATTCAGTGAAGTGATGCTTAATCTAATCTAAATTGATTTAGTTTTGATCTGGAAAATCTTATGTCCATTCTTTTAGGTATTCAAATGGAAAGACTCAATGTGATTTAAAGGAATTCTGATTGTCCTTCTGCTTTTTGTTCCTAATTAAAAACAAGCATATTTAATAAATCTGTATTTGAAAAAAACTAATTCATGTATTCTGCACATTGCTCTATGAAGACATTATGAGGGTTCACGGGACAGTTTGTTTTATAATACAACACAGGCTTTTCCTTTGATTTTGCTGTGTAGGCACCCAGTCTTCCATCTTAGCTGGACAGCAGATTGCTGTGAATGATATTACAGAACAGTTCAGGTAGCTTGTATCTGAGCTTGTTTCTTTTTACACTGTCTTCTTTGAGCTTATTTTACTGGTGCCTTTCTCTTATTGGAAGTATTTTTTCCCATGACCTTATTTCCCTGCTCAAAATTTTCTGTCTTATCTGTATATTCAGTATCCTTGAAGGGAAGGAGATCTTTAACATTTTGTATCTGATTAAAAATATCCAAATGTATTAACTATAGTGAGCAATATTTTATTTACCTTGTGTATATACCAAAACATAACTTTTTTCTAAAAATGCAATAACGTAATAACAATGAGGTGATACAGGTCAGACTGATTCACCTGCATACTATACTTAGGCATTTTGATATTCACCTAATAGATTATTCAGAAATAACTGTCATTTTTTAGATTTTAATTATGTTAGATCTGTGATAATCCACAAACCACAGCAATTTGCTCATTTGAGTTCAATGACTTGCACGTGTTTTTGTTGACTTGCTTGGCTCATTCAATATCAGGCATTTGACATTTTATCAAAATTGATGGGTGCTAATCTCATTCACCAACTGAAGTAGACTTAGCAAATTTCAATAAATAGATGAAAAACATTTCCTGTTTCTTGCATATTTACATATTTATATGGCTTAATATACCAAAATTACCCAAAACTACAACAGTACATTTATTCTTAGAAGTAAATATCTCTGATGAGTGATTCTCATTGCCAGGAATTTGTACTCACTGTTATGCTGTATAAAATTGGTAATTTTACCAGTTCTTTGATTGATTTGATAATATTCAAAGATGTGGAGTTTTTATATGAAAAGACCTAAGAGTGAATTTGCTAAATTGTATAGTATATGAATTATGAACTTTCATATCTAATTCAAAATACCAAAATTCTTGTTTGTAATGTGACAAATAAGGATTTTGTAGATTTTTCCAATATCTACAGCATTAAATTAATTTCCTAATTGTGGTGCTAGAATACCACTTTTCCCTCTTCACAGACAGAATGACCTGTTTCTTAGACATCAGACATGTTTTCTTCCTGTTATTTCCTGGGAATAATTATTCTTTGTATATTTTTCTTTTCACTTGTGAATGCAGTATTTATATCTAGTAGTTAATGGATATTATTTATCAGTAAATTACATTGTATACATCTTTTTTGATTAGTTAGTTTTTCTGACTTTTTTAGCATCTTTTTTATAAAGAGAAATTTTGTTTTTATGTTTTAGTATACAAATTTGTAAGATATTTCTGTCATAATTTTTACCTGCAAGAATTTTTGGGAAAAATAAATACAATATGTGTTGGGTTTGAAGTGTATGAAATGTATGCATATCACTTCTATCTTTATTAATGAATTGAAATATTTTTAAATTTTTACAAATAATTCTTACTCAAGGGGTAGTAATACATATCAGTGGTTAAAAGCAATTAAAGAAATTCACAAAGATCTATTTTTCTTATATGTTAAAGCATTTTCTATTCAAATATTCAATTATCCTTAATAGACTTTCCATGTAATACAATCTGAGTCCAATTAAATGTTTTATTCATATTAATAATTATTTTTTCAAATAAATACCATTAATGACATACTCAGGTTTTTGGTTTTTTGTTGGTTTGTTTTGGTTTTTGTTGTTGTTGTTGTTCAACATGTTTTAACATCTAGGAGCAAATATAGTGCAGCCTGACCAAAAAAAAAAAAAATTTAAATGCTTCTTGACCCTCTCTTGTTTGTGTTAATTTTAATATTTATCATGTTATCTGTTAAATCTCTCAGTCTTCTGGAATTTTGTCTTGTATTTTTTTTTTTTTGCTAAACTTTTGTTAAGTCTCATTTAAATGCCCACAATTTTATGAAGATAAAAGAATAAAGAATTATACAGACACAAATGTATGCAAGTGTGGGACCGTGAGAGGCAGTCTGTGGCCTGGGTGAGAGAGGCTTACTCCGGAGACACAGTAGAATACTCTGCAAGGGACTGAACAGCGAGCCATGCTCCCAGACACTTAGGGTCCTGACAGGAGGACCTCAACTCCATAATGCTGTGGCCGTCAGCCAAGTAAGGCACTGGCCCAAGCTCCTAGTATTCTGTCTGGACTCCACCCCCAAAGTTACCTGGCTACAACCAGGTATGCTCCTCCCCACAGTTACCTGGTAACAACCAGGTAGCCCAGCCCACTATAAGAGAGGCTGATTTGCCCCTCCTCTCTCTCTCTCTCTCTCTCTCTCTCTCTCTCTCTCTCTCTCTCTCTCACTTGCTCACTCTCTTGCTCTCTCTCTCTCTCTCTCTCTCTCTCTCTCTCTCTCTCTCTCTCGCTCGCTGGCTCGCTCGCTCTTGGTCTCTTACTCTCTTGCTTTTTCTCTTCCCCCTTGGTCTACTCTCTCTATGTGGCCATGGCAGGCTTCTACTTTACTACCTTCTCTTTCTCCCTTTCTCTATTTTTTTTTTTTATAATAAAAGCTCTAAAATCAGCCTCTCTTCTCATCTGGACCCTCTGTGCTGGAGCAATGTAGCAGGTTTCCCTCCAAAGAGCCTTGCCTAACCTCCTGCGGAAACCTCATAGCCTTGGTCACACACACTGAGCCAAACGCCAGACCAGACCAAGGACTTGTCCCTACAAGAGAACCAACCAGCACTCCCTCCCTCCTCCCTGCCCTCTCCCTTCTGCTCTGGGGCTCACTGAACTGTCCCCAGGGCCCCCACTTCATTCGCAGCTCTTCTGTGACATCCAGCAACATTCAGAGGTTTCTAAGACCAAGAATACTCAAGACTGTGCTTTCTCCACTCCCCGGAGCAGGGTCCGGCAGCTTTCTTTCTTTCTTTCTTTTTTTTTTTTTATTCGATATAATTTATTTACATTTCAAATGATTTCCCTTTTCTAGCCCCCCCACTTCCCGAAAGTCCCGTAAGCTCCCTTCTCTTCCCCTGTCCTCCCACCCACCCCTTCCACTTCCCCGTTCTGGTTTTGCAGAATACTGTTTCACTGAGTCTTTCCAGAACCAGGGGCCACTCCTCCTTTCTTCTTGTACCTCATTTGATGTGTGGATTATGTTTTGGGTATTCCAGTTTTCTAGGTTAATATCCACTTATTAGTGAGTGCATACCATGATTCACCTTTTGAGTGTAGGTTACCTCACTTAGTATGATATTCTCTAGCTCCATCCATTTGCCTAAGAATTTCATGAATTCATTGTTTCTAATGGCTGAATAGTACTCCATTGTGTAGATATACCACATTTTTTGCATCCACTCTTCTGTTGAGGGATACCTGGGTTCTTTCCAGCATCTGGCAATTATAAATAGGGCTGCTATGAACATAGTAGAACATGTATCCTTATTACATGGTGGGGAGTCTTCTGGGTATATGCCCAGGAGTGGTATAGCAGGATCTTCTGGAAGTGAGGTGCCCAGTTTTCGGAGGAACCGCCAGACTGCTTTCCAGAGTGGTTGTACCAATTTGCAACCCCACCAGCAGTGGAGGAGTGTTCCTCTTTCTCCACACCCTCTCCAACACCTGCTGTCTCCTGAATTTTTAATCTTGGCCATTCTGACTGGTGTAAGATGAAATCTTAGGGTTGTTTTGATTTGCATTTCCCTAATGACTAATGAAGTTGAGCATTTTTTAAGATGCTTCTCCACCATCCGAAGTTCTTCAGGTGAGAATTCTTTGTTTAACTCTGTACCCCATTTTTTAATAGGGTTGTTTGGTTTTCTGGAGTCTAACTTCTTGAGTTCTTTATGTATATTGGATATTAGCCCTCTATCTGATGTAGGATTGGTGAAGATCTTTTCCCAATTTGTTGGTTGCCGATTTGTCCTCTTGATGGTGTCCTTTGCCTTACAGAAACTTTGTAATTTTATGAGGTCCCATTTGTCAATTCTTGCTCTTAGAGCATACCAATGGAAAAAAGATAGCCTTTTCAACAAATGGTGCTGGTTCAACTGGAGGTCAGCATGCAGAAGAATGCGAATTGATCCATCCTTGTCTCCTTGTACTAAGCTCAAATCCAAATGGATCAAGGACCTCCACATAAAGCCAGACACTCTGAAGCTAATAGAAAAGAAACTGGGGAAGACCCTTGGGGACATCGGTACAGGGAGAAAGTTTCTGAACAGAACACCGGCAGCTTTCGATGGCAGGCAGTTCCATGGCGTCACGCTGCAGTCTCCTGCATCTGCCCACTCAGTGCCCCTGAGCTCTGGTGCAACGCAGGTCTCCTACCCCCCTTATTTCCCCACATACAAGTTTCAGGTGGATTTCATTTAAGCTTGTATATTACACTTTGTAATATTTGATAATATTTCTAAAATATTTGTTTGGTTTTAAATTATGAAAAGGTGTACATATTACTTACTTTATTAATGAATTGAAATATGTTTAAAATTGTAAAAGTAATTATTACTCAATGGCTAGAAATATACCTCAGTAGTAAAAGGTAATTGATGCTATTATGCAGGACCCAAGTTCTATTCCCAGCACCCTCATAGTTATTCCAACGCCAAAAAATCTGATGCTTCTTCTGACATTTGCAGGTTTCTACTTGTGTGTGGTACATATAATACACTCACCTCCACATGTATACCCCCTCTTAATAATAAAATAAGTATAAAAATAATCATGTATTTTTGTTAGTTATTTCTTAGTAACTTATAAAATTTGGCTTTTGTGATAAATATTTTTGCTGTGAAATATACATTTATGGAAGGAATTGTAAGAATATGACAAACTACACAGAAAATTCTAATATGTTTTTTATATTAGGTAAGGTTGTACTCATCTTTCTAATCAGCTATTATACTCTCTCTTGGCTGCCAGAGTCATCTTACATTATTGCACAGGTCACTGTGAATTTGCATCCTCACCAAAGATAAAAGTAGGCAGTGCTGAGTGTTACATGCTCATGAATTATGCAGTAGTTTCATTGATTATATTTACATGTTTTGTTTCAAATGTAATCTGTTCTGGAATGAGAGAAATAGAATCCAAGCTAGGCAGTGTTAAAAGGCAGAATTACATGGCATTCAGATCCAGAGTAAAATACTGACTCAGGGACAAGGAGATAGGAGTTTCAGACAGCAAGTCTTTATACCCCAAACTAGAATAAAGATTGTTTCCTTCAAATAAAACAGACATAGCCAGGTTGAACGTATGGCCCTTCCACAAAGACCTTAGTATATCCAATACCAGTAAAGAAAATGTCTTATCTAGTAGTTCATTGCACTCAATTGACTATTTTAATAATTTTGTTAATAATTTTGTTCCAAAATTCATCAACATCACCAGTTTGTCTGTAAACTAAAGTTTCTTTGGTTGTGATATTTCCTCAGCATGGCTATGTATAATTTTTATTCCTGACAAGTTTTGGTGTATTAAACTGGATTAAGTAAGCATACGATTCTAGAGTATAAACTTTTCTGTGCTGGGCAAGGGTGGCAACTCGAAGAAGACTGAATATTAAAGCGGAAGATGAAGAATTGATAAAGTTTTAAAAATGAGTCACTATTGATATAGAAATCACTGATATTAAAGAACGTTAGCATTTTCTTGATTGAGGCTATTAACAGATCTTACTATTTAACAACAGCAAAAAAAAACATGAGTAGGAAAGTATGCTATCATAACTGTCATAACGTAAGGGTCAGAGATTGGGTGAACGCAGTATGTTAAGAGTAGCAAAGAGTAGAAATAAGAATGATGACATAGCTTCCAATATTAATGTCTTAGGAAAAAACACATGTAAAAGCCCAGCTAGTTTTTGTGCAAAGAAAATAAAGAGAAACTTCCACAGGAATGGCTGTGAGTGGGGGTTTCAAGAGTAAATAAAATGGATTTCCAAAGTATAGACTTTTAGGACTGCAGCAATTGGGAACTACTTGACATTAATATACACACAGAGCTACATACCTAATAGGTTAAGAGATATGCAAAGTCTTTCAAATAATTAGTTTCAGGAACACAAAGTGAAAAGATTGACCACTTATTGGAAAATATATGTACAATTAATTTTGTAGTAGCTGCTTTTCAGAACTAGGATCTGTCAGATTGTGTCACAAGACAAGAAGGATCTGAGAGGCAGACTCACAAGGAGTCCCTGATGTTGTGTTGGCACCTTCTTAACTCTACCAGTGCTGATATTGAAGCAACAAGGGGGCACAGTGCCAGGATCCTGCAGTGTTCTGTGCATCTCTGCATACACCTGCTGATGCTATTGTTGTTTGCACCATCTTAATAACAAGAAGGCACAGGGTGGAAGATAATATCCACATACTAGGCCAATGAAGAACTAGACATGATCATTTCAACAGTGGCAGAAAAGCATTTCATGATACATATTCTTTTCAACCAGCCAGAAATAGAAGTTGGGGGTATTTATGATACTTTAGCATCATTTGTTTAAGAAATTTTGGAGTCTGTACATGAATACAGTTAGTACTCTAGGTGTGTCATAGCCATGTATGAACTGACTTCAGACAAATAGACAAATGAATGGATCCAAAAAAGAAAAAGATGTACATTAATATCATCTGTGATCTTAAATGTATGAGGTTCTTCCTTTCAAGGGCATGAAATTTCATTGTGCATCAGGATAAAAAAATTAAAAGGCTTTGATTTTAAGATTATAACACTCTTAGGACAAAAACAGGAAGGTTTTAGAGATGGCTACTCAGCTTCAAAAGTATCATGAATTTATTAACAAAAATTTAAAAAATCTTAAGAATATATTTTAATTTTTGAAATAAGAAAACTATGATGACTCACTCATTTGTGATGGTATTAAAGGACTTGAGAAGAACTAGCATATGCTACCTTGATGAAATAGGTGAGTGCTTCTGGGAACAGATGCGGCCTTGGTAGAAACAGAATGGGCTTGGAAATTTCAAAAGTCCATGTCAGACTGTATCTCTCTTTCTCTCACTGCCTCCTGACTACAGACTAGGATGTAAACCTCTCAGTCACTGCTCCAGAACAATGACTGTTTCCTCTAGGGGTAGTCAGAGACTAACCATCTGAAACTACAACAATCCCTCAATCAAATGTTTTCTTTTATAAGACTTTCATCAGTCACAGTATCTTTTTACAACATTAAAAAAGGGGGGGGGGAAGACAATTTTTATTATTCTATTTAAATTTAGTTTATAAGTATATATGGATATATGCATATGTTTTCAATTTTAATATACTAAATTTTAACTTTAAAAAATTTTGAGAATGCAATATAATTACAACTTTCTCTTACATTTCCTTTCCCCCAACCTTTATATAACTGTCACCATTTTTCTTCAAATTCATCGCCTCTTTAAAAAAAAAGAGTAAAAATTATGTTTATTGCATATTTTCTTTATATGCATTTCAAATGTTATTCCCTTTCCAAGTCCGCCCCAAAACCTATTGCATATGTATACATATACTTTCCTAAACATAAACTTTCCAGCCCATGTCATGGAAAAAAAAAATATATATATATATATATATATATATATATATATATATATATATATATATATTCATTTTTCTTCAAAGCTGACTTTTTGGTACTAGACAAACAGTCTGCTATTTCTTAGTGAATACCACCTCTCCTTCACCAGCTTTCCTCAGTTGCCTATAGGTCTTGTGTAGTAGGGTTGAGGCCTCATAAACATTCTCCATCTACTTTGGCATATTCCTTGGTGTCATTCTTGTTCAAGTCATTTAGTAGTCATGCTGAGACTATGAGTGTAGCTCTCGCTATAACTAAGAGATAGAATTTCACTAAAAACTCCTTGATTCTCTATTTCTCAAAGTCATTCTGGCCTTCTTCAATGTCCCTTGAGCCTTAAGCACATGATGTTTGGTTGATATATCTGTTAGGATTGGGTTCCAATATTCTGCATTTTGATTGATTGTGGTTTTCTGTAGTAGTCTTGTTTTATTCCAACACAAAACGCTTTCTTGATAAGGGTTGAAGCCATTTCTTAATATAACACCTCATCACAGGATTGAACTTTAAGAATGCTTTTTATATAAAATACTGTCATACATATATGATTAAATAAATGCTCATCAAGGTTAAACACATATGTTAAGACTTCTTCCCTTACAAACTCTACCCTGAAATGCATGAAGAATTCACATCTACCACAAACTGTTTTTCAATGAGTTCTTAAATATTTATTAGATTGTGTCTCACTATGTGAATGATAAATTTTTCAAAGGACAGTGGTACTTCAACATTTTTTGTATCTGGTTTCTAGGTATACACTAACACTCACTTAAAAATCTTTGGATGAACAGAAAATGAGTCAAAGTTAAATATCCATATTTCCTTAATCTGAAATATGCTGTGACATGGACATTGCAAAAAACACAAAGCTGTATTTAGACTGTTGGATAACTTTGAAGTAAATTTACTTTGTCTTCTAGAAAATCCAAGTCTCATTTTCAAATACTGATGCTTTCTCTTGAGTTCATAGAAATAGGATGTGTTGAAAATGGCAAAAATTGTTACAATCTCTGTTATTGTTATATTGTCTGAATTTGTATTATACATTTACTTGCATTTACTGATCCGATAAATAGCTGAACATTTTAAAATGTGTTACATTCTCTATATAACTTAATATAACTTTCATGTTATGCTCTAAGAAGCTACCCACAGTGAGAAATGGTTTCATGATGTTGTATTATCCATAATTGTAGTTCAGTTTTTAAAATACATAGTATTTCTCAAAAAAATTGCTTTAATTGTTCTGTCTTTATCCTCAGGAAAATTAAAATAAGCTAAGGGCTAATAATAATAACTAAATGTATCCAGTCTTCCTGATACTCTAAAATGAATAGCTACTTAAGCTCTTTACTCATTTATGTTTCAAAACATCAAGAACAGTTGGGTGTGGACAGTGGTGCTCCATCATCTAAAGGAAGCCTGATTTGTTCTGAGTCAGTACTAAGGGCAGAACATGAGTTAGTCAGGTGACAATTGTTTCTACTTCTTCAGAATGCCTTCTTTTTCTAAGCATGTACCCTCTGCCTCATGGGAAGTGCCCTTTGATACAGTGACAGAGAGAAAGTAGACTTCAGCCTGGTTTACTGAAGGTTCTGTACAATAAAGCTAAACACCACCTGGAAGTAACCACCCATTTCACTACTTCACCTTATCATGACAATCCGGAAGGACAGTGGTGAAAGAAAGTCATAATTGTGGACGTACCTATTGGCAGTGAACATGTTAATATATTTTGGTTAGAAGAAGAAATGGTCTTATCTGTGTTTGCATAGTGATTCATGAAAGGTAGTAAATGCTTTGGATTATTAGTCAGGATCTTGAAAGGAGTATGATGGGAAATTTTCTGAAGATAATATTTGTGGAAGAAGTATGTGGACACAGTTTTCCAAATAGACAAAGGACATAAAGATACTTGTATTTCATGTAAAAGCTTATCAAAGTGACTTCAGCAAAGGAGTGAGGACTAACGTATTTGGAAAGGCCACATAAAGGTTATTGAGGCTACCTCTATTAGGAAAAATAGTTAACTAGATCTAATATTGAATGTTAAATGATTATAGAAAATTAGTACCATTATCAAGAATTGAAAAATTACAAGAGGGTAGTTTCCACCATATATCACTTTAACTTACTGATTAGGAATATTTGAGAACACATACAAATTACAGAGAATGACAGTTGAATATCACAACCTTAATTGAATATACCCTGTGATTGTACTTTCTCTATATTTCTTTCCTAATTTGTACAGCATATCTTTTGATATCTGGTTTGCAAGTATTGTTTTATCAAATGTTTTCTTGGCCTGCATAGTCTAAATTATTTATGAAGGTATCACAATAATGGCCTATAGCACAGTTGCCAGTATTTTTCACCTCTGAAATTTTTTGATGGATCTCCACTGTATGCCTTGTTCTCAGTACTACTATATTCCAGTATTTCACTAAAAGAGTCCTTCAACCTCTACATACAGCAATCGATCGCTAGTCTAAAGTTCCAGTCTTTTGCTATATTACCTCAAGGGTACATTAATATTCCATTTTATGCCATAATTTAATTTCAAGGAATCTTGATCGTCTGCCTATTCTGTGAAATATCAAATGTTTTTACTATACTGATACCATGCTGGCTTGCATAAATGAGCAGGAGATATCAGATATCATGAACTTGTTGATAAAGCATGTGTGCATGAGAGGATAAGAAATAAACACAACCAAAATTCAAAGGCCTTTTACATCACTGAAATTTCTAGGATTCTAATGGTGTACGTAGCATGAAAAAAGTATTATTTCAAAGTTAAAAGATAAGTTGGCAAAAGGGCTGGAACATTTATTTTTCTGAAAAACAGGCCGCTGTGATGAGGCATGTGAAAATCTTTGAAACTTTGGGGCAGAAAACAAAACAAAACAAAAATAAAAAATAAAGTTTCGAGGGAAATGTGCAGTAGGAAGCTTTGTACTGCAGTCAAGGCCTGGGCTAGATGAGAAGCTGTGGAGCTCCATTGACATGGAGATGACTTCCATTATGCAGAAGCTTTCTCTGCACTAGAAGAGGGTAACAGTGCTACAGAAGCAGTTCCCCAGCCAGCAAAGCTTTCAGCTCTTGAGAGTAAGGTATTTTCTTTGGCTAGAAAAATTACTGAGTTTAAATACTGTAACCCTGTTATACTTCATTTCAAGTCCTATATGCTATTTAGCTAACCCACAGCCCACATGAAGTTCAAGAAGAAGGGAGACCAAAGTGTGGAACTTTCAGTCTTTCGTAGAAGGGGGAACAAAATACTCATGGGAGGAAATATGGAGACAAAATGTGGAGCAGAGACTGAAGGAAAGGCCAGCCAGAGACTTCCCCACATGGGGATCCATCCCATATACAGTCACCAAACCCAGATACTATTGCAGATGCCAAGAAGTGCTCCAAGGAGCCAGATATAGCTGTCTCTTGAAAGAGGCTCTACCAGAGCCTGACAAATACAGAGACAGATGCTCTCGACCAACCATTGGACTGAGCACAGGGTCCCTAATGGAGGACTTAGAGAAACGACTGATGGAGCTGAAGGGGTTTGCAACCCCATCAGAAGAACAACAATATCAACCAACCAGACACCACCACCCCCTCGCCTCAGGCAGAGCTCTCAGGGACTAATCCACCAACCAAGGAGTACACATGAAGGAACCCATGGCTCCTGCATTTATGTAGCAGAGAATGATCTTGTCAGGCATCAATGGAAGGGGAGCCCTTGGTCCTGTGAAGGCTTGATGGCCCAGTAAAGGGAATGGATACATGGGTTTTGGAACAACCTCATAGAAGCAGGGGGATGGAGGATGGGATAGGGGGGTTCCAGGTAGGGGTCAGGAAAGGTGATAATGTTTGAATTGTAAATGAAGAAAGAGAAGAAGAACTGAATAAATATGCTGCAATGACTATCATTCATGTTGGCCGTGGTCCTTCTAAAGCCAGAAGCTGAACTTGACAGTGCTACCAACTGTTGTTATATTTAAAGGCATAGAAGTTGCAGGAATGTTAGAAAGAAAGAAAGGAAGAAAGGAAGAAAGGAAGAAAGAAAGAAAGAAAGAAAGAAAGAAAGAAAGAAAGAAAGAAAGAAAGAAAGAAAGAAAGAAAGAAAGAGAAAGGAAGGAAGAAAGGAGAAAGGAAGGAAAAAGAAAGAAAGAAAGAAAGATAGAAAGAAACAAACAAACAAACAAAGAAAGAAACAAAGCCACCCTTTCTTCTTTTGATGTTTCAGAATCATAGGCAGAATGTGGCTGTGGCATGGCTATCATGGTATGAAGACCTCCAGACCCACATGGCTGTGACATACTATTTCACTGACCTGTGAATATCAAGAATGGGTTGCAGTGCAGAATTCAAAATGCTGAAGATATATTCGAACCAGGAGATATGTGCCAAAGAGAGCTACATGGATAGAATTCATCCATTCTAAGGGAAAGATGATTTGGGACACCAAAATTACAGGGATGGAGTGATCTAACCCATTTGAAACTCAAGTCACATGTTGTGGTGTCAAATACCAGGAGCTAACACTGGGCTGTTTCAGGATAATAAATTTAATTTTATGGCCAGGCCAAAATTAGTTTTCTCAACATTAGGAGAATGAAGCAGTCCAGACTAGAACCTCTTTATTATAGCAATAACAACTGATTATAAAAGTGAATTATATCAGTTATTTTTATGATCATAGGAAAGGTACACGTTAAGGGTTAGACATTTCCCATAACATACCATGAAACAATGGCAACAATTTATGATGTGTGAATCCCAAAACTATAGAGGAAGTATAAGTCAAACAAACAAACAATCAAAAACAAAACCAAACCCAAGTTGACATTTACTTGAAGACATGATTAGAGAATAGCATAATACAATAAGGTACAATATAGGAACAAATAAATTCTAACCCTATGTTTAACTAAAAAAAATTGAGTCAGCTCTTCCTTAATGTATGGTTATAGAATATGGAGTACAGAAATTAATGTTTCTTTTCCTTGATTCTGATTTTGCTTTGGTCTCGTATTTCCTTATTATAGCCCTATTACCCACTTTGACTGTTAATGTAAATATTGTGTCATTAATTGGATGTATGCAATTTGCTTTTTGATTTTATATATTGTTAAAATTTCTAAAATAACCTTCAGTCTCAAAAAAGTCAATAGTTTTTAGATTTACAAGCTGTATTAAGACTGTGAAAGACTATGGGAAATTTAACCAAGTTCATCTGAGTTATAATATATCCATAAGGAATATGGAGACTTGAGGTGGAGTACAATGAGAAATGCCCCCTGTAAGTATTTGTATCTTTGATTCCCAGTTGGTGGTTCTCTTGAGTAAGCTTAGAAAGAGAGACCTTGGTAGAGGACGATGTTCCTGGGTTTTGAGAATATAAATTTCCGTATACTTTCTCTATTCAGTGCTTGCCTTTGAAAAAAAAATGAGTTCCCAGCTTCCTGATCCTGCTGTCACGCCTGCCACTTACTGCCATCTTATCCATCTGGAACCTTGATTCAAAATAAACTGATTTTCTATAAGTTGTTTTGGTCATTGTATATTATTATAACATCAGAAGGGCTGAATATAACAAAAATTAAATTAATATTTATTAAATAATCCAAGACTTTTTATAGAAGTAGAAAATAAAGTAAGAACTGGAAGATTCAGTTAAAAAATAGTAAAGATCTCAAATATATTAATGTTTCCTGAAAATAAATTTGGTAACTGTGACAAAATTAGACTGTAATTTAAAACAAATAAAATGTTTTTCATTCATAGGGTAAGACAGTTGAGAAAGATGAAAGTGGGTATGGGGTATAGGTAACACAGTGAAGGTGTAAAGATATCCCTTAAACAAAGTTGAAGTAAAGGAAAAATGCAAAGTATCACAATATCTCCACATAGATAAAATCATCTAATAAAACTGAAGCAGCAGGGGCTGGAAACATGGTCCCAGAGTTGAAACTGACTGGTGTTCAGCATGAGGGCCTTTGTATCCAGCATCAAAATTGCAATCCCAGTTTATAGCACATGAGCACAAAGATATTATATAAGATAACTTTGATGCAACAAGAGCAGGTAGAAGATGTCTGGAAAACTTCCTTGTGTGCTGTAATGCTGTGGGATAGAATAATGACATTGAGGAAGATGCAGAAAGTTTAGGTACCACATCAAATCTTTAAGTCTGAGGAGTGTTTAATATCAGAATGGAGATGTCATGAGGCAAATGGATTATTCTGAACCAGAGGCAGTCTTAATCAAATGTACTATAAAAGATTAATTGATGAATGTATGAAGGAAGAATGAGTTATGGAAATATTAAATTCAGGGACATTATAAAAAGATAATTGAAACATTACAGGTAAGAAATTATAAAAACCTTTATTATGGAAATGGTAATGAACTATGTAAAGAGGAGATAAATATTTAAGATACTGATTTAATTGGACTTAATGAGTCTAATTCTTTTATACTTACAGGTTATAGGTTTGGCCAATATCCCTACCATGGATCTTCCTAGCTGCTGTGCCCAGTTATTTTAGTTCTTCAGATCATAATCATTTTCTTGTTGAATCTCAGAGGGAAGACTGTTTTTAAAATTCTTACAAATGTTTTAAATACTTTTTTTGAAATTATAAAGAAATTATAGATCATAAAAACTTCATTTGCGATTGAGAAGAGAATCTGATTTTGTTATAAACTAGAAGTATTTTCTATAGTGCTGAGAATTTCTGTTATTTCATATAAGCAGAAACATTAGTCTGATGCCTTCTATCCCCCAGAACTCATGGTGTTCCATAGTGTCATGAATAGCCTTACACACACACACACACACACACACACACACACACACACATATGCACACACACACAAAGACACACACACACATACACATAGGTATATATAGATCTGATTTTTACATTAAGAAAATCACAATGGGAAAAGGACTCCCATAAGACATGGAGTTTAAACAGTGATAGACACAAATATGTCACAAATATTCACCACTGATATTCAACAACTAGAACATCATATTATGTAATATGTGCCACTTTAGTAGAAAGGTTGTAGTTTCAGAGAGCCTACTGGGAAGCAGAAGATAAGTGGTGAAAAACAAAGAGAACAAAATATTATGTTCAATGTCCCTGGAATGCCTAAATTAGTGACAAAGAGCCAATATGACTGAACTGAGTAAGAATGAGAGACCTGTGCTATAGAAGGAGCCAAAGGAAAGATAAGGCAGATACTATAATCCATGAAGAATCTTTATTTATACATAGATTATGGTAGGACCCAAATGAACATTGAAATCATAGGTAAATAAAGAATTATAATGTTTTAAGACTCAGCTCACATTGTAGTGGTTTAGATGAGAACAGTCCTGACAGACAAGCATTGAATGTTAGTCTCCAGCTAGGACAACTACTTGAAAGGTTTAAGTTTGGCTTTGTTGGAGTATATGTGTCAACAGGGTGGGATTTGAGGTTTCAAAGGCCTATACCAAATGCAATATTCATGACTCTTCCTTCTGACCAAAAGTAAGCTCTTGGCTCCTGTTTTATGTGCTATGCTAGCCTGCCTACCTTGAGCGACCTCTTCCAGGCATGATGGTCTAAGTCTCTGAAACTCGATGGAATCTCCAATTTAAATGGTTCTTCTATGAAATGATTTTTCCATGGGATTTTTGTCATGATACTTGAACAGTGACTAACACACGAAGGCATCACTTGTGACAGTCTATATGGATTAAAGTGTTCATTAGAAGATGGAAAATTAGAAATTATGCTGTTTCTGTAAACTGATGGTTGGAGGTCCGCCTCTGGGATTCATGATCTCACTAGCCCAGGGTAGATTAGATTCCAGTACCAAATATTTTTCTCATGTTGAAAGCATAATAATTCCAATCACAGAGCTGTTGATTACTGTCGAGATATAAATGCCACAAGTACATCCTTAGGAATGTCTTGCCCTATTTGCCATTACTGCAGTTTTTGACACCAAAGCTTTATTGCTTTTCCCTATTAAAAACAGCAACAACAGCCACAACAACAACAACAATTAGTTGTCAGGAATTAAGATTTCAGGTCACAAAATTCAGCTCTAACCATGCACATTTTATGCACGGTGTCTTCAGTAAGATGATTCTAAATTAAAATTCTGAAACCCAACCAAGGCCAATATCAATAGCCTACAATATTTATACTCTTGAAGGAAAAATGCATCTGTGTGTGTGTGTGTGTGTGTGTGTGTGAGTATGTGTATGTGTGTGTTTGTTCCTAGAGCAGGGACTAGCTGTTTAAAAGTTATGTAAGTAGAGATATTAGAAAAGTGAAGAGGAATAAATTAATTATAATGGAGAATGGTTGTAGAATAGGAGATGAAGGGAAAATGAGTAAATAAAAGTAATATATGTGTGTTTTGCGTGTTTGTGTATGTATTCATGTATATACAAGTATATATTTCTATGAAGGTAGAAATTATATATATATGCATATATATGTATGTATATACACATATACATATATATGTCAGATTGAAACTGGATTCTTAAGGATAGGTAGCAGTGATGTCTTTTGTCAATCATTTCAGGCCTTTGCAGGCTTCTCATGGGATTTGATGACTAAAAGCAAAACTCTTATGAAGTTAGAGAGATATAACTTGTCCAAATATCACTGTCTTTAAAAGCCTTTAAAGTTCCCTCTGTTTATACATATCTTTCCTTGTACATTTTTTCTATATTTAACTGAATGGATTTTTCTATATCCTCTTGAGGAAAAAAACCCAAAATGGTTGACAGTAATACAGAAACAATCAGAAATATCAAAATAAGAGAAAGATAAATAGTTTCTACACTATCAATAAAATGGCTAATATAACACAGATTAAACAGTTTTTATTTTATGCTATTGCTGGCCTACTTTCCTATGTTGCCTTTGAGAAGTGCAATGCTATTACTCTATTCCTTATCTCTTTTTTTTAATTAGATATATTCTTTATTTACATTTCAAATGATTTCCCCTTTCCTGTATCCCCTCTCCCTGAAAGTCCCATAAGCCTTCTTCCCTACTCCTGTTCCCCAATCAACCCCTTCCTGCTTCCCTGTCCTGGTATTCTCCTACACTGCTGCACTGAGCCTTTCCAGGACCAGGGACCTCTTATTCCTTCTTCTTGTACATCATTTGATATGTGAATTGTTTCTTGGGTATTCCGAGCTTCTGGACTAAAATCCGCTTATCAGTGAGTGCATGCCATAGGTGTTCTTTTGTGATTGGGTTCCCTCATTCAGGATGACATTCTCCAGTTCCATCTCCTTGCCTAAAACATTCATGAATTCATTGTTTTTAATAGCTGAGTAGTACTTCATTGTGTAAATGTACCACATTTTTTTATCCATTCCTCCTTTGAGGGACATCTGGGTTCTTTCCAGCTTCTGGCTATTATAAATAGAACTGCTATGAACATAGTAGAGCATGTGTCCTTACTACATGCTGGGGAATCGTCTGGGTATATGCCCAGGAGTGGTATAGCAGGGTCCTCTGGTAGTATCATGCCCAGTTTTCTGAGGAACTGCCAGATTGATTTCCAGAGTGGTTGTACTAGCTTGCAACCCCACCAGCAGTGGAGGAGTGTTCCTCTTTCTCTACATCCATACTAGCACCTGTTTTCTCCTGAGTTTTTGATCTTAGCCATTCTGACTGGTGTGAGGTCAAATCTCAGGGTTGTTTTGATTTGCATTTCCCTGATGACTAAGGATGTTGAACATTTCTTTAGGTGCTTCTCAGCCATTTGATATTCCTCAGGTGAAAATTCTTTGTTTAGCTCTGTACCCCATTTTTGAGGGGGATATTTAGGTCTCTGGAGTCTACCTTCTTGAGTTCTTTGTTTTTCTTGGATATTAGCCCTCTTAAGGGTTACCTTCATTTTAATCGAATCATCTATATGCCATACCAGCTTCTTAGTCTACTTTAAAAATACTTTAATAAAAAAAAATCTCTCTTTAGATTTGAACTTACAATCTGTTTCCTATATTCATGAAATTATAGATTCACAGCCTCCTTTGTATGCATTTCTCCTATTTCTATTCATACTGACTGCACTATTACTATATCATGTTTATCAGACAGATGAATCTTCCCAGGGAAAAGATATTTCTATATCAATCAAACAAGCAGCACCTTGTTTAAGTAGATGGGGGCATATTCAGAACAGTGTTATTTTTTACAGGAAAGATTTTTTTTACAGTCTAATGGGATGTCTCAGTGTATGCAAATATTATTTAAAATTTTTGAATGTAGTCATTATTCTCACAATAATTTTACCTCTATCATCCCCAAGTTCCTTTATAAGTCAGGCATGCATAGAGTCTCCAAAAGCTGTTAGAAATCAGTATTTTTCATTTTTCCATGTATATCAAATGAATGTTAAGGAGTACAAACCTTATCAAGTTATTTGGATTCTGTTTCTCTTTGTCAGGATCTGTTTGTTTTCTCTGGGTATTCATGTCATCACCCAATTTAGGGTCATTTGTGATTTGAATTAATGTGCTGCAGATTTCTATGCCCGGATCACAAATGAAAATTTTAACATTCTTCTGGAATAGTGGAGGCCAAATGCAATTTAAAACCAAAGTATACTGCACAATGCTGTACAGAAATATATTGACAAAATATTTCTACTGTGTGGATGTAATATAGCATATTGATCACAAAAGAAGATTTAGAACTTCCTTTAAAAGAATCTCTTAAAGCTTCAAATTAATCTACTGCAGTAAAGAAAGATAACAGTAGAGAAGATAGAATTATCTTTTTAAAAGACTTAAATTGAGAAAGAAATGGCTATGATAGATAATCTTCTATTTTATCACCATGAGACATTGGAAACAATGAAGAACATAAAAAATGTGAAATACCCTCAGCATATTAACCTAAAAAAAGAATTTCAGGGAACCAAGTCCTATTCAAGGTTTATACACTTTTCAAAAGAAAAAGTTATTCCTACCAAAGCTATAGATCCAAAACTGTCTGGTTTTATTACTCTGTACCTGGGTACCTGCATAAACAGAGTGTGGGTTTGGATAAGCGTGCTCTGTATCCACTGCTGCATTCAGGGACACTTATCATGTATCAAAGATACATACTACTGCCACAGAAGCACCCACACCCACCCTCGTGGCTAGATGTTCAACGTCCAGTATCACCATTTCCAACTGGAACATATATAAGTTTCCACCAGAAGACTTGAACTCAGTGCATTCCTGAGTTTTATGGATATTATGATGATACAAATTTTAACTCTTTTATTATCAGTTTGGAAGCAATGAAAGAGAGGAAGCTAGAGAGAGAGAAGCTAAGGAAACATGGTCTTCCTGCAACTCTTTCTGAAACACAGCTACTGGGCTCCTATGGCCAATTATAGAACAGTGAGGTTTAAACCCTTAAACACTCGGAAGTTACTGGTTTGTTTTCTAAGATGTTACAAAACAAAAATTCTTTCAGTCTGCTATTTCTGCACATGGCTACAATATCCCCCCCCACACACACACATCCAACAGATACAACACACTACACACATGAATATACCACACACAGAGCACACAAAGGCACCATACCTCACACATATATATTCTGCACATATATGCACACACCCAAACACTACACACAGGTATCATACATACACACACACACACACACACACACACACACACACACACACACACATACACACACACACACCACAAATACTAAACACCAACACACATACTGCTATCTCTCCCTCTCTCTCTCTCTCTCTGTCCCTTTCCCTACCCCTCTCACTGTTTCTCTGGGGTTATAATTCAGTTTATAATTGTCACTGTTACTCTATTAGGGTTATTTATGTAACTGTTTATTTTACTGATAATATTGGCCACATATTATTACTGACTGAAGTTTCCAGTCTTGGAATTAGGTTACATCTAATTGAGTTGTTAGTGAAAAGATAGGATTATCCAAACAACCCAGGCTTCTGGCAAAACTATTAGGTCGATCTCTACAACTAAGTGGAAGTAGCCGTTGTTGAAGAGAACCATCTACACAAATCTTTGAATATGAACAAGTCCAGCTGGCGACTACCTAGACCCTTTTCCATAATCTTCCAGCATTTCTGTTGTAGAAAAGTGCTCTACATGCTACCAAAAGGAAAACACGAATACCAACCAGTCATAAACCCTAGGTTCTATAGTAAAATTAAATACTAATGCTCTAAAAAACTAAAGCAAAACAGCAAAAACATGTCTCCCAGTGACACTGTGGTATCCTCTTATTCAGTGTGTTATTCCAGCGTCATCAGAGGTGTTCCCCTGTGTCAGATGGGAACAAATACAGATACCCACAACTAGACAAGGTGGGGAGATTGAGAGACATTGGATCATTGAGGCCTAAATGGGCTGTCCCCATTAAATTCCTCCCTAAGGTACAGGGAACCCCATGAAAGGGGTGGCAGAAAGCATGTATGAGACAGGGAAGATGAAGAACACCAAGAAAATGAGGCCCTCTATGCCAAAGCTCTTATGAACTCACAGAGCCTGGGGCAGCATTGACAGAGCCTCAAAATTTCTGTAAAGATGTCCTCAAAACATTAGTTCCCATTCTCCTGAATTAAAATAAAATACAATGAATATAGAGTAAAAACTAAAAGTTTCTCTGAATTGTTTCTAAAGTCAACAGAGCAAGCTAGCCTCAGAACATGTGATATTTGTACATGGGATTTGTAGAAACAGTTGCATCATCAGGGAATGAAGGCAGGCCTTCTTACCTCTTCTGAAAGACAATCGGTAACACTTGGGGGATGGTCATTGTAATTATCAAGAGTTAACATACTTACAAAATAGATCAGCTATAAACAAAAGTAATACTTTAGAAATCATGATTTTATGGATAATTTAACTCTCCTCCAAGAAATATTTATCTTTATCTGAAGAGATTAATTGTAAGAAGAAACAGTGGCCCAGAGCTTCTAGGAAATTTCTTCTTCAATAAGCCTAACTAGATAAAAACAACATGAAGATATTATTTCAACTATTATGAAAAACACTACTCAGATATCTAATGAATGTACTTCCAAGATTTCAGTAAACTTCAGTGCATAGTGAATTGAGAAACAATATACATAGGGTAATTTCCTAAATTGAGTGTCAAGTGCAGGTTGGGACCTATTCAAGAGGTCACCTGACTGAAGCACTGGTGGTATTGATGGTATCTAGAAACGTACAAAACATGAAGAAAAGAAACCCATCTTCTATACATGACAATTTCTATTTTCTTCCAAATGAACAGAATGAGCTAAGCTGGTTTTTTTTGTTGTTTTTTATTTTGCTTTTCTGTGGGTTTAATTTTTTAATTTTTTTGCTCTGCTTTGCTTTATTACAATTTCTATCTGGTGATATTAAAATTTCTATCAAATGATTAGCAGATCTTCAAAGATATGTGAATTATTTTAAACACTATTTAATAATGCCTTTCATCAAAGTCATCAACAATTTATTAATATGTCATAACATCACCCAACATAAGAAAGCTACCCTGATATTGGTTAGGATAAATTCTCAAACTTCATTTCAAACATAAGAATGGCATCTCCTTCTGCTAGTGTGAGTATTTCTACTTTGCAAGCCAGATTCATGAAGAGAGTGCTGCCCAGTTCTCCTTTCTTTTACTTTTTCTGAGTTAGTGGGGAAAACTCAACCATTGTTATGAAATCTTTCTAATAAAGAGTCATTTTATTTTGACTCATCTTGTTCATTCCAATCTTATACATCCTATCACATAAACTTCTTAGCTTATAAACTTTAGGAAGGAAGATATTCACAATGTCCATATTGAAGAAATGAATTATTTCTTTATTTTACTTACTAGGTTTTATATAGAAGCAAATATATATTTCAAATAAACAAGTTACAATTCACCCAGCACAGAAAGCTCAAGAAAGAGGACTTAAGTGATGGTGCTTTTGTTCCTCTGAGAAAGGGAATATAATACTCACAGGAGCAATAAGGGAGGTAATGTGTGGAGCAGAGACTGAAGTAAAGACCACCAGAGACTGCCCAACCTGGGGAATTCATCCTATAAACAGTCACCAAACCTTCACACTATGACAAGAAGCATACACCAAAAGGAGCATGCCATGGTTGTCTCCAGAAGGTTCCTCTACAAATACAGAGGCAGAAACTAGCAACCAACTGTTGAAGTGGGCATGAGGTCCCCAGTGGAGAATCTGGAGGGTAGTCGGGGGGGGGACTGAAGGGGTCTACAGCCCCATGGGAAGAACCATGACTTCGGACACCCAGATACCCCAAGACTCCTAGGTACTGAACCATCAACGAAGGGGTACACATTGTTCCAGCCAAAAATGTGGCAGAGGAAGGCCTTGTTGGGCATCAGTGAAAGGAGTGGTCCTTGGTCAGGTAAAGGCTCAATAGAGGCCCTAACAAAGGGAAACCGAGGGGGGGAGGTGGGGTGTGGTGGGAGGTGAAGGGGCATTTATGTGGAGACAAGGGGTTGGAGGAGGGGTTGGATGTCTTTGGGGAGGGGGAAAATTGGGAAAGGTTTTACCATTGGCAATGTAAATGATGAAGATATTTAATAAAATAAAAAAAACATTATATGCATTAAAAATTCATTTTATTATTACATATAAAGTTATAGTGACAAAATTGCGTGTCTATATGCAGAGATATTAAATAATAATATGCAAGGTTTCTTTTGTCATTCTCTCTTATTAAAATATAATTTACATTTCATATAGATATACTACATATCTTACAGGTAAGCTAAGTTCAAGCCATTTTCTTCTCATTTATTTATTAAGTGGAAAATGTTAATTTATTAATCTAACAGCTAAACAGATATTAAAAATCTATCATAGGGGCTAGGGAGATGGATCAGATTCCTAGCACCAACATGGTATGTCACAACCAACTGTGACTGTAGTCTCATGATATTTGATGCCCTGCTCTGGTTTTTGTGGACATCAGAAAGGCCTGTCTTGCAAGAGACATACATGAAAACACAGCATCCTTATGTAGTTATAAATAAATTCAAAGCTAAGGGCCTATTGTATCTCAAGAAAAGCAGAGTAGGAAATAGTTTGTAACCTTGTTGAAATTTTTATTCATTGCTTTTTTTCTTTTCTTGATTGGTTAGTTGGTTAAATGATTAAACAAACTATTTATTTGTAGCCTAGCCTGACTTTAAATCTTGATTACCTTGATTCAACTCTTACTTTCTCCCAAGAGTTGAAAGTCGAAGTCTATATTATAATACCCAGTTCAATAATTTCTTGAATCACCACCTATGAAATTAGTATCACATTACTCTCTGAAGTTCATCCAGTAATATCTGTGGTATGTTAAAAAAATGAAAGATTTTGGTTTCCTTCTACATTGCAGTCATCTAAAACGTGAGGTAGAATGAAAAGAAATATGCATTTGTGCAATATCTTGCATGAAAAGAAGAATGTGTTCTCAAGTTCAAGACCTCCAAATATTCAAGTGATATAATAAGTCTTGAAAACTGTCTCAAAATGATAATAACCAATTATCTAAATCTGACATACTACTAATAATGAATGAGAATGGAAATTGGAGGAAATTAATTGAATAGAAAAGAGTATATAATTGTTAAATATAAGCATTTAAGAGGAAAAATTTAAAGTAAAATGTTACTCATTTTACTCCCAAGTATCATGTGAATAAAAACATGTTAGAATTATTGACTAGAAGAAAATTAAGAAATAGTTAAGAATTAAATATACTTTGAAAATAGTTACATATATACTGTTAAAATAGGTAAAGGAATTGGTATGAACAATTAACCACAAGTGTTCACTAGAGAACACTTGTAGCACGCTTTCATAAAACTCATTATTTTGTTTATTTATGTATGTTTCCATGAGAAAATACATATTGAATAAATATATGTTTAAAACTTATTAGGCATTAAACATGGTTTATTCTTGGAAGGTTTTAGAGGAATTTGCTGCATACCTAAAATTATGTCTCAGGATACTGGAAGACATACTTTAATGAGAAAAGGCCCTCCTTTGTAGATTCTGCATGCTGATGATAATTACATTATAATAGATTGCATTTTAGAGGAAAGGATGAAACAACGGGTAAAAATTGCAATGATCAGGAGAATCAGGAAGCATGAGCATAATGGAATTATTCTAAAAATGAGTTTTAATTCAATTAGGCTTCTCTTAACTCGACTGCAGAGGAACACTAATGACTATAAAATCATAGGAAAGCTGAAACCCATTGTTGTAACGATGTTGAGATTGAAATAGAGATATTTTAATGAATCACATGACATCTAAGTAATGACTACAGTCTATATGTATAAAGTAAAAAACTAATATAGAAATTTGATTTAGTTCATTTTGAAAATGAAAAAAGTGCCATTGCTTGTGAATAAATGTTATTCCTTGAAATGTCATCTAATAGAAGAATTATGATGAAAGATTTTGGAGCCCAGCCTCATGGTAAATGTACCCTTATCTCCAAATAAGATCTGCACATATTCCAGATCTCTTGACAATTTTCTTTTCCCCCAAAAGAAGGAAAAATACTGATTGAAAAAAAATATCATATCTGAAGTATGTGTAAATGAAAATATACTCTTAGTTTTATGTTATTGGGTTTTTAATAAGAAAGCTATATATGATTTTCTGTAATTTCATCTTACTCATATATACAGAAATAATGATTTTTGTCCTCCAGGAAAAAATTCTGATTGTTGTATCTACTTTTGATCTAACATGTCTAAAAATTTTTTACATCCAACTTAGAGGATTAGATATAATAAATTAATTGTGTATATAAATAAAATGCTATTGAAAGCCCAATATTCAAATCTCTAAATAGATATTACTATTTATATTAATAAATAATGTATTTGTTAATATTAATTAATAATTAAATATTGATAAATAATATGTTACTATTTATATTATTAATATAAATCCTCATGTGTTTTATTTGTTGCTATAATATTTTAGAAGTGGAATAGGAGACATCAAGAAAAAATGATCTAATAAATGGGATATGGAAAAGGGGTCAGGAAGACCTAGAATACATGTAGTTTGGGAAAGTAATCTTTTTATTAAAGCAATGGACCAAATGACCAAATGATACTAGTTAAGTCTGTATGAATGCAGAAAACACCATGCAACTAAATATGAAAATGAGTTTCCCATTTTGTGTTTTAAGCTTTTATTATATAAAATGCTTTGGCACTTTTAATAGCAATAATGAATATAAGATTCATATAGCTTAATAAAAGGGAGCTCTGTAGAAAGGTTAATATAAGGGATTGTGAACCAAAAGTTAGCTTACTAAGTAAAGCAAAGTATGATGTGTTCCGTGGTCTTCAGAAGTAGTTCTGCTTCATTGGACATGAAGTAGGCTATGGTACTCATATGTTTGAGTGAAAACATACAGGGAAAAAAAAAAGAAAAGGAAACTGAACATTTCTGCATGCATCATGGTCCCCAGGAGACCTCAGCAAGGGAATGTGGAGGAAGCTGTGAATTTTTAGAAAAGATCTGAATGTTTCTTTACAGTCATTTTATTTTTTTTTCATTTCAAAATAAATTTAATTGAAAATCTAAAGTTATCTGGAGAAATTTCAGTGGATAACCTTCACTAAATTATAAAATAGTAAAACAAATCCAGATTACACAAGACCATGCAAAGTGTACTCATTGAATAAAAATCACAATGTCATAAAGACTTCCTAACTCCACAAATGATGTGTCCTCCAAAGAAAAAAAGAAATTTGATAATAGCAAAGGCTGTATTCTTATAGAAACCTTAATATGGAAAACCAAAATGCATTAATCCCATTAATTATCCTTATTAAACTTCCTAAATGCTTTTACTACAGTGGAAAATGTATAGCACAACCAGATTGGATTCAATGATAAACAGGAGGGAAAAAAGAGCTTTTCTATCCCAAAACTTCTGAGTTCAGGTTCTACTGGGAAACCCTAGATACTTACATGAAGCATTAAATGTAACCCACAGTCTTCAATGATATTTAGCATAATTAGATAGAATATTTCCATATAATATGACAATTTCTAGCATACAAAATAAATACTAAGTGCTGACTATTATTATGCTTATTGAAAAACATACTGGGATTTCTTCTATAGATTATCCAGGTTTATTAAACAATTAAATGATTATTGTAAAGATAAATATTGATTGTAAATTTAATAAGGTTTATAGTCACCATAAAAAAATCTTAGATGATGCTAGTGCTGTTTTATATAGATCTATGTTAAATGAAATAGAAAGATCTTCAGTTAGTAGAGGACTATTCTATAAGTTGGGGTCCTGAAGCAGAGGAATTACAAATTATCCATCTTTCTCTGTTTCCTGACTTTGTATGCTATATGATTAGCAGCTAATTAATCACTTTATTCCTTCACTTACCTGCCATGATGGACTGTACCATAGAACAGTGAACAAAAATCAACCCTCTCTTTCTTCTATTTTCTTTTTTATTAGAAATTTTCTTTATTTACATTTCAAATATTATCCTTTTTCCTCATTTCCCCTCAAAAAGCCCCTTATAACATCTCCTCTCCCCCTGCTCCTTAACCCACTCACTTCTGCATCCCTGTCCTGGCATTACCCTACACTGAGGCAACTAGCCTTCAAAGAACTAAGGGCCTCTCCTTTCATTGATACACAACAGGAAATTTTCCTCTGTGCCCATGTGCTCAAGGCTCTTCCCCACTTTCTTTTTTATTAGTTTCAGCATTTCTGCCTTTTTGTAGCAGTCCTTGATGCACTTGAACTTGAGCTTTGTACAAGGAGATAAGAAAGGATTGATTTGCATTCTTCTGCATGATAACTGCCAGTTAAACCAGCACCATTTGTTGAAAATGCTGTCTTTTTTCCACTGGATGCTTTTAGCTCCTTTGGCAGAGATCAAGTGACTATAGGTGTGTGAGTTGATTTCTGGGTCTTCAATTTTATTCCATTGATCCACCTGCCTGTCATTGTACCAACACCATGCAGTTTTTATGACATTGCTCTCTAGTATAGCTATAGGTCAGGGATGGTGATTCTGACAGAAGTTTTTTATTGTTGAAAATAGTTTTTGATATCTTGGATTTTTGTTATTCCAGAATTTGCTCTTTTATAATCCTATGAAGAATTGAGTTGGAATTTTGATGGTAATTGCATGGAATCTGTACATTGCTTTCAGCAAGATTGCCAGTATTTACTATATTCATTCTGCCAGTCCATGAGCATGCAAGATCTTTTCATTATCTGAGATCTTCGATTCTTTTTTTTATTCCGAGACCTGAAGTTCTTGTCATATAGATCTTTCACTTGCTCAGAATCACACCAAGATATTTTATATTATTTGTAACTATTGTGAAGGGTGTCATTTCCCTTATTTCTTTCTCAGCCTGTTTATCCCTTGAGTAGGGAAAGGTCACTGATTTGTTTGAATTAATTTTATATTGAGCCACTTTGCTGAAATTGTTTCACAGGTTTAATAGTTCTCTGGTGGAATTTTTTGGGAACATTTAAGTATACACTCATATCATCTGCAGATATTGATATTGTGACTTTTTCCTGTCCAATTTGTATCCCTTTGAACTCCTTTTGTTGTCTAATTCCTCTGGCTAGAACTTTGAGTATTATATTGAATAAGTATGGAGAGAGCCTAGGCAGCCTTGTCTAGTCCCTGCTTTTATTGGGATTGTTTCCAGTTTCTCTCCATTTAGTTTGATGTTGGATACTGGTTTGCTGTGTGTTGCTTCTACTGTGTTTAGGTATGGGCCTTGAATTCTTGATCTTTCCAAGACATTTATGATGAAGGGGTGTTGGGTTTTTGTCTAATGCTTTCTCAGCATGTTGCTTTCATCGGGGTATACTATTATAACAGTAGGAATAGTAACTAAAACATTTGATACAGTTTTGTTCTCAGATATCAGTGAAGTATCACCTTTACCTTAAGTAAATCATGACATGTTTAAAACATTGAATGTTCTCTCTGAAATCATAGACATATGGAATGGCTTCCATAAAATGCTTGAAAGATCATTCAAGTTAGAGATTGAACTACGATAATACGATCTGGGTTGAAGCTCTTAAATAGTATAAATTACTATGACATAAAAATAACCTACACTTTTATAAAATGAGGAAGGAGGGACCATTTTATGTAGTATAAAGTTAACTTTTACTGCATATTTTAAGTTTATGTTCATTTTAAAAGAGAAAAGAAGAGGTTTTTTCCTCTACTTTTTTCATTTTTTTTATATTAAGTTTGTTAAAGTTTATTCTATCAGCCAGATACTGTGGTTAGCCAACTTCTTTTCTTCTTTTATTTTTATCTTATTTTTTATTGGTTATTTTATTTGTTTACATTTCAAATGTTGTCTCCTTTTCCTGTTTCTCCTCTGTAAACTCCCCTATCTCATTCCCACTTCCCCTGCCTCTATGAGGGTGCCAAGCCACTACTGCCTCACCACACTGGCATTCCCCTAAACTGCGCATCAAGTTTTCACAGGACAAATGGGTCCCCACCAATTGGTGCCAGATAAGGCCATCTTCTGCTACATATGCAGCTGGAATCCTAGGTCACTCCCTGTGTATTCTTTGATTGGTGGTTTAGTCCCTGGGAGCTCTCAGGGGTCTGGTTGGTTGATATTGTTCTACAAATAGGGTTGCAAAGGCATTCAGCTCACTCAGTCCCTTCCCTAACTCCTTCCTTGAGATTCCAGTGCTCAGTCCAATGATTGGCTGCAAGCATCAGCATCTGTATTGGTCAGTCTCTGGCAGAGCCCCTTAGGGCACAGCTATACTGGACTCTGGCTAGCAAGCACTTCTTGGCATCAGCAATAGTGTCTGGGATTGGTGTTTCCTTATGGAAAGGATCCCCAGGTGAGGTAGTCTCTGGATGGCCTTTCCTTCAGCCTCTGCTTCACCCCTTGTACTTATATTTCCTTTTAGACAGGAGCAATTCTGGGTTAATATTTTTAAGAAGGGTGGGTGGCCCCATCCCTCAAACACTAGATGTGGTCTCTATAGGTTCTTACTCCCCTTTGTTGGGCATTTTAGTTAATGTCCTGATGAGTCTTGGGAGCCTCTTGCTTTCCTAACATCTGCAACTTTGTGTTAGCTACCCCTAGTTCCCCACCCCCTATTCCTATACACCTCTCTCCAATTTCTTGACCATCTCCCCATTTCCTCCCATACATGGTCCTGCCCCCTTTTCTCTCCCCTTTCTCTCTCCCTCCCAAATACCTCCCTCCCTCCCTCTACCTACCATGGTTATCTTGTATCTCCTACTAAATAGCATTAAAGCATCCATACTTGATCTTCCTTCTTCTTGAGCTTCATATGGTCTATAGGTTGTATCATGAATATTGTCAGCTTTTTGCCTAATATCCACTTATGAGTGTGTACATACCATGTATGTTCTTTTGTGACTGGGTTACCTTACTCAGGATGCTATTTTCTTGTTTCATCCATTTGCCTGTGAATTTTATGAAGTCATTGTTTTTAATAGCCGGTAGTACTCCATTATGTATATATACCACATTTTCTGTATCTATTACTCTGTTCCGGGACATCTGTGTTGTTTCCAGCTTCAGGTTCCTATAAATAAGTCTGCTTAGAACATAATGGAGTATGTGTCTTTATTACATATTGGAGCATCTACTGGATATATACCCAGGAGTGGTATAGATGGGTCCTCAGGTAGTACTATGTCTAATTTTCTTAGGAACCGCCAAACTGATTTCCAGAGTAGTTGTACCAGCTTGCAATCCCACCAGCCATGGAGGAGTGTTCCTCTTTCTCCATATCCTCCCCAGAATCTGCTGCCCCCTAAGTTTTTGATCTTAGCCATTCTGACAGGTGTGAGGAAGAATCTTAAGGTTGTTCTGATTTGCATTTCCTTGATAACTAAGGATGTTGACCATTTTTAGGTGCTTCTCATCCTTTTGAGATTCCTTAGTTGATAATTCTTTGTTTAGCTCTGTATCCCAATTTTATAGAAGCCCACATGCTGCATCTTTCCCTACCCCCTGCCTGAATCTCTAGCTGATCATGCAGATATCCCACTTTTAAATTTCCCCAACTCATTCTGTTCTAGCAGACCCCCAATCCAGTATCCACTCCCATCAGGAAAGTCTGCCAGAGAATCAAGTAGGACAGGAGCATAGCAAGTAGGCCAAGCTTTAGCTCTTCCCATTTCTCTCCTCCAAATTCAATTCCCTAATCTCATCCCCAACTTTCTATCAAACTTATTTTTCAGTTCCCTCCTCACTCTCTGTCCTATTCCCAGGAGACAAAGTACATCCTGGTGGGACCATCTACTTTACTTCCTCCTGAGAAACGTGAGGTCATCTCACATATGTATTCCTAAGCATCAGACCCCAATACCTAGGATTACATTTTCCTGGAATTCTTAGGGGCTATACCTACTAAAATACTAGAAGTATTTTACACCAAGCAACTCAGAGCCACCAAACCCTCCTAATAACCAGAGAAGACAAGAGAAACCAAGGAACAAAACACCCATCCAAGACAAGACCAATATGTACAATATCAATCACCCCCAATTCAAGTGCTTAGATACCAAGATAAAATCACAATCAATAACAGCCAAGACACTATGGCCCTACCAGAGCACAGAAAAGCTGCCACAGTTGATCCTTAGAATGGCAGCCTAGCTAAAGCACACTACAAATACTTGAAATCACCTTTGCATATTTTATAGAAGTACTTAAAGAGGAAATGAGTAAATCCTTTAAAGAAATCCATGAAAACTCAATGGATGAAAATGGAAGAAAGTTGTGGGCCTATGATCCGGAGGCTTTCCTCAGAGATCTCCGGCCCAGCTGGGGTGCAAGTCTTCCCATAGAGGGAAGAGGGTGCAAGCAGTGAGGGGAAGTTGTTTCTACCACTCCTGCTGCTGCCAGCAATAAAATGATTTTCAGTGATATTCAGTGACTTGCTGATTGATCTTTAAAGATTCTTCTTCCTATAGTAGATGGGAACACAGAGACCCACAGCCAGGGAGAATGTGCAGAATGAGAGACCTTAAAATATGTATTCCTAAATGGGATGTCTACATAAAGTTCTTCCCTTCTGATCTCAGCAAATCCTCTTAAGAGAAGGCATAAAAGTTTAGGAGACAAAGATGACAGAAGTCACTAAAAACAATGGCCCCTGGGGAGGGGGAGGAATTAATTTACATATGAACTCCCAGAACTGAAAGGAAATGTTCACATATTTCTCATCCTTAAGCCAGAAGCAATATCCAACTGATGAACACTTGCAAATGAAAATTTCGTTTTTCCAAGGTGGTTGCACTAGGGAAATCAACTATTCTTAAGAGCAGGTTGAATCTGTAGCAGTAAATGGCAAACAGAAAATGAATGCAACAGTATCTAGAAGGTTCCTTCCTCTCATAATACTCTATTTTGCTTTTAAACATCCTATCTTATTTTAATATGTAAGGTATATAAAATATATGTAATATAAATACTGCTGTCCAGCATGTATAGTGTTTCTCATGACTTTTCATGAGTTCATTTTATTATTGGACTTATTATTACTTATCTTTTTGTTTTATTCCAATGTGATTTATTTCATTGTATATTATTTATATCCCTTAGAAGCCTGTTTGTTTTCTTTCTTTCTTTCTTTCTTTTTAATAATCAACACATCTTACCACAAAAGGCTATATTCAACAAAATTGGAATATCTAGATGAAATTTCTGATTTTCTAGAGAGATGCCATGTACCAAAACTAAATCAAGAACAGGTAAATTATTTGATCATGGCCATAACCCCTAAGGAAATAGAAGCAGTCAACAATATTCTCCCAAACAAAACAAGCCCAGAGCTAGATGGTTTTACTACAGAATTTTACCAGAACTTCAAAGAAGAACTAATCTAGTACCCCTTAAACTATTCTATAAAATAGAAACAGAAGAAACACTACATAATTCATTCTATAAAGCCACAGATACTCTGATACCTCAACCACACAAAGACCCAACAAAAAAGAACTTCACACAAATTTTGCAATTTTGATTGATGCAAAAATAATCAATAAAATTCTTGCAAACGAATCTAAGAATACATCAAAACCATCATTCACCATGATCACATGCATGCAGAAATCATACAAATATATGATTTCATTAATGTAATCCACTATATATGGATTTCTTTTATGACACTAGTTATTCAGTTTACCTCTCATTTTAAATATAGTATATTGTCTTTCCCAATTTTGTACTCAAATATGATTTCAAAATTAGTCTTAATTCTGAACTTGGGGGCCATGAATTTTGGGGAATAACTACCAAATGCACTGTAGTTTTCAGTTTGTGACTTATAAGAATAGAAGAAATTAACAATAACATATTGTGCATTATTTGATAAATTAAAAAGTAATTTGATGTATGGAACATTAGAATGCAGAATATGTTTTTAAGTAAATAATAATTTGATATTTATTCTTTACATATAATATTAAATATTGTGAGTCAAATAAATGTGAAATTCTGAACTAATGGATAAACTTTAGCTTGAGTACACCAGAAAGAAAAAATTAAGTATCTAAGAGATATATAAAATTACTTTATGAGTACTGGTAAATAAAATACGATACCTTTCTACCTGGTCCTTTTTGCTGAGGCAGACTGCTAGGTCATTTCCTCCCCTGAAAAAACTATGTCCTCAGCAATCCCAGAAGATACTCTGCACTCAGAGCAGTAGGTAAGAAACCTGCCCTCCCTGAGGTCCCAGAGATGTGGCTGGGAGCCCAGTGGTCTCCGGCAGGACCCATCAGCACTAAACCCCCAATCCTGACCTTACACTGAATTTGGCTTCTCTTCCACCTGGTCCTTTCTGCTGGGGCAGACTGTTAGCTAGTCTGTTCTCCTGAAGACATAAATCCTGAGCCATCCCTGAACATCCATTGTACTCAGAGCAGTTGGGTAACTGACACAACATCCTGAGGTATCCCAGGAGATCTGCTGCACACAGGACATCTACTGAGCAACTGTTCTCCAGCTTGTCTGCTCCCCTGAAGACACCACATCTTGAAGGCATCACAGGAGCTCCTCTGTACACAGGGCAACTGAGCAACAGACAACACAGTGTGAAGAAACTCGCTGGGGCTCTGTGGCATGCAGTGCAACTGACTCAACAGACTGAAAGCCTCATGGGAGTTCTGCTTCACACAGAGGAACAGAAACCACAATCTCATAGGAACCCCTGGAGAATATCTTCACACATTTTAAAAGCTTGACTGCTCCTCCAAAGACACAGCAATCTGAAAGCATGCAAGGAGATTTATTGTAGCCAGTGCAACAGATGAGCAGCTCTGTTGCCCCTCTGAAGAGCCCACAGATAGAAGGCCCTACAGGTAGTCTATTATAGCCAGCACCACAGGCCTACTTGGAAAATCCAGGGTCAGATTCACCTGGAACAGCAAACACGTGGGATAGCCAGATGGTGAGAGACAATTGAAGACTATAAGCAACAGAAGCCAATATCAACAACAGAATACAAGAGATAGACAAGAGAATCTCAGGTGTAGAAGATAGCAAAAAGAGACTGACACAACTGTCAAAGAAATTTCAAAATGCAAAAAATTCCTAATGCAAACTATCCAAGAATTTCAGGAGACAAAGTAAAGACCAAATTTAAGAATAATAAGAATAAAGGATAACAAAAATTCACAGCTCAAAGGACATGAAAATATCTTCAACAAAATCATGGAAGAAAACTTCCCCAACCTAATAAAAGAAATGGCCATAAAGGTACAAATAGCTTGTAGAACACTAAATAAATTAGACCAGAAAAGATCATTTCTTGTCACATAATAATAAAAACACTAAATGCACAGAACAAGGGAAGAATAATAAAAGCTGCAAGAGAAAAGGGCCAAGTTATATACAAAGGTAGACCTATCAAAATTACACCAGAATTCTCAAGAGAGACTATGAAAGCCAGAAGAGCATGGTCAGAGGTCATGCCAACTCTAAGAGAAGACAATTGCCAATCCAGGCTATTATACTAAGCAAACCTCTCAATCAACATAGATGGAGAAACCAAAATATTCTAGGACAAACCAAATTCAAACAGTATCTATCTACAAGCTCAGCCCTACACAGGATCCTAGAAGGAAAACTCCAATACAAGGAAGATACATTCACTAAAGAAAAGACAAAATATTAAACACCTCACAAAAAGCAAAAAGGAGAGAAGCAGTAGCACATAAAGCCACTTACAAAATCAATCATATTAGGAAACAAAAGTCATCTGTCTTTAATATCTGTTGTTATTAATGGACTCAACTCACCTATAAAAAGATATAAGCTAACAGCCTGGATACACAAGCAAGATTCAGCATTCTGCTTCATAGAAGAAACACACTTTAATAACAAAGATAGACACTGACACAGAGTAAAGGGATAGAAAAAGGATTTCAAAGCAAATGGTCCCAGGAAGCAAGCTGGAGTTGCCATTCTAATACCCAATAAAACAGACTTTCAACCAAAAGTTATCAACTGTGATGAGTAATGATACCTCAAATACATCAAAGAAAAAATCTAATAAGAGAAAGTCTCAATTATGAACATCTTTGCTTCAAATGCAGGGCACTCACATTCATAAAAGAAACTTTAATAAAGCTCAAAACATAGATTGAACCCCACACAGTAAGAGTGAGAGCCTTCAACACCCCACTCTCACCAATAGAAAGGTCATTGAAACAGAAGCTAAACAGAGACAGAGTGAAACTAATAGAGGTTATGAACTAAATGGACTTAACAGATATCTACAGAACATTTCATGCTAAAACAAAAGAAGACACTGCCTTCTCAGCACCTCATGGGGCCTTCTACAAAATTGGTAATATATTTGGTCACAAAACAACCCTCAACTGATAAAGGAACATTTAAATAATCCCAAGCACCCTATCAGATCACTATAGTCAACGGCTGGTCTTCAATAACAGCGAAAACCCACATATAGGTGGAAAGTGAATAACTCTATACTCAATGATAACATGGTCAGGGAAGAAAAGAAAAGAGAGAGATTAGAAACTTCCTGGAATTTAATAAAAAAAAATTTGACACATCATACCCAAACTTATGGGACACAATAAAAGAAATGCTAAGAGGAAAATCCATACCAATAAGTGACCTGGTAAAGAAACTGGAGAGATCTTACCCTAGCAACTAACAGCACACCTGAGAACTCTAAAACAAAAAGAAGGAAACATACCCAAGAGGAGTAGACAGTAGGGAATTGTCAAACACAGGGTTTAAATCAACGAAATAAAAACAGAACAATAAATGAATCAATAAAACCAAAATGTGGGTCTTCGAGAGAATCAACAAGATAGATAAACCCCTAGCCAAACTAATTAAAGGGCCAGGAGGCAGTATCCAAATTGGCAAAATCAGAAAAGAAAAAGGAGACATAACAACAGAAATGGAGGAAATTCAAATAGTCATCAGATCCTATTATACAAGCCTATACTCAACAAAACTGGAAAATCTAGATGAAATGGATGGTTTTATAGACAGATACCACATACCAAAGTTAAATCAAGAGCAAGTAAACTATCTAAACGGGCCCATATCACACAAAGAAAGGAGGTCATTAGAAACCTCCAAGCCAGAAAAAGCCCAGGACCAGATGGACTTAGTGCACAATTCTACCAGACCTTTAAAGAAGACCTGGTACCAATATTCCTGAAACTATTCTATAAAATACAAACAGAACACTACCAAGCTCAATTCTATGAAGCCAGATTTACTCTAATACCTAAACCACATAAAGATCCAACCAAAGAGAGAACTTCAGACTAATCTTTCTTATAAATATCTATGCAAAAATACTCAATACAATTCTTGCAAATTAAATCCAAGAACACATCAAACTATCATTCACCACAATCAAGTAGGATTCATCCCAGGAATACAAAGTTGGTTGGTTCAATATATGAAAATCCATTAATGTAATCCGCTATATAAATAAACTCAAAGAAAAAAAATCAAATGATCATCTCCTTAGATGCAGAAAAAGCATTTGACAAAAACATCACTCCTTCATGTTAAAAGTATTAGAGAGATCAGGAATTCAAGGCCAATACCTAAACATAATAAAAACAATTCACTGCAAACCAACAGTAAATATCAAATTAAATGGAGATACACTTGAAGCAATTCCACTAAAATCTGGGACAAACAACAATGTTCATTTTCCTTATATCTACTGAATATAGTACTTGAAGTGCTAGCTAGGACAAGAATACAACAAAAAGCAATCAAATGGATGCAAGTTGGCAAAGAAGAAATAAAGGTATCAATATTTGCAGATTATATGATAATAGATATAAATGACCTCAGAAATTTTACCAGAGAATTCTATTCCAGCTGATAAACAACTTCGGCAAAGTGGCCAGATATAAAATTAACTCAAATAAATAAGTAGCCTCCTTTACACAAATGATAAACAGGCTCAGAAAGAAATTAGTAAAACAACTCCCTTCACAATAGCCACATAATGTAACATATTTTGAAGTAACTCTAACCAAACAAAAGTCTCTCAAGAAAGGAATCAAAGAAGATCTCAGAAAATGGAGAAATCTCCCATGCTCATGGATTGGCAGAATTAACATAGAAAAAATGGCCATCCTACTAAAGGCAATCTACACAATTCAATGCAGTCCCCATCAAAATCCCAACTAAATTCTTCAAAGATATCAAAATAGCAATTCTCAAATTCTCCTGGAAAGGTAAAAAACCAAGAATAGTGAAAACATTTCTTAACAATAAAAGAATTGCTGGGGAATCACCATCCATGACCACAATCTTTACTAGAGAGGACTAGTGATTAAAACAAAACAAACAAACAAAGAATCAAACAAAAAACGCTGCATGGTATTGATACAGAGAAAAATACCTTGATCAATGAAATAGAACTGAAGACCAAGAAATAAAACCACACACTTATGGACACTTGATATTTGACAAAGATGCCAAAAAGATTTGATTGGAAAAATCAAATGAAAGCATCTTAAATAAATGGTGTTGGTCTAGGACCTCAACATAAAACCAGATACACTTAGACTTCTGTTAGACTACATCTAACAGAAGAGAAAGTGGGAATGAGCCTTGAACTCATTGGCACAGGAAAAGTTTCCTAAACAAAACACCAATGGCTCATGCTCTAAGACCAAGAATTGATAAATGGGACCTCATGAAGTTGGAAATGCAAAGGACACTGTCAATAGGACAAAATGGCAACAAACTGATTGGGAAATGATGTTTACCAATTCTTCATCTGATAGAGGGCTAATATCCAATATATACAAAGAAATCAAGAAGTTAGACCCCAGAATCAAATAATGTTATTAAAAAATGGGGCACAGAGCTAAACCTAGAATTAACAACAGAGGAATCTTGAATGGGTGATAAGTAAAGAAATGTTCAAAGTCCTTAGTGATCAGAGAATACAAAGAAAAACAACACTGAGATTCTACCAAACACCCGTCAGAATGGTTAATATGAAAACCTCAGATGACAACACATGTTGATGGATGTGGAAGAAGAGGAACACTCTTCCATTGCTGGTGGGATTGCAAACTGGTACAATTACTCTGTAAATCAATCCGAAGGTTCCTCAGAAAATTGCAAATAGAGCTACCTGAAGACCCAGCTATAACACTCTTGGGAATATATACAAAAGAGGCCATGCCACAGGGGCACATGTTCCACTATGTTTAAAGCAGCCTTATTTGTGATAGTCAGAAGCTGAAAAAACACCCAGATGTCCCCTGACAAAGGAATGGATACAAAAAATGTAGTTTATTTACATAATGGAATACTACTCAGCTATTAAGACTGAGAACATCTTGAGTTTTGCAGGCAAATGGATGGAAGTAGAAAATATGATTCTGAGTGAGGTAACTCAGACTCAAAAGGACATGTACTCACTAATAAGTAGATATTAGCCAAAAGGAAAAAAAGGACAGAATACCTAAGATACAGTCCACAGAATTCAAACAGGTCAACAAGCTTTGGGGCTCCTCTGAGAATACCTCAGTCCTACTACAGAGGGAGAAGAAAACAATCACAAGAGGGGAGGGAGGGAGGGATTTGAGAGGGAAAGTGGACTGGGCAGGGAGGAAGAGGGGAACCTGATCTTTTAATGGTGAGGGAAAACAACTGATGCCTTGAGGGCCACCAGAGAGAATGGAATAAGGCAACCTCAAGAAGTAAGAGGTTGGGGGCCCCCTCTGGAATGCATCAGAGACATGGGAGGTGACAGAATCTCAGGACTCAAAGGAAGGGACCTTAGATGAAATGTCCTACAGTGTGGAGGGGAAACTTATGGAACCCACCTCCAGCAGAAAGACAGAACATCGATTGAGGGATGGGATTGCCATCCCACAGTCAAAACTCTGACCCATAGTTGTTCCTATCTGGAAGAACTGCAGGGATGGAAATGGAGACAGGTCTGAGAAAAAGAAGTTCCATCGACAGGCCCAAAGTAGGATCCAGCTCAAGGAAAGTCCCAAGGCCTTATACTATTTCTAAGGCTATGTAGTGCTCATAAAAATGGACCTATCCTGACTGCCCACCAAAAGACACAACAAGCAGCTGAAAGTGTCAGATGCATATATTTGCACCCATCCAATGGACAGAAGCTGCTGACCCCTGTGGTTGAATTAGGGAAAATCTGGAAGAAGCTGAGGAGGAAGGTGACCCTGCAGGAGGACCAACACCCTCAATTAAACTCTACCCACAGATTTCTCAAACACTTGACCACCAGCCAGGTAGCATATACACCAGCTGATATGAGGCAACCAACACATAAAGAGCAGAAGACTTCCAGGTCTGGATTTAGTCAGAGAAGGTGCACCTAACATTCAAGGGACTGCAGGCTCCAGGGAGTTTAGAGGTCTGGGGTTGGGACATCCTCATGAAGACATGTGGGCAGAGAGGATATGGAACATTAGGAGGGTAGACCAGGAAGGGAATTAAATCTTGAGTGAAATAAGTAAGTAAGTAAGTAAATAAATAAATAAATAAAGTTAAATAAATTAAAAAAAATAAAACTTGATCAGGTAGCCTTGAAACAATTTTGGGATTTGCATTCTTTGAGGAAGTCATTTCTAATTGAATTAAAAGATGACTAAAAATTAACTAATTACAGAAAGCTTATCTAAACTTCTGTTTTATTTTCTGAACAATACATAGTATAATAACCAACAATTGCAATTTTCTAAAAGGCAGGTTAATTACTCTTTCCATTGTTCACTTTGCAGTAAAAGCTCATATCCCTAAAAGTGATGCAGGTGTATTACCCTGTGCATAGGCCCATAATCCCACTTTACTTTTACTTTCATATTTGAGATGTTATATGAAATGATGGCAAATATTCATTTAGAAAGGCTTGATTTTAGCCACACTTTCTGGATTTCTGAACTCTTCTTATTTGTGGGGTTTTTTGTGCATAAATGATGCCCTATAAGTAGATGACATTCAGAATTTTATGTCCTTATTAGAAATAGAAAACTATGTTCTGTGACATGTGTGTATTTGACATAAATGTAAGAAATCTTCATTTAAATAGTAAATATTTGTATGTATACATACCTAGTCGATGGAATAAGTATATAGTGTTTTTATATCATATATATATGCATGCATGACTTTTAGCAATGTTATATAGTAGGAATTTCCCATCACATTAGCACCTCTACATTTTTCATTTTTTCTCATCTCTCCTTTAACATTTCTAGTGATTAGTGGAAAACATGAATGCTCTCTACATATGCAGCTTTATAAGCTTGCTTTCTAAAATACAAGAAGGGAATTAAACCAGAAGTTTTAATGGCCATAAGATGAAGGTTAATTACTCAAATTAAAAACAAGTCAAAATATCTGAGTGAAATTGTCCCAAATGTAATCATGTGTATTTCCTGATAAAATGGATGATTTATTTCTTATGTATAAGTTGTTGTATAAGTCAGGGTTTTCTAGAGTCAAAGAATGTATGGGTAGTTTCTGTATAATAAGGGAATTTGTTGATGACTTAAAATCTTTAGTCCAACTTCTCAGCAATGGTCAGCCGCAGCTGGGAATGGAAGTCTAAGGATCTAGCAGTTGCTCAGTCCCCCAAGGCATGCAGGTGAAGAAGAAGAAGAAGAAGAAGAAGAAGAAGAAGAAGAAGAAGAAGAAGAAGAAGAAGAAGAAGAAGAAGAAGAAGAAGAAGAAGAAGAAGAAGAAGAAGAAGAAGAAGAAGAAAAAGAAGAAGAAGAAGAAGAAGAAGAAGAAGAAGAAGAAGAAAGAGAGAGAGAGAGAGAGAGAGAGAGAGAGAGAGAGAGAGAGAGAGAGAGAGAGAGAGAGAGAGAGTCAATCTTCCTTCTTCCAATGTCCTTATATAGGTCTCCAGGAGAAGGTTTGGCCCAGATTAAAGGCATGTGCTACCACACCTTTAATCCCAGATGACCTTGAACTTGGAGGTCTTTCTCTCTTAATCTTCTGGAATTCATAGCCACTATGCCTCAAGATCTCCACACAAAGATCCAGGTCAGAAACTTGTATCTCTCAGCCTCCAGATTAGGATCACAGGTGAGCCTTCCAATTCTGAATTGTAGTTCATTCCAGATATAGTCAAGTTGATAACCAGGAATAGCCACTACAGTTGTTGTCTATATATCCTAGGAACCAAGGGATGAAAAGAAATAATTAGTGAATAAGCCTCAGTCACAAACAAATATGCTCATAAGGGACAAAAAGCTTAAAGGAGCAAGGAAGTAATTAAATTAAATGTGGTGTAATTAAATCAAAGCTAATCATATTCATCTCTACAGTACCAGATAAAATCTTCCAATAGTTAGAAGTTGTTTATAGTTTTTGTGGCTTCATATCAATTAGTCAACTGGAGTCCAATTCCAATAATATTAAACCCTAACACGTATTTAAAAGGCTCTAGGAGCTCCCCTGTGAGAAAATTGGAGAGGTTTGCGTATGTCAAATAGGGAATGATATTTATTATTCTGGTGAATTCAAGATGGTTTGAGTATTCAGCACTGAGAACATATTTATAAAACAGTTACAGAATGAGAGAGATGGCTCAGCAGGTAAGAGCATTCTATATACAAACAGGAGGGCTTGAATTAACATTCTCAAATACCACCATGATGTAGTATATGTGCATACTTCTACAAGCATCCTGCTGGAGGATGTAGGGAGGAGACAGGAGAGATTGGTAGATAGCTGGGGCTTCCTTGCTGTCAGCATAACTTCAAACACAATGTGATCCATTCCTCCAAGAAATACAGCAGACAATGATAAGGCAGAGTACTCTATGTCCTCCTTTGGCCTCACTCATATTCCTGGAGTGGCCTATATTCACATGCACATGTGTAAACCAAACACATACATATGCACACACGCACACATACAAACACAACACAACACACAAACACACAGAACTCCTTTTATACTAATATGTTTTTACTGTTTGATAATTTTATAGCCAATCAAATGTCTAGTTTTCCCTCCCAACTACATGTGATCTACTTTATAACCTCATTGAGTTCACTTAGTGCAGATTTCATAAACATATGCTTGAACATGGACAGATAGTTATCAGAGGTCACAACGCTGAAGAAAAATTACTCTCCCCCCTCGCTCTCATCCAGTATCTAATATTAATTACACGTCTTCTAAGGCTGACACTTCACAAGTGTCTAACCTATGCAAATAGGTATTTTGGTTGGCTGAATCTTGTGCAGCTCTAGTTTATGCAGATATAGATACTGAATCCACAAGGGCAATGGCCCTGACATGTTATGCAAATACAATGTACTGCAGTCATATATAACCTCTGGATCTTAACATTTTTTTTCCTGCCTTTTCTTTGATTGTGATCTCTAAGCACTAGGGAAATGATATCCCATTTAAAAGATATTCCATTTACAAATGAGCATGCCACAGTATCTTATGATACACATATTGATCAATTTAGGGATCTTTGTTTTAATCACCATCTATTACCAAAACAAAACAAAACAAAAACAAACAAAAAAAAGAGCTTACTTCAATGAGAAGGATAGAAGACAAACTAATCCATGACCAGAAAAAATCTGGAAAGGAAAATGTGAATTAAGCTTACATATCACAGTCCATCATGATGTAAAGCAAATGTGTAAACCTGGAGGAAGGAATTATAACAGATACCCTGGAGAAACTCCAGTCATCTGGCTTGATTAACTAGCTTCATCATACAGCTCAGGAACAACTGTCTCAGGATGATGTTGCCAACAATGGGCTGGATCCTCACAATAAACCAACAATCAAGAAAATTTCCCACAGACATGAGTCTCTGACACTATGATGGAGACAGTTCTTTAAATAAGATTCTATTTCTTAGGTGATTCTAGTTTGTGTCAGTTTCACAAAATCTACCCATCCCATGTATTATGTTCCCACCTTAAAGTATCTATACACAATGGCCCATTTCCAACTTTATGGCTTTTGTATGTGTGTCAAGTTAAATATACAAAACATATTTGAAGCTAAGATACACAGAGGAGAGAAGGAATATAGCATTCACCTTTCTGAATCTGAATGACCACACTGAACATATTTTTCTACTTCTAGCCACTAATCTGCCAATTTCATATTACAGCCCTTTTATATTCTTGAGTAACATTATATATATATATATATATATATATGCATATATATGTATATCTATACATATATATATTCCATATTTTCCTTATTTCACCAGTTAAATAACATTTAGGTTGATTTTATATCCTACTATTGTAAGTGAATAGGGTAGCAACAAACATGGATGTTGAAATGTGTTTGCAAGATGTTAAATGTTTAAATGATCAGGAGTGATTATGGTGGGCCATAAGGTAGTTCTATAAGGTAGTTCTAGTTCAAGTTTTGGTGAATTTTGGGTTTTTTTTTTTTTTAGTTTTGCTTACTCATACACACACACACACACACACACACACAGTGAGTTCCAAAGTTATACTAATTCACACTACAAACATCAGTGTATAAGAGCACTCCTTTTCTCACACATGCACCTACATTTGTTACCATTTGTTTCTTAGGAAGGCATTCTGATTAGATTCTGATTGGTGTGAAATAGACTATAAGATCATTTTAATTTGCATGTTTCTGACACCTAGTGCTGTTGAAAATTTTATTGTGTTCACTAGTCATTTGAAATTTCTCTTTAAAGTACGTTATTTTTAAATCTACAGCCTGCCTTCTATTAAGGTGCATTTTTTCAGTTTTTTAAATTTATTTGAATTCTTTTTATATGCTAGATAATATTCTCTATTTTATGCCTATCAAAGGCTTTTTTTCAATTTTGTTGCAAAACTCTTTTAGTTTAATTTTATGTATGTGGGAATATTGTCACTGTCTTCAGACATACCAGAAGACAGCATTAGATGCCCATTAAGGATGGTTGTGAGCCACCATGTAGCTGCTGGGAATTGAACTCAGGACCACTGGGCCACCTCTAACTAGAGTACATTTTCTCTCTCTTGATACTGTAATACTTCATATTATGGGTATGTGTCTATACACTATACACTATGACAGTAAAAGACAAAGTTTATTCTAAGTTCCAAACACATTCATTCTGCACCGAACACTTTACTGTTGGCACCAGGCTCAAGAAGACAGTCATATGTATAATATTTTCTATTTTTCCTATGGCAGTTTATATTCTGGAACAACTAATTATGCAGAGCAGATCATGCTAAACTCAGGCAAAAGATAAATAATATGCATTGGCTTCTTAATATGTTACTGGGATTGTTCAGAGTTCTTGATAGATAAACTCACTTAATCCTTACCATAAAAAATATGAACTATATACTGACATCAGAGAAAAATAGATGTCAAAAAATAAGAGGTGGGAAAACACAAGCTATTTGTTTTTCTGACAAACCACTAATATTTCTTATATCCAGGCACATTAAAACATGCCATCGATTCACACATTACTTTGTGCCCTACTCCTCAGATCTTTAAAGGCCCTCATGATCATACCTCAGTTTTTTTTCCATATCAAATATTACTTTTACTTTTTTTGTTCCCATTAACACTTAAACATTATGAAAGCTTCTAGTATACAACAAAAATACAAATATAAGAATATGTTTATTTATCATCCTCTTTTATAAAGTTTTGGTTTTCTGCATAGTCTTGTATCTTCCTAGGATGGCCATTACCACTTTGCTGAAGTTGTTTATCAGCTGTAGGAGCTCTCTAGTGGAGTTTTTTGGGTCACTTAGGTAGACTATCATGTCGTCTGCAAATAATGATAGTTTGACTTCTTCCTTTCCAATTTGTATCCCTTTGACCTCCTTATGTTGTCGAATTGCCCGAGCTAGTACCTCAAGTACAATATTGAAAAGATAAGGAGAAAGGGGGCAGCCTTGTCTGGTCCCTGATTTCAGTGGGATTGCTTCAAGTTTCTCTCCATTTAGTTTGATGCTGGCTACCGGTTTGCTGTATATTGCTTTTACTATGTTTAGGTATGGGCCTTGAATTCCTGTTCTCTCCAAGACTTTAAGCATGAAAGGATGCTGAATTTTGTCAAATGCTTTTTCAGCATCCAATGAAATGACCATGTGGTTTTGTTCTTTGAGTTTGTTTATGTAGTGGATTGTATTGATGGATTTCCGTATATTGAACCAACCCTGCATTCCCGGTATAAAGCCTACTTGATCATGGTGGATGATTGTTTTGATGTGTTCTTGGATTCGGTTGGCAAGAATTTTATTGAGTATTTTTGCATCGATGTTCATAAGGGAAATTGGTCTGAAGTTCTCTTTCTTTGTTGGATCTTTGTGTGGCTTTGGTATCAGCGTAATTGTGGCTTCGTAGAAGGAATTGGGTAGTGTTCCTTCTGTTTCTATTTTGTGGAATAGTTTGAAGAGTATTGGTGTTAACTCTTCTTTGAAGGTCTGGTAGAATTCTGCACTGAAACCATCTGGTCCTGTGCTTTTTTTAGTTGGAAGACTTTCTATGACTCCTTCTATTTCTTTAGGCATTATGGGACTGTTTAGATGGTCTAGTTGGTCCTGATTTAATTTTGGTATTTGGTATCTGTCAAGGAAATTGTCCATTTCCTCCAGATTCTCCAGTTGTGTTGAGTACAGGCTCTTGTAGTAGGATCTGATGATTTTTTGGATTTCCTCAGTTTCCGTTGTTATATCTCCCTTTTCATTTCTAAGTTTGTTAATTTGGATACTTTCTCTGTGCCCTTTGGTCAGTCTGGCTAAGGGTTTATCTATCTTGTTGATTTTCTCAAAGAACCAGCTCCTGGTTTTGTTGATTTTTTGTATGGTTCTCTTTGTTTCTACTTGATTGATTTCGGCCCTGAGTTTGATGTTTCCTGCCTTCTACCCCTCCTGGGTGAAATAGCTTCTTTTTGTTCTAGGGCTTTCAGGTGTGTCATTAAGCTGGTAATGTATGCTCTCTCCATTTTCTTTTTGGAGGCACTCAGGGCTATGAGTTTTCCTCTTAGCACTGCTTTCATTGTGTCCCATAGATTTGGGTATGTTGTGTTTTCATTTTCATTGTGTTCTAAAAAGTCTTTAATTTCTTTCTTTATTTCTTCCTTGACCAAGGTATCATTAAGTAGAGTATTGTTCAGTTTCCACGTGTATGTGGGTTTTCTGTTGTTTTTGTTGCTATTGAAGACAACTTTTACTCCATAGTGATCAGATAGGAGGCATGGGATTAGTTCGATCTTCCTATATTTGTTGAGGTCTGTTTTGTGACCAATTATATGGTCGATTTTGGAGAAGGTACCATGAGGTGCTGAGAAAAAGGTATATTCTTTTGTTTTAGGATAGAATGTTCTATATATATATCTGTTAAATCTAATTGGTCCAAAGCTTCAATTAGTTTCATTATGTCCCTGTTTAGTTTCTGTTTTCCTGATCGGTCCATTGAGGAATGTGCAGTGTAATGCTTGTAAACCAAAATATCCAGGAAATCCAGGACACAATGAGAAGACCAAACCTAAGGATTATAGGCATAGATGAGAGTGAAGATTTACAACTTAAAGGGCCAGCAAATATCTTCAATAAAATTATGGAAGAAAACTTCCCTAACCTAAAGAGAGAGATGCCCATGAATATACAAGAAGCCTACAGAACTCCAAACAGACTGGACCAGAACAGAAATACTTCCCGTCACATAATAATCAAAACACAAAATGTTCTAAACAAAGAAAGAACACTAAAGGCAGTAAGAGAAAAAGGCCAAGTAACATATAAAGGAAGACCTATCAGAATCACAGCAGACTTTTCACCTGAGACTATGAAGGCTAGAAGGTCCTGGGCAGATCTCATGCAGACTCTAAGAGAACACAAATGCCAACCAAAACTACTATATCCAGCAAAACTCTCAATCACCATAGATGGAGAAACTAAGATATTTCATGACAAAACCAAGTTTACCCATATCTATCCACAAACCCAGTCCTACAAAGGATAATAGAAGGACAACAACAGTACAAGGAGGGAAACTTCACCCTGGAAAAAGCAAGATAGTAACCTTTCATCAAACCCAAAAGAAGTTAAGCAATAAAATTTAAAAAATAACGTCAAAAATGATAGGAAGTAACAATCACTATTCCTTAATATCTCTTAACATCAATGGACTTAATGCCCCAATAAAAAGACCCAGACTAACTGACTGGATACGTAAACAGGACCCTACATTTTGCTGCTTACAGGAAACACACCTCAGGGTCAAAGACAAACACTACCTTAGAGTAAAAGGCTGGAAGACAATTTTACAAGCAAATGGTCTCAGGAAACAAGCTGGAGTAGCCATTTTAATATCAGATAAAATTGACTTTCAACCCAAAGTCATCAAAAGAGACTCTGAGGCACACTTCTTGCTGGTCAAAGGAAAAATACAAGAAGAACTCTCAATCCTGAACATCTATGCTCCAAATGCAAGGGCACACTCTTTTGTAAAAGAAACTTTATTAAAACTCAAGGCCATTACCAATAATAGGTAATTATTCAAAATATCCACCTGCACTTGGAACCATACAACAATTATTGTACATAGAGAGTCAACTGCAATGAATAGCATATTTATCCATCCATTTTCAAGCCAAAGACCTGGAATTTGCCCTGCTTTAAACCCCACTTCCACTCATCACAACAACCTTTTACCTTTTCATTTTCAAAGATCAGTGTTCATTCCTGTATCAAACTACAGATCTTAGACAAGCTATGATTCCCTTTATTACTTTCAGAAATCACCTTTAAAAATTATTTTTCCCTTCTGCTTCTTCTGTCTGTTCCTTTCTACTGGGGCAGACTCTTAGTTGGTCTGTTCCAGTGAAGACACCGTATCCTGACCCATCCTATATGCCCCACTGCACTAAGAGCAGTAGAAGATCTACTATACTCAGAGTACTTGAGAATCAGCTGCACTCAGAGCAGTTGGACAACACATTGATTGCTCTACTGGAGATCCAACCATCTGAAGGTCTCCTAGAAAATCTATTGGAACCAGGGAAACACATCAGTGGCTTCTCTGCCACTGTGAAGGGCCTCTAGTTGGAAGGCTCCACAGGTGGACTGCTACAACCAAAGCTGCAGGCCTATCAGGAGACCAGAGGCAACCCAAGGACAAAAGAGGCAGACTCCAGACAGTCACCTAGACCAATACACACCAGGGATATCCAGATGGCAAAAGGCAAGCACAAGACCATAAACAACAGAAGACAGTATGTATGAACATAATGAGAACACAGTTCTCCCACCACAGAAAACCCAGAATAGACCAACACAACTGAAAATGAGGAATATATCCTAAAATCCTATCTCACAAAGATAATAAAGTCCTTTAAGGAGGATATCAATGATTCACTGAAAGAAAAATAGAACAACACAGGTAAACAGGGGAAGGAATTGATTAAAGTGACCCGAGACCTAAATTGTAAGTAGAAAAAATAATGAAAACACAAATGGAGGCAAACCTGGAAATGGAAAAGCTAGGAAAGAGGTCAGGAATTACAGATATAAATATAACCAACAGAATACAAGAGATAGAAGAGAGAATCTCAGGTATAGAAGAAGATAACCAAAAAGAGATTGACACAACTGTCAAAGAAAATCCAAAATATAAAATACCCCTAATGCAAAACATAAAATACCCCTAATGCAAATTCAGGACACAATGAAAAGACCAAATCTAAGAATAATTAGAATAGAAGAGAATGAAGATTCCCAGATCAAAGAATCTGAAACTGTCTTCAACAAAATCATACAAGAAAATTTCCTCAATCTAAAGAAAGAGGTGACCATCAAGGTACAAGAAGCCTATAGAACACTAAATAAATGGGACCAGAAAGAAAATCTTCTCATCACACAATAATCAAAATATTTAATGCACAGAACAAGGGAAGAATATTAAAAGCTGCAAAGGAAAAGGGTCAAGTAACATGTAATGGTAGACCTATCAAAATTTATACCAGACTTCTCAACAGAGACTATGAAAGCCAGAAGAGCTTGGCTAGAGGTCATGCAGACTCTGAGAGAACACAAATGCCAGTCCATGCTACTGTACTCAGCAAAACTCTCAATCAACACTGATGGAGAAACCAAAATATTCCAGGACAAAATCAAATTCAAACAGTATCTTTCTACCGATCCAGCCCTACAGAAAACTCCAACAAAAGGAAAGTACCTGTACCAAGGAAAGGACAAGATATTAAGCATCTTACAACAAAGTCAAAAGGACAGAACCATAAGCACATAAAGCCACCTACAAAAACAAACATATAAGGAGCCAACAGTCATCTCTCTTTAATATCTCTCAATATTAATGGACTCCACTCACCGATACAAAGCTATGTAAGCTAACAGACTAGATATTCAAACAAGATCCAGCATTTTGCTGCATACAACAAACACACCTCAATAAAAAAGACAGGTGCTGACTCAGAGTAAAAGGATGGAAAAAGAATTTCAAAGCAATTGGTCCCAGGAAACAAGCAGGAGTTGCAATCCTAATATTCAATAAAATAGACTTTCAGTCAAAAGTTATCAAGTGTGATAAAAAAAGGACACTTCATATTCATGAAGGGTAAAATCCACCAGTAGAAAGTCTTAATTCTGACCATCTATGCCCCAAATGCAAGAGCACTCGCCTTCATAAAAGAAACTTTACTAAAGCTTAAAACACACATTGAAGCACACACAATAATAGTGGGAGACATTAACACCCCACTCTCACCAATGAACATGTCTTTGAAACAGAATCTAAACAGAGACACAGTGAAAATAATAGAAGTTATGAACCCAAAGGATTTAACAGATACCTGTAGAACATTTCACCCTAAACCAAAATAAGACACCATTTTCTTAACACCCCATGGCACCTTCTCCAATATTGATGATATATAATTGTTCACAAAACACCCTCAACCAATACAAGAAGACTGAAATAATACCATGAACCCTTTCAGATCACCATGGCCTACGGCTGGTCTTCAATAAGAGTATAAACTACAGAAACCCCACATAAACATGGAAACTAAAGAACTCAAACTTATGGGACAAAATGAAAACATTGATAAGAGGAAGGATTACAGCACTAAATGCCCTGGTAAATAAACTGTAGAGACCTTACACTAACAAAATAACAGCACACCTGAGAGCTCTAGAACAAAAAGAAGCAAACTCACCCAAGAGAAGTAGAATTCAGGAAATAGTCAAACTCAGGGCTGAAATCAACCAAATAAAAACAAAGAAAAAATACAAAGAATCAGCAAAACCATAAGCTGGTACCTTGAAAGAATCGACAAGATAGATAAACTCCTAGCCACACTAACTAAAGGACTGAGAGGCAGTATGAAAATTAGCAAAATCAGAAATTAAAAGGGAGACATAACAACAGAAACAGGAAATTCAAAAAATCATCAGATCCTACTATAAAAGCCTATACTCAACAAAACTGGAAAATATAGATGAAAAGGATAGGTTACTTGACAAATCCCACATACCATAGGCAAATTGAGAACAGATAAAGTACCTAAATAGGCCCATATTACACAAGGAAATAGAAGAATTCATTAAAAATCCTCCCAAACAAAAAAAGGCCAGGAGTAGATGGATATAGTGCAGAATTCTACCAGACCTTCAATGAAGACCTGATATCAATTTTCCTCAAAATATTCCATAAAATAGAAATAGAAGGAAGACTAACCAAGTCGTTCTATGAAGTCACAACTACTCTGATACCTAAACCACACAAGGACTGAACCAAAATAGAAAACTTCAGACTAATCTCCCTTATGAATATCGATTCAAAAATGCTCATTAGAATTCTTGCAAACCAAATGCTAGAATACATCAAAACCGTTATTTACCATGATCAAGTAGGATTCATCCCATGGATGCAAGGCTGGTTGAATATACAAAAAACTATTAATGTAATCCACTATATAAATAAACACAAAGAAAAAAAATCACATGATCATCTCCTCAGATGCAGAAAAATAATTTGAAAAATACAACACTGTTAAAAGGACTAAAAGGATGTTAAAAGAATTGGAGAGATCATGAATTCAAGGCCCATTCCTAAACATAATAAAAGCCATGTACTGCAAACCAATAGTCAGTATCAAATTAAATCAAGACATACTTGAAGCAATCCCACTGAATTTGGGACAATATGAGGATGCCCCACTCTCCCCATATCTATTCAATATAGTACTCGAAGTGCTAGCTTGAACAATAATAAAACAAAAAGAGATCAAGGGGATAGAAATTGACAGAGAAGAAATAAAGGTATCACAATTTGTAGATGTTATGATAGTATGTATAAGGCATTCCAAAAATTCTACCAGAGAACTTCTCCAGCTGATTAACAACTTCAATAAAGTAGACAGATATAAAATTAACTCAAATAAATCAGTAGCCTTCCTTATACAAATGATAAACAGGCTGAGAAAAAAATTAGTCAAACAACTCGCTTCACAATAGCCACAAATAATATAACATATCTTGGGGTAACTCTAATCAAACAAGTGAAAGACCTGTGTGACAATAACTTCAGGTCTCTCAAGATAAAAATCGAAGATCTCAGAAAATGAAGAGATCTTCCAGGCTCATGGATTGGCAAAATGAACATAGGAAAAATTGCCATCATACCAAAGACAATCTACAGATTCAGTACAATAGTCAACAAAATCCCAACACAATTCTTCAAAGACATGAAAAGAGCAATTCTCAAATTCGTCTGGAAAGGCAGAATAGCCAAAACATTTCTTAACAATAAAAGAATGCTGAAAGAATCACCATCTCTGACTTTAAGCTTTACATCAGAACAAAAATGGTAAAACAAACAAACAAACAAACAAACAAAAACACCTGCATGGTCTTGGAACAGACAGACAAGTTGATCAATGAAATAGAATTGTAGAATTGAAGATCCAGAAATATAACCACACACCTACAGACACTTGATCTTTGAAAAATAAGCCAAAAATATACAATGGAAAAAAGAAAATATCTTCAATAAATGGTGCTGGTCTAACTGGATGTCAGTATGTAGAAAAATGAAAATAGAGCTTTGTTACCTGCCAAAGCTCAAGTCCAAGTGGATCAAGGACCTCAGCATAAAACCAGATAAACTAAATCTAATAGAAGAAAAAGTGTATAAGAGCCTTGAACTCATTGGCACAGGGGGAAATTTCCTAAACAGAATTCCAATGGCTTATGCTCTAAGATCATGAATTGATAAATGGGACCTCATGAAAATTTAAGGCAAAGGACATAGTCAATAAGGCAAACTGGGAAATAATCCTTACTAACTCCACATCCAATAGAAGGCTAATATCCAAAATATATAAAGAACTCAAGAAGCTAATCACCAAAAATCCAATAACCCAATCAAAAAGGGGGGGGGTATAGAACTAAACCAAGGTTTCACACCTGTGGAATCTCAAATGACTGGGAAGCAGCTAAAGAAATGTTCAAAGTCCTTAGTGATCAGAGAAATGCAAATCAATCAAGCCTGAGATTCCACCTTACACCAATCAGATGGCTAAGATCAAAAGGTCAGGCAACAGCACATGTTGTCAAGGATGTGGAGAAAGAGCAACACTCTTCCATTGCTGGTGGGATTGAAAACTGGTACAACCACTCTGGAAATCAATCTGGAGGTTCCTCAGAAAATTGGAAATATATCTACCTGAAGACCCAGCAATACTATTTTTGGGAATATACCCCAAAGCTGCCCAGCATGCCACAGGGGCACTTGTTCCACTTATAGCAGCCTTGTTGGTGATAGCCAGAAGCTGGGCAAACAAACAAACAAACAAACACCCAGATGTCCCCTAACAAAAGAATTGATAGAGAAAATGTGGTTTATTTACACAATGGAATACTAATCAGCTATTAAGAATGAGGACACTCTGAGTTTTGCAGGCAAATGGATGTAACTAGAAAATATTATCCTGAGTAAGGTAACTCAGATCCAAAAGGACATGCATGGTATGTACTCATTAATAAGCGGATATTAGCCAAAAAATAAAAGTATTTAATACCCAAGATACAGTCCACAGAACTCAAAAAGGTCAACAACCTGAAGAGACCAAGTGAGGATCCTTCAATTCCACTTGGGAGGGAGAAGGAAGCAATCACAGTGGGTAGGGAGGAAGAAACCTGTGAGGGAATGTGGCCTTGAGATGGGGGGAAAGGGGAATCTGACCTTGTATTGGTGAGGGAAAAGAACTGAATCCCTGAGGGCCAGCAGAGAAACTGGAAACAGTAAACCTTGAGAGGTAGGAGGTGAAGTCGGAGGGGCACCCTCTAGAATGTACCAGAGACCTGGGAGATTACGGACTCTCAATACTCAAAGGGAGGGCCTTAGGTGAAATGCCCTACAGTGGGGAAAGGGAAGTTATGGATCCTTCCTCCAGCAGAAAGACAGAGCATCAATTGAGGGAGAGAGGAACTGTGGGTTAAAATGGTGGCCTGCATCTGGCAAGGGCTAGGGATGCTAGGCAAGACTGAGGTAGGGAGTAGAACTGCTCGCATCCCATGATGCTGCCAAGTGGGCAGGCCTTGGGTTGTGAGAAGCTGCAGGACCTGCTCTGCGGGTGGTGAAGAACAGTCTGGAGTCCTCAGGAACCAGTAGGGCAGGGCTCGTGGGTCCCCTGGCATCACGGATGCCCGGGATGACAGGTTGTCAGTATTGGGTACTGCAAATGCAGCTGTATACTGAAGAAGAGCTGAGAATGGAGTGGGAGCCTGTGGCTGGCTCTAGCCTGGGCTGAAGGGGAAAGAGGAAAAGAGGAGCTCTGGTTGGTTCCCTAGGGACTAGAGTCCTTTGTGTGCTCTGAAGGCTGCTTGACTTGGTGGAGACCATGTCTGGATGTACAGTGTGGTTTCCTGCTCCAGCAAGGCAGGTTCAGATGAGACGAGGCAGTCCATACTTTTAAAGTGTATATTGTTGGTGGAGAGCTGTGATGAGTGGAAAGTAGTGTGGAGAAAAGGGGAGCAAGGGAGTGAGAGGCAAGAGTAACGGAGTAAGAGCAAGAGAGAGAGGAGGGGGCAAGAAGTCCCTTTTATAGTGGGCCAGGCCTACCTGGATGTTACAAGGTAACTGTGAGGAGGAGCACACCTGGCTGTTGCCAGGTAACTGTGTGTGTGTGTGGGGGGGGGTGGAGTCTAGACAGAATACTAGGAGCTTGGGGGCATTGACCTATTTGATTGATGGCCACAGAATTGTGGAGCTGGGGCCACTTGTCAGGAGCCTAGTGTCTGAGAGAATAGCAAATGGCCTTCTGTCCCTTCAAGAATTATCTGGTGGGTCCCCGGGATTTAAACCTAGCTTGACCAGAAAACAGGCTGCCTTTCATAGCCCTACAGGGGGCCATCCCATAGTCACAACTTTGATCCATAAGTGTTCCTCTCTGGAAGAATTACAGGGATGGAAATGGAGAGAAGCCTGAGGAAAAGAATGTCCAGTGACAGGCCCAAAGTGGGATCTAGCTTATGGGGAGGTCTCAAGGCCTGACACTATTATTGAGGCTATGGAGTGCTCATAAAAATGGACCTATCATGACTGTCCTCCAAAAGACCCAACAAGGAGCTGAAAGAGTCAGGTGCAGATATTTGCACCCAACCAGTGGACAAAAGCTTCCGACACCTGTTGTTGAATTAGGGAAGGCTGAAAGGGAAGGCTGAAAGAAGCTGAGGAGAAGGGCAACCCTGTAGGGGGACCAGCTGTCTCAATTAATCTGGGTCCCCAGAGATCTCTCATACACTGGACTACCAAACAGGCAGTATGCACCAGCAGATATGAGGCCCCAACACACATAAAGTGAGGACTGGCTGTGTCTGTGATCATTAAGAGATGATGCACTAACTCTCAAGAGACTGGAGGCCCCAGGGAGTTTAGAGGTCAGGTGGGGTATGGGGTAGGGACATCCACATGGAGACAGGGGAGTAGGGGTAGGTATGAGATGTGAAACAGTCTTAGGGTGGATGGGGGGGGATAATATATGGAGTGTAAATAAATAAATAAATTTTAAAAAGTAACATCATAAATTCTTTTTACTTTCATGTTGAACAGTATTCCTTCATTTTATATTCAGTGGTATAAAACTGTATAACTAAACTGCATGGATTTCTGACCAGCTTTAACAATGTATCCTATTTAAACTGAAAACAAATTAAGTTGCATACCCTCATGGAAACAGTAATAAGCCCTCAGAATAAAATCAATTCATTTTACATTGTTCAGAAGGCATTTTCACAGTGCATACAACTTTTATGAATACTTTGATTCATTTACACATATGAATATGGTTAACATGATTCTCTAATATGAAATGACATTCCAATAACTAAGCAAAATGATGGAATCTCTAACACTCAGCATGCAAATAGCACCCAGTAGACAATTATACATTTTTTTCTGTATAACTACAGGAAATAAAATGTTAAAAACTTTTGTTTGCCAGACTTTGATTGAAATATTTTATAAAAAATTGTTCTTTTATGAAACACATTAACATGAAAGAAATGAAGAGCTATTCTGAATAATGGTAGAAAACATAACTATGAAAAACTGAGAAAACTATAATAATTGAGCCCCTACTTTCTGAGCTGAAGAACAAAATTATTTTTTACCTGAATCTTGCTAGCAGTGATATTTAATGGGTATAATGCATGTGACATTCACTCTTACACAGAGAAAACCCATAAAATAAAAAGAGAGTGATTGACAGGAACAAAAATACCACAGAGCAGAGAATCAACTTTGCAAGCCCATGTCTGGAGAGCTATTTGACACTAAAAGCTATTAAAGGTGACAATATGTTCATCATTCGTCTATACTGTCTTTCAGACAAAACATACTCAACCTAGACCTGAAGTGACCTTTCCCCAAGTAGCGCAGCTAGAGATTTTTAAAGTCTGTTGTGTCGTCATTATCTCCTACCAATTTTTACACTAGTGGTAGAAGGTGTGTGTAATAACAAAGAGAATAGACGCTTCCTATGTGATATTCAGGTCACTTTGAACACATTCATGCCACTCTACACAACAGATGTATTTTCTGTCTAGAAACAGCAGACAAGGACAAGAGACTAGAGACTGAAAGAAGAACTTGTTTTCTTTTCCTTTTATTTTTTTCCCCACAATCAATGATATTCTGTTCAGTAAAATAAGAATTTGTGATAATCACAGAAAGAGTAAATACAACTATACAGCACTTTTTAGATCATTCAGACTAAGGATGATAACATTCAAAATAAAACTCATTAAATATTTTCTGTACCTTATTTTCCCTTTTGCACCTATTATGTATTGTTTTCAAGTGTGTGACTGATTATACATCCTTACCTATCTGTTGGCATCAAGTAGAGATTGCTACCCCAAGCCAAGTTCATGATTTTCATGAACAGTAGTATATATCCTCTTATCTCCCTCTTCCTTTGTTTCTTTCTTTTTTCTCTCTCCTGTCTGACTCTTTCTTATCTGCTTGTCTGTCTGTCTGTCTGTCTCTGTCTCTGACTATCTACCATCTATCATCTTATCAGTGTACCTGTGGGTATGTTTGTCTCTGTGTGTGTTTGTGTCTGTATGTTTGTTTATTTATATTTGTGTGTGTGTTTGGGTCTGTATGTGTGTGTGTGTATTGTTTGTGTCTCTGTGTGTGTGTGTATTGTTTGTGTCTGTGTTTGTCTGTCACACAGTCTGTCTGTCTATCCCTCTTCCTTTCTCTGCTGTTTGGTTACATTTTTATGAGAAGTAACAGCATTCTACCTTGCCTCATAAGGTACTAATGACCAGAGTTCCACAAAGCTTTGTCATAAGTACATAAATACAACCACAGTGGTAAGGATGCACCAGCACTATTGTAGACTTCCTGGACTGTATACCTCCCAGGTAACCAAATGATATGGATCATTCTCCGGATTATATAAAATGTTGATAGTACAGTTGTTGTCTAAAGTTGGCATGCTGCCAGAATTTCACACACGCTTTCTGAAAGATTAACAGTTGATTAATCACAAACTAAACAATGCATGATAAAGTTGCTATACAAAATTCCCTTATGGATGAGTTATCTCTTGAGTACAAATGCTATGAAACATTGCTTTGCATATTTGATGCAAACAAAGAACAAGCAAATTGGAATTGAGGAATGTATCGAAATGAGTAAATTACAACAATGAAAAGAGTGAAAGTTAACTGCATAAACAGGATCGTCATAATGTGGTTTGAATCATCCGTGTGAACAACAACAAAAATCTGCTTTAGTTGCTTGAATTAAGAACACTTGGGAGATTTGCAAAAGGACAGGAATCCTGGGAGTCAAGGAGCAAACCACTCAAATAGGGATGCAGTCACTGTGTGAGGCAGGTAGAGGGTTAGAGAAACAAGGAGGTACACAGAGTAGAAAGTGCCTGCAGGATCAGCAAAAGAAAATCAATAACAAATTTGGTGTGTGGACTATGAGAGAAAACATTTCTTCATGTTATTAAATTGGGAATGGGTTAAAATGGAAGACTGGGACTTTGCTTTAAACATGACAAATGGCATTCCCTGTGTGTGTGTTTATTTAATTTCCAAGAGTAAACTCATCTGAAGTTCTTGGGAAAATAGAAACAGTTATGATTTCATGGTTATCGTATGGTACCCTTTTCTTCTTAGGATATTCTTTATTTCTCTAAAACACTTAATATAGTAGAGTCGAGAAAGAAATCATTATTCAAACAGTCAGGTGCATTTGACTAAGTTTAGTCATAGTTAAGAACTGTTCATGGACATTAATCTTGGGAAGTGTCACCCAATTCAGGTAGAAGCATTATATTTATTATGTCAGAGGGTCAAGGGGCTATTTTCTCAAACTAGTAACACAAACTAAATCATTATAATTAATTGGATGATACAGTAAAGTAGAAATGCTGAGCCATCAGCATCTTAAGCAATAATAAATCCTCTAAGATATAGGCTTGAATCATTGGCAGGGAATGTATCATGATGCTTGGTCACCTATAAATTACCAGACCAAGGAAGATGGCAAGCACAGCAAATGTTTTATATTTTCACCACAAGACTACGTTCGCATTAAAAAACATGGCATTCAAATAGATGTTCATATATTATCATGTTTTATTTTATTTTGAACAGGTAACACCATGCAATTGTCAAATTCCTGTGCCATTCAAACAGTTCATTGCCACCTAATGAAATAATGTAAGCTGAACACTGGATCACTTCGAATTTACTGAATAGTTCAATTTTAGTCATCCATCATGGTCAAAGAAGGTGAATGAGTATTTGTAGAAGTTACTGTGTGGAATCGTTTTGTGCTATTAATCATTCACTTTATATTTTCATGTAACAAAGTATATGGCCAAAAAAGAAAACTAATGTGTTTCAAGTTGAACACACAAATTCATAGATTAGGATCTAGGATCCATATATGAGATCCATTTGTTGTGTTTACTTTTCTAGGCTTGAGTTACTTCACTAAATTTGATTTTCCAAAACCAGACTTTATAACCTAATAGAGGGGAGATAGTATAGTATAAATCAGAAAAGAGGAATAGATGATTTACTCTGTTTGGAAAGGATTTAGCAGTCATTGGCATGGGAGTATGAGAAAAACAGAATGTTAAGGAAAGAATTCCTACAAATGAAAAGGTTATGAAGTGTCTACTGTACCGTGAAAGTGTACTCTATTATAACAAAACGCATGTAGAGTCATAGGATACACGGAAATTACAGAAGAGTTGTTATACTAATGGCAAAAGATTAAGAAGGTATGGCATGTTGTTTGGCAGAGAGGAGTGGTTGAATAAGAATGTATGCGAAATGTTTAACAAGTCCAACTAGTTACCAAAATAGTTTAACTAGAACTCCATAAAACTGAATATGCCTGGACATATGTTGCTCCCAACATGCATGGACAATGTTGCTCCCAGAAATATAAATTACTAAAAGTCACAGTAATAGTCATAGAACACTGCCCTCTGACTTAGTTTAGAGAGGCCCCAGGGGCCTTCATAATAACACAGGCTATGATCTTAGTCAGCCACCATAAGAACAAGGTAAGACCCTACTGTTAAAGATACTATGTGCTTTCGCTACAGTACATAAAACACAATTCCAAATCCACTGGGAACCTCCTCCCTGATGACTAGCTTCCATATGGTGGTAGGTTAATGGAGATAAAGGAAATCAGAGATATTACCAAACAGTGGGCCTTGCATGCTGTAGTATTGGACTCAGAGTGAGTTGAGCTTACAAGCAAAATAGTGATGCAATTGTTATGATATAACTAACTGCTTTTTTATCGGCCTGCTCCACAAAAGAGAATTCTGTGCCTCTTTCTGTGTCCTTGTCAAAAGCCCATGTCTAGGACAGCCATAGACCCTAGAACTGGCTATTGTTATTTTTTTAAAATAGTCATGCTGTCAAAACTGCTATACTCTGGGAAGCTTTCAACCTTCGTCAGAGATGCTTCTTTTCTTTGTGGACAGCAATCAATGGAGAGTTGCATAATTAGTCACAGTATTCAATATTAGAAGTTAAATCCTCAGCATCCAAATGAAACATCTATATTAATCCCACCATCAAGGCTCATTGAGGAAAAGGAATAGAAAGGAATAAGTCCTGAAACATCTGTCCAGTCATTTATCTTGCCTTTTTTATGAAGTATTATGAAATGCTGTCTTCCTGCCATTTCATGACTAGTCCAGCTAGAAAATCAAAACAGTTGTGGTTAGAAGGAAAAGAACTATGCATGATCAAACCACATAGACAGAACTGATGATTTCCAAGACCTACCACTTATTTGAGCAATATTGGCAGTGATTAGTTGTTAGAGGAGGAAAAATCATTCTTGTTTAAAAGGGTAGCCACCAGTAGGTTTCCCGTGTTTTAGTTGAAGGTCCAAAACTTGCACATATGTATAGAAGTAACTGGATTTTGTAAGTTATTGATTAAAAGAGTCATGAATTTGGGAGTAGGTGTCATAAATACAGCATAGCAATAATTACAGGAGAGAAATACAGTTACACATGACCACAATTCGTTGTGTAGATATGTGAAATCAAAATTAAAGCAAAATTCTAAATGTTAAAAATAAAACAAAATGCAATCCTTTTTTCAGTTAATGGTAGCAAAATATACATTAATAGAAGAGTTTGTATGTCATGAATAGCAAATATTGAAGTGAATAATATATAAGAAGGGAAGAAAGGGGTAACAGCTTATTTGATTTATTCATTTATTTTTATAAAATATAATTATTTAATTAATTAAATATATTAGAATGCTACTCAGTACTAAATCTAGAGGGAGTAATATAGGAAGCTTTGGATGGGGCAAAGAGAACTGGGAATAAGTAATTATATTATAATCTCATAAGATAAAAATATATTAAAATGTAAAAGCACTTGGAAAGCATTAATTATCTTCAAGACCTTATAATCTAGTAAAAACCTGGACCAAGCTGAGCTGGCATATGATCTATGCAACTTGGAAAACTGAGATGTTAGCTTTACAAGTCCAAAGTCTGCTGGCAAACCTAGTGAGACATTGTTGCAATATACAAAATAAAATAAGAGATGGAACTTTCATTCAGGGGTAGAAGTCTTGTATAATAGGCAAGAGAATCTAGGTTCAATTTACCAAACAGGAAACAAACCAGCAAAGATGGATCTGATAGAATAGGCATCTATGAAAATACATAAGGATAACACATGTTGATTGATGTAACAATATAATGAATCACTGTGTCAGTTATGATATTGTACTTATGGGATGTCATTTCTTTGTGGTCTCTGGATCACAAGAGATTAGAATAATTCTTGAACTAGATAGTACATGTTAGTGAGAGATGAAATGAGGGTACCAGAAAAGATAATAATTAATAAACAGATTTTTTTCATCTTAAAATACAAAGGTTTTACTTAGAAATTTTGAGAACGAACTATATCATAAGAATGACCGACAAGGAAATACATTTTAATAACTGTAGAAAGATGGTAAATGCCCTTAGATAAGTACATGTGAGGAAAAAGGTTGTTTCAGAAATTCACAGAAAAATGATAAAACTGAATATAGTTATTATTATTAATGGAAAATTAGATGAAATCAAAATGTATAAGGGTTTATCATCAACAGGAAGGGTAGGAATGAAGAATTATGGGCATGATTATGACCTGGATTTTTGGATGCATAGTCATATTGTCAAAAGTATAAATGCATCAGACCATTTATAATTCTGCAAATATAAAACTCTAAATGTACCTGAGAGCCTATTGATATAGCATATATGTGAGCAGTTCAAAAGCAGATAATCAGCACATAGTCCAAAATATGAACCAAAGCTTAGCAATAAGCTCTTCTTCTCTGAAAATACATTTTGAAATTTATCAACACATATATTGTCTTATACCAAAGGAGCACAAGGTCATTGTGAGAAATAGTATAGCAAAGGGGAATAAAGCAGGTTCACTGTGAGCCATTGTAGAATTCTAATATATTGCAATCTGGAAAGGAAACTCACAGGTGTCATGGCAGATGCAAAGAAAATGAACAAGGACAACGAGAGTGGTTATGAAGAGAATTGAATAGACAGATATTAGTGACAATTTCAAAAAGCCCAGTCTGTATTGAAACCAATTCCCCCATGACCTCTATCCCAGAGGGAATTGGATACTGACTGGTGGCACCAACTGCAAGGGGGATGTGGTGCGAGTGCTTTAAGACTGTATGATTTAACAAGATAGGACAGTAATCAAGTAACAGATTTTTTTCCAAAAGGAAACTGCAAGTTAAAAAATATATTTGTATGAATAAATAAATGGAATGAAAGTGGAGAAACACAAAAGATAATTTGAATATACAAGTTGAAATGAAAATTAAACAATACATGGGTAAAATAGTGAAGAGAAATGCTACAATGGATGGAAACTGGCATGGAGGATTAGTGTTTGGGAACATATTTTTATCAGAGGTAAAGAAATAAGAATTAATAAGATTCAAGTTGTGGTATGCAGATGGTTGTTTAAAGAGTGATAAAAGGTACTGAAATAGGAAACTCAAGTCTCGAAGGTAGCATGGTGTTCAGTGGTTTAGTTACCAATACAGTAACATTTTAAATCATTGTAGAGGATTGTAAATATATATACATGCTTTTTCAAGAAAAAAACTTCATGAAGGAGGGGAAATGATGTAACTATAATGTAGTCAATATCAAATATATCTTTAATACACTTAGGTTTTAGGAGTAAAAATTTTTTAATCATATTTAAGGCCCATTTCATGAGATGAAATCCATTTCTGAAATTGCTAAAGTGGCCAAATCTTAAGACTAGATAGGTCATGCCCTAGGTTAAGCATACTACTATTATTGTGTTAAAGGGATAGGGCACTAACATGCTTCTAATGACATGTTATATCTGTAAACCAGTGCATCACTTAGACCTTGTGAAAGAAACCTCAGTTGTAGTGAATGGGAATAAAGACATTTTTCATAGAATGGAAAACAGTAAACCACCTAGCAATGGTATATTGTCAACAAAGCCCTCCCTTTGAAATCTGTGTAGAAAGTGAAGCAGAAAATTAGTAAAAGGAAGAAATAGTTAAGAAGTTCCAGAGAAACAGTGTCTTCCAGGCACAGCAAGACTGATACACACGTGCCTCACAGAAACTGTCAGCTCATATAGGAACAGCACAGGTGATATTATAGCACTGACAAGAGGAAGGAGATTCAGGGATCCACTAGTAATCAAGAAGCTATTTGCAATTTATATCTTTGGAAAAGAAATAATCAAATTTTCTGCAGTAGAATCTCATGCTGTATATCAATCACTCTTTGTGGTAGCCTCCATGGTCCCTAGTAGTAAGGAACACAAAGACACCATGGTGTGTGTGTGTGTGTGTGTGTGTGTGTGTGTACATTAGGGGAAGGAGGAATTAGTTGACATGAATTATTTTGGTGGTTTTGCATTATTGTTTTCTGATTGTTCTGGATTTCATTTTGAGAGAGATGTGATTAAATATGTTGTAGGAAAATAAATTAAGTATAAAAAATAAGGAAATATAGAACATTCATAGAGCAATACAGAGTTGACTAAGAAACTAGAATTGGGCAAACAGCTTCAAGTGGCAGGTTGTGAAACATGGAAGCCTTTGTTAGTTGTAATGAGAAAGAGGCTAGGGAAATTAATATAGTCTAAACAATGACATTTAACTGATTATGCTCACAAGGTTGTTTTGGACAACAAAGCTGCAAAACCTAATCCTTTAAGATATGGTCTTTTTTTTTCCTTTGAAGACAAATGTGTAAACAAGTTTCTTAGGTTATCATGACTATACTATGTTATAATTAAACATGACGAGTACCAATGAGAAGTCTGAAAATACAGGACTAATGGTAAATTTGCATAAAAGGTCCAAGAAACTCCTTCTGAACCTTTATTCAGAGTTCTGTGAAGTAATAATCATTCCTGAATAAAAGGCTTTTAAAAGTCTTCTGATATAATTTACAGGCTAGTTTCAGCTATCAGTGTAGTGAGAAATAACTTACATAGTAGCGATGTAAGCATTGACATGGTCTGAGTTCTCTGAAAACAGATGGGGGAGGATAAGAGGTTCTTGATATATGGAGGCAGAAAGGACATTATTTTAGAAAACACAAGGGAATATGAAATGAAAAGATTTACAGAAGAGAATGGAGAAAAATACATCAATACTCCAGAAAGTTTGTGGAGCAGAGAGGATTGTCAAGCATTGACAACAGGAGAGTGGGTACATGGAAAGGCTCATTTGTAAGGATGGCATCACTGTTTGCTCCAGCAACAGTGACATAGGTTTTACTTAACCCTATTGCATCCTTACTCCTGCTCCCTGCTCACCAACACACCCACTCCCACTTCCCTGTCCTGGTATTCCCCTATACTGGGACATCAAGCCTTCTCAAGAACAAGGGCCTCTCCTCCTTTTGATGTCCAACAAGGCCATCCCTTGCTACATATGCAGCTGGAGCCATGGGCCCTCCCTCCTTATGTACCCCTTGGTTGGTGGATTAGTCCCTGGGATGTCTGGGGGATATAGTTGACTGATATTGTTGTTCTTTCTGTGGGGTTGCAAACCCCTTTAGCTCCTTCAGTCTTTTATCTAACTCCTCCATTGGGGACCCTGTGCTCAGTCCAATGGTTGGCTGAGAGCATCTGCCTCTATTTGTCAGGCTCTGGTAGAACCTCTCTCTCAGGAGACAGCCATATCAGGCTCTTGTCAGCAAGTACTTCTTGGAATCTGCAATAGTTTCTGAGTTTGACGGCTATATATGGGATGGATCCTCAATTGGGGCAGTCTCTGGGTGGCCTTTCCTTTAGTCTCTGCTCCACATTTTTGTCTCCATATTTTCTCTCATGAGTGTTTTGTTCCCCCTTCTAAGGTCTAAAGCATCCAGACTTAGGTCTTCCTTCTTGAGCTTCATGTGGTCTGTGGGTTAGCTAAATAGCATATACAACTTGATAGAAAGCAAAACAAGAGCACAGTACTTACAACACCAAGAGAATTCTAGTTAATTATAATGGAAGAAAACTAACTACACACATTTTTAAAGTAATAAAAAATAATTATGGAGTTAAAATACATCTTTGGTTCCTAAGCGTAGTCCCTTGAACCACATGGGCTTCGTTCCACATAGGAATGAAGCTGACTGGGCCCCTCCTATCTTTTTGGTCACAAAACCTTGTCAGACTAGTAAAGATGGCACAAACGTCTAAATTTTGTCAAATAGCTTTAGCTAGGTCTTAAAGATTTGGTCTTGATCAGAGCAATATAACAACTTCATGAAGTCAACCATTGTATTTTCGGTACCTTGACAGTCAATCTCACCCAAGAGAACCTTAAGATTTATCAGTAACATGAGAAGAGCTTGTGATCTGGTGATTTAACCTAGACTTTAAAAGGAGCAGTGGCCTCAATGTCATCTGAAGTTAGAATTTGGATTAATGCAAGAGGAGATTCACATTCTGTACTATAACAGAACTAATTTAGAGAACTGGAGCAATTTCTCTATTAGCTCTCAAATATTAACACACACACACACACACACAGAAACACACACAAATTTTTCAGTGTATTTGGGGGAGTATATTCATTATGTGAAGTGATTTTCATTTTATTTTGCATAGCAATAGTCATTTACTAGCACTCATTTAAATTTACACAATATATTGAAAATATGTACAGTTGGGTATCAACTGCAGGAGAAATATAAGGCTTGTGAATTCTCAGAAAAATATCTAAGGTTTAATGTCTTCAACAGTTTAATGGCCTATATATAAAAGCAATATTTAAGTACATGCTAAAAATACTCTGTCCTTATACATTTTCCTTGTTATTTCAAGGTGAGTTATTCACTTCACCATACACAAAGCTGATTTCTTTTAATATCCAGAGTTCTGATCTCACAGATCTCACCAAATAGTATTCTCTCTCTCTTCCTCACCCCCTCTCTCTCCCCATATATATAAAATCTTTTCTATTTTACTTTCCCCAGAGCATGGACTATTAGTAAGAACAGAGACATCACACTTATCAATTCCTGCTAGAAAAATTGCACATGCTAGACATCAGTAATGTTGAATCATCGTAATTTATTTTTATTTAAACCAATATTTGCATCCCCATTCTATTTTTCTTAAATTCAAAATCAGAAGAAAAGCAAATTTAAATAAATTTTTGAGTAAATACTCAAAAATAATCTATCTTTTGAGAAAGGTGATAGTAATGTTCTGCTTCTAATACCATCTTCTTTGAATATAAAATTTCTTTTAAACATACATCTTTTTTTTATTCGATATATTTTTTATTTACATTTCAAATGATTTCCCCTTTTCTAGCCCCCCACTCCCCGAAAGTCCCATAAGCCCCCTTTTCTCCCCCTGTCCTCCCACCCACCCCTTTCCACTTCCCCGTTCTGGTTTTGCCCTATCTTTTAATATTTTGTTGTGAGCCTAGCCCTTAATGGTCAAGTCATTTCTCCAGCACTATGTAAGAAATTTTTAACAACTATGAATAAATAATTTATTAGAAAGCTAAGAAATTTGGTGATTAATTTTAAAAATACATCTCTGCTGCACTTCAATACCTATAGTTGGGTCTAAAATTAAATTTCAACTTACTAAAGAAGCAGGGATTACTCTCTATTGCTGTGTAAGAACACATAATACATTTTAGGAAGTTGAGAAATCATATGAAGGAAGAGTGAGTAAGAATGTGCTCTGAGGACTTTCCACCACAGCAGAGAAAGAATCAGATTAAGAATATTTTTAAGTATCCTCTTGGTTACAGGATAAAAAACCCAGAATCCAGCTGCGTGTCATGTCTGGTAATGTCTTTGAACATTTAAGCCCTGACGAACCATTCCTTTGAAACTGAACAACTACTTGCTGTCCGTTGCATCCAATATTCCCTCAAAGAATAAAAAATAAGAAAAAAGACAAGCTTTTTTATCTGCAGGATTGTTCAGCCAACAAAAAATGTATTTAACTATGCACCTTTCATGAGAAGCTCAAAGCCATGGGATCTCTATGAATATCACAGAATGCAGCTGTTATGCAGGGAATAGATTTTAGCACAATCTGTTCAGCCCAGAGACTATTTAAGCAAAGAGGCTTAAATATCTGCACTATCAATCAGGGTGTGGTAAGAAGTTAAGAGTCATTGTACGTTAAACATTATGCTGATTCACAAGCATTTCTGCCCTTTCAGCACCAACTGCTGACTTGCTACTCTATTTGTATATATTAAACTAATTTTACATTCTATTCTTTTTTCTATATGATTTGATATAAGGAGCATGCATTTTATCTGTATATTCCACACTTAAGTTATTGACTACAAAGGTACTTTGAAAAAAACAAAGAGTAATAAGATTACAGAGAGATAAACACTGTAACGATCAGGGATGTGACTTTTAGGGGTGAAGGAGTATGCTGTATTTGTTTAAGACTAATTCCAAGGGAAAAAGGGCACAAACTAAAAAAAAAAAAAAAAAAAAAAACCTAGCAAGTTTAAAGTTGGTGTGGCCCAGTCCATGATATTATAATTTATATGAATTATAAACAACAGATGTACATTTCTCATAGCTCTGGAGGTAAGAAAGGGAAAAGATGCATTACTTACTAGGGTCTGATAGGGACTGAATTCAAGCTTCATAATAGCTTCTTTTTGTATCCTCAAATGTTTCAAGAATCCAAGAATCCCCTCTTAGCATCTTTAATAAGGAGTCTAATTCCATTTATGATGGTTCCACCATCATATGTACCAATAATTCAGATGACTTGTCTTGAATATTAGGTTGAAAACCATGGGCTTTAGAGGAGACAAAAAGCATCTAACTTAGGGCAAAAAGAAACATGATATAGCTTTTATTATTATTTGGATTTATATGCAAATAGAAATTTTTCTCAGATGCCCAAAATTCAGAGAGAAATGGGAGGTGAATCATTTACAGTTTATTGTTTCATAAACATAATTGTCATAATTGTAAACTTAACCTCTATCAAAAGTATTGTAAACCCTAAATATCGTGAGTACAAATTTCCAGTGAGCTGAATTCTAGCACAGATTTTGATAATAATAAGTGTGCGTGTGAGATTACATAAACCTAACATAGAAGTTTTTCATCCCCCCAGGTATACTTGATAGATGGGTAACCAGTTGTAGATGCCCCTTTCAATAATTACCCCAAACTGTTTAATCTCAATTTTAATCAGAGGATATGAATTGACAGGCAGTTTGATCTGTCTAGTTAACTGAGACGAACAATCATTCTGTGACCTTTGTTCTCTTAGACATTTCACTGGTTTGGTGAGAATCCAGGCTGATGCATAAAATTCTCAAACAATTCTGACCCAGCACATGTAATAGATTCAGTGTAACTAGAATGAAGACAGATGAATTTGAGCTTTTCTATGGTATTCCTTTACACCAAGTCTTCTGTCATAATGATATTGTGCCCCTTCAACAAAAATACAGTTCAAAGGTATCTAAGACAGTTTGTTTAATCATAATTTTCTCACAGAACATGTCCATATACATCAATCCATACACATACACACAATGTATATATATATTGTGTGTATGTGTATGAGTATGTGTATGTGTATGTATATGTATATATGTATTTACCCTAATACATATTACTAACTGCACAGTTATCCTGATGTTTACAAATAATATGAAGGCAAAACATTTTGAACAATTGATGTTAAATCTTTAAGGATTAGTTTTTAGCCAGATTCGAAGAGATACTCAATGACTATTAGAAATCACTCAACATAGATTTTTTTTGAAACTCAGTTCCAAATAAAAATATATCATAGAAGTGACAATGACAGCAGACAAAGAAAGAAGTACTCTTATTTCCTGGGTAAAGGGGTTGCAGAATAGTATAACCATCATGAACATACTTATGAATCTCTATCACACTAAATAAGAGTAAAAATAAAAATAAAATTAACTATCAAATGACTCAGTGATATCGCTCTTGAAAAATGAACAAAGGGCTTTATATTCCATAACAAATACACTTATACATCTATCATATTGTGCTATTCATAAAAACAAAAAATTGGAACCAGCCTCTTTGCCCTTTAATAGTCAAATAGGTAAGGAAAATGTAAAACATGTATTTCTAAAATTATATATATTTGTTCCATTATAAAGAACATTTAATTATAAAATTTGGAAGGAATTGAAGAAAATATAAAACTAAATGAAGTCATCCAAACTTGAAATGACAAAAACTGCATGTCTTCTCCCATATGTATATCTGCATATCTTCTCCCATATAAATATCTGCATGTTTTCTTCCACATGTATATCTGCATGTCTTCTCCCACATATATATATGCATATATATATATGCATGTTTACTCATATATGTATCCAGTTTTCAGTGTGTCCATGCATGTATATAAAAAGGTATAAATGTGGATAAATCTTTAAAAAAATTAGAGTACTTGGCGGTACGGGAAACTCATATGGAGGGGTGGGGAGAAAAGGGTCATAGCAGACAAGAATGAGAAAAGGAGTCTAGAGGAGAGGTTGTAAGAGGGGCTGGGAGGGGAACAAAGGGGAAAGCAAAACTACACCAGAAACTGTTTGAAAACGCTGAATGCTTTTATATACCTTTGTACCTTTATAATGCCTTACATACTAATTTAAAAAAAAACATCTTGGGTCTGGAAACACAGCTCTTCTGCCATGTACATGCATTGTTCTGGCCAAGGCCTCCGAGTGCACGTCCTGTCAGGTACTTGCAATGGCAAACAAATGCTTGTATCTTCAGTTCTACATGATCTGATGCTTCTGGCCTCTGATGGGTCCAAACTCACACACACGACACACACACACACACACACACACACACACACGAGAGAGAGAGAGAGAGAGAGAGAGAGAGAGAGAGAACAAACATGCATATGTACATGTATTTCAAGATAATAAAATAAATATATTGAAAAGTGGGAAAAAATCCAAGATAAAGGGAAAAGTACCTCAGAAGAAAGGCAAGAAGACATCAATGGAAGTATATATGAGACAAATCACATTGTTGATGGTAATTTGTAAAGCAATTGCTACTTGCTATTTATGTGACTACTATAATGTGGATTTATAAGATCTTCATAACATTTTAATCATTATTTAAACAGATGTTGCTTATTATGTAGTGATTTCTTCACTATAAACCTGCCTTAATTAAAACTAAGATGAACAAGATTTATTTAACATTATTTCTAGAAAGACAATTATTAAGCAATTCTGCTAGCTCTATTGTTGGTATAAGGGGTTCTGAAGCATCGTCTAAGGTTGTTCTCAGCTGCTTACACTTGCCACAGTCACTACGGGATACAACGACGAGTCCAACCCGTATCTCCCCACCTGCATCTCATGAAGCCCAACTGAACGAACCAAGAAAATATGGCTTAACCATAACTAACAGTTTATCTAATTTTTCACTATTCCACTAAACCCACTAAACTCAAATGGGTTCCTTAGTGTGATTAAACTTTGTAGTACATCTGCCTTTTATGTATATTTTCTTTGACTTTATAAACCTACTCTTTCTTGAAAATATGACATAGTATCTTTTCTCTTCTGAAAGCTTATATACTATTTATCTTTTATAAATCTATCTTCCATAAATCATAGTATAAGTATTTCAAACATACATACATTTTTGAATCCAGATTTGGGGAAACAACCCAACCTGGAGCAGAAATAAGGGGATCATATTTATGAGCACTCCTAGAAACAGAGCATATATAATTGAAGTCCATGGGAGGATGTCATCAGAATATCAAACTCCAGAGAGAGATGTGGATCCATTCTCAGAGGTCAAGATAAGAATCTAAACAATATTCTTATAAAATGAATTCTTAGGTAAAATTAGGACAATAACAGAAATATTTGGATCCACACAACAATCTTGTATCCATCCCTGATTATTACTGCCTCCTTCCACCAGATATAATCAAGCAAACTTTAACCTCATTCAGATTCCTTCCTTCCTTCCTTCCTTCCTTCCTTCCTTCCTTCCTTCCTTCCTTCCTTCCTTCCTTTCTTCCTTCCTTCCTTCCTTCCTTTCTTCCTTCCTTCCTTTCTTCCTTCCTTTTTCCTTCTTTCTTTCTTTCTTTCTTTCTTTCTTTCTTTCTTTCTTTCTTTCTTTCTTTCTTTCTTTCTTTCTTTCTTTCTTTCTTGTTTTTATGGATTGTGGTTTTAGATTTTTATTGTTTTGTTTTTATTTTAGGGAAGGTTCTTCTGGGTAGTCTTGGCTGTTCTGGAATTTGCTCTGAAGACCAGACTTACCTCAAACTCAGCAATCTACCTGACTCTGCCTCCAAGTGCTAGGATTAAAGAATGTACCACCACTGACCAGTATCATATCTTTAAGGCTATAAATATTTAAATTGTATAATTGTTCTATTTGTTGTAAATTGTACTAATTATGTAATCTAAGAGTAACAACCAGCATATGAAATGGTACTCAACAAAACTTATAAAGAGAATAATAAATAAGAACGTAAGTTTCCATTTGTGTACAAAAGAATAACTTAAGGAAAGCAAAATAAACACACTAAATACACAGATAGCAGGAAAATGTGTGAAGTTTACTGTAATGTATTCAACGTGTAGAAGTGAAAGCAACAGCAAAAAAAAAAATAAGTGAGAAAAGGCAATTCTTTGAAAATATTAAAATTGGCAAAGCTATATCAGATTAAAAATCAATCTGAAATCAATAACACTTAATCAGATATAAAAGTACTAATATAACTAAAGTACCAGTTATAATCAATTGCAAACAACTACTATGAACAGTTTCAGTCAACTTACTGTAATCTCAAAGTTACATATTTTTAGAAATATAAATTCACAACCATAACAAGAAGGAAAATGTAAAACAACTAAAGAGAGTAGTGACATTTATCGTCAGAAATTCAGTCATTCAAGGATTCCCTGCCTTCCTTTCAGTGAAGGAATTCAGTCATCCAAGGATGCTCTATCTTCCTTTCAGTGAAATAAGGACCGAATGGAACAATGATTTCTATTATTAAATATTGGAAAGTAATGTACTACTCTCTATATGCAAATTTTGTTCTCACTTTCATTTCATTTTATTTTTTCAATGGGAATTTTTCTTGTACCTATGTCTGTATAACATAGGCAAATATGGTGCCTTCTTCATAAGAAGAAGATATTGGATCTTCTAGACCTCGTATTAAAAACTTGGGAGCTTCCACTTGAGTCCTGAGAACCAGGCACATGTACTCTGAGAGAGTAGCCAGTGCTCTTAAAGAGTAGTCTATCTCTGAAACCTTTTCTTTTTGACCCTTATTCTTATTCTTTTTGTTTTTATAAAATACTCAGGAAATAAATACTCCTTTGATTAACAACACACTATTCTCTATACTGCTGAGAGTTAAGATATTTGCAACATGAATTTAATAAATCATGCCATTGGAATACACATATTTAATAGGTTCAAAATGTAAACTTATGTTAGGCATAGTTTACAAATATAATGATGCTTTATAACATAAAATTCAAATTATCATATTATTCTAAAGCTTACATGAAGAAATTTGTAAATGCTAAGTAGTACCATACTATTTTCTTACCATATATATAATCCTGATTTTTAATCTGGTCAAATAATATTTTTATTCTCTCACTTATACCAATAATGAAAAATGTGTTTTATTTTATTTTGCTTTGCAATATCTTGTCTGTCATTTATATTACCTTGTTTCTTACTTACTATATGATTATAATGCTACAAATTTATTAAATATATCTACATCTAGATCTATTATTTGATAAATAAGATTAATTACATTAATGAGCAGGATTGAAATTTTGTTACTTTAAAGAATGTTTTTCCAACATATCTAGAACATAGATAGTCTCATGGAACAACTTTACACATTATTTTCCTTGTTGAGTTTTTAGAGCACATGTATAATCAAAAACTGGGCCAACTGTCAGATAAATAGCGGCAAATAACAAAGCTTAGTCATTCTGCAAGCTTTAGAACATTCTCTAGTCACAAGTGATTGGTTCTCTGTTTTGTTTTTCCAGATGTATTCTTTCACTACGATTGCTAGTTTATAGCTCAGCTTTACCTGAGTTCCCTGATCTCCTCTATCACTGCTGGTGGGCAAGAGGCAGACATTTGTTCTTAAAATGAAAGCTATATACTAAGATATCTACATGTTTTCCCCGGAAAGCTGTGCACTTTATTTCATTCATTACTGTAGATTCATGCTTTCTATTTGCTTTCTGTCTCTGAGGATTACTCTTAACTTTATTGCCAGCTGAGACATGAATTTTAAACTCTTCTTTTACAAATTATATTGAATATTTTTTGAGATTTTAGCAGTGAGATGATTCTCTGTAGCTATTTTGTCATGTATCTGGAGAGGATATACTCTTATATTTTCCTCAGGGGTTGAGATAATCTTGGGATGGGATACCATTTTCATTGTCTCAATTAATTAACAATGGCACAAGTCCATCCACTATTTTTGTCTGCCTGTGTGACAGTAATTAGTGTTCCCCCAAATAATTCTAGCTCTTTAATTTCATAATTGTTTAAGGCGCTTTGCAACCAAAGTGAGGTAGCCATGGCATTTCATTTGGCTTTTGAGCTGTGAGTGAATATTAAAATGTGTTGAGTCTGTCCAGAAATGTAGAAGATCAGGATGGATTTAGACCATGTTCGTCACACTGATGGTCAGGACAAGAATATGTCAAGACAAAGGACTTTTCAGTTTTTGTACTTAAGGGGTTGGACAGAGGCAGCCATACACCCCAGACATGATGGATACCCTGCAATGGCTACGTATGAAGGAAATAACATTTCATTGCCTCGAACCAGAGCTTTAGGAGAGCTGTTTGTCCCTGTGGCACATTCTTACACATGCTATTGGAAAATCAAAGCCCACTACTTCATGATAACTTCTGAATTCTGTTGTTAACAAAATGACATTTCCCCTGTATATAATATAGTTAACAAAACAATGGAAACAATCTTTAAGTAGCATGTAATATGTAGCTATATAATATATATTACCTCAGTAGAAATTGCAAAACTACGTTGCCTATCATCTTACACAAACAGTTGATGTCAAATTTTATGTTATTTTAAGTATAAGAAAATACTTTCAGTCCTTATTATGTTTGAACATCTTCTGAGTATATGCCCAGGGGTGGAGTAACTGGGTCCTCAGATAGTACTATGTCCAGTTTTCTGAGGAATCACCAGACTGATTTTGAGAGTCATTTTATCAGTTTACAATCCCACAAGCAGTGGAGGAGGGTTCCTCTTTTTTCATAATCTTTCCAGCATCTGATGTCACCTGAGTTTTTGATATTAGCCATTCTGACTGGTATGAGGAAGAATCTCAGGGTCGTTTATATTTGCATTTCCCTGATGACTAAGGATGTTGAACATTTCTTTAGGTACTTCTTGGCAATTCAGTATCCCTTAGTTGAGAATTCTCTGTTTAGCTCTATTCCCCATTTTTGATAGGGTATTTGGTTCTCTGGAGTCTAACTTCTTGAATTCTTTGTATATATTGGATATTAGCGCTCTATAGGATGTAGGGTTGGTAAAGATCTTTTCCCAATCTGTTGGCTGCCATTTTGTCTATTGAGAGTGTCCTTTGCCTACTATTTTCATAGCAGTCATATTTATATTAGCCAGAAGCTAGAAACAACCCAGATGTCCCTCCACATAGGAAGGGATACAGAAAATATGGTACATTTGTCCCTGTACTTCCTTTAGACAGGAGCAATTCTGGGTTAAAATTTTGGAGATGGGTGAATGGCCACATCCTTAAACCAGGGCTCCATGACTAACTTCTGGATGAAATGGGTAACTGGGGGTAGCAACAAGGAAGTCTCAGATGCTCAGAAAGCAATAGTCTCCCAAGAGTCAACAGGGCTGACATTAGCTGAGGTGCCCCACAAAAGGGAGAAAGAACCTGTCAAGACAATATCCAGAGGTTAGGCATGGGGCCACCCACCCATCTCTAAAATTTTAATCCAGAATTGCTCCTGTCTAAAGGAAATACAGGGACAAAGAGTGGAACAGAGACTTAAGGAAAGACCATCCATAGACTGCCCCACCTAGGGATCCATGCTACATAGAGACAACAAACCCAGACACTATTGCTGATGCCAAGAAGTGTTTGCTGACAGGAGCCTCTCTCCTGAGTGACTCTGCCAGATCCTGACAATTACGTATGCGTATGATAGCAGGCAATCAGCAGACTGAGCACAGGACTCCCAAAGAAGGAGTTAGGGGAAGAACTGAAGGAATTGATGGGGCCTTATCTGGCATTAATGGGAGGCCCTTTGTCCTGTAAAGGCTTAATGCCCCATTGACAGGAATGCTAGGGAGGTGAGGCAGGAATGGGGGTTAGTAGGGAAACACCTTAAAGAAACATGGTAAGGGGGATGGTATATGGGGTTTGCAGATGGCAAACCAAGAAAGCAGATAACATTTGAAATGTAAACAAATAAAATATTCTTTAAAAAAAGAAAATGCATTACTAATCTATAAATAAACAAAAACATAAACTATAGAATAGTAAATTTAAAACTCAAACTTGTCTGAAAATATTAAAACGAAACTTAGGAATTTTCTATTTTGCTGTCCATGCACTGTGATATTATTAGCATGATATTCTGTGTGTAAACTTGAAGATTGAAGTATGCACTTAAGTTAATATATTAAGCACTTCTCTGTGCTCTTAGTATGTTTAATGATAAAGTAAAATGCAATTACTTTAGATTGCTCATGATTGATAGTGCTAATTTTGTCAATTATTTGAGATATTTAACAAGTTCATTTTATATGCCACCCACACTTCTAGACATTCTCTGTAAGAGTACTGAGAGACAGAGGGTATTTAAAAGCTTCTGTTCTGGTGACATTTGTTTTTTTTATGAGATAAAATAAACACCACTGGCTTAATCTACACACTGTGACCAAAACTGAAGTTAGATAAAAAGATAAGGAATGTTGTGTCATTCCATTTTTTCAAGAAACATGATCAGAAATTTGGTCTTTTTGTATTTGGAAATAATGGTGAATAAACTGAGATTCATGATTTCTGATAATGAAAGTAAAACATCCCAATTCTCAAAACAGTAATCAGTAATGAGGGTGGGAACACACTGGGCATTAGGGGACTTTGAGGGAGCTGATAAGTCTTTATTGGAGCTACATATGTCACAGGAATAAGTTTTCACTTTGTAAAGAAGTTACTAGAAGGAATAAAAATGAAGTAAAATAGTGTGTGTGTGTGTGTGTGTGTGTGTGTGTGTGTGTGTGTGTGTAAAGGTATTTCTCTTTCTATGTGTGGTTATTTTGGCAAACTTCCACGCTTCCTAAATTAATACCTAAATGAAAGGGTCACCGTGTATCAGGGAAAGAATGTCCTAACTAGATATACCTTATATTAACAGTAAAACTTCCAGTGATGGGAATGGATTATGTATTGTAGAGTATTGCAAAGGGATCCCATTCGCATTATCAAGTATCCCAATATTATTTGTGGTTCTCAACAACCTGATGGTAAAACTCTTATTGTTTAAAACCACACTTCCTGTAGTAATCCATCATGGAGAAGTTGATTTAGTACCCAGTTAGGAGTTTTATACTTACCTCCTATCATTTATCATGCTGGAAGTTACTCCACATGCTAGCAGAGGGGGAAAGTTAATTATCAATATCACTATGCTACAAAATATGCAACACACAACAGTGAACTGCCTTCAAGATATACTTGTGCAATTGTGGCACAAAAGTTGTAAGAGTTACAGAACAATTTTCTATTGGATTCGAAGTTCCATGAAGTGGAACTTGTACACAATACTACTAGACAGACTAATAACTGAGAATAGATAGGTTATGGGCTTAGGAGAAAAAACAAACAAACAAACAAACAAACATCTTCTGCTCAAAGAACAGAGTAGAATGTTTCCTAGAAACAATCAGCTATACCCATAGAGAGTGTCTTCCTTAATCATCTTCAGGAAAGATTCTTCCTGAAAAAGAGGGAAATTAGGTTAGAGTCCCACCAATCTACAATGTGAAGAGAGACAGAGCAGTTAGTCTTAACTGGATGTCTTCATCAAACCTCTCCTCCTATCAGGGATCCATGCTGAAGAGGAGGCAAATGACAGAAATGGAAATGGTAGAGAGGGATTTTAGAGAATGATGCTTTTCCAGAACACATTTAGGTGCCAACTCACAATGACTATGGCAACATCTACTTATTCAAGCCAACCAGCATCCAAGCAGAGAGGTGGAAGTGGATACAGTGTCTCTCCTCTAACCAAGAAGCTATTGGCAAATGATCAATGTTCTACATCGCTTTGTCAATGCATATAGCAACCACACTTTTAGGCAAGCCCTAATACCAGGAGAAATTGGTCAACACAGAGGGATCACCGTGCTTTGTTTTCACATTTGTGGGATTTCTGTTTCATTCATATTGTTTTGAATATATTTTGCTTTATTAGTGTTTTGCTTGTTTTGTTTTTTTACTTTTTTTGCATGATTAATTTGGGTTTTTCTTAGGGAAAGAAAATGAAATCATGGAGTTGGTTAGGTAGAGATGGGGGAGTCGGGGAGAGAAAAACATAATAGAATATAGAGTATGGAAATAAAAATAAATAAGTGACTGAATGTAATGCTAAAAAAAGATTATAGTATAAGCCAGGAATCGATTAAAGGCATCAGAGTCTCAGAAAAATATAGAAGAATATGAACACTTTGGGAGTGGATATACAGAGGGTCTGATGATATACATGTGTGTGTATGTGTGTATGTATACAATGTATATGTGCATGTGTATGTATATGTTCATATAGGTACACGTGTATGTGTATATATACATACTGAGAGAAGAGCTACTCTGAAATACTAATGGCACATACATCAATTATGAGAAAAAGAGTCAGTACTGACCCACAGCTTTGATTTGACTTTTTCTTGTTGTTGCTGCACGTAATAAATAGTTCCTCTGTGGACATCTTATACATAATTTATATTTCTTGATATATCACATTTTCTAAGAATGTTTCTCCAGAAGATGAAATATATATCAAATAAGATATTTTGAGTCTCTTGCTAGCCCATTAACATACTGATTTTGATGAAACATTTTATTTGTAGTGTTCAACTTTTGTTTTATAATTACATGTTTTTGTGTACTTTCCTCATCCTCAATCAGTCTAGTTAAATATAATTAACTTATGCACATTTTCATACAATTGAACTATTTGAATATTTTCCTATCATGTATGTAACCTATTTTCATCTAGTCTGTCATTGACTTCTACAAACATAGATAAACTCATCTGTTCTAAGCAATCTGTATATTTTATCTTTTCCTTGATATAGGATTGAGAGGTATTGATACCTCTCTATCACCATCCTCACTAAATCTTTTAAAAATTATGATTTTTTTAACTGAGTACCTAAAATGCATTTTGAATTATATTTGTAGATTTCTGAGTTGGGTATACCATTTCTTATACATTCATTTCCATCTACATTTAGAAGTAAATATGATTGAGAGTTCATACACATGTATCATTCTAAAATGTATAGCTGTATACCTGTTTAAATTACAGACAAATTAAAAACATTTTCAAATATAGAATTCAGGTTCTTGGTCCTTTCTGAATTCACAATTACATATTAGTTTCCTTAATGAAGCATTAAAATAGCACAGATCTCAGATTTCATGTATCATTTTATAATATTGTGATAGTTGATTATTCTACAATTTAAGACTTTGACCTATACCATTTCATACACACACACACACACACACACACACACACACACACACACACACACACACTCTGGGTCTTGCCTCCTATCCAAGCACTTTGCTAAGTGAAGTCACCTAACATAGCTTAAAGAGTCACTATTAATCAGCCTCCTAACTTCTTCCTCTCGCACATAGTTTATGACTTTGTGCACATGTGTATGGTGAGTGTGCTTATATTCTTGCATATTCTTGGCTAGAGGACAGCTCTAAGGAGTTAGTTATTTTCTGCCCATGGACTCAGTGTTTAGCCTTCTTCAGCAACAATGTCTACCCATTGAAACATCCTTTAGATTTTGAGATTGAGAGAAATATCTTCTCTGTTCTACATCATTAAATATGGCACAAAAATAGAGATCATAAGGAGTCTTGTTTTGTGTCTGATTATGTGGTCAGTTTTGGAGAAGGTACTATGAGGCGCTGATAAGGTATATTATTTTGTTTACAGTGAAATTTTCTTTAGATATTTGTAAGAATCTTTTTTCAAAATGTAAGTTTATATGAACATAGTCACCATCAGTTTTTAAATTAATGTCACTTTTTAGTATTTTAATAGAAGAAGGGATTATACCAGATATCTCATGGCTTATTAAATCTAACATAGTCAGAATATGTAAGTTGCAGCAGGAAATGACTGTTGGATATGGCAACATGCAATGCAAAGTTTATTTACAAAGAGAACATAGTCACTGCACATAATAAATATTGAAAAGAACAGAGTTTAAAAACATCTTAATTCACATGGATAAGCAATAGGCCTTAATGTGTAAGCGGGCAATGTGCCAGAAGACCCAGAGTAATCAGTGAGTTTGCTGTTATTTTCCTTACAGAGTTATTTCAATACTTTGCCTTTAAAAACACTGCCTAAAACCACTTCAAAAGTGCACCTATACCAAGGAAACAACATTGTATTAGGAGTGGATTCTATTGATTCAGATAAAAGTCAAACGTGGGCAGAGAATTTGCAAATTATCCCAAAGATCAGAGGACAGTGGCTATCATTCCCAATGATTAGAAAAATATCTTTACTAATCCTCCATCCAATAGAAGGCTAATATCCAATATATACAAAATACTCAATAAGTTAGACTCCAGAGAACCAAATATCCCAATTGAAAATAGGGTACTATGCTAAACAAAGACCTGAGAATCTTAAATGGCCAAGAATCACCTAAAGAAATTTTCAGCATTCTTAGTCATCAGGGAAATGCAAATCAACATGACCCTGAGATACTACGTTACACCAATCAAAATGGCTAAGATTAAAAACTCAAGTGACAGCAGATGCTGGTGAGGATGTGGAGAAATAAGAACACTCCTCCATTGCTGGTGAGACTGCAAACTGGAAAAACCACTTTGGAAATCAATCTATTGGTTCCTCAGAAAATTGGAAACAGTTTTACCTGAAGATCCAGTTTTATCACTCCTGGATATATATCCAGAGGATCCTCTAAAATTTAACAGGGATACTTTGTCCACTATGTCTATAGCAACCTTACTTGTAATAACCAGAACCTGGAAATGACACAAATATTCCTCCTCAAAAGAATGGATACAAAATGTACATTTATACAATGGAGTACTACACAGCTATTAAAATATTGACTTAATTAAGTTTACAGGCAAATGGATGCAACTAGAACATATCATCCTGAGTGAGGTAACCCAGACACAAAAGGACACACATGGTGCTTACTCACTGATAAGTAGGAATTAACCAGAAAACTCAGAAGCCCATATGAAGCTTAACAATAAGAAAGATCAAAGTGTGGCTGCTTCAATCTTACTTTGAAGGGGAAACAAGCATTGGAGATAGAGGGAGGCAGGGACCTGGGAGGGAGAAAGGATGGGGAGTGAAAATTAAGGAAGGATCAGGTATAGGAAGATACAGGAGAGAAGTCTAGAGGGTCAGGAAAATGAATAGAAATACATAGCAGTGAAGGGTAGGGAACTGTGGGACAGATATTAGAAAGTCCCAGATGCCAGCCAGGGAGGCAAGAGTTTCCCAGGACCCGGTGTGGATAGCATTAGTGGAAATATCAAACAAAGGAGAGATAGAACCTGTAGAGACTACCTATGTTAGGTAGGCATGGCTCCCAGTTGAGGAATGGAGCCACACATCCATCTCAAAATTTTAAACTGAGAATTGTTCCTGTCTCCAGAAAAGGCAGGGACAAACAATGGAGCAGAGACTGAAGGAAAGGCCATCCAGAGACTGCCCCACTTGGGGATCCATTTCATCTGCATACACCAAATCCAAGCACTATTGCTAATACCAAGAACTGTTTACAATCAGGAGCCCAGTAGAGCTGTCCTCTGAAAGGCTCTTCTAGTACCTAACACAGATGCAGATACTCACAACCAACCATTGACCTGAGCATGGGTACCCTAATGGAAGAGTTACGGGAAGAACTGAAGAAGCTGAAGGGGATTGCAACCCGATAGGAAGAGCAACAATATCAACTAACCAGACACTCCATCCATAACCACCAACCAAAGTGTATTCATGGATGGGTCCATGGCTCTACTTATGATTACTTATGATTACTTATGTAGCAGAGGATTACCTTATCTGTCATCAATGAAAGAGGAGGCCATTGGTCCTCTGAAGGTTTGATGTCATAGTGTAAGGGGAGGCTAGAGGCAGGAGGCAGGAGCCTTGATGTCATAGTGTAAGGGGATGCTAGAGGCAGGAGGCAGGAGCTGGTGTGTGGGTTGCCAAGCACTTTTTTAGAGGCAGAGGGGATGGGGAATGTGATAGGGATTTGCAGAAGGGAGACCTGGAAATAGGACATTTGAAATGTAAATAAATAAATAAAACAAACTAACATAAAGCTTGTTTAGACACACTGAACATCATTTACTGATCTCTGATTAAGACTTTACTTAGCTTGGTATTTACTTAAACTCACTTATACATTGAGACTGGATTCTTGTGTGTGTGTGTGTGTGTGTGTGTGTGTGTGTGTGTGTAAGACCCAACCATATAATTTAGGAGGACAGTAAAGGATACTATATGCACTATATGCAAGAAAGTGTTCTATCCTTCCACAATGCAGTCACCAGAACATTAATCCAGTGTCTGACCTTGATAGCAAGCACCTGTATAAACTGATTCATCTCTCTAGCTGTATTTGGCACTTACATTATTCCATCAAAGACCTACTTTGTAGCCAGAAAATATATCCGTTTTGTTATTTTCCCATTGCAGTTACATGGTTAACTTTGCTGACCTGGTTGTGCTGCTAAATTTTATTCCCATACCCCCATAAAGCAGTCAATGCTGCAAGAGCTCAGACAACTCACTACATCAAGAGAGCCAGAAGAATTATTTAGGTGATGGGAATTGATAACTCCTCATGCTTTAAGCACTTACAAGTATTTGCCATGTGTCAGATACTGTTTAAATATATAAACACACTTAATCCTCAGAATAATAAGAGTTATTATTCTCTGTAGTAGAATGCACTGAAACAGATGATTAATTAAATAACCTTTTCAAGATGACACAGCTGGTGAATGGTGGAGCCAGAAACTAGCCTAAGTGGGACAATTCCAGAGTCAATATTCTTAACCACCACAGTTTCCAGGAGAGCACTGTTAGACTGAGAAAATTCTCTCAGAGAAAAACAATACATTCAGCAGCCAAATAAATGTAATGTGGCTGGAAGAAAGAAACGGAGAATGCATAAAAATGATTTAAAAAACAGACTGAGGAATAAAGATTGTTGACTGCTAATTTGTAAGTTATTTTTTAAAATTATTTGCAAGAATTTCAAAATTTATTTTTCCGAGATAATTACTTGTTTTTTGGTAGAGAGTTCTTAGCCAGTGTTACAATGTTAAAATTGTATTTGCTCTCAAAGCTTTTCAAAACCTATGTGCTTTTCCGTCTTCTAAGGATCTTATTGGCACGCTGATGGCAATCCACTGGGTCTAGGATTAGGCTCAAGTTGATTAATTTTAGAAAGTTTCTAGGTAGGGCTAGATGTAGAGAAATGTGACTTGTGCACACTTAATCCTGTGATGTTAGCATTTTAATACTCTCAGTGATCTATTAACTGGAGGTCTTGCATTTTCTTGCTATGACACTCCACAATTTATGTTTCTTTCTCAGCTAATAATGTTGCTAGTGATGTAGAATTGCATTTGAAAGGATGGACTAAGGGACGTGGATAACCATGTTCCACTGGACTAGGTTTTCATGTTTATATAAATAATGGTTTATTGGAACGCGAGTAGCCTTGTTAATTTGCATAATATCTTTTACTTGTTTATGTGCCTCTGGTGTAATGATCATAACATAGTCTTCATATTCAAGTGTTATTACTATATGGTCTTTTAAAGAAACAAAGTCTTCTGACCTCTGATGAACTAAATGATGTTAGAGATCATAACCATATATTAAATAGTTTCCTCAGTATTGGAATACTCCACACTCTTACATGTTTTTGATATTATACTTATTTTACAATGCATTTTAAACTATCTTGACTCTACTTCCCTCAAAAAACATTCTAAAAATAAATGATAAATGTTTAATTATCTATTGACAGACTTTTTTAAAAAGCTATTTATATTTCAATCATTGTTTACATGTTCTTGCTCTTTGACCATGAGGGTCTTATCAAAGGATGTTTTATGTAAGAAAGGTTATAGGTATATTAGACCTTTCCTTACAATGAAACAATCTTATTAACTGTAGTTCTGTCATTTTTGGACTGTGGTCCACCACACAGCATAGTGGTTTCAGAGCTGTATCTCAAAGTTACAGATGACAGATAGGCATGTCCAAAGCACAAAGTAACAGTTATCTTTGTTTCCTGTGTTACATATTACCTGAGTATTTCTTCCTCAGACTGTCTTGAAATAGGGTTTTAAAAATTATGTTCCTTTGTTTTTTCTTGCTTCTAGTGTCTCTTGAAAACTTCTGCTTCTCTTTAATTTCTTCCATACCAAAGAATATCACTTAGCTCTCAGAGTAAATTAGTGCACTATTATTTTTAACAAAGTTGATCAACTGTGAAACATATTTCTCTGACTTAAAGCAGTGTTCAATAGAATCTACCTATTGTTCATCCCTTTTTTAACATGAAATGAGGATTGTTTAGGAATGAGTAACAGTGAAGATTTAATATACATTATATCTTATTATGACACAATAATAATAATAATAATAATAATAATAATAATCAGGACAGTAAATGAAGCTCTCACATATAGAAGTCATTGGGTGTATACCAAGAAATGGTACAATAAAATCTGTAAGATGCTAAAGAATAAAACTAAGAAGGTAATAGAAGATGGAAAGATCTCACATGCCCATAGATTGGTAAAAAATAATGTGAAAATGCCCATCCAATGAAAAGCTATTTACAGATTCAATACAATCAAAAATCAATAATTCTTCAAAGAAACTGAAAATATCTCTTATAATTCATACAGAAACTCAGAAGGTCCAAAATAGACAAAACAATCCTGAATGATAAAACACTGCTAGAGTTATTACCAACTGTGGTTTTAAGTCATACTATAAAATCAGTAGTAATAAGAACAGCATGATTCTAGCATAAAATCAATATACATACACACAGATAGGAGCCAATGATCTTACCAGTGATTTGATTTTTGATGAAGAGTTTAAAAAGTACAGTTTAAAGAGAGCATCTTCAAAAATTGTATTAGTCAAACTGAATAGATACATGTAAAAGAATACAACTAAACCCTTATTAAGATTTCAACTCAAACGGATCAAGCTTGACAGGGAAAAGGGTAGAGATTATATTTTAACATGTAGGCACATAAAATGACTTTTTATAAAAGAGTATAGTAGTATTATGAATAATGAGTGATAAATAGCATCTCATGAAATTACAGTTTCAGTACAACAATGGATTCCATCTCTTGAGTAAATAGGCAACATAAAGAATAGGAAAAATATTTATCAGCTATATATATGAAAAAAATATAACCCAATCACAAGAGAACACAGATGGTTTGCACTCACTGATAAGTGAATATTAGCTCCAAAGCTCAGAATACCCAAAATACAATTCACAGATCACATGAAGCTTAAGAAGATAGAAGACCAAAATGTGGATTCTTCAGTCCTTCTTAGAATGGGGAACAAAATACCCATGGGTGGAATTCAGAAACAAAATGTAGAGTAGAAACTGAAAGAAAGGCCATCCAGAGACTGCCCTACCTGGGGATACATCCTATATACACTCACCAAACCCAGACACTATCTCAGATTATAAGAAGTGCTTGTTTACAGGAGCCTGATATAGCTATCTCCTGAGAGGCTCTTCCATAACCTGACATACAAAGGCAGATGCTCACAGCCAACCATTGGAGTGAGCACAGGGTCCCCAATGGAGGACTTACAGAAAGGACTGAAGGAGCTGAAGGGATTTGCAAACCCAAAGGAAGAACAACAACATAAACCAACCAGACTCCCAGATTACCCAGGGACTAAACCACCAACAAAAGCATATGAATGGAGGGACCCATGGCTCCAGCCCAGCCACATACGTAGCAAAGGATGGTCTTGTCAGTCATCAGTGTGAGGAGAGGCCCTTGGTCCTGTATATGCTTGATGCTCCAGTGTAGGGAAATGTCAGGGCAGGAAAATGAGACTGGTTGTATGGGTGAGGGGGTACCCTCATAGAAACAGGCATAGGGGGGATGGGATAGGAGGTTTCTGGAGGGGAAACTGTGTAAGGGGACAACACTTGAAATGTAAATAAAGAAGATATCCAATAAAAGAAAAATAAAGAAAAATGTTCAGTGCCTAGAATATGCAAAAACAAAAACAAAAACAAAAACTCCAAAAACATAAGAAGCAGAACACCTGACTAACAAATAAACAAAATCAAACAAATAAAAAACAAAGATCTCAACAAAGATCTCAAAAGAAGTCCAATCGGATTAGACAATTTTTTTTTATAAATTAGTGTGTATATTAAAACATTTTTTGTCCTCTATTAATTTTTAAAGTATATAAAAACAAACACAGAAAAGGTCTGTAAAATGGCTTATGAAATATCTATATCATAAATAATATGTTAAGTTTATTTTGAAAATTTACATAGTTCATCTAAAGTGATAATTGATCTAAGCATTCTTGGATATACAAATATATGTCATTCCAAGGAAGTCCTGTATTTATGACTGGCATAGGTTACATGTTTTCCAGATTGCTATTGACCCTATTTTTTTGAATTTATTGATATATTTATTTACATTTCAAATGATTTCCCCTTTTCTGGACCCCCCACTCCCCAAAAATCCCATCAGTCCTCTTCCCTCCCCCTGTTTTCCCACCCAACCCTTCCCACTTCCCTGTTCTGATTTTGCTCTATACTGCTTCACTGAGTCTTTTCAGAACAAGGGGCCACTCCTCCGTTCTTCGTGTACCTCCTTTGATGTGTGGATTATGTTTTGGGTATTCCAGTTTTCTAGGTTAATATCCACTTATTAGTGAGTGCATACCATGATTCATCTTTTGAGTCTGGGTTACCTCACTTAGTATGATATTCTCCAGCTCCATCCATTTGCCTAAAAATTTCATGAATTCATTGTTTCTAATGGCTGAATAGTACTCAGATTAGACACTTTAAGATGTTTAACATACTACATCAGTGAAATGTAAAGTAAACCACACTGATATTTATTTCACCCCAGTGAAAACATATAATATTTAAATAAAAATGACCAGAAATGATGGCATGTATATTAGAAAAAGGGGAAAACTTACTCATGGTTGATGAGAGTGCAAACTGGTACAGCAACTAAAGACATTAGAATAAGTGTCTAGCTCAAAAAGCTAGAAATGGACATATAATATAATCCAGCTGTACTATTTGCACATAGTTGCAAAGTACTTCGTTTACTACTATAACCATATTTTCTCATCCATGTTCATGGCTGCTTCATTTGAAATAGCAAAATAAATGAAAACAGATATTCATTACCTTATAAATTGATAATGAAAAGCATGGTATATATATATATACCATATACCATGGTATATATATATATTCCATGATCAATATATATATTGATCTGGAAATAATTATTTTGTTCTCTCAAATAGATAAATGAATGCTAGCTTTTACTCTTTAGGTTAGAATACCTATAAAAGTCATGAAAACAGATTTTAAAACTTTTATATTAAAAGAAAGCAAGATACATTACAGGTGAAGGGGCAAGGGGAATAATAGAAGAAGGAGGATTTAGGGGTGATAGACAATAGGATATGGAAAAATGGGAGGTAGAAAGTGATGACTATTACACGATCCTTTTGAAAAAGTATATGGAAAACTACTGTTCTAGAAGCTTTCTAAAAAAGCATATTTATAAAAGGTAAAACGAAATTAGCTTATAAGGGAGGGACAATGACTTTGCCAGGCATAGGCTATCAAATAACAAGCCCAAGGCCAGGGATTAGGGTTTAAAGTAATTTCCTATGGATATAGCCAATATTCGGTGCGCAAACACTCATGTCTAGTTATGCCATAGGCCTTAGTAGAGAACCTGGTACTAAAATTCTCCTATAATAAACCTACTCCATACATTTTTCTCTTTATACCCAATGATTAGTGCATTTCCCTGTCCTCATCAGGGAAGCTACACTTCAGAAGAATGTAATTAATACACAGATTCACAACTGGCAAGAATGTGTAGGGTAGAAGACTGTGGAATGCTTAGCTCTAAATGAGACGTCTACATCACAGCTTTATCCCAAGGTTCATGGAGCAAAATGGAAGAGACAACAGAGAGAATATTAAATTCAGAAATAGTGGACATATCATAAGGGTCAGTATTTGTTTAATGTCCACTATGACAAACTTATTGCTTATATGACCTGACAGTGGCTGTGACTACTTACCCATTATCAACACAGACAAAATTCCAAAGAGTATATCTAAAGAGACTCAGTAAGTCCCACCATTAGGTGAGGACCTATTGCAGTTAATTGTGGCTGAAGGAAAGAGGGCCAAAGAGGATGTGCATTCCATATGAACTTTTCAGTCTCTCCTTAATGAACAGAAAAGTTCTTGTTTTAAAAAGTAAGTTAACTGGTCCAAGGCTGGTACGGCCAGGAGCACAGGAAGCACAGGAGTGGTAGAGAAGCTGGGACAGAGTCCTTCTGGGCTCCATGTGCACCCAGGAGCTGGGCTTCTCCACAGACACCTGTGCACAGGTCCTGCCAGGGGCAAACTGGTCTCCAGGGTGTGCTTTGACTCACCGGTTTGAAGGTGAGATCACCATTTTATCTCTGGTGACTGTCCAAAGTGGGTGTGACCAGGAGCACAAGGAGTAAAGGACTGGCAGAGCAGCTGGGATAGGGTCCTTATGGGATCCATCTGCATCCAGGAGCAGGGCTGACACATGGGCTGAACACTCTATGCCATGGGAGAGGTGGTCTCTCAGGAGTGCTGAGACAGGCTTGCAGGCAGAAAGGAGTGAAAAGCTCCAGCCAGAGGCAACAGGACCAACTAGGACCAGAGATATCAAGATGGCAAAAGGCAAATGTAAGAACATTACCAACAGAAACCAAGATGACATGGCATCATCTGAATCCAGTTCTCCTACCAGAACACGTCCTGGATACCCCCAACACACTAGAAAAGCAAGATTTAGTTTTAAAATCACAGCTCATGATGCTGATAGAGGACTTCAAGAAGAACATAAATAATACCCTTAAAGAAATACAGGAGAACATAGGTAAACAGGTAGAAGACCCTAAAGAGGAAACATAAAACTTCTTTAAAGAAGTTCAGGAACACACAGCTAAACAAGGTGAAGGGATTGAACAAAACCATCCAGAATCTAAAAACAGAAGTTGAAACAATAAAGAAAATGCAGAGACAACTCTGGAGGTAAAAAATGTAATAAAGAAATCAGGAGATATAGATGCAAGCATCAACAACAGAATACAAGAGATATAAGAGAGAATTTCAGGTGCAGAAGATACCATAGAAAACATGACACAACAGTCAAAGAAAATGCAAAATGCAAAAAGCTCCTATCCTAAACATCCAGAAAATACAGGACACAATGAGAAGACCAAACCTGAGGATAACAAGTATAGAAGAGAGAGAAGATTCCTCACTTAAATAGCCAGTAAATATCTTCAACAAAATTATAGAAGAAAACTTCCCTAGCCTAAAAAGAGATGCCTATGAACATACAAGAAACCTATAGAACTCCAAACAGATTGGACCAGAAAAGAAATTCCTCCTGTCACATAATAATCAAAACACCAAATGCACTAAACAAAGAAATAATATTAAAAGTATAAGGGGAGGGCAGCTGCGGCGGCGGTGGAGGCAGCAGCAGTAGCTGCAGTGCAACAGTGGCTGGTCCAGCCGAAGGGCCATCAGCAGTGGAACCAAGGCGACACAGGGTCCAGTTAGGCCCTGCGCCCACGACCACTGACCTTCGCTGACCAGCTGGGCTGTAAGCAGCTGCGGATTTACGGTGCCTTTCACCGCACAGAAGCCACATCAGAACTCTGCCTCCCGCCAGTCACGAGAGACTCGCCTCCATCTTGGTTTCAGACTCCAGAGAGATCGGACAGACTGAGCGGACAGACTGAGGTACACAAACATAACCCAAGGCCAACATCGCAGGGGTCTAAGCCTGACGGGCGTTGGCCTGCACCCAGGCCCTGGGCTGTTTGGGGGGACCATCAGGGTGCCAACCCAGCAAGGAGGTTTTTTTGCCCGAGCCAGCGCACACCCCGCCATTTTGCCTACCGGACCCCAGAGAGCTCTAGCAGGCAAAGCCAGCTAACAGGCATAGCCTGAGGCTAACAAAGCGGGGATCTAGGCCCCAACATGCCCTGGACTGACCCCAAGAACTGGGTGGCTTGGTGGGCCATCTGTGTGTCAACCCGCCCAGGAGGTTGTTAGCACAGCAGACTCTCCCGGCACTTTCAGGGAGCACGAGCTCACACGCCCGCCATCCTGGCCACCTGACAGACCCAATTAACAGTCATAGCCCGAGGGGAACTTTGCTCTGACCTTGGCCTCCCAGGCTTTTACATGGACCCAGGGCCTGAGCAGTCAGGCTAGCCTTGTGTGCACCAACCCGGTTGGGAGATTGGCTGCCCAGCAGAGTGATCAGCAGGCAGAAAAGGTCCCGGCAGCATACACCATCAGTACTCCCTGAAGGTGCAAACGGGCTCCATCTGATTCACAGACACAATCTGGGGCAAAGCACACTAGAACTGCAAGGGCACCCAAGAGGAGGACAGCACATCAGCAATCTGCAAACCCAGCCATATAGTGTTGCAGTAATAGCCCCAGAGCCCCTCAGGAGGCCCAAACACCAGCCAGGGACAAGACCAACTAACTCCAGAGAACAAGATGGCAAAGGGCAAACGCAGGAATACTACTAACAGGAATCTAGGCAATATGGCAGCATCTGAACCAAACTCTCCAACATCATCAAGTCCTGGTTATGCCAACACACCAGAGAAACAAGATTTGGATTTAAAATCACTGATCATGATGCTACTAGAAGAACACAAAAAGGACATAAATGAATCTCTTAAAGAAATACAGGGGAACATGAATAAGCTAGAAGCCCGTATAATGGAAACAGAAAAATCACTTAAAGAAATGCAGGAGAATAAGGCTCAAGAGATAGAAGCCAATAAAGAAGAAACGCAAAAAAAAAAAAAAAAAAAAAAAAAAAAAAAAAAAAAAAAAAAAAAACTTAAAGAAATGCAGGAGAACTTGAATCAAGAGGCAGAAGTCTTGAAAGAGGAAACACAAAAATCTCTTAAAGAATTACAGGAAAACACAAACAAACAAATGATGGAACTGAGCAAAACCATCCTGGATCTAAAAACAGAAGTAGAAACCACTAAGAAATCACAAAGGTAGACAACTTTGGAGTTAGAAAACCTTGAGAAGAAATCAGGTGCCATAGATGCAAATATAAACAACAGAATACAAGAGATGGAAGAAAGAATCTCAGATGCTGAAGATACCATAGAAAACATTGACTCAACAGTTAAAGAAAATGCAAAATGCAATAAGCTTGTATCCCAGGACATCCAGGAAATCCAGGATACAATGAGAAGACCAAACCTAAGGATTATAGGTATAGATGAGAGTGAAGATTTACAACTGAAAGGGCCAGCAAATATCTTCAACAAAATTATGGAAGAAAACTTTCCCAACTTAAAGAGAGAGATACCTATGAATATACAAGAAGCCTTCAGAACTCCAAACAGACTGGATCTGAGCAGAAATACATCTCGCCACATAATAATTAAAATCCCAAATGCACTAAACAAAGAAAGAATATTAAAGGCAGTAAGAGAAAAAGGCCAAGTAACATATAAAAGAAGACCTATCAGAATCACACCAGACTTCTCACAAGAGACCATGAAAGCTAGAAGATCCTGGGCAGATCTCATGCAGACTCTAAGAGACCACAAATGTCAGCCAAGACTACTATACCCAGCAAAACTCTCAATGACAATAGATGGAGAAACAAAGACATTCCATGACAAAACCAAATTTACACAATATCTTTCCACAAACCCAGCTCTACAAAGAATAATAGGAGGAAAACTCCAATACAAGGAGTGAAACTACACCCTGGAAAAAGTAAGATACTAACCTTCCTTCATCAAACCCAAAAGAAGATAATCACTGAAATATAAAAATAACATCAAAAATGATAGGAAGTAATAATCTCTATTCCTTAATATCTCTTAACATCAATGGACTCAATTCCCCAATAAAAAGACATAGACTAACAGACTGGATAAGGAAACAGGACCCTACATTTTGCTGCATACAGGAAACACACCTAAATGTCAAAGACAAAAACTATCTTAGGGTAAAAGGCTGGAAGACAATTTTATAAGCCAATGGTCTCGGGAAAGGAGTTTCACCCTAAAACAAAAGAATATACCTTTTTCTCAGCACCTCATGGTACCTTCTCCAAAATCGACCATATAATTGGTCATAAGACAGACCTCAACAAATACAAGAAGATCAAACTAATCCCATGCCTCCTATCAGATCACTATGGTGTAAGAGTGGTTTTCAAGAGCAACAAAAACAACAGAAAGCCCACATACACATGGAGGCTGAACAATACTCTACTCAGTGACACCTTGGCCAAAGAAGAAATAAAGAAAGAAATCAGAGACTTTTTAGAATTTAATGAAATTGAAGGCACAACATACCGAAATCTTTGGGACACAATGAAAGCAGTGCTAAGAGGAAAACTCATAGTCCTGAGTGCCACCAAAAAGAAAATGGAGAGAGCATATACTAGCAGCTTAATGTCACACCTGAAAGACTTGGAACAAAAAGAAGCTATTTCACCCAGGAGGAGTAGAAGACAGGAAATCATCAAACTCAGGGCTGAAATCAATCAAGTGGAAACAAAGAGAACCATACAAAGAATCAATGAGTCCAGGAGCTGGTTCTTTGAGAAAATCAACAAGATAGATAAACCCTTAGCCAGACTGACCAAAGGGCACAGAGAAAGTATCCAAATTAACAAAATTAGAAATGAAAAGGGAGATATTACAACAGAAACTGAGGAAATCCAAAAAATCATCAGATCCTACTACAAAAGCCTATACTCAACACAACTGGAGAATCTGGAGGAAATGGACAATTTCCTAGACAGTTCCAAATACCAAAATTAAATCAGGACCAAATAGATCATCTAAACAGTCCCATAACCTCTACAGAAATAGAAGGAGTCATAGAAAGTCTTCCAACCAAAAAAAGCACAGGACCAGATGGTTTCAGTGCAGAATTCTATCAAACCTTCAAAGAAGACCTAACACCAATACTCTCCAAACTATTCCACAAAATAGAAACAGAAGGAACTCTACCCAATTCCTTCTACGAAGCCACAATTACGCTGATACCAAAACCACACAAAGATCCAACAAAGAAAGAAAACTTCAGACCAATCTCCCTTATGAACATCGATGCAAAAATACTCAATAAAATTCTTGCCAACCAAATCCAAGAACACATCAAAACGATCATCCACCATGATCAAGTAGGCTTTATCCCTGGGATGTAGGATTGGTTCAATATACGGAAATCCATCAATGCAATCCACTACATAAACAAATTCAAAGAAAAAACCACATGGTCATTTCATTGAATGCTGAAAAAGCATTTGACAAAATTCAGCATCCTTTCATGCTTAAAGTCTTGGAAAGAACAGGAATTCAAGGCCCATACCTAAACATCGTTAAAGCAATATACATCAAACCGGTAGCCAGCATCACACTAAATGGAGAGAAACTTGAAGCAATCCCACTAAAATCATGGACTAGACAGGACTTCCCCCTTTCTCCTTATCTTTTCAATATTGTATTTGAGGTACTAGCTCGGGCAATTCGACAACATAAGGAGGTCAGAGGGATACAAATTGGAAAGGAAGAAGTCAAACTATCATTATTTGCAGATGACATGGTAGTCTACCTAAGTGACCCAAAAAACTCCACCAGAGAACTCCTACAGCTGATAAACAACTTCAGCAAAGTGGCAGGTTATAAAATCAACTCAAGCAAATCAGTGATCTTCCTATACTCAAAGGATAAGCAGGCTGGGAAAGAAATTAGGGAAATGAGCCCCTTCACAATAGCCACAAACAGTATAAAGTATCTTGGGGTGACTCTTACCAAACATGTGAAAGATCTGTATGACAAGAACTTCAAGACTCTGAAGAAGGAAATCGAAGAAGACCTCAAAAAATGGGAAAACCTCCCATGCTCATGGATCGGTAGAATCAATATAGTTAAAATGGCCATTTTGCCAAAAGTAACCTACAGATTCAATGCAATACCTATCCAAATCCCAACTCAATTCTTCACAGAGTTAGAAAGAGCAATTATCAAATTCATCTGGAATAACAAAAAAACCAGGATAGCTAAAACTATTCTCAGCAACAGAAGAAATTGTGGGGGAATCAGTATCCTTGACCTCAAGCAATACTACAGAGCAATAGTGTTAAAAACTGCTTGGTATTGGTACAGTGACAGGCAGGCAGATCAATGGAACAGGATTGAAGATCCAGAAATGAACCCACACACCTATGGCCACTTGATCCTCGACAAAGGGGATGAAAACATCCAATGGAAAAAAGATAGCCTTTTCAACAAATGGTGCTGGTTCAACTGGAGGTCAGCATGCAGAATAATTCCAATTGATCCATCCTTGTCTCCTTGTACTAAGCTCAAATCCAAATGGATCAAGGACCTCCACATAAAGCCAGATACTCTGAAGCTAATAGAAAAGAAACTGGGGAAGACCCTTGAGGACATCGGTACAGGGAGAAAGTTTCTGAACAGAACACCAATAGCATATGCTCTAAGAGCAAGAATTGACAAATGGGACCTCATAAAATTACAAAGTTTCTGTAAGGCAAAGGAACACCATCAAAAGGACAAATCGGCAACCAACAAATTGGGAAAAGATCTTCACCAATCCTACATCAGATAGAGGGCTAATATCCAATATATATTAAGAACTCAAGAAGTTAGACTCCAGAAAACCAAACAACCCTATTAAAAATGGGGTACAGAGTTAAACAAAGAATTCTCACCTGAAGAACTTCGGGTGGCGGAGAAACATCTTAAAAAATGCTCAACTTCATTAGTCATTAGGGAAATGCAAATCAAAACAACCCTGAGATTTCACCTTACACCAGTCAGAATGGCTAAGGTTAAAAATTCAGGAGACAGCAGGTGTTGGAGAGGGTGTAGAGAAAGAACACTCTCCACTGCTGGTGGGGTTGCAAATTTGTACAACCACTCTGGAAATCAGTCGAGCGGTTCCTCCGAAAACTGGGCACCTCACTTCCAGAAGATCCTGCTATACCACTCCTGGGCATATACCCAAAAGATTCCCCAGCATGTAATAAGGATACATGTTCCACTATGTTCATAGCAGCCCTATTTATAATTGCCAGAAGTTGGAAAGAACCCAGGTATCCCTCAACAGACGAGTGGGTGCAAAACAATGTGGTATATCTACACAATGGAGTACTATTCAGCCAATAGAAACAATGAATTCATGAAATTCTTAGGCAAATGAATGGAGCTGGAGAACCTCATACTAAGTGAGGTAACCCAGTCTCAAAAGATGAATCATGGTATGCACTCACTAATAAGTGGATATTAACCTAGAAAACTGGAATACCCAAAACATAATCCACACATCAAATGAGGTACAAGAAGAATGGAGGAGTGGCCCCTTGTTCTGGAAAGACTCAGTGAAGCAGTATAGAACAAAATCAGAACAGGGAAGTGGGAAGGGTTGGGTGGGAAAACAGGGGGAGGGAAGGGGACTTATGGAAATTTCGGGGAGTGGGGGGTGCAGAAAAGGGGAAATCATTTGAAATGTAAATAAATATATCAATAAAAAAAACCCATAAAAAAAAGTAGTAAGGGGAAAGGTCAAGAAAAATATAAAGGTAGATATATTAGGATTACACAAGACTTCTCACCACAGTTTATGAAAACCAGAAGATCCTGGGCAGATGTCATACAGAACCTAAGGGAATACAAATGCCAATCCAGGCTAATATACTCAGCAAAACCCTCAATCACTATAAATGGAGAAACTAAAGTATTCCATGACAAAAACTAATTTACAAAATATATTTCCACAGCACTGCAAAGGTTAATAGGTGGAATATTCCAACACAAGGAGAGAAACCCTAGAAAAAGCAAGAAAGTAATCTTTCACAAACCCAAAAGAAGATAACCACACAAATATAAAAATAACATGAAAAATAACAGGAAGCAGCAATCATTGTTCTTTAATATCTTTTAGCATCAATGGAGTCAATTCCCCATTAAAAAGGCATAGACTAACATATTGGATTCATAAACAAGACCCAACATTTTGCTGCATACAGGAAACTCACCCCAGGCACGAAGACAGGCACTACCTCAGAGTAAAAGACTGGAAGACAATTTTCCAAGCAAAAGGTCGGAAGAAACAAGCTGCAATAGCCATTCTAATATGAAATAAAGTCAACTTTCAACTTAAAGTACTCAAAAAAGATAAGGAAGGACAAGCCTGTTAAAAATGGGGTACATATCTTAACAAAGAATTCTCAACTAAGGAATACCAGATGGCTGAAAAATACCTAAAGAAATGGTCAATCTCTTTAATCACCAGGGAAATACAAATCAAAGCAAACCTGAGAGTCCACCTCACACAAGTCAGAATGGCTAAGATCAAAAACTCAGGGGAGAGCTGATGCTGGACAGGATGTGGAGAAAGAATACTCCATTGCTCATGGGATTGCAAGCTGGTAAAACCACTCTAGAAAACAGTTTGGCAGCTCCTCAGAAAACTGGACACAGCCCTACCCGATGAGGCAGGTATACACTCCTGGGCATATATCCAGGAGATGGTCCAACATGTAATAAGGACACATACTCCACTATTTTCAAAGCCGCCTTATTTATAATAGCCAGAAGCTGGAAAGAACCCAGATGTCCCTCCACAGAGGAATGGATATAGAAAATGTGGTACATTTACACAATGGACGACTACTCACCTATTAAAATCAATGAATTCATGAAAATTTTAGGCAAATGGATGGAACAAGAAAATGTAATCCTGAGTGAGGTAACCCAGTCATAAAAGAACACTCATGGTATGAACTTGCTGATAAGTCGATATTAGCCCAAATGTTTGGAATACAGAAGATACAATTCACAGATGCCATGATGCTCAAGAAGTAACACCAAAGTATGGATACTTTGGTCCTTCTTAGAAGGAAGATCAAATTAACCATGGCTCACAGCCAAACAATGGGCTGAACATAGGGTCTCCAATGGAGGAGGTAGAGAAAGGACTCAAGAAGCTGAAGAGGTTTGCAGCCAAATAGGAGGAAAAATAATATGTGCTAACCAGTACCCCCAGAACTCCCAGAGACTAAGCAACCAACCAAGATTACCCACGGTTCCAGATACATATGCAGCAGAGAATGGCCTTTTCAAACATAAATGAGAGGAGAGGCAATTGCTCCTGTGAAGGCTTGATGCCCCACTGTAGGGGAATGGCAGCTCAGAAACCTGAAGAGCAGATGAGCAGAGGGAGGGAGGATGAGATAGGGGGATTTTAGAGAGGAAATGAAGAAACGGGATAACATCTGAAATGTAAATAATGCAAATATCTAAAAAAAACATTTTTTAAAAAAACATAAATTAACCAAACAGCATCATCAAAACATAGGGTATAGAACAGAATTCTCAACAGAGGTATCTGAAATAGCTGAGAAGCACTTAAAGAAACTAAAGTCCTTAATCATCAGTAAAATTCAAATTGAAACAACCCTGAGATTCTCCAATCAGAATGGCTAAGATCAAAATATCAGGTGAGAGCACAGGTTGCCAAGGACATGGAGAAAAAGAACACTCCTTTATTAATTCTGGGATTGGAAACTGGTACGACCACTCTGTAAATTAATCTGGAGGTTCCTCAGAAAATTGGCAATAAATCCAAGAGTGGTATACCACTCTTGGTCATAAACCCAAATGATGGCCTATCATGCCACAGGAGCACATGTTCCACTATGTTCATAGTAGCTTTTTATTTGTGATAACCAGAAGCTGGAAATAACCCAGATGTCCCACAACTGAAGAATGGATACAGAAAATATGTTTCATTTATACAATGGAATAATTCTCAGCTATTAAGAATGAGGATATGCTGAGATTTGCAGACAAATGAATAGAACTAGAAAATATCATCTTGAGTGAGGTAACTCAGACCAAAAGGACATGCATTATCCCTCCAGTAGAAAGACAGGGTATCAAGTGGAGGGATCGGTTCCCATCACACTGTCAAAAGTTCTGACCCAGAATTGTTCCTGAAGGAACTGAGGTAACAAAAATGGAGACGAGCATTAAAGAAAGGAGGTCCAGTGACAGACCCAAATTGGAATACAGCTCAAGGATACCTCGGAGCTTTACAATTTAGTGATGCTGTTATGTGCTTGTAGATAGGAGCTTAGTATGGCTGCCCTCTGAGAGGACCAAGAAACAGCTGAAAGAGTCAGATGCAGATACTGGCACCTAAACAATGGACAGAAGCTGCACATCCCTGTGGTTAACTTGGAGAAAAGCTGGAAGAAGCTGAGGAGGAGGAGGGCTGCCCCATTAGAGGGCCAATAGTCTCAACTGACCCGGACCCCTGAGATCTCTCAGACATGGAGCCAGCCCACCAGGCAGCATACACCAGCTGACACAAATACAGCAGATGACTGCCTGGTCTGGCCTCATAGAGAAGAGGCACCTAACCCTCAAGAAACTTGAGGCCTCTAGGGAGTGGGTAGGTCTGTTGAGATAGGCATGGGGGTGGGGACATCCACTTGGAAAAAGGAGAGATGTATGGAAGGGAGAGTGGTTGAATGATAGGTGTGAAGACCAGGAAGGACATGAACACTTGACTGTAAAAAGGTTATTGAAGAGTTTGTAGATCAAAATGAAGTACTATGACTAAATGAGTTCTGAAGGTGAATCCACAAATTGTGTTTGTGTGTGTGTGTGCATGTATGTGTATATCTGTGTCTGTGTCTCTATGTGTTATTGGTTAGCCCTCATTCTGATATCCATGGAAAATTTTAATTTGTAAAAGATAGTGTAAAGACTGCTTAAGTCCAGTGTAATGGTTCAGCCAGGAAAGGTATTTGCCACCAAACCTGAAAATCAATTGTTTGATCCTTGACACATTAAGGAAGAAAAGAAAGAACCAATCCTTGAAAGATACTCTCTAAGTTTTACATGTGCAGATAAGAAAGTGTGCCCTCACCATACAAATAAATAAATAAATAAATAAATAAATAAATAAAGAGAAAACCAAGCATCAAAAAATAATATAATATTTATGTTATCTTAAAGAGTTCACAATAAAACTAATGATTTTTTCTTTTTCTTTTTCATAGCAACCATATATTTTTTATTGATATATTTTTTATTTACATTTCAAATGATTTCCCCTTTTCTGGGTCCCCACCTCCCGCAAGTCCCATAAGCCCTCTTCCCTCCCCCTGTTCCTCCATCTACCCCTTCCCACTTCCCTGTTCTGGAATTCCCCTATATTCTTTCACTGAGTCTTTTCAGAACAAAGGGCCACTCCTCCATTCTTTTTGGACATCATTTAATTTGTGGATTATGTCCTGGGTATTCAAAGTTTCTAGGCTAATATCCACTTATCAGTGAGTGCATACCATGATTGATCTTTTGAGAGTGGGTTACCTCACTTAGTATGATGTTCTCCAGCTCCATCCATTTGTCTAAGAATTTCATGAATTCATTGTTTCTTATGGCTGAATAGTACTCCATTGTAGAAATATACCACATTTTTTGTATCCATTCCTCTGTTGAAAGACACCTAGGTTCTTTCCAGCTTCTGGCTACTACAAATAGGGCTGCTATGAACATAGTGGAGCATGTGTCCCTATTGCATGCTGAAGAATCCTCTGGATATATGCCCAGGAGTGGTATAACAGGGTCCTCAGGAAGTGTTATGCCCAGTTTTCTGAGGAACCGCCAGACTGATTTTCAAAATGGTTGCACCATCTTGCAGTCCCACCAGCAGTGGAGGAGTGTTCCTCTTTCTCCACCACCTTGCCAACACCTGCTGTCTCCTAAGTTTTTGACCTTAGCCATTCTGACTGGTGTGAGGTGAAATCTCAGGGTTGTTTTGATTTGCATTTCCCTAATGATTAATGATGTTGAACATTTCTTAAGGTGTTTCTCAGCTCTCCGAAGTTCTTCATGTGAAAATTCTTTGTTTAGCTCCCTACCCCACTTTTAATGAGGTTATTGGCTTCTCTGGGTTCTACTTTCATGAGCTCTTTGTATATATTAGATATTAGCCCTCTGTCAGATTTAGGGTTGGTGAAGATCCTTTCCCAATCTGTTGGCTGAAATTTTGTCCTTTTGACAGTGTCCTTTGCCTTACAGAAACATTATAGTTTTATGAGGTCCCATTTGTTAATTCTTGATCTTAGAGCATAAGCTATTGGTGTTCTATTCAGGAACTTTTCCCCTTTGCCCCTGTCCTCCAGGGTTTTCCCCAGTTTCTTTTCTATTAGTTTCAGTGTGTCAGGTTTTATGTGGAGGTCCTTGATCCATTTGGAGTTGAGCTTAGTACAAGGAGATAAGAATGGATCGATTTGCATTCTTCTGCATGCTGACTTCCAATTGAACCAGCACTATTTGTTGAAAAGACTATCTTTTTTCCACTGGATGCTTTCAGCTCCTTTGTCGAAGATCAAGTGACCATAGGTGTGTTGGTTCATTTCTGGGTCTTCAATCCTATTCCATTGATCCGCTTGCCTGATATTGTACCAATACCATGCAGTTTTTATCACTATTGCTCTGTAGTAGAGTTTAAAGTCTGGGATACTGAATCCTCCTGAAGTTCTTTTACTGTTGAGAATAGTTTTAGCTATCCTGGGTTTTTTGTTATTCCAGATGAATTTGAAACTTGCTCTTTCTAGCTCTATGAAGAACTGGGTTGGGATTTTTATGGGGATAGCATTGAATCTGTAGATTGCCTTTGGCAAGATGGCTATTTTAACTTATTAATCCTGCCAATCCACGAGCATGGAAGAACTATATTGAAAAGATATGGAGAGGGGGGGCAGCCTTGTCTAGTCCCTGATTTTAGTGGGATTGCTTCAAGTTTCTCTCCATTTAGTTTGATGTTGGCTACCGGTTTGCTGTAATTGCTTTTACTATGTTTAGATATGGGCCTTTAATTCCTGTCCTTTCCAAGACTTTTAGCATGAAAGGACGCTGAATTTTGTCAAATGCTTTTTCAGCATCTAATGAAATGATCATGTGGTTATTTTCTTTGAGTTTGTGTAGTGGACAGCATTTATGGATTTCCTTATACTGAACCATCCCTTCATCCCTGGGATGAAGCCTACTTGATCATGGTGGATGATCATTTTTATGTGTTCTTGGATTTGTTGGGCAAGAATTTTATTTAGTATTTTTGCATCGATATTCATAAGGGAAATTGGCCTGAAATACTCTTTCTTAGTTGGATCTTTGTGTGGTTTTGGTATCAGCGTAATAGTGGCTTCGAAGAAGGAGTTGGGTAGTGTTCCTTCTGTTTCTATTTGGTGGAAAAGTTTGAAGAGTATTGGTGTTAAGTCTTCTTTGAAGGTCTGATAGAATTCTGCACTGAAACCATCTGGTCCTGTGCTTTTTTTGGTCGGAAGCCTATCTATGACCCCTTCTATTTCTTTAGGGGTTATGGGTCTGTTTAGATGGTCTATTTGATCCTGGTTTAATTTTGGTAATTGGTATCTGTCTAAGAAAATGTCCATTTCCTCCAGATTCTCAAGTTGTGTTGAGTACATGTTTTTGTAGTAGGATCTAATGATTTTTTGAATTTCCTGAGTTTCTGTTGTAATATCTCCACTTTCATTTCTAATTTTGTTAATTTGGATACTTTCTCTGTGCCCCTTGTTTAGTCTGGCTAAGGGTTTATCTATCTTGTTGATTTTTTCAAAGAACCAGCTTTTGGTTTTGTTGATTCTTTCTATGGTTCTCTTGGTTTCTACTCGATTGTTTTCAGCCCTGAGTTTGATGATTTCCTGTCTTCTTCTCCTCCTGGGTGAATTAGCTTCTTCTTGTTCCAGGGCTTTCAGTTGTTCAGTTCATCTTCTAGTGTATGCTCTCTTGAATTTCTTTTTGGAGGCACTCAAAACTATGAGTTTTCCTCTTAGCACTGCTTTCATTGTGTCCCATAGATTCGTGTATGTTGTGCCTTCATTTTCATTAAATTCTAAGAAATCTTTGATTTCTTTCTTTATTTCTTCCTTGACCAAGGTATCATTGAGTAGAGTATTGTTCAGTTTCCATGTGTATGTGGGCTTTCTGTTGTTTTTACTGTTATTAAAGACCACTTTTACTCCATAGTGATCTGATAGGAGGCATGGGATTATTTCAATCTTCTTATATTTGTTGAGATCTGTCTTGTGAACAACTATGTGATCTATTTTGGAAAAGGCACCATGAGGTGCTGAGAAAAAGGTATATTATTTTGCTTTGGGATGAAAAGTTCTATATATATCTGTTAACTCCAATGGGTTCAAAGCTTCAATTAGTTTCACTGTCTCCCTGTTAGTTTCTGTTTTCCTGATGAATCCATTGGTGAGAGTGGAGTGTTGAAGTCACCCACAATTATTTTGTTAGGTGCAATGTGTATTTTGAGCTCCAGTAAATTTCTTTTATGAATGAGGGAGCCCTTGTATTTGGGGCATAGATGTTCAGGATTGAGAGTTCTTCTTGTTGGATTTTTCCTTTGACCAGCAAGTAGTGACCTTCCTTGTCTCTTTTGATGACATTAGGTTGAAAGTCAATTTTATCTGAAATTAGAATGGCAACTCCGGCTTGTTTCCTGGGACCATTTGCTTGTATAATTATCTTCCAGCCTTTTACTCTAAGGTAGTTTTTGTCTTTGACACTTAGGTGTGTTTCCTGTATGCAGCAAAATGTAGGGTCCTATTTACGTAACCAGTCTGTTATTCTATGTCTTTTTATTGGGGAATTGAGTCCATTGATGTTAAGAGATATCAAGGAGTAGTGGTTATTGCTTCCTATCATTTTTTATTTTAATTTTATACTTGTGTGGTTATCTTCTTTGGGTTTGATGAAAGAAGCTTAATATCCTGCTTTTTCCAGGGTATAGTGTCCCTCGTTGTAATGGTGTTTTCCCCCTATTATCCTTTGTAGGGCTGGGTTTGTAGAAAGATATTGTGTAAATTAGGTTTTGTCATGGAATATCTTGGTTTCTCCATCTATAGTAATTGAGAGTTTTGTTGGGTATAGTAGTCTCAGCTGGCATTTGTGTTCTCTTAGAGTCTGCATGAGCTCTGCCCAGGATCTTCTAGCTTTCACGATCTCTGGTGAGAAATCTGGTGTAATTCTCATATGTCTTCCTTTATATGTTACTTGCCCTTTTCTCTTACTTCCCTAAGTATTCTTTCTTTGTTTAGTAATTCTGGGGTTTTGATTATTATGTGACGGGAGGTATTTCTGTTCTGGTCCAGTTTGTTTGGAGTTCTGTAGGCTTCTTGTATATTCATGGGCATCTCTCTCTTTAGGTTAGGGAAGTTTTCTTCCATAATTTTGTTGAAGATATTTGCTGGTCCTTTAAGTTGTAAATCTTCACTCTCATCAATGCCTATAATCCTTAGATTTGGATTTCTCATTGTGTCCATGTATTTCCTGGATGTTTTGGGTTACAAGCTTTTTGCATTTTGCATTTTCTTTAACTGTTGAGTCCATGGTTGCTATGGTATCTTCGGCATCTGAGATTCTTTCTTCTATCTCTTGTATTCTGTTGTTGATATTTGCTTCTATGGTCCCTGATTTCTTCCCAAGGTTTTCTACCTTCAAAGTTGTCTCCCTTTGTGCTTTCATAGTTGTTTCTACTTCTGTTTTAGATCCTGGAAAATTTTTGCTCAGTTCTGTCATTTGCTTGTTTGTGTTTTCCTCTAATTCTTTAAGAGATTTTTGTGTTTCCTCTTTCATGACTTCTGCCTGTTGATCAAAGTTCTCCTGTATTTCTTTAAGTGATTTTTGTGTTTCCTCCTTATTGGCTCTTGTATTCTCCTGAATTTATTTCAATGATTTTTGTGTTTCCCTTGTAAGGGCTTCTAATTTTTGATCCATTTTCTCCTGAATTTCTTTAAGTATGTCCTTCATGTGTTCCTGTACCAGCATCATGACCAGTGATTTTAAATCCAAATCTTGTTTTTGTGGTGTGTCGTGGTATCCAGTACTTGCTATTGTTGGAGAATTGGGTTCAGATGCTGCCATAATGCCTTGGTTTCTGTTAGTAATGTTCCTATGTTTGCCTTTAGCCATCTAGTTCTCCCAGGTGTTAGATGGTCTTATTGTCACTGGCTGGTGCTTCAGTCTACTGTGGATCTTTAAGGTTATTTCTGCAGTACTGGATGACTGGAATTCCTCTGGCACAGATTACTGATATGCTGCCTTCCTCTTTGGTGCCTTTGGAGCCCTTCTCAGTCTTGCCTCAAGCAATGTTATACTTAGGTTGTCACAGTCAACCAGGTGTTCTCTGTCTGCTCTATTATGGAGCAAAGATGTTGTGGTGGGGGTCACTCCTTCTGTTGATTCTCACATAGGACACAGGTCCTGCGATGGACTGGCTGACAGATGAACCGATTATGTGCTCAGTCCCTGAGTACAGGCAGACCCCTGGTGGTTTGCACCACCAGAGATCTAAAGCTCAGGATGATACAGTACCTAGTGATCCTTTTCTGTCCCGGCAGGCAAGGAGTATGGCCGTGGGGCTTCTCTCCTTCCTCAGCTCTCTGGGCAGGACACAGGCCCTGTGCCTGGCGGGCTGGCAGATGGGCTGCCTATGTGCTCAGTTCCTGAGTGCAGGCAGACCCTTGGCGGTTTGAACCACCAGAGATCTAAAGCTCAGGGTGATACAGTACCTAGTGATCCTTTTCTGTCCAGGCAGGCAGTAAATATGGCCGCAGGGCTTCTCTCCTTCTGCAGCTCCCTGGGTAGGACAGGGCCCCGAGCCTGGCGGGCTGGCAGACAAACGAGCCTATGCGATCAGTTCCTGAGTGCAGGCAGACCCCTGATGGTTTGCACCACCAGAGATCTGAAGCTCAGGGTGTTACAGTACCTAGTGATCCTTTTCTGTCCCAGCAGGCAGTGAGTATGGCCGTGGGGCTTCTCTCCTTCCACAGTTCCCTCTGATTTTTTCAAATATTAATAATTTGATTTGCAAAAGAATAAGGTTTCTATTTCTTTCTGAAAATCTAAATAAATTTCTGGTTTATAATTGGCTTATCATCCTAATTATATAAACAATAAAGACTTCATTTGCTGACTGTGCTAAAAATTACTACAAACAAAAATGAAATGTAATTTCAGCTTAAAAAAATTTCACAAGAACATGTCATGTTTCCAAAATAGTATGTAACCAACACAGCGACAATTTTTTCATCTTCATTGGTGGTCTGTCTGAAAGATATAATAGGACAATGTTGGCAAAAACTCATATTAGTAATCAACAAATAACTGATTTGACTTAAGACCCATCCTATAAGATGGAAAACATGCTTGACACTGATTAGATGATCAAGAGAATATATAAAACAGGTACCCAGGGCAAAACAAAACACTACTGATCTAAAAAAATGAAAAGTGGAGAATAATGATAAAATAACTCTTAATGACATTTTCTGTACCCATAAATCAGTGCATTGTTCAACCATGTGTTCTCATCTGCTATAGAAGCTACCTACTAAAGCAGATGGAAAGAACTTGCAGAGACCCACAACAATACGTTAAACAAAAAGTAAGAGTTCTTGGACAATTAACCCTAAATGGGATGTCTCTATCAAATCATTCCCCTCAGATGTTAAGAAATTCTGCTGAAAAGGGGGCAGAAAAAGTTTAAGTCATAGGGGAGAAGAACACCAATAAAATAAAGCTTTCTAAGTCAACCGTGAAAGGTTCATATGAGAGACTGAGGCATCAGGAACAGGACCCACACAGGTCTTCACCAGGTCCTCTGTGTATACACATGGCTTCCATTTTAGTGACATGACGAGATTCCTAAATATGCCACAAGTGCCTTGTTCTGGATTTGTTTTCTTCTGTTGATTTCTCTTGTCCAACTTCAATGTAATACTTTTTGCTTATCTTTTATATTCAATTTTTCATTTTTGGGTTTTTTTTTGTTATCCCTTGGAAGTCTGGTATTTTTCAGTGAGACACAAGGACCACCCACTAGCATCAATACAGATGCTAGCGGGTGGTGGGGTGTAACAGGAAGAAGTAAAGAGTAAAGAGGGAAAACTAATCAGGAAAATAATCTATTTTCAAAAAAAATGAAAAAATGACTAAGAAACTAGCAGATCTCTCACAAGGGAATATATTCAAGTAAACTATAAATATAGCAGCATAACAGCATTTTTATGAAAATTACAACAAAAACAAAGGTAAGATTTATGTCCCAAGAGAACCTTAGTTTAGTGAGTTTTAGTGGTGAATTGATGGGAAGCAGTCTCAAAGCTAATATTTAAGATAGAAAATTCAACAGTGAGGATGGCTATACTAAACAGTACTTAGAAGCACATCAGAACACCTTCCAAAGCATATGTAGGAATTACAGTGGTAGCTTTACCTATGGAGAAAGTTTCTGAACAGAACACCAATAGCGTATGCTCTAAGAGCAAGAATTGACAAATGGGACCTCATAAGGTTACAGAGTTTCTGTAAGGCAAAGGACACCATCAAGAGGACAGATCGGCAACCAACAAATTGGGAAAAGATCTTCACCAATCCTACATCAGATAGAGGGCTAATATCCAATATATATAAAGAACTCAAGAAGTTAGACTCCAGAAAACCGAACAACCCTATTAAAAAATGGGGTACAGAGTTAAACAAAGAATTCTCACCTGAAGAACTTCGGATGGCGGAGAAGCATCTTACAAAATGCTCAACTTCATTAGTCATTAGGGAAATGCAAATCAAAACAACCCTAAGATTTCATCTTACACCAGTCAGAATGGCTAAGATTAAAAATTCAGGAGACAGCAGGTGTTGGAGAGGGTGCGGAGAAAGAGGAACACTCCTCCACTGCTGGTGGGGTTGCAAATTGGTACAACCACTCTGGAAAGCAGTCTGGCGGTTCCTCCGAAAACTGGGCACCTCACTTCCAGAAGATCCTGCTATACCACTCCTGGGCATATACCCAGAGGATTCCCCACCATGTAATAAGGATACATGCTCTACTATGTTCATAGCAGCCCTATTTATAATTGCCAGATGCTGGAAAGAACCCAGGTATCCCTCAACAGAAGAGTGGATACAAAAAATGTGGTATATCTACACAATGGAGTACTATTCAGCCATTAGAAACAATGAATTCATGAAATTCTTAGGCAAATGGATGGAGCTAGAGAACATCATACTAAGTGAGGTAACCCAGACTCAAAAGGTGAATCATGGTATGCACTCACTAATAAGTGGTTATTAACCTAGAAAACTGGAATACCCAAAACATAATCCACACATCAAATGAGATACAAGAAGAAAGCAGGAGTGGTCCCTAGTTCTGGAAAGACTCAGTGAAACAGTATTTGGCAAAACCAGAACGGGGAAGTGGGAAGGGGTGGGAGGGAGGACAGGGGAAGAGAAGGGGGCTTACGGGACTTTCGGGGAGTGGGGGGGGCTAGAAAAGGGGAAATCATTTGAAATGTAAATAAATTATATCAAATAAAAAAAAATAGTGAAGAAAAAAAAAATGGAAAAAAAAAATTATATGTCCCGTTCAGGTGACTGTTCAGATTCTCATTTTGAAATAGATAATTTAAGCCCATATTTCTGTTTTATTCACTTTGACATGTATTATCTCCTTTTACACAGTGGTGGAAGGTTACAGTGATAAGATATAATCTATACAGTGAAAAATTACTTTATTAATTCAATTCAGATTAGTGCAAAATTCAGTTAGTAGTAATCTTGTCACAGTTCAGTAGAGGTGATTTTTCCCACTGTAGAAATATTTAAATGTCTAAAACTAATTTCACTGAGCTAATAATGCAACAAATAGCTTACAACCCAATCTGGATATAAGATAATTAAATTGTAGTATCCATAGAAATGAAATCCAGGCTAATAAAGCCACATTCTAAATCATTTCAACTTTTAGTGAGTGATCACTTGAATTAGTGTGCATTGCAAACACCTTAAATTGTTGTAAGATACAGTTAACTTTGTTTATCTTGGAGAAAAAAATATTTTCTTTGATACAATTTTGAATCAATATAAGTATGTTTGAGTATATTCAATAAATAATATGTAAGAGAATCAAATATGAGTAGTAATTCTGCCTAATACATTTTTTAAACATGCAGAAAAGAGAATAATGTAATTGTGGAAAGACTATACTAGATTTGAAGGAGCTTAGAATTTATATCAAAAATGGTTTCCAAAAATTATGTCAGAAAATAGATATCATTCTACTTTATTTTTTTTCCAAGTGACAAAATTGAAGCCATCTTTAAGCCTATAGCCAGTCTATGCTTCATATTTGTTATTTATTTTTTCATTCATTTAATATTTATTTAGTTAGTTTTTTAATTCTTCCATTTATTTACATTCCAAATGTTGCCCGCCGCCTGGTTTGGCAACCAAGAGTTCTTTACCCAACCCTTCCCCTTTTCCTCTCATTTTTAAACTTCTAAATGTCAGAAGAAATCAGATAATCCAACAGAAATGATTGGAGACAAGAAAAGACCATTGTAAGGGACAATGGCAAAGAAACAATTAACAGCTACTTCATCAGTCATTACGAAAGTTCTAATTCAAAACTCTGTGATATATCTAATGAGGACAAGAAAGAGTTAGTACTACCAAGTAGTACATTTGGGAAAGTAATGTGTTAGAGATTCAAAATTGAGAGAATCAATTAAAGGCAAGAAAATACTAAAAATGTTGCTCCTACCAACCTACTATTTACAAAATATAAAATGGATAAAATTAACAACGTGTAGGATCTAAGAAAGCAGGATAATTATGTAACTGCTTTTTTGAACAGCAAAGGATCCTCAAAGACCTTGCACAGGGGAAAGTAAACAATTTTGAAATAAACTCCATGGGATATAATATCAGTAGAGATGAAAGATGTAGAAAAATGGAAAATAACAGATCAGTTTTTGGAGAAACTGTTATCAAAACAGATATATAATAGAATATAACTAACCCTATAATTTGCAGAAAAGACAACTCTACTCTTTTGCCTGATTATCTTGTGTGGATATTATTTTTAGACTCCCTTATTTTCCCTGAGTGAAAATCAAACTCAAACCAGAAGGAATTTTATCACCTACTTCAGCCTCCAAGTAAAGAATCATGCACGGGTCTTAAGGAATACTCAGGGGTCAACACTTCATCCCTGCATGCCAGTCATTCATAGGATAAAAAAATGCTCTTTTCATGTTTGCCATCTTAATGTTACTTTTCTCCTTTCCATTCAGCCCCAGAGTCTTCAGGTATAGTAGAATATACACAGAGAAAATGACCCCCGGTAATTCTGGAGGGACTTAGCTCGTTTAGAATTGAAGTAGTTTTTGAGAATAACCAAAGAAAAGACTGAAGGGCCTTTTCCACTATTATTATTTTCTTTTTTTTTTTCTGGAAGATTGTTGTTCAGTTTATATACAGTTAGCAATAGTGCCTGTGATACTACTACTACTACTACTAATAATAATAATATAAATGAAAAAATAGTTTTTCAAACACTGAACTGACATATTTGATGATATGCCCAAACTACTAGAATGTTGGGATGAAGTTAAGTATATTATTGTGAACATTCACTTGACAAATGTGCAGTACATTACAACTTTATGTCTATAATAGGGTATGTTTTGTGGTACTTAAGTAAAAGAAACATAATCTCTCAAAGTTGGAATTAAGAAATACATCTTCTTTGCATTTTGTTTTACTGCTTGACTTTCAACATTTTTGATCAGATCTAAAAAAATAAAAAGCCTCCCCTCTATACTTTCCCTAGAGAATTTATCCTACTCATCCTTGAAAAGTTTGAATTCATCTTCTGGTAATTCACAAGAAGAGATAACTATTGTCATGTCCTTAGTGATGATTGATTATAATGAACAAATGCCTGAAGCTTGAACCTTAGGAGGAGAAGACTTTGCTATGGTGAATCACATCACTTTCATCTAGAACAGAATATTTCTAGGTGTGGACTGACAGTACTCTTTCCTTCAGGTAATCATCAAAATCACAAGGATTCGTGTCACAACTGTGTGGCCATAAACACCTAGCCGTCTTGATTTTCTTTTATGAAAATACAAGTTAGACTGCATCTCAACTGGCTTTAGGACACAATGTCTTGAAATGTGTGTCTGAATCAATTATAATCCATCACTCTAACACCATCTGAAGTAACTATGTTAAATGGGAAAATGACTTATATTGGCTCACATATTTGTTTTTTTCTTTTCTTAAAATACATTTTTTCTCACCTAATAATATTCTGAATACATTTGCTCTCCCTCTGCACTTTCCAGTTCCTCTCACTCCCCCTCTCTATCAGAATATAAAACATAAAAGACAAAAACCTAAAACAGGTTCCTGCGGCAAGGCTGCTGCAGTGGCAGCACTGCCTCAGGATCCTCATGAGCAGTTCTTGGATGTTTTTCTCAGTGGTGGCGTTACCACATGTGAGCTCAACAATGTTATGAAAGGCAAACCAATACAGGTGTGTTATTAGTAAAGAATAGTAAGAAGGTAGAGCAAAAGAAATGAATGCTCAATCTTCCACTGTCTGTTGGGTCATATTTATACTCTCCTTCATCGTGGTTCCTATCACATGTCTGCTATAGCAAAATATCCTTACACCTGTGTCTGCTTCAGGCAAACATTCTTTCCCCTATCTACTTTAGCAAGACATCCTTTCACCTGTGTGCCCCAGCAAACCACCATTTGACATAACTAATCTTCCAAGCAAACCAGAAGTATTCACTTCTCCTCCTCCATTATCTGGCTATATCATTTAGATTGCCTTCATATATGTATATATTTTAGAAAGCTAATACTGTATTAGCTTTTCATATTACACCCCAAATGCCTCTTAATTTTACTTCTCTCACAGTTTTTTTTTAGGGCCCCTCCTAATTTGTTGATCATCCTGCTCTAGCTTCACAAACCATCCATTCATAAATTTCTATTCTATTTATATGTCTGAATGGGATCAATCTATGTCCCAACTCCTAGCCCCTTACTCTAAACCTAACTTCTTTAGGTCTACAGATTGTAGCTTAGTTATCACTACCGTAATAGCTCATATGCACATAAAGCCAATGTAGACCATATTTGTCTTTCTGTATCTGGGTCACCTTACCCAAGATAATTTTTAATGTTTCCATATATTCACCTGTGAATTTCTCGATTTCATTTTTAATGGCTGAATAATACACATTTTTATTCATTCTTCTGTTGAGGGACATCTAGTTTGTTTATGTATTCTGACTATGATGATTAGAGCAGATAAATATGGTTAATCATTTGTCTCTGTGGTAGATAAAGGGTTTTTAGTTATATCCCCAGAGTGACAGCTGAATCTTCGGATAGAACAATTCCCATCCATAGACATTCAAGTTTTCACTCCCAACAGCAACGGAAGAGTGCTATCCTTACTTTTCATCATCACCAGCATGTACTGTCATTTGTTTTATTGATCTTAGCCATTCTTAAAAGTATAAGATGACAGTTCTTTGTCATTTGAGTATTGGAGGGCTATTAATTTCTGTGAGTTAATACTGAATTCAAGTACTTTATCAAAAGCGTTAGTTTCCTAGTAGAATTTTTATTCACTCATTCATACAATCTGCAAAGAAAAGTAGTTTAATTCAAGCTAAATTAAGTAGTAGTCCTTTTACAAATATAGATGCACTTGTATTTGGTGCATAGATATTAAGACTTGCAATGTACTCTTGTTGAATTTTTTCCTTTGATGACATACTTTGATACAGAGTATGTAGTATCCTTCACAACCTCTTCTAATACATTTTGGTTTGAAGTATACTTTTGAATATATTAAAATGGCAGCACCAAATAGCTTCTTAGTTTCATCTAGTAGCAATATCTACTTCCATCAATTTACTATGAGTTGGTATGTATCCTTGATAGTAAATAATTGGTTTTGGATGCTGAAAACTATGGACATTCGTTTTGCATGCATTCTATTCATCTGTATCAATGGGAATTTTGGGAATTTAGACTATTGGGAATTAAGACTATTGATATTGATACATATTTCACCTGAATATGCCTAATACCCTTAAAATTGGGACAGAGAATAAAGACAGGTTATAGTAGAGGGTTTTTTATTTTTAAATTTTATTTTTAATTTTTTTAACAGTGCAGATTTTATCCCCCTCCTGGTCTACCATCTGACTGTTCCACATCCCATATCACCTACCCCCACCTCTCTTTCCAGGAGAATGTCCCCAATCCTCCACTCCTATCCCACCAGACCTCCCCACTCCCTGGAGCCTCAAGTCTCTTGATGGTTAGGTATATCTTCTCAAACTGAAGCCAGAGCAGGCAGTCTCTAGTGTATATATGTCACCTCATATCAGCTTCTGTAGGCTGCCTGGTAGGTGGTCCAATATCTAGAAGATCTCAGAGGTTTAGGTCAGTTGAGACTGCATTTTTTTTTCCATAAGGAAGTCTTCCTCCTCAGCTTCTTCTAGCTTTTCCCTAATTGAATCACAGGGGTCACCAGCTTCTGTCCATTGGTTGGGTGTAAATATCTGTCTCTTTCAATTGCTAGTTGGGCCTTTCAGGAAGCAGTCATGTGATAGGCTCCTGAATGTAAGCACATGATAGCATCAGTAATAGTGTCAGGCCTTGGGACCCTTGAGCTAGATCCTAAAATTTGGGCTTGTCCCTGGGCCTCCTTTACTCAGGCTCTTCTCCATTTTTGTCCCTGTAGTTCTTTCAAACTTGAGGGGGACTCTACAAGTTCCCTCTCCCCACAGTAGAAAATTTAATCTAAGGTCCTGAGATTCTCTCACCTCAGAATATACCTGAGGTATATTCTAGAGGGTCCCCCTACCTCTTACCTCCCGAGGTTGCCTGTTTCCATTCATTCTGCTGGCCCTCAGGGGTTCGGTCCTGTTCTCCCTCATCCAAAACCTGATTGATCATCTTCCCCTCTTCCACTTTCTGTCCTCTTTTCTCACAGTTCCTTCCCTCCTTCTCCCCATTTCTATAAATGAATTCTTCTCCCTCCCAATTGGGATGCACTTATCCTTACTTGGGCCTTTCTTGGGGCCTTAGGTTTGTTAGCCTTCTTAAGTTCTGTGGATGGTATCCTGGGAATTCAGTACTTTTGTTGGCTAATATGCACTTATTTGTGAGTACATAACATGCATATCTTTTGGGATTATAGTCACCTCACTCAGGATGATATTTTCTAATTCCGTCCATTTGCCCACAAAACTCATGATGTCCTCATTCTTAATAGCTAAAGAGTATGTATTCCATTGTGCAAATGAACCACATTTTCTGTATCCATTCTTCTGTTGTGGGACATTTGTGTTGTTTCTAGCTTCTGGCTATCCACAAATAACACCACGACGAAGTCTGCAACATATGCCCCTGTTTAAATAGTTGAAGATGAGTTTCAACATTGAACTTGTAGGAATAGAGGGAATGGTGACAATATCTAATATAGACAAAGAACTCAAGAAGGTAGAACCCAGAGAACCAAATAACCCCATTAAAAAGTGGGGTACGGAGCTAAACCAAGAATTTTCACATGAAGAATTTCGGAGGGCTGAGAAACACCTTAAGAAATGTTCAACATCACTAATCATTAGGGAAATACAAATCAAAACAACCCTGAGATTTTACCTCATACCAGTCAGAATGGCTAAGGTCAAAAACTCAGGAGACAGCAGGTGTTGGCGAGGATCTGGAGAAAGAGTAACACTCCTCCACTGCTGGTGGGATTGTAAGATGGTGCAACCACTTTGGAAATCAGTCTGGTGGTTCCTCAGAAAACTGGGCATGACACTTCCAGAGGACCCTGCTATATCACTCCTGGGCATATAACCAGAGTATTCCCAGGCATGCAATAAGGACACATGCTCCACTATGTTCATAGCAGCCCTATTTGTAGTAGACAGAAGCTGGAAAGAGCCCAGGTGTCCCTCAGCGGAGGAATGGATACAAAAAATGTGGTATATTTACACAATGGAGTACTATTCAGCCATTAGAAACAATGAATTCATGAAATTCTTAGACAAATGGATGGAGCTGGAGAACATCATACTAAGTGAGGTAACCCAGTCTCAAATGATCAATCATGGAATGCACTCACTGACAAGTGGATATTAGCCTAGAAACTTGGAATACCCAAGACATAATCCACATTATCAAATGATGTCCAAAAAGAACAGAGGAGTGGCCCCTGGTTCTGGAAAGACTCAGTGCAACAGTATAGGGGAATACCAGAACAGGGAAGTGGGAAAGAATAGATGGAGGAACAGGGGGAGGGAAGAGGGCTTATGGGACTTGTGGGACGTGGGGACTCAGAAAATGGGAAATCATTTGAAATGTAAGTAATGAATATATCAAATAAAAAAAAAAACTATGAGAAGGGAGAAACATTACAGATCCACACCATGACAGTCATATTGACTTTAGGACAACAACAGAAAACTGAAAACTGAAATTGCCTTTCCCCCCATTTCATTGCTTTGTATCCTTCCAAAGAAATCCTCCATAAAACCTAATTGGGCATATCCCTGTAGTAGACTATATCTCTCTCATTCCAGGAGGCTTTTCATAGCCAGAGGAAGAATATGCTAAGCATACAAAGAAAAGTTATGATATTACAAACCTTCCTATTTTTCTACAAGTTCAGTGCTACTGAATCATGATTTTAGTCTCCAAACACACTTCTAGAAAGAAGTCTATGAAATGATACAATTTCTCTTGTTTGTTTTCTCCTTTGAAAAAGCTCGTGTGACTTGTTAAGCTTACATTAAAGAAATGCATGTGTTTTTCTTCTGATTAATCTTTCTTAATAACCATTATGGCTTTAATAGGCATCAGCTATGTGCCTGCCGATGGCTAGGGAGAGAAATCTTTTCTCCTTAGCAATCAGAACTGATAATTTTAAAATCCATCCACTGTGTCATCTCCCAAGTACCTTTCTTGACCTGTAAATCCTTTGTCATCAAAAATAAATTTATAAGCCCAAACACATTTTTTGTCCAGATCAGTTTTATATCCACACTACTTACAACAATACCCAGAAGAATTTCTCAATAAGCCATTGGAAAAAAATACTCATTTAATTCCCTGTAGAATTTATCTTATGTCATCAAATGGTAGTCTAAGAGTTATTTAAAATTTTTCTTCTGAGAACTGTGACTTATCTAAAACTGCAAGGACAGTGTCCCATTCAAATTCACATTAACATTTTATTTAATCTATTAGATATGTGTAAAGTCTATACTAGGAAAATGAACATTTTGTATTCAATTACAATGCAGAATAGATTGGTTGCTCAGTGCTTAGAAGTTAGCCTTGAAACTACATGAAATCCATGCCGTGTGTGTGTGTGTGTGTGTGTGTGTGTGTGTGTGTGTGCCTGTATAAAACAATAATAAAGTCCTCTGAATTTGGAACACCCTTGGTCACAGCACACCATCTCCAAGCAGTGCAGGAAGCCAGCTATACACCCAGCAGCCAGCTAGGAAGAGGCAGCCTGCACAAGTGAGCCCAGCCCTTCAGTCTGGAGACCATTGGCAAGAGCCTTCCAGTTTCCGACTCAGGATAAGGAACACCCTCAGCCACAGTGCACCATTTCCAAGCAGTGCAGGAAGCCAGGTATACACCCAGCAGCCAGTGAGGCGGAGACAGCCAGCACAGTCTGCATCCAGAGCTGATTGGGGCCACAGAGGTACACACCCAAATACAACTACAAACGAGTGCGTCTCTGCTGCCATCTTTGCTTCTGTTACTGTGCAACAGATTGGTAGGCAGGTTTCACCAGAGTGGAGGATCCCTTGGGACACACCACACCAGGACTCCACCTGCACCCAGGAACTCTGCAGCACCACAGCAATTTGCGCCAGGAGAAAGCAGCTCACCCAAGGTTGCTGAAATAGGCCTACAGGCACACACATAGGAGGGGCAAGCTCCAGCCAGTAGCAATAGGCCCAACTAACACCAGAGATAACCAGATGTCAAGAGGCAAATCAAGGAAATCAAGGCAATATGGCACCATCCAAACCCAATTCTCCCATAACAGCAAGTCCTGGATTCCCCAACACATCAGAAAAGCAAGATTTGGATTTAAAATCACAGGTCATGATGCTGATGGAGGCCATCATAGAGGACTTCAAGAAGGACATAAATAACTCCCTTCAAGAAATACAAGAGAACACAAGTAAACAATGAGAAGCCCTTGAGGAACTAAGGGAAAACAAAACAAAACAGGTGAAGGAATTAAACACAGTCATCCAGGATATAAAGAAGGAGGTAGAAACAATGAAATCAGACAGAGAGACAACTCAGGACATAGAAAACCTAGAAAAGAAGTCAAAGTCATGGATCCAAGCATCAACAACAGAATGCAAGAGATAGAAGAGAGAATCGCAGATGCAGAAGATACCAAAGAAAGCATTGATAAAATAGTCAAAGAAAATGAAAAATGCAAAAAGCTCCTGACCCAAAATATCCAGGAAGTCCAGGACAAAATGAGAAGACCAAACCTAAGGATTATAGGCATAGAAGAGAGTGATGATTTCCAACTTAAAGGGCCAGTAAATGTCTTCAACAAAAGTATAGAAGAAACCTTCCCTAACCTAAAGAAAGAGATGCCCATGAACATACAAGAAGCCTTCAGAACTCCAAATAGATTTGACCAGAAAAGAAATTCATCCCATCACATAATAATTAAAACCCCAAATGTACTAAACAAAGAAAGAATATTAAAAGCAGTAAGGGAAAAAGGTCAAGTGACATATAAAGGTAGAGCTATCAGAATTACACTGGATTTCTCACCAGAGACTATGAAAGCCAGAAGATCCTGGGCAGACATTATGCAGACCCTATGGGAACACAAATGCCAACACAAACTACTATGTCCAGCAAAAGTCTCAATTACCACAAATGGAGAAACAAGATTTTTCATGACAAAAACAAATTTACACAGTATCTTTCCACAAATCCAGCCCTTCAAAGATAATGAATGGAAAACACCAACAAAGGGAGGGAAACTACACACAAGAAAAAGCAAGAAAGTAATCTCCTTTCAACAAACCCAAAAGAAGATAACCACACAAAGATAAAAATTACATCAAAAACAGAAGGAAGCAGCAATCACTATTCTTTAATATCTCTTAACATCAATGGACTCAATTCCCCAATAAAAAGACAAAGACTAACAAACTGGATTTGTAAACAAGAGCCAACATTTTGCTACATACAGGAAACACATCTCAGTGTCAAAGACAAACACTACCTAAGAATAAAAGGATGGAAAACAGTTCTCTAAGCTAACAGTCCCAGGAAACAAGTTGGAGTAGCCATTCTAATATCAGATAAAATAGACTTTCAACCAAAAGTCATCAAAAAGATAGAGAAAGCCACTTTATACTCATCAAAGGAAAAATCTTCCAGGAGGAACTCTCAATTATGAACATCTATGTCCCAAATACAAGGGCACCTGCATTCATAAAGGAAACCTTACTAAAGTTTAAAGTACACATCACACCCCACAAAATAATTGTGGAGGACTTAAATACCCCACTCTTTTCAATGGACAGATCAGGGAAACACAAACTAAACAGAGTCACAGTGAAACTAACAGAAGTTTTGGACCAAATGGACTTAATAGATATCTATAGAACATTTCACCCTAAATCAAAACAATATACCTTCTTCTCAGTACTTTCTCCAAAATTGACCATATAAGTGATCACAAAACAGACCTCAACAGATATAAGATGATCAAACTAATTCCATGCCTATCAGACAACTATGGTGGTCTTCAATAGCAACAAAAACTGCAAAAAGCCCACATACACATGGAAGCTGAACAATACTCTACTCAATGATACCTTTGTCAAAGAAGAAATCAAAAACTTTTTAGAATTTAATGAATATGAAGGCACAACATACCCAAATTTATGGGACACAATGAAAGCAGTACTAAGAGGAAAACTCATAGCTCTGAGTGCCTACAAAAAGAAGCTGGGGAGAGCATACACTAACAGTTCAACAGAACACCTGAAAGCTTTAGAACAAAAAGGAGGTAATACACCCAAGAGAAGTAGAAGTCAGGAAATCATGAAACTCAGGGCTGAAACCAACCAAGTTGAAGCAAAAAGAACTATACAAAGAATCAACAAAATTAGGAGCTAGTTCTTTGAGAAAATCAAGAAGATAGATAAACCTTTAGCCAGACTAACAAGAGGGCACAGAGACAGTATCCAAATTAACAAAATCAGAAATGAAAAGGGTGAAATAACAGAAACTGAGGAAATCCAAAAAATTATCATATCCTACTACAAAAGCCTATACTCAACAAAACTGGAAAATCTGGATGAAATGGACAATTTCCTAGTCAGATACCAATTACCAAAATTTAATCAGGATCATCAGATAGACCATCTAAATAGTCCCATAAGCCCTAAAGAATTAGAAATGGTCATTGACAGTCTCCCAACCAAAAAAAGCACAGGACCAGATAGCTTTAGTGCAGAATTCTATCAGACATTCAAAGGAGACCTAATGCCAATACTTTCCAAAATATTCCACAAAATAGAAACAGAAGGAACACAACCCAACTCATTCTATGGAGCCACAATTTTGCTGATACCAAAACCACACAAAGATCCAACAAAAAAGAGAACTTTAGACCAATTTCCCTTATGAATATTGATGCAAAAATACTCAATAAAATTCTTGCCAACCAAATCGAAGAACACATCAAAACAATCATTCACCATGATAAAGTAGGCTTCATCCCAGGGATGCAGGGATGGTTCAATATACGGAAATCCATCATTATAATCCACTACATAAACAAACTCAAACATAAAAACCACATGGTCATTTCATGAGATGCTGAAAAAGTATTTGATAAAATTCAGCATCCTTTTATGTTAAAGATCTTAGAAAGAACAGGAATTCAAGGCCCATACCTAAACATAAAAAAAAAAAAGCAATATACAGCACACTGGTAGCCAGCATCAAACTAAATGGAGAGAAACTTGAAGCAATCCCACTAAAATCAGGGACTAGAGAAGGCTGCACTCTCTCTTGATATTTATTCAATATAGTACTTGAAGTTCTAGCCAGAGCAATTAGACAACAAAAGGAGGTCAAAGAGATACAAATTGGAAAGGAAGAAGTCAAACTATTACTATTTGCATATGATATGCTAGTATACTTAAGTGACCCACAAAACTCCATCAGAGAACTCCTACAGCTGATAAAGAACTTCAGCAAAGTGGATGGATATAAAGTTAAGTCAAGCAAATCAGTAGCCTTCCTATACTCAAAGGATAAACAGGCTGAGAAATAAATTAAGGAACCGACACCCTTCACAATAGCCACCAACAATATAAAGTATCTTGGTGTGACTCTAACCAAACAATTGAAAGTTCTGTATGACAGGAACTTCAAGTCTTTGAAGAAAGAAATCGAAGAAGACCTCAGAAGATGGAAAAATCTTCCATGCTCTTGGATTGGCAGGATTAATATAGTAAAAATTGCCATCTTGCCAAAAAGCAATCTACAGATTCAATGCAATCCCCATCAAAATCCCAACTCAATTCTTAATAGACATAGAAAGAACAATTCTCAAATTCATCTGGAATAACAAAAAAAACTCAGGATAGCTAAAACTATTCTCAACAGTAAAAGAACTTCTGGGGTAATCAGTATCCCCGACCTCAAGCAGTACTACAGAGCGATTGTGTTCAAAAAATGCATGGTATTGGTACCGGCAATAGATCAATCAAATGGAACCACAGAATTATGTTCAATTGATCCTTGATAAAGGAGCTACAACCATCCAGTGGAAAAAAAGATAGCCTTTTCAATAAATGGTGCTGGTTCAACTGTAGGTTAGCATGCAAAAGAATGTGAATTGTTCCATTCTTATCTCCTTTTACTAAGCTCAAGTCCAAGTGGATCAAGAACATCCACATAAAACCAGACACATTGAAACTAATAGAAAAGAAACTGGAGAAGACCCTTGAGGACATGGGCACAGGGGAAAATTTCCTCAACAGAACACAAATAGCTTATGCTCTAAGATCAAGAATTGACAAATGGGACCTCATAAAACTACAAAGTTTCTGTAAGGCAAAGGACATTGTCAAAAGGACAAAACAGCAACCAACAAATTGGGAAAAGATCTTTACCAACACTACATCTGACAGAGGGCTTATATCCAAGATATACAAAGAACTCAAGAAGGTAGATTCCAGAGAGCCAAATATGCCCCTTAAAAATGGTGTACAGAGCTAAACAAAGAATTTTCACCTGAGGAATATCGAATGGCTGAGAAGCACCTAAAGAAATGTTCAATATCCTTAGTCATCAGGGAAATGCAAATCAAAACAACCCTGAGATTTCACCTCACACCAGTCAGAATGGCTACAATCAAAAACTCAGGAGAAAACAGGTGATGGTATGGTTGTGGAGAAAGAAGAACACTCCTCCACTGCTAATGGGGATTGCAAGCTGGTACTACAACTCTGGAAATCAGTCTAGTGGTTCCTCAGAAAACTGGGAATGATACTTCTGGAGGACCCTGCTATAGCACTCCTGAGCATATACCCAGAGGATTCCCCAGCATGTAATAAGGATACATGCTCCACTATGTTCATAGCAGCCCTATTTATAATAGCCAGAAGCTGGAAAGAACTCAGATGTCCCTCAACTGAGGAATGGATACAGAAAATGTGGAATATATACACAATGGAGTACTATTCAGCCATTAGAAACAATGAATTCATGAAATTCTTAGACAAATGGATGGAACTGGAGAACATCATACTAAGTGAGGTAACCCAGACTCAAAAGAGCACTCATGTGCCGCGGTGGCCCAGTGATGTCTGTAAAAATGGTATTTTACAGACAGGGGCGGAAAAGAAATGCCTCCTGGGAAGAACGGAACTCTCTGGAAGCTGTGGAAGCTAATAATCTCACCTGGCAATTTACTGTACTCTCTTACTTTCTGGCTATTTAAGATGAGCCCTTAGTTCCCAAGTAGCAGTTTGCCCTGACTTCTTCCTTTCCTTTTCTCTCTTCACTGGGATTCCTAAAGCCTGGCTGATAATCCGGTCTTTGAAGTCAACTCACTGACCAGCCAAACCCCCTTTTCAGAATTGCAGTGCCTTGCCTTATAGTTGTTTACATAATTACTACCTTCCAACTACATGCAGGTTTTTATGGCTGTGCGTATGTATATGAGGATGGCTCAGGCACTCTGGTACTGAAAGCATTGACTTACTCAGGAAGTTTTGTTTCACAAGATAGAAGGCTAAATGTTAGATAAGGATTTCTCACAAGAACTTGTTAAGAACCAGGTGGTATAAGAAACTTCAAACTCTTTGAAGGTTTACTGTAAACTATGAGTGACTCTGTATTCTAATCAGGAAGTTTGATGGCATCTGTAAATTGATCCTCTGTATCTGTTTCTTGAGAAACTTTGTTCCTGATGTTGCATTTCCTTGTACCAAATGGCTATGATAATTGTGCCTGCCCCACTGGCTACATCTTTTGTAATGGTAATACCAACTCTTCCTGTATAAAAATCCTTGCCTTATGACTCCAAAATACATTCAGTTCAAACCGCCTGTGTATGTTCGTGGTTTGTTCTGTCTGTCATCTCAGCTGGACCTGTGCCTTCCTGGACCAGAGGACCCTGGATATCCCTAAGCAGACCCACAGTCTGTAACACTCATGGTATGCACTCACTAATAAACAGATATTAGCCTAGAAGCTTGGAATACCCAAGACACAAGTCATATATCAAATGATGCCCAAGAAGGAAGGAAGGAGTAGCTCCTGGTCCTGGAAAGGCTCAGTGCAGCAGTGTAGGGAAATACTAGACAGGGAAGTGGGAAGGGGTGGAACAAGGGGAGGGAAGAGGGCTTATGGGACTTTCAGGGAAGAGGGATCCAGGAAAAAGAAAATCACTTGAAATGTAAATTAAGATTATATCGAATAAAAAAATAAAGGAAATGCAGGAACAAAGTGTGGAGCAGAGACTGAGGGAAAGCAATCCAGAGACTGCCCCACCCGGGGACCCATCCCAATGCAGCCACCAAGCCCAGACACTATTGCTGATGCCAAGATGTACTGGCTGATAGGAGCCTGATAAAGCTGAACCTGAGAGGCTTTTCCAGATCCTGACCAAAACAGATGTAAATACTTGCAGCCAAACACCATACTGAGCACAGGGACCCCAATGGAGGAGTTAGGGTAGGAATTGAAGGAGTTAAAGGAGCCTTAACTGGTATCAGTGGGAGGGGCGGCCCTATGCTTGGTGCCCCAGTGTAGAGGAATGCTAGGGTGGTGAGACTGGAGTGGGTAGGTGGGTGGGGGAGCACCTTCATAGAAGTTGGGTAGGGGGAGGAATGGATATAGTGTTTGCAGAGTGGAAACCAGGAGAGGGGATAACATTTGAAATGTAAATAAATAAAATTAAGTTAAATTTAAAAACAAAACAAAACGATAATAATGAGAGTGTGTGGGGGGGAATGTAGGAGCAGAGCTAAAAGGAGCTAGAAAGTAGAAAAAAGAGGTGGAAAGTGGTAAATGCTATTTTAATTAAAATGTTAATTAAGTAATTTGAAGAAGGTAAACACATACCAAAGGAATAAATAATCACAGCAATAGTAGACAAAAAAATTCCTATATTCAAAAATATTTAGCAATAAATTGGTTATGGTTGAAAGATATGGCTTGGTTAAGTGTGATAGGAGGCAGAGTATATTTTTAAACATTTTAGAAAACTTATGATTTTGAGTATTATCCAAAATACAAAACAAAAGAGATAATTTTATTTTGCATGGAAAACATGTAAAACTAATTAATTGATCATTAAAATTAAAACAGTACTTATACTCACAAGTTTTTTTATATTCTAAGAGATCATAAACTTTTTATTTTTTGTTTTAGTCAATAAGGTAAAATATGTTTAAAATAGCCTTTATAATAACCTTCTTGAGAATGTTAAAAAAAGTTTGCCTATTATTGAAATATAAACTTTTATAATGTCATTGATAATACATTTACTAATTACAAAACACACACTATGCTCTACAGGAGAAAGTCATACATATTGTATTAATTAGTTTCATGTTGTAATAAAATATCATGATCAATGCAACTTATAGAAGCAACAACCACAGGTATGCTGGCAGCAGGAGGCTGCAAGAACATGCTTTCAATCACAACCACAAAGCAATGGTTTTACTGCAAAGAGGATGAGGCTATCCATTCTTAAAGCTTGCTTCACTGTGGTGCAACAAGGCCACACTTCTCTATAACCTTCCACATAACCTGATGATCCAGGGTTCAAATGCCTGAGCCTATGGGCAGTATTTTCTTTCAAAGGAACACCTATATCTTATTAATACAAGGAGAAAAAACTTGAAAATATTCCTCAAGCCTTTTTTTAAAATGAGAGACTCCATTTCTAAACAGCATAGTACAAGCTTGACAAAAAATGTATCTGCAGACATAGCAAAAGCTAAGGTGTCATTTCTTCATCTCTAATTCTGTTTTCAGCTATACAAGAGTAATAAAATACAAATTTTATATATACATATATGGCTGTGAATGTAGTATTTTACATTTTAAAAGTATAAATTTGATGAATTTGTTAAATATTAGCAAATAATATTTATTACATACATATGTTTATATATGTATATATAATGTGAACAAGTAGATGAAAATTTTATGAAGAAATCTTTTCATTTTTTGTAAAGCAACCCTATTAAAACCTGGACCATAGCACCTACCACAACACTCTGTCTTTATACCATGTCATGTATCATTGCTGCTAGAGGATACATATATTTATGTTTACTAAAACTGTGTTCAAGAGCGTTCATTCATAGAAGTGCTATTAGTCATATCCAAATCCTTATTAGAGTTAGAAAACAAAACAGTGCTTGCCAAGGTGGATAGAGAAACAATTGTGTATTTGTACCATGGGATTTAAAATGTTTTGTAATATATAGATGATAATACAAACATGGCTGAATGTGAAAAATATTTACTAACTGGATGAAAACTAAGGCCACATAGATTATAAAACAAATGATCATATTCATGTGTAATTCAAATATGGGGACTGATGTCCAATACTAGTCAAGTCAGAATAGCAGGTATCATTAGAGAAGTTGGGAACTGACAGGCTATTTGATCACCTAACTGCTGGTCAGCTTCTGTACTATACCGTTGGACTTTTGCATCATGCTCAAAAATTCCATCATATTGTCTATTTGGCTGTCTTCTCTTGAAAGCCTGATCTTTTCTGAAAAGGCAACAGAAAGAGTGTAGGTCAGGTGGAGAGGGAATGTGGGAGTGGTGGTAGGGGGTGTAGAGTTGTGAGAAGTGGAGGAGAAACTGTGATTAGAATGTACTGGCTGGTTTTGTGTGTCAACTTGACACAGGCTGGAGTTACAACAGAGAAAGGAACTTCAGTTGGGGAAGTGCCTCCATGAGATCCAGCTGTGGGGCATTTTCTCAATTAGTGATCAAGGGGAGGGCCCCTTGTGGGTGGTACCATCTCTGGGCTGGTTTTCTTGGGTTCTATAAGAGAGCAGGCTGAGCAAGCCAGGGGAAGCAAGCCAGTAAGGAACATCCCTCCATGGCCTCTTCGTCAGTTCCTCCTTCCTGACCTGCTAGAGTTCAAGTCCTGACTTCCTTTTGTGATGAACAGCAATGCAGAAGTGTAAGCTCAATAAGCCCTTTCCTCCCCAACTTGCTTCTTGGTCATGATGTTTGTGCAGGAATAGAAACCCTGACTAAGACAGAATGATAATTTAAAAAATAGACAAAAACTATAAAGTAAAAATAGAAAGCAACAATTAATGCATTTATGCTCATGAACATTTAATTTGAATATTTCATTTGAAATGACATATCAAAAAAGCATCACTAGAGCACCCTGGTTCTAAATTAAATTGTTTACACACTTATTTATGATATGAACAAACCTTTGCCATCAGTGTCTGGGGCTTGGGGATAATCTCAAAAATGTTCTACACTGCTAGTAAATATTTTCAGAGAATTTCCATATCACATTGTATATTTTACCACAGCCAATGTATGTAATGAGAATGCTTAGGCTAGAGATAATTTTAGGTGTTTTGCAGAACAGATTGTGAATCCAGATGAGGCCAGTTAGATATTTATTCACAGCTCCCCACAACATAAAAACCAAGTTATTTTTTTAACCTTTCCAAAAATAGACTTAATTTTATTTATCCCTTTTCATTTTCCTCAGCTAGGTATTATCAATAAAACATCAATTCTAAATGTAACTAGTTAAAATTTCTTCGGTGACATAATTGGAAATGTTTCACTAAGAAAAAGGACTATAAAATTGTGTCTGTTGTAAATAAATAATACCATGTTTTTAAAATGTGACAGCAAAGGATAAACTGAAACACCAAGCAGCTTGTCTAGTGGGAGGGGCCATATGGAAGCAATGAGTCAGTCAAGCTGTCAACAAACATTTGCTGAACATCTACTTTGAGCCAAGTTCCACTCCAGCAGTAAGACTGTACTGGCAAATAAAGTGTCCCAGCTACTCGCCCTTATGAGGCTTGCTGTAAAATTATGCTTATTTGATGCCCTGTCTTTCTACTGGAGGTGCACTCTACAAGTTCCATCTTCCCAATGTAGAGCATTTCATCAAAGGCCTCTCTGTTTGAGTCCTGAGAGTCTCTCACTTCCCAGGTCTCTGGTACATCCTGGAGGATACCCCAAACTTGTACCTCTAGAGGATGCATGTTTCCTCAGGGTTTTCAGTCCTTTTCTTCCACCCAGTACCTGACCATGTTCCCTCTCTTCACCACACATGCCCTTTCCCATCCAGGTCCCTCTCTCTCCTTTTTGTGGTTGCTTTCTTCTCCTCCCCCCCCCCCCATGGCATCTTCACTTGTGTCCCTTCCCCCACAGCATTGAGCTGGACTTCCCAGCCCATTCACAACATCCCTGGCTGGCAGCGCCTAGCCTTCCACTGCTGTTATCTCTGGCCTTTGTTCCACTGGGAACAATACAGCTGCTTTCACCTTGACAACCAAGGCTGCCTCAGGGCAGGCTCACCTGGAGACCAGCAGAGACCTGCTAGACGACCCGCTGAGATGTGGAGCCAAGGAGTTCTCTGCCTACTCCTTGATGTGGGGGGGGGGGGCAGGGTTGTTTTCTAAAGACTATATATTTTGGCTAAAATATAGTGAAGCCAGTCTTGATCAACAAACTGTCCTCTTGACTCAAATCTCTTTCGTTGCCTTCCCGTTTATCCCCAGAATTCTCTTCCAGGTCTCCAGTTCACATGTGGCTGTGGCAGCTACACATTTGGGTCCTTCAACATGTTGACCTTTTTGAGACTGTAGGCTGTATCTTGGGTATTTGGCACTTTTGTGTGTGTTTGGGTTTTTTGTTTGGTTTTGTTTTTGTACTTGTGGCTAATACCTACTTATTAGTAAGTACATACCATGCATGTCCTTTTGGGTCCGAGTTACCTCCCTCAAGGTAATATTTTCTAGTGCCATCCATTTGCCTGCAAAACTCAGGATGTCTTCATTCTTAAGAGCTGAGTAGTATCCCTTGTGTAAAAATGAGGGATGGGGTTACCATCCCACAGTCAAAACTCTGACACATGATTGTTCCTATCTGAAAAATCTTCAGGGATGGAAATGGAGAGGAGCCTGAGAAAAAGAAGGTCCAGTGACAGGCCCAAAGTGGGATCCAGCTCAGAGGTGGGCCAAGACCTGACACTATTACAGAGGTTATGGAGCTCTCACAAACAAGGACCTAGCATGACTGCTCACCGAAAGACCAAACAAGAAGCTGAGTCAAATGTAGATATTTTCACCCAACCAAAGAACAGAAGCTGCTGACACCTGTGGTTGAATTGGGGAAAGCTGTAAGAAGCTGAGGAGGGCAACCCTGTAGGAGGACAACCAGTCTCAATTACCCTTGACACGTGAGATCTCTCAGATACTACACCGCCAACCAGGCAGCATACACCAGGTGATATGAGGCCCACAACACATATATAACAGAGGACTTCTGGGTCTGGGTTTATTCAGAGAAGATGCCCCAAACCTCAAAAGACTGGAGGCTTCAGGGAGTTTAGAGGTCTGGTGGGGTAGGAGTGGGTGGTGGGGACATACTAGTAATGACAGTGGCATGGGGAGGAGGTATGCAATGTAGAACAGTCAGAGGATGGAATGGGAGGGGAATATAATCTGTAGTTTAAAATTAAGCAAACAAGCATTCAGGTGTCTACTTTGGGATCTGAACAGTTTGGGCCACAGCACTCAGTCTCCAGGAAGTGGAAGAGGCCTGGTGTGCATCCTGAGGCAGACTTGGAGGAGTCAGTGTGCTCTGCATGTCCTGGATACACCATTACACCAAAAAAACAAGATTTGAATTTAAAATCACTGGTCATGATGCTGGTACAGGAACACATGAAGGACGTACATAAAGAAATTCAGGAGAAAATGGATCAAAAGATAGAAGCCCTTACAAGGGAAACACAAAAATCATTGAAAGAAATTCAGGAGAATATAAAAGCCAATAAGGAGGAAACGCAAAAATCACTTAAAAAAATACAGGAGAACTTTGGTCACCAGGCTGAGGTCATGAAAGAGGAAACACAAAAATCTCTTAAAGAATTACAGGAAAACACAAAGAATAAAGTGAAGGAGCTAAGCAAAACCATCCAGGATCTAAAATCAGAAGTAGAAACAACTAAAAAAACTCAAAGGGAGACAACTTTGGAGATAGAAAACCTTGGGAAGAAATCAGGAGAAATAGATGCAAATATCAGCAACAGAATACAAGAGATAGAAGAAAGAATCTCAGATGCTGAAGATACCATAGAAACCATGGATTCAACAGTTAAAGAAAATGCAAAATGCAAAAACTTGTAACCAAAACATCCAGGAAATCCAGGACACAATGAGAAGACGAAACCTAAGGATTATAGTCATAGATGAGAGTAAAGATTTACAACTTAAAGGGCCAGCAATATCTTCAATAAAATTATGGAAGAAAACTTCCCTAACCTAAAGAGAAAGATACCCATGAATATACAAGAAGCCTACAGAACTCCAAACAGACTGGACCAGAACAGAAATACCTCCCGTCATATCATAATCAAAACCCCAAATATACTAAACAAAGAAAGAATATTAAAGGCAATAAGAGAAAAAGGCCAAGTTACATATAAAGGAAGACCTATGAGAATCACACCAGACTTCTCACCTGAGACTATGAAAGCTAGAAGATCCTGGGCAGATCTCATGTAGACTCTAAGAGGACACAAATGCCAGCCAAAACTACTATACCCAGCAAAACTCTCAATCACCATAGATGGAGAAACTAAGATATTCCATGACAAAACCAAGTTTACCCAATATCTATCCACAAACTCAGCCCTACAAAGGTTAATAGGACGAAAACACCAATACAAGGACAGAAACTTCACCCTAGAAAAAGCAAGATAGTAACCTTCTTTCGTCAAACCCAAAAGAAGATAACCAATCAAATTTAAAAAATAGCATCAAAAATGACAGGAAGTAATAATTACTATTCTTTAATATCTCTTAGCATCAATGGGCTCAATGCCCCAATAAAAAGACATAGACTAACTGACTGGATACATAAACAGGACCCTACATTTTGCTGCATACAGGAAACACACCTCAGTGTCAAAGACAAACACTACCTTAGAGTAAAAGGCTGGAAGACAATTTTACAAGCAAATGGTCTCAGGAAACAAGTTGGAGTAGCCATTCTAATACCAGATAAAATTGACTTTCAACCCAAAGTCATCAAAAGAGAGTCTGAGGGACACTTCTTGCTGGTGAAAGGAAAAATACAACAAGAAGAACTCTCAATCCTGAACATTTATGCTCCAAATGCAAGGGCACCTTCATTCATAAAAGAAACTTTACTAAAGCTCAAAGCACACATTGCACCTAACACAATAATTGTGTGTGACTTCAACACTGCACTTTACTCAGTGGACCGATCAGGAAAACAGAAACTCAAGAAGGACACTGTGAAACTAATTGAGGCTTTGGACAAATTAGATTTAACATATATATATATATATAGAACATTTTATCCTAAAGCAAGAGAATATACCTTTTTCTCAGCACCTCATGGTTCCTTCTCCAAAATCGACCATATTATTGGTCACAAGACAGACATCAACAAATATAAGAATATCGAACTAATCCCATGCCTCCTATTGGATTACTATGGAGTAAAAGTGGTCTTCAATAGCAACAAAAACAACAGAAAACCCACATACACGTGGAAACTGAACAATATTCTACGCAATGATACCTTAGTCAAGGAAGAAAGAAAGAAAGAAATTAAAGACTTTTTAGAACTTAATGAAAATGAAAGCACAACATATCCAAATCTATGGGACACAATGAAAGCAGTGCTAAGAGGAAAATTCATAGCCCCGAGTGACTCCAAAAAGAAAACGGAGAGAGCATACACTAACAGCTTAATGACACACCTGAAAGCCCTGGAACAAAAAGGAACTATTTCACATAGGAGGAGTAGAAGGCAGGAAATCATCAAAATTAGGGCCAAAATAAATCAAGTAGAAACAAAGAGAACCATACAAAGAATCAACAAAACCAGGAGCTGGTTCTTTGAGAAAATCAACAAGGTAGATAAACCTTTAGCCAGACTAACCAAAGGGCACAGAGACAGTATACAGATTAACAAACTTAGAAATGAAAAGGGAGATATAACAACAGAAACTGAGGAAATTCAAAAAATCATTAGATACTACTACAAAAGCCTATACTCAACACAACTGGAGAATCTGGGGGAAATGGACAGTTTCCTAGACAGATATCTGACACCAAAACTAAATCAGGATCAAATAGATCATCTAAACAGTCCCATAACACCCGAAGAAATAAAAAGGGTCATAGAAAGTCTCCCAACCAAAAAAAGCACGGGACCAGATGGCTTCAGCGCAGAATTTTATCAGACCTTCATAGAAGACCTAACACCAATACTCCTCAAACTATTCAGCAAAATAAAAACAGAAGGAACTCTACCCAACTCGTTCTATGAAGCCACAATTATGCTGATACCAAAACCACACAAAGATCCAACAAAGAAAGAGAACTTCAGGCCAATTTCTCTTATGAATATTGATGCAAAAATACTTAATAAAATTCTTGCCAACCGAATCCAAGAACACATCAAAACGATCATCCACCATGATCAAGTAGTCTTCATCCCAGGGATGCAGGGATGGTTCAATATAAGGAAATCCATCATTGCTATCCACTACATAAACAAACTCAAAGAAAAAAAATATGATCATCTCATTAGATGCAGAAAAAGCATTTGACAAAATTCAGCATCCTTTCATGCTAAAAGTCTTGGAAAGAACAGGAATTCAAGGCCCATACCTAAACATCATTAAAGCAATATACAGCAAACCAGTAGCCAACATCAAAGAAAACAGAGAGAAACTTAAAGCAAGCCCACTAAAATCAGGGACTAGACAAGGCTGTCCTCTCTCTCCATATCTTTTCAATATAGTACTTGAAGTTCTAGCTAGAGCAGTTAGAAAATATAAGGAGGTCAAGGGGATACAAATTGGAAAGGAAGAAGTGAAATTATCACTATTTGCAGATGACAGAATAGTCTACTTAAGTGACCAGAAACCCTCCACCAGAGAACTTCTACAGCCGATAAACAACTTCAGCAAAGTGGCTGGTTATAAAATCAACTCAAGCAAATCAGTTGCCTTCCTATACTTAAAGGATAAGCAGACTGAGAAAGAAGTTAGGGAAATGACACCCTACACAATAGCCACAAACAATATAAAGTATCTTGGTGTGACTCTAACCAAACAAGTGAAAGATCTATGACAAGAACTTCAGGTCTCTGAAGAAGGAAATGGAAGAAGATCTCAGAAAATGGAAAAATCTGCCATGCTCGTGGATTGGCAGGATTAATATAGTTAAAATGGCCATCTTGCCAAAAGTGATCTACAGATTCAATGCAATCCCCATCCAAATCCCAACTCAGTTCTTCACAGAGTTAGAAAAAGCAATTCTCAAATTCATCTGGAATAACAAAAAACCCAGGATGGCTAAAACTATTCTCAACAACAAATGAAATTCTGGGGAAATTCTGGGGTATCCCTGACTTCAAACGATACTACAGAGCAATAGTGTTAAAAATTGCATGGTATTGGCACAGTGGCAGACAAGTGGACCAATGGAATAAAATTGAAGATCCAGAAATGAATCCACATACCTATGGTCACTTGATCTTCGACAAAGGAGCTAAACACATCCAGTGGAAAAAAGATAGCCTTTTCAACAAATGGTGCTGGTTCAATTGGAGGTCAGCATGCAGAAGAATGTGAATAATTGATCCATTCTTGTTTCCATGTACTAAACTTCACTCCAAGTAGATCAAGGGCCTCCATGTAAAACCAGACACACTGAAACTAATAGAAAAGAAACTGGGAAGACCCTTGAGGACATGGGCACAGGGGAAAAGTTCCTGAACAGAACACCCATAGCTTATGCTCTAAGATCAAGAACTGACAAATGGGACCTCATAAAATTACAAAGTTTCTGTAAGGCAAAGGACACTGTTGAAAGGAAAAAACAGCAACCATCAAATTGGGAAAGGATATTCACCAACCCTACATCTGATAGAGGGCTAATATCCAATATATAGAAAGAACTTAAGAAGTCAGACCCCAGGGAACCAAATAACCCTATTAAAAATGGGGTACTGATCTAAACAAAGTATTTTCCCCTGAAGAAATTCGGATGACCGAGAGGCACATTAAGAAGTGCTCAACATCATCAGTCATTAGGGAAATGCAAATCAAAACAACCCTGAGATTTCACCTTACACCAGTCAGAATGGCTAAGGTCAAAAACTCAGGAGACAGCAGGTGTTGGGGAGAATGTACAGAAAGAGGAACACTCCTCCACTGCTGGTGGGGCTGTAAGATGGTACAACCACTTTGGAGATCAGTCTGGCGGTTACTCAGAAAACTGGACATGACACTTCTGGAGGACCCTGCTATACCTCTCCTGGGCATATACCCAAAGGGTTCCCTGGCTTGCAGTAAAGGCACATGCTCCATTATGTTCATAGCAGCCTGATTTATAATAGCCAGAAGCTGGAAAGAACCCAGATGTCCCTCAAACAGGAATGGATACAGAAAATGTGGTATATTTACACAATGGAATACTACTTAGCAATTAGAAACAATGAATTCACAAAAATTTTAGGCAAATGGTTTGATCTGGAAAATATCATCCGAAGTGAGGTAACCCAATCATAAAAGAATACACATGGAATGTAATCTCTCATAAGTGGATATTAATTAGCCCAGAAGCTCTGAATACCTAAGGTATAAATCGCATAACAAATGACTCCCATGAAGAAGTATGGAGAGGTTCCTGATCCTGGAAAGGATTGATCTAGCATTAGGTGGGAATATAAGGACAGAGAAAAAGGAGGGAGGTGATTTAAGAATGGATGGAGAGAAAAAGGTTTATGGGACATATGGGGAGGGGAGATCTGGGAAAGAGGAAATCATTTGGAATGTAAACAAAGAATATAGGAAATAAAAATATTTATAAAAAAATTAAGCAAACAAATAAACTATTCTTAGCTGGTCAAAACTATTAGTTTAAATGCAGAAATATTAACCTGTCCTAATCAAAGTCTAAGAATTCAATTTTACCATTTATACACACATAATACTGTTGGCAGGTGTGTGGATCTAAAGTCAGCTTTTATTCAAAACTCTGTATGGAAATATCCAAAATTCTATATTGGATTTCACTTTTGGTTAAATCACCTTGAGCATTACAAGGGATTTCTCAGTGGGTAAATGAATTCAAGTATATGGAACTCATTTTCATCTCACCATCAATGTAAATTCTGATGTGACAGTATGAAATAACAGCCACCTTTGGGTGATAAGGGTGAGGGTATGTAGACCCCAGGGTCTCATTTGCCAGTCATGCCAACCATAATGTTGATCTCCAAGTTTGATAAGAGAGCTTCTCAACAAAATAAACATCGAGAGAAGAGCTGGATTTGATCTCTGACAGTGGAATATAAATAATAAATAAGTGTCATTGAAGTGACCCAGAATTGTTACTATGTGAAAATTGTGTGGCAACTATAAGGAAAAGAGTTTTATTTCCATTAATTTATTTATTCACTTTAAATCCTCATCACTGTTCCTGCCTCCTGGTTCCTTCCTTATACAGTCTGTTTACATATCTCCTTTCCTCTTCTCCTCATAGAGGGTAGAGCACCCCTCCCCCAATACCCCTTAGAAGATCAAGTCTCTGCAGGACTGGGTGCATCCTCTCCTATTAACCCAGATAAGGCTGCCCAGTTAGGGGAAAGGGTTATACACACACACACACACGCATACACACACAGACACACACACACACACACACACACACACACACACAAAGCAGGTTTAGGTACATCCCAAGCTCCAGTTCTTGGAGGACCTACATGAAGATCAAGCTGCACATCTGCAATTTAGGTTCAAGGGCCCCAGGTCAGCATGTATATACTCTTTGGTTGGTGACTCAAGTCTCTGAGAGTACCAAAGGCTCAGGGTTAGTTGTCTTTGTTTGTCTTCCTGTGTAGTTCCTATCCCTTGTAGGGCCTTCAATCCTTCCTCATCTCTTCCATAAGAGTCTTCCAGCTCTATCCAATGTTTGGCTGTGGGTCTCTGCATCTGTTTCAGTCACCTGCTGAGTGGAACCTCTTGGACGACAGTTATCCTAGGTTCCTGTCTGTAAGCATAACAGAGGATCATTAATAGTGTCAGGGATGGTGCTTTCCCATGGAATGGGTCTCCAGTTGGTAAGTAATTATTATTATAGTATAGGTGATAGCTACTAGGTATTTAGTGACATTAGATTAAAACAATCAACAGAATATAAGATTTAACGAATTTGGATCAAAATCTAAACTTCACTAATTTTTTTTCATGATTCAACATTTAACTTTATAAAGCATTTGATAAATTATCTAAAGGTATAACACTATGTTGTAATAATTGACATTTTACAATTTAAAAAGTACAACTATAAAGACCTTATAACATTGAATTTATGTCACATTGTATTAGAGGATCCTAAGATTTAACAAAATTCTAAACTCTGATACAAACCTCAAGTACTCCAAAACTGTCTAGAAAATATTAGATTTGTATTTTCTTACACTTCCAATTCTAGTGTCACACCTCTGTTGATGAAGATTCAAAATACACTTATTCATGGCCAACATTCATATTATCTGGGTTGCAAAATGAAAGAAATTATATTTCATTTGCTGTCATAGAAATATATTCTCTCTCAGAATGATGTATAAGTGAAATACTTTGATTTTCTGTAATGAAAAGGAAAAGAAAAAAAAAAACCCTTTACCCCAGGAACTCACAGTTAATTGTTATTCTAAATTTCTTTGTTGCCTTGATAATATTATTAGCATCTTTAATTTTTAATAATGTCACCTATAAGTTGAAGTAGCAAATTATATTTGTGATGATGCCAGAACTTTTTAATTCTAGTGATTATGAAGGCTATGTAGCATTAGTAATCATAAATTAGTTCATTCATTATAAAACTCAATTATATATTTTTGAAACCACCTTTTACCATCTATAAATCAATGTTTTTGACTCATGTAAACACATGAAGAATTATGTCTACATTCCCCAACTTAAAAGTTCTTCAAAAGATATTTTTACTTTAAAGACAAAGTTTAAACTTCCTAAAAGGAAACTTCTATTTCCTTATCCCCATACTTCTGGTCTATTTGAATCCCAATTGATAAACAAATATCCTAAAGACCTTGGTTACTATTTCACACCTATCATAAGAACTGGAAAATAAGTTACTTTCTTGTTACATGTTTTTTCCATAATTTACCTAAAATAACTCCATCAAACCTGCAAAGTTTTGCCATTTTTATAGTTAATGCTATTGCATGAATTTTTAGAAAAGTAGAATTGGCACGTCCTCATGCTTGTGCCTCTGTCCTGCTGGTCTGGCTGTCCATGCACTTGTAGACAATGACCAACCTGTTTTTATCTCGTGGGGATTCTGACTCTGAACTCTACAGTCTTTCCACCCAACTCACTAGGTTCCCACTGGTGAGTGGCTACCCATCCAATCCCATGTTTCAAACCCCCCACAGCCTTTGTGCAGCACCTCAGGCAAGCCCATGCTTGGCCATACCTTTTTCTCATGAATCCAGATGAGCCCAGCGTGAAGGAAAACGCTACACAAACTTAGTTCAGAAACGTAACTCAGTCTCTGGGCACAACAACTAAAATCTAATCTTGTAAACATTATTAAAATCTGATCCCTCCAGGGACAGATTCTTGAGGCTCCTCCATTATACTACGAAACTCTAGCAACTACATCTTACCCCTCTGCTGTCCAGGTTCCAAAAGGTACTAACTCCCTCCTGCTTCTTCTCTTCCTCTCTCCAAGCTGGAAGTCCGGCCTACTCACCCAGTGATTGGCTCCTTTATTTGTTAGGGGTTGATTCACAAGAAACTGCCTGAGTGTGTGACTCATTCCTCATTCCAGATAGCCTCTCCTGGGAGAGCAAGCAGCACAGAGTCATCACAACATGATGCTTTACATCCGGTATTTTAAAACAATTCAGGACAAACATTTTACTTTATTTATTGTATTTCTAAGTCATTAGATAGCTTATTTCTGTATCAATAGTCTGTGTGAATGAAATCCAGTCTAAGACAGAAAGAAAAATTAAATATATCTGTTGTTAATACAAAAAAATTGACCACCTGATAAAAGAATTTAAAAGACAAAATAAACCCAAGATGGCACAAAGAAAACCTGATATTGTAGTCCAGCCAGGGTTCGTTCATTATAGAAATGTATTAACGCAATAAGAACAAAAAAATCTTCAATATTCAATATGATGGGAAGAAAATAAATTATGATATATTCAAAAAGTTAAAGCTTAATGACAGTATAGGTATTCAATATTCATGTCAAACTAATATTTGGTTAAATGTTGAAAATTTAATTATGAAAACAATAGTGGCTATTTTTGTTTTATGACCATTCATTAAAAAACAGTTTATATACATCAAACTTAAGACAAATGTTTTCTTCTAGCCCAGGCTTAAGCTGCTTTGAGGGGCAATTATAACAGCATAATTGCTTTGGAGGTATGATGCACCACAGTCAAGCATCAGGGAAAAAATTCAAATTTGTTTTTCAAATTGATACTTAAAGCCTCTATCAAAGAAAAATTGTGACAGACTCAGACTAGTACGCATACAGGAATAGCTGAGCACAGGCTGGTGAAGTGAAAGGAAAGAAATTCTGTCTTGGAAAGAGCTAGTAGGAAAGCTCTTTGGGATAGGGTCTAGACAGAAAGATGGAAGTGCAGACTGTGATCAAATACACATATGCCTTCACATGCCTTCAGTGTTTCCTACTTGACATAGAAAATTGGCTCCTAGCTTTAAGAAAAATGATCAAATGATATACTATATCCTTCAATGTTTTCACTACTCTTGGTCTGGTCTTACAAGATTTGCATATGCATGGTTAAAAAAGAAAGTATTGACAGCTAAGAATTCACTTCATAAAGTGGGAAGTATAGAACAAAAACCTACCTGAAAGACTGTCTATTGTGCCTGGAAACTTCCATAGGATTGATAATATGAGCTGTGGCCCTAGGTTAGTTAGACTTTTGTTCTTCGCCTATTTATGGTCCTTATCATACAAATTCAAATAAGAAATACAATTACTCATGTTCTAGTGTTTTAACAGAAAGCCAACTTTATAAACAATGGCTAGAGTTACCTGATGCATTAATAAGGCAGCTGTTTGTGAGAAAGTATTTTTTCTCATTTCAAATGTACAACCACATCCAATCCATGACCTACAAGAAATACTCTACCATAGATAAATACAGATGTGACCAAACAAAAAAAATAAAATAAATTTATTTAATACATTACAGGGGGATGTGATCTTTGTTTTACTCTTTCATATTGTAAAAATGTTGAACATAGCATTTAGCATCACAACTATGTACTGAATGCGTTGTCGATTCCTGAGAATAAATGCCACTGTTAAAAATATCTGAAATTCATTATGAAGCCCACTTTTTGAATAAAAGCAATGGGAGTCATTTATTTATTTGTTTGTTTAATGCCTCTTCTAATTATTTTGATTGTATTTCCACAATGATGGACTGGACCACCAATGGTCCAAAGTTATGAAGTCAAGTAGTGATGTGCCTGATTCTTTCCAGACATTAAATGCATTCTTAGATACTGGCAAAGATGCAGGTAATGCATTCTTATGTTTTCACACTCTACATTCTAAGTTAGGGAACTTCTTCATTTTTTAATATATATTTTTATAAGATAGTAGTGTTTGGATTGCAGAGTCCAATAGCTATATTACTTAGGGCAAGGCATGGCCTACTGAAGGTGTGCTGAGTAATTGGTCAGTGTGTATTTGAAAGGGATAAAGAGAGTCTGGAACCTTTCTCTTTAGCTTACTACTAAATAACTAGATTGCTAATAACAGTTTCTTCCACTCTGTACTTCATCATGATGGCCTATACCACCAAAGATAAAAAAAAAAAAATGAGCTCATTAAACATGGAGTGACACCTTTTCGACTCTGGAGCAAAATCATTATTTTGTCTTTATAAGTTTATTATCTTGGACATTTTCATATGAAAACAGAAACTGGAATAATATATAAGTAACCTAATTAGAGAAATAAACACACTCACACACACACACACCCCAGCATGCACACACACACACACACACACGCACATTCATATGCACACGTACATGCACATACACACACACACACACACACACACTCTAGTTGCCTTCATCAAAAGTTGTACTTTTAGCAAAACATAGAAGGTAAAATATGTTGAATATATTTTATAAATGTGATCAAAGTTTTACAATAAATACTTAAAATGGTCTTGTAAGATGGAAAATGAAATTGTATATATTAATATTGCACATGCCTTATTGTTCAGGTAAAAGATCTCTCTATGTCCTCTACCATGCTCTACACTACTGTTAACATGTGTTACTACATCCGTACGACAGTACAAATTCAAGGAATCAAACATAAAATTGGGTCTTTTGCCATTATTCATCTACTGTTGAAAGCCTAACTTTAAGTCCAGTTATTTGTGTTCTATTGATTTGATGCCTTGGTTTTCAGGAACAAATACATTCCATAGAAAACACAGTTTCTGTTTTTGAGAAGATGTTGGAAATAATGCCTACCCTCTGTTCTCTCCTCATCTTTAACCTTCTTTGAGAGATGGGGTTACTTATTTTGTACCCTATCAATGGAATGCAGATTAATAGTGCTTAATGGGTATAGGGAGGCATATCTGGAATGCACAAGAAGACACCTTAGAAAGCCTCTAAAATTGTCATGCTCTGTTACTAAGGTCAGTGGAGAAAAATAGAAAATACCACCAGAAGAATATCAATACCCTATATTTTTAGCATTACTGTTTATAATTCCTCCAGTTAAAGGCTATGAACCACAAACTATCTGGATTAAAGAAAACATATAGAAATTTCATGGAAAATAATAACCAATAACAACATGTGTCTCTTCTGACCCTATGCCAAGACAGAATATCACAGGAGGAGTATTTGCCAAGGGAGGCATCTGCCACATCATGGGAGGAACACATAGAACATATTTCATGCTATGATGGGAATAAAATAATCAAATAAAGCAAAGGGAAAGAGATAAAACCCGTTCCTGTCCCGTTCATGCCTGCCAAGGACCAAATTATATTCTCAAGACTCTCCTTCTTGAAAGTTTTAACAGTCTACAATAAAGTTCACCAAGAAAAACAGATTAACATATGCATGTTTACTAGGAGGCATATCATATTTGCATAAATCACAAAACCAAGTCTAAGGTTTGTTTAACTGTCCCCACCAAATGAGAGAGTAACAAAAATTAAAGCACTAACATTACAGTTATTCCTACTTAAGAGTTTTCACCAAACCTGACATACAGTTGTCAATCATACATGCTGTCTATATGTGCTACTTGTGATTTACAGAGTGGCAGAGACTATAGCAACATTCTTGCTCTTAGAGAGTCTTGTACTTTAAATTTTTCAGTTCTTAGATAAGGCAGTATTTAGTCCCTTGATGAAAATCATTATTACAGGTCACTTCCCAAGAAAAGAAATTCAAATGGATTGTTCTTATACTGAAGAATGGAAAAGTCAGTGAAATTAATTTATAATGTAATAATAATAAAAATAATAATAACAATAATAATTTTATTATCATTATTACATGCATATCATGAATTAGTTACTTTTCTTAAATGCTTTAACCTCTCTTGCAGCCCACCATCCACCAGAGGTTGTAGAAAGTAAAGGTGAATAGGGAAAATAGGGATGTGAACCTATTTAGAAATAATTATTTGGGGCAATTCCAAACTTCATTGTTAGCATATCAGCAGTTCAGTTCACAGGAATCACAGAAGTACCTTGATCCAGAAGAAACTGCAAGGCACTGTAAATAAGCGCTAGTCTGTAGGAGCTACCAGAAGCCACCAGAATATCATGAGAAGTTCTTTCGTGTGTTTCTCTCTCTGAAGTCACAACAAATGATGATCAGTGAGGAAAGCAAGTTGAACCAGTATCATAGTGTCAGCAAAGCCCAAGAAAGATCAGCTAAGAGTTGCAAGGCAAACCATTGCCAAAGTGTCATGCATTGTCTGTTGGGTTATACTTACACCTTTTCCAAACATCACATGTCTTCTAAAGCATCTGCTCCAGCAAAACATCACATGCTTCTTTTTCAGGAAATTTCCAGAAAAACACCACATGTCTGCTTCAGCAAAATATCCTCTCATAAGAAAATTTCCAGAAAAACATTATCTGACAGAACTGAGTCTCCACAGTAACCAAAAACTTCCACTTCAATGCAACATGGAGAACAAACCAGAAGGGAGATGTGCCCACAAGTTCTTAAAGCCTAGTTCAATTACATACTTCCTCCATCAAAGCCACAAAATCTAAGCCTCCACAATTATCACCAAGAACTAGAAACCACGTGTTTGAACACATGGTCCTATGGGACACATTTCTCATTTAAAACACTCATATATCTCTTCAAGCAAACTCCGAGAAGCGAGTCCTAGTTTTCTATTAATTATCTTTGTTTCTTTTTTATTGGTTATTTGTGTTTCATATGTTGACCCTTTCTATGTTTCCCCTGCACAAACCGCCTTCCCCCTCCACCTTTCCTGCCTCTATGAGGCTGCCCCCCTACATGCCCACTTACACTCACCTCATGGCCCTAGCATTCTGCTATCCTGGGTCATCAAGCCTACATAGAACTAAGGAGCTCCCCTCCCATTGATGCCAGATAAGGGCTACATACTAAGCTGGAGCCATGGATCCTACCATGTGTGCACTTTGGTTGGTGGTTTTGTCCATGGGAACTTTGGAGAGGTCTGCTTGGTTGATATTGTTCTTCTTCCTATTGGGTTGCAAATCCCTTCAGCTCCTTCAGTCCTTGCCCTAATTTCTCCATTGGGGTCTACATGCTCAGTTTGATGGTTGGCTGTGAGCATATGCATCTGTACTGCTCAGGCTCTGGCAAAGCCTCTCAGGGGACAATTATACTAACTTCTCTCAGCAAGTGCTTCTTTGGTATCAGCAACAGTATCTAGATTTGGTATCTGCAGATGGGATGGAATCTAGGTGGGACAGTGCCTGGATGGCCTTTTATTCAGTCTCTGTTCTACTCTTTGTCCCTGCATTTCTTTATGACAAGAGCAATTCTGAATTAATATTTTTGAGGTCGGTGTGTGGTCCCCATCCCTCAACAGGGGCCTGGGTCTATCCACTGAATATAGTCTCTACAGGCTCTATATCCCCTTTGTTAGGTACTTTGGCTAATGTCAACACTATTGGGTCCTGGGAATCTCTTGGGTCCCTGGCATCTGGGACTTTCTAGTGGCTACTCCCAGCTACCCAACCACTTCTATACCTGAACCTGTCCTTCTTTTCCTTCCCCCTCCTCTCTCCCTCCTATAGCCCTCTGTCCCTTTACCTCCCATGATTATTTTTCCCCCTTCTGAATAGAACTTAAGTATCCACACTTTGTTCTTCCTTCTTCTTGGGTTCCATTTGATCTGTGAGTTGTATCATACATATTCTGAGCTTTTCTGATTTAGGCTAATATCCACTTATCAATGAGTACATACCATCTGTGTTCTTTTGTTACTGGGTTACCTCACTCAGCTGTAAAAACAATGACTTCATGAAATTCACAAATGGATGGTACTAGAAAATATAGCTTTTTAAATGCTCACAGGATGACAAATAATTCTTGTATGTTTTTGGAAATATAAATGTCACTTTTATTTCCTTAGCTAAAGGGATGGGCTGAGAGTCATACCCAAACTTTACAAATGATGGCTTGGGCCAAGTCCACAGCTTTTCTTTCTTTTTTGTCTTTTTTTCTTAAGTAATTTTATTTATTTTCACTACTTTTTATTAGATATATTCTTTACTTACATGTCAAATGTTGTCCCCTTTCCCTCCCCCTCAAAATCCACTAAACCCTCCCCCTCTTCGCCAATCAACTCATTCTTGCTTCGCTATCCTGGTATTCCCATACACTGTGGCTTGTAGCCTTCTCAGGACCAAGGGCTTCTCTTCCCTTTGATGTCCAACACGGCCATGCTCTGCTACCTATGCTTATTGAACCATGGGTCCCTCCATGTATACTCTTTGGTTGATGGTTTAGTCCCAGATAGCTCTGAGGATATTGGGTTGTTCATATTGTTGTTCCTCCTCTAGTACTGAAAACCCCTTCAGCTCTTTGGGTCCTTTCCCTATCTTCTCTATTGGAGACCCTGTGCTCAGATCAATGGCTGGCTGAGAGTGTTGCCCTCTGTATTTATTCTGCACTGGCAGAGCCGCCCAGGTGATAGCTGTATCAGGCTCTGGTCAGCAAGCACTTGTGGGTATCCACAATAGTGTCTGGGTTTTGTAACTGTATATGGGGTAGATCCCTAGGTAGGGCACACCTGCTGTCTCTTGGGTATTTTTTCCCCTCAGACTCTGCTCCACACTTTGTCTCTGTATCTCCTCCTGTTGGTATTTTGTTCTCCCTTCTAAGAAGGACCAGAATATCCAGATTTTGTTCTTCCTTTTCTTGAGCTTCATCTAATTTGTGAATTATGACTTGGGTATTCCAAGCTTCTTGGATAATGTCCACTTATCAGGGAGTACATACCATGTGTGTTCTTTTGTGATTGGGTTACCTCATTCAGGATGATATTTTCCAGTTCCACCCATTTGCTTAAGAATTTCATGAATTCATTGTTTTAATAGCTGAGTAGTATTCCATTATGTAAATATACTACATTTTCCATATCTACTCCTCTGTTGAGGGACATCTGGGTTCTTTCCCACTACTGGCGATTATAAATAAGGCTGCCATGAACATAGTAGAGCGTGTGTCCTTATTACATGGTGGAGAATCTTCTGGGTATATTCCCAGGAGTGGTGTAGAAGGGTCCTCAGGTAGTATTATCCGCAATTTTCTGAGGAACCTCCAAACTGATTTCCTGAGTGGTTTTTACCAGCTTTCAATCCCACCAGCAGTGGAGGAGTGTTCCTCTTTCTCCACATCCTCACCAAAACCTGCTGTCTCCTGAGTTTTTTATCTTAGCCATTCTGACTGGTGTGAGGTGAAACCTCAGGGTTGTTTTGATTTGCATTTCCCTAATGACTAAAGATGTTGAACAGTTCTTAAGGTGCTTCTCAGCCATTTGATATTCTTCAGTTGAAAATTCTTTGTTTAGCTCTGTACCCCATTTTTTTAAATTTTTTTATTCGATATAATTTATTTACATTTCAAATGATTTCCCCTTTTCTAGCCCCCCCACTCCCCGAAAGTCCCGTAAGCCCCCTTCTCTTCCCCCGTCCTCCCTCCCACCCCTTCCCATTTCCCCATTCTGGTTTTGCCGAATACTGTTTCACTGAGTCTTTCCAGAACCAGGGGCCACTCCTCCTTTCTTCTTGTATCTCATTTGATGTGTGGATTATGTTTTGAGTATTCCAGTTTTCTAGGTTAATAACCACTTATTAGTGAGTGCATACCATGATTCACCTTTTGAGCCTGGGTTACCTCACTTAGTATGATGTTCTCTAGCTCCATCCATTTGCCTAAGAACTTCATGAATTCATTGTTTCTAACGGCTGAATAGTACTCCATTGTGTAGATATACCACATTTTTTTGCATCCACTCTTCTGTTGAGGGATACCTGGGTTCTTTCCAGCATCTGGCAATTATAAATAGGGCTGCTATGAACATAGTAGAGCATGTATCCTTATTACATGGTGGGGAATCCTCTGGATATATGCCCAGGAGTGGTGTAGCAGGATCTTCTGGAAGTGAGGTGCCCAGTTTTTGGAGGAACCGCCAGACTGATTTCCAGAGTGGTTGTACCAATTTGCAACCCCACCAGCAGTGGAGGAGTGTTCCTCTTTCTCCACACCCTCTCCAACACCTGCTGTCTCCTGAATTTTTAATCTTAGCCATTCTGACTGGTGTAAGATGAAATCTTAGGGGTGTTTTGATTTGCATTTCCCTAATGACTAATGAAGTTGAGCATTTTGTAAGATGCTTCTCCGCCATCCGAAATTCTTCAGGTGAGAATTCTTTGTTTAACTCTGTACCCCATTTTTTAATAGGTTTGTTCGGTTTTCTGGAGTCTAACTTCTTGAGTTCTTTATATATATTGGATATTAGCCCTCTATCTGATGTAGGATTGGTGAAGATCTTTTCCCAATTTGTTGGTTGCTGATCTGTCCTCTTGATGGTGTCCTTTGATTTACAGAAACTCTGTAACCTTATGAGGTCCCATTTGTCAATTCTTGCTCTTAGAGCATAAGCTATTGGTGTTCTGTTCAGAAACTTTCTCCCTGTACCGATGTCCTCAAGGGTCTTCCCCAGTTTCTTTTCTATTAGCTTCAGAGTGTCTGGCTTTATGTGGAGGTCCTTGATCCATTTGGATTTGAGCTTAGTACAAGGAGACAAGGATGGATCAATTCGCATTCTTCTGCATGCTGACCTCCAGTTGAACCAGCACCATTTGTTGAAAAGGCTATCTTTTTTCCATTCGATGTTTTCAGCCTCTTTGTCGAGGATCAAGTGGCCATAGGTGTGTGGGTTCATTTCCAGATCTTCAATCCTGTTCCATTGATCCTCCTGCCTGTCACTGTACCAATACCATGCAGTTTTTAACACTATTGCTCTGTAGTATAGCCTAGAAGGTCCTGGGCAGATCTCATGCAGACTCTAAGAGAACACAAATGCCAACCAAAACTACTATATCCAGCAAAACTCTCAATCACCATAGATGGAGAAACTAAGATATTTCATGACAAAACCAAGTTTACCCAATATCTATCCACAAACCCAGCCCTACAAAGGATAATAGGAGGACAACACCAATACAAGGAGGGAAACTTCACCCTGGAAAAAGCAAGATAGTAACCTTTCATCAAACCCAAAAGAAGTTAAGCATTCAAATTTAAAAAATAATGTCAAAAATGATAGGAAGTAACAATCTCTATTCCTTAATATCTCTTAACATCAATGGACTTAATGCCCCAATAAAAAGACACAGACTAACTGAATGGATACGTAAACAGGACCCTACATTTTGCTGCTTACAGGAAACACACCTCAGGGTCAACGACAAACACTACCTTAGACTAAAAGGCTGGAAGACAATTTTACAAGCAAATGGTCTCAGGAAACAAGCTGGAGTAGCCATTTTAATATCAGATAAAATTGACTTTCAACCCAAAGTCATCAAAAGAGACCCTGAGGGACACTTCTTGCTGGTCAAAGGAAAAATACAAAAAGAAGAACTGTCAATCCTGAACATCTATGCCCCAAATGCAAGGGCACCCTCTTTCGTAAAAGAAACTTTATTAAAACTAAAAGCACACATTTCACCTAACACAATAATTGTGGGTGACTTCAACACTGCACTTTCCTCAATGGACCGATCAGGAAAACAGAAACTAAACAGGGACACAATGAAACTAATTGAAGCTTTGGACCAATTAGATTTAACAGATATATATATAGAACATTCTATCCTAAAACAAAAGAATATACCTTTTTCTCAGCACCTCATGGTACCTTCTCCAAAATTGACCATATAATTGGTCACAAGACAGACCTCAACAAATATAAGAAGATCGAACTAATCCCATGCCTCCTATCTGATCACTATGGAGTAAAAGTGGTCTTCAATAGCAACAGAAACAACAGAAAACCCACATACACGTGGAAACTGAACAATACTCTACTCAATGATACCTTGGTCAAGGAAGAAATAAAGAAAGAAATTAAAGACTTTTTTGAACACAATGAAAATGAAAACACAACATACCCAAATCTATGGGACACAATGAAAGCAGTGCTAAGAGGAAAACTCATAGCCCTGAGTGCCTCCAAAAAGAAAATGGAGAGAGCATACATTACCAGCTTAATGACACACCCATTTTTTTTATTAGGGTTATTTGGTTCTTTGAAGTCTAACTTACTGAATTTTTTGTATGTATTGGATATTAGCCCTCTGTTGGATGTAGGGTTGGTAAAGATCTTTTCCCAATTTGTTGGTTGCTGTTTTGTCTTATTGACAGTTTCTTTTGCCTTACAAAATCTTTGCAATTTTATGAGGTCCCATTTGTCAATTACTGATCTTAGAGCATAAGCTATTGGTGTTCTGTTCAGGAAATGTTCCCCTGTGCCCATGTGCTCGAAGCTCTTGCCTGGTTTCTTTTCTATTAGTTCCAGTGTGTCTGGTTTTATCTTGACGTACTTGATCCACTTGGACTTGGATAGAAATGGATCAATTTGCATTCTTCTACATGATAACTGCCAGTTTAACCAGCACCATTTGTTGAAAAGGCTATCTTTTTTTCACTGGATGGTTTTAGCTCCTTCGTCAAAGATCAAGTGACCATAGGTGTGTGGATTCATTTCTGGGTCTTTAATTCTATTCCATTGATCTACCTACCTACCAACTCCATGCAGTTCTTAATACTATTGCTCTGTAGGACTGCTTGAGGTCCAGGATACTGATTCCCTCAGAAGTTCTTTTACTGTTGAGGATGGTGTTACCTATTCTGGTTTTTTTTTTGTTTTTTTGTTTTTTGTTTTTTGTTTTTTGTTTTTGTTTTTTTTTTGTTATTCCAAATGAATTTGAGAATTGCTCTTTCTAATTGTATGAAGAATTGAGTTGGAATTTTGATGGGAATTGCATTGAATATGTATATTGCTTTTGGCAAGATGGCCATTTTTACTATATTAATTCTGCCAATCCACAAGCATGGGATATTTTTCCATCTTCTGAGGTCAAACATGCATCCAGGAAAACAGTCCGTCTTCTGGAAGCTCTACTGGAGCCAGAAGGAAGCATTCCAGTCCTGAACCACAGTTAGCGCAGACACTGTAATGTGAATAAAAAAGACTATTTAAGCTGTCACCTCAGCATTCACATCTGATTGCTGCCTCGTATTCCATCTGGACACTCAGAGTGCTGTGATAATTGGAACCCCCATTCCAACAACTTACTCTGAAATGTAGAAGTTTTCTCCTTCACAGTCCAATCTCCTTTCATTCTATAATTCTAACAAATTCTGTATTTCTTTGATACTGAAAGAGATAGCTTATCAAGTTAAAAATAGGATAAGTTTCACAAAATTATTGTAATTAGAGTATTATTCTATTTTTATATTATTGAAGGAACTATCCATCTTATATTTCTGATAATCAACTGAAGCTAGTTTTCTTAAATATTATGAAATTAAAATAAAAACATTAAAGTATACAACTGAGTTGAATATTAAACTCTTTAATATGTTTTATTATATAAAACATTTTAAATTTAAATGTCTTATTTTAATTATTTTTCATTTTATTATAATAGATTCTTTTTCATACAATATATGCTGATCATAGTTTTCTCTCCCTATACTCTTCCCAGTTCCTCAAATAGAGAGTCCTCAGAATTTAGGGAAAACCAAACTCTACTGGACATTTTTAAAAAAGGTATCAAAAAATGACTTCAAGAGATATTCTGCCTTATTCATAGATCAATGCCTTATCCAGTCATCATCAGGCAGATGTCGTTAGGCAGTAGCTGGGAAGAGATGCAGAGAACCACTGGTAAGACATTATATGCAGAAAATCAAAGTCTTCATGTTTGCTTTATTTGTAAGCAATAGGTTAACATTTTGCAGTTGTCTCAATATTTAAATGAAAATAATGAGTGTTTTTTTAATACACCAACATTTCTACTTGTAAATTACCAACATGATTAGGTGTTAGGAAAAAATTTAAAAACCTTCTCTGTGAACTTCAGATTTTGATTGAATAGAAGCGTTTTATTTTCATAGTAACCCAAACAAATAAATAGACACAAAGTGCTTTTATAACCTCAAGGCAAAGTCATTTCAGCTAGTATGTAGGTCATCTGTTGTTTTCTGGCTCTGTTTTTACCAAACAAAAATTTCTTTTCAACCCATCATTGACCATTAAGCCTAGTACCATTCTCTGAATGCTATTTCTTAAATTGCTTTCCATCAGCAAAATCTTGAACATCATACAATGGAGACTTTAGAGCGGGCTTCAGCTGATAAAGACAGTTCTGAAAGCAGGTGTGGGGTGTACAACAAGGAGGAGGCATGGAGTGCTGTACTGTCACACACATGTGGGCCCTGCACAGGGGATGATGGGGTAACGCACTGCCACACTGTTCCTAGGCACAGACAAAACAGGCAGATACTGCTTGGTGTTGCCTTCAGAGACTCAAAGCTTGCTCAACACTTTCTTCGTTAATCTCTATTTATTCCTTCTTTTCCATTTGTGGATTAATTTCTCTCATTGATTATTTTAAGCTTAGGCTTAAAAATACAAAATATAATAATTTCTTTATGGGATTGTTTGACACAGCATAGAGAGCATAAATAATCTGTGCAATCAATTGCTTTACTGAATTTTGACTCAACTACTGCAGGTTTTAATCTATATGGAATAGAGAAAGGAAAAGAAGGAATTGGAAGGCAAGAATGACCGAGGGGGAAAGGACTGGCTTACTTCTTTCAAGCTTTGTGCTGTGCAGAACACCAATACTAATTGTACAGAGGAAGATAATTCCTAAAGATGACAAGTCTGCACAAAAATCAGGAAGCTTTAAACAGAGTATTAATAATAAAGAGTCTTACGTCTGTAGCTCCCTATGCTTCTCATTGCATAGCTCAATAAGCTGTTACCATACAAGTGAAGGAGGTTTCCCAGGAAAGAAATGGCACATGAAATAATAGAAGAACAATTTCATGATTTCACTGGTAAGGTAGCATTTAACTACTGATCTTATTGGTGGAAAATATAAATGCCTACTCCTTTTGTGTTGGATGTAGAAGTGTGATGTCACAATGCACATTTCCTTACTCCTCTCAGGCACCTTCTATATATGCACCTCATCTGAAATTACCCCTTCCTTGCCGTATATCCTCCCCTGACTGGCTTTTAATCCCCTTCTCAGCTAGCTGTCCTGATTCGAGTAGCACAACTAAATCTGCCCCCCCCCCCCCCGCAACAGCTACCCAGATCTCTATAACCCAAGCTGACCAAATAGTTACTGTTTTAAACAAACTGCCTATAATTCTTCCTTGCAAAAATAGTGAAGTGTTGACATATTTGTAAAATTATTCTGTTTGGTTCTTATATCTACCATAATTCCAACCTTAATTCTGCCCTAATTCCTCCAAGATCCCATCACTATGTAGGAGAGAAGGTTAGAGAGAAATGGGGCATAGATCACTTTACGACACTTCCTGTTGATTAGGGACATCAGGTTCCTAGGGGCCAGTCCAGCCTTAGTCATTAGAATAACCAGCAATCCACCAATCCAACAAACACAACAGTAAATACAGCAGGAACCAGCAGGGACCATCAAGAAGTAACACAGGAAGTAGCAGGAGGAGGAGCAGCCACCACAGGTCCTCTCCAGCTCTCCCATTTATACCCTCTTCAGAATCCCTAGAAATAAACTATCTGCAACTGGCAAAAATCATGCTTATGCTAGTGGACAGGGCAAGTCATAACCATCTGCTATGAAGCAGCCTCTTATCCCACACCTGGAATTACAACAACAACAACAACAACAACAACATTCATATAATGTAACTGAGTTTTTAAAGAAACCAAAACTCTCACTACAATAAAGAATACAGAATCCTCATTTTCTCTGAAATACACTAATAGCTCTATAGAAAAATTGCCAGCAAGCAATAAAAATGCCATGATAAATTATGAAGCAGTATTATTTAGTAAAAAATAGAATGTGTAGTATATTGTACAGAGAGGTAAAAAAGAAATAGCTCTGATGAGTCACCAATGAACATGAACACCAGCTAGTCCCCGAAATATTACTTACTGTTACATCTCAAAACTGAGACCCAGGATTGCTTATTTAAGTCTGTAAAAGAACTTAAAATGGACAAAAATACCCTTTACTGCTATGAGAGGATTTGTCCTTCCAGAAAGATAGGAACCAGAGGCAGTGAGGGCCAATTTGGGGGTGAGAAGAGTGAGAGGCTATCCTACCTCTTTTAGCTTGCCTTAGCACCATGACAACATACAACTTAGGTGAAAGAGACAATGACACCCAACATTAGTTTCCAAAGGTCACATTGAAGGTGTTGGGACTTCCTGTAATCAAGAAAAATATCTATTAGATTTTTTGCCTTCTCTTGGGGAATACACATACAGTCATCTCGTTCTATTCTACATGGTTGTTTGAATGCTTTCTTACACATAAGAGTTATTCCTGATTTTCCATTGATTAGAATTCTGGGTATATTTGTGTATACATTCCCTGATTCATATGCACACAGAATAGTTACCTGAAATCTTCCTCTTAAAATCTATAATCTATAATCAATTTCTCAGTTTGTTGCTTAGACTAATAATTGTGATCAAAGCCACAGGAATATCCAACTAAATTGTGCATTACTTTACATAACATTGCATTTTAATATTATATCTGAAAGTTCATTTTGTCAAAGCTGTGAATTTGTTCTGTTTTTTATTTTGTAGAAACTCTCCATTCTAACAGTACAATTTTTCTTTTTGAAGCATTTGACTCTGCACTTTCAAGTATGCTATAAAACAGCTAATCTTTCATATATCCTACCCTCCTATGCATTTCAATCCTTGGAGAAAAATCAAACTTGAAATACAATCTATGATTCATTCCACAAAACTGAAGTTTCCCATAATCTTAATAAAGTATCCACAAGGTTAGCATCCAAAAACGGCTGTTCAATAATTGAGCAATGCTGGCTTTGTTTCCTGGGAGGAAAGGCTAAATAGAATATTTTAAATAATATTGTGGATGCAAATCTGATATATTGCCTCAGCGTTTCTGTCTGATTCCAGGAACATTTGTTTACTGGGCCGTACCAGGATCCAGCCTAAGATGAATGAACCATGCAGTCTTAGAGTTGATCTGTATGGCAGCAATTCAAAGCAACTTAGTTCTATCCTGTGAGATTAAAATCCCCTTTCCTCTGTTTTTATAAGGAAAACAGAAATGAATAAGACAAGCATTGCAATTTCTTTTTATATCGATCAGACTTTTGCCATTAAAAACATCTGCTCTTTAAACTTTGTTTTTTAGATGTCATCCAGTATGTCAGACATTCAGGACACAAATATGTTCCCCAGAACACACCACAAGCAATATTTTTTTTATTACTGACAATGTAAAAAATGGACAGGCCTTAAGCTTTCTACAATTACTTCTTAAAGACACAAGATATGATTGATGACCAAATGGAGCAGTAAAAATGAAAACTAGGAGATAAAGATAGAATACCAATATTTAATCATAAATGGGGAAACAATGAAAATCTGTGGATTACTATATTCTACTTGCAGATAATAGCCTTTCCTCTGAGGAAGTGTCATTTACAGAGTCTACCTTAGGAATATAAATCCAGTTGCATTACATATACAAAATTTCAGCTGACACATTTTGTATTACTGAAAGTGTGCTATCCATTTTAATTTGGAAAGGTCTAATAAATTTGGATTTTTGCAGAATACCCATCAAAGATTATCATATCTGTTACCAAAGAAAACTATCATTTCTTTCCTTAGGAGTTCAGCTATAATGAAGTAGAGTTTGTTTAAATATAGTGAGTGAATGATATCACATGACAGTCTCATGCAATTGAAATATTTTAAATCATTATCACACTCATATAACACACTATACAAAATTATTACTAAAAGTCAATTGTTTGAAACATAAGATGTCATTATATAATGACATCTTAAATAATTATTTAATTATACAATGATAAATGCCTTGTGGTTAAATTTCTATCATTTTGTACAGTATAACTAAGATGCTAAAAGTTATTATTATTATATTATTATAATTCCCCTCACTCAGACTAAGCATTAAAATGCAGAAAGATACTCTGTCCAAAATTTTATAGCAGTTATATTAAATGCAATTACAACATCTCATGTCAACTAGTTGCTTTCACTAAAACTTCTTGCCCTTCACTTCTGTTTTTCAGTAGTAAACCTCTGTTCACTTTAGCCTCCATATACCCTTCTGTCCTCACAGTTTTAAAGGCCTAGCCTCATGCAAATTTATCATTGGCATCTATCTGAATATCCTGAAATAAGACAGTAAGCTATTTAAGCAATTTTAATATATGTTCTGAGTTTCTGAAATGCCTAGAATCAGATTTGGCTTATTTTTTTCTTAGTCTCTAAGACTAAACTTAGAGTTTACTTTGCATGAATCCATGGCAGTGTAGAGCCTGGGAGATTGGGACAGGGCTTCTATGATATCTAATATAGATGTCACACAGTGTTTTTCATAAAGAAAAGGCATGAATGGGTGGAAATTTAAGAATAGTTATCTTCTCCCCTGCCAATGGGCAAAGAGAGACCTTGTTGGTGGTGTTCTTATATTAGTCATTAGCAGAGCAGACAGCAGTCCTTTGTTTATCCTAGCTTGATGCCTAGTATGATGGTCAAAGCTATCTTATACCTAGGACTCATAAAAATCAAATCAAGTCAAATCAAACCATGTTTAATCCAAGCAGTGCAGTGCAGCAGTGGACGACAGTCTGTGACCTACAGCCAGAATGCTAGGCCACTGATGGATCTGCCCTCTAGCACATGACCCATGTACCCATGTGCTACCAAACGATACAGAATGGAAGGAACATGCTGTCCATGGGCTCAGCAGCCATGTGCTTAGCCTGCAGGGGGAACCACGATAATGTGTAAGTATGTGGCAGTCATATGAGATTTAAAGAGAAATGGTCAATGGGGGTCCTGAGCAGGGTGAAACATTAATGAATGCTCAAGCGACAGAAGACAAAGCAAGACCTGGTTTTCACCATCTTAAAAAAGTGAAACATGCTGCATAAAACAATTATTTAATAAATGTCTGGTGTCCAATATTTTCTAGTCAGCATAGCAGCTCTTAGAGTTATCTGCCAGCGAACACTCTTGGAGCATTTATTCATTTAATTTCAATTGTTAATGCCACTTCCACAAAATAGCAGCTCTAAAGCCATTTTGGAAAACTCCATAGGACTTCCACCAATTTTATATACCTTTTCCTTATCAAAGGAAATAAAACAAATTGTATATGTGCTATTAATACTAACGGTGCACAACTTCCTTATTTAGTTAGTTTCTCTCTAATATGCTAACTAATAATTTAATTTAAGTCTGCCATTAACCCACTGTTTTTGGAGCATCCAAATTGTGGCTCAGTGTTAGGTATGCTGACCATTCAATACGTCTGTGGTGATTCACTCAGGAATGTAGTTCCTGAGTGAGCATATTACACAGTAATCCACAGCAATCTTCACTCAGAATTCCTGTCAGCCATTGCAGGGTAATGCCAATATAAGTGCTGCTTTTGCACCAGAAGACCATTCATCCTATTAAAGTTCAGGATCTTAGATTCCTAACCTTCCATACTTTCTTGCTATTCTCATAATAAAAAGAAGGAAAGAAAGAAAGAAAGAAAGAAAGAAAGAAAGAAAGAAAGAAAGAAAGCCGTATCTCATTAGTCAACCGTCACCTAGATGTTGCTGACTCATCAGGATGTGACCTGATCCAAGATCTGACCTATTCCTTTCTAATCTCCTGGTGTCTCTGTCAGGTGCTGAAAGCATGAGGTGTATTGTAATTATTCTAATGGAAAAAGAAGCAACCCAATTGGGAAAATGTGTCATATAAATAAAACATTTACTCATAACAGACCCTGAATCCCTGAATAACTTCACTCAGGTATCTGTTTTCCAGGGATATTGTAGAGTTGTTCAGTAAAATACTGAAACAATGTAAGGAAGGGGGAACTTAACTAATTACAGAAAGTTTTAGCTGTAACAAACAAAATCATGAATAAAAATGGAGTATATGATACTCATATGAAAATATTCCACAAACGTTCATTTATGTTATTATTATCAGTGTACATGATATTGTCAATAAGGCCACTGTGTGAAATCAATAAACTGTACTAAAGTTGCAAAGACAAATTGCAAAGGTCAAGTCAAAACATAAATTGAACATAATTTATGAATCCTTGCAAATTCCAAATCACAGCATAATACAGATGTTACCTGTTACTGCCTTAATCTTACAAAGCAAAGAAGAATCTTGTTTTCTGGAATCTTTATTCAGTTCACAACCCTCTGGGAAATCATTTATGGAAACAAAACAAAAACAATAAGCAAACACACTTAAATGTGGAAAGATGTGTTCATTGACAGTTCAGAGACACAGTCCTAATCATTGTCTGGAAATAAAGGTTCACGAGGTGCTAAACATAAACTAACATTCCAATAATACCTGCTATGTCTATGACTCATTTTAAAAGCAGGCATCCATAATGGAATCATTTATCACTCAATTAGAGACAGTTTTGAAACAAGTCCAGTTCCTCTCTTTATTCTTTTTCCTGTGTTTATACTATTCTCAAATCAAGCTGAGATGAAGGAAACCACATAAGTGTCGAATAATTATGGTGTAGAGGACTCTGCAACACCACTAACTTTTTTTTCAAATTGTGATGCTTTGTAATGAAGATCAAGTCATTGGAAACAATTATTTTTCATTTATATTCTGTTAACTATTTGAAATATGAGTCCAATTCTATTTATCTACAATAAATATGACAGATCTAACGCCAGAAAATATGCTTAAATGTTGAGAAAATATGAAATAGTTTATCTGGTTCTCAATGAATAACATGTTTCCTGCTGGCAGTTACACATATATGCTGTGGCTTACAAAAGCCCACACACAGCATCCAAAGAAAGAATGAGAAAGGCATTTTTACATGTTGTGGTAACCTATTTTTCAATATTAATTTCATTTTTCATTTACTTTGAATGAATTTTCTTGCTGTGTTTCTTAGGTTTTCAGAAATCAGAGGTTCATGGCTGGATATATGATTCACCAGATGGCAGAGACAGTCTTGAGGACCAGAATTCCATTCTCAAAAACCACAAGGTAGAAGAAGATAATGAATTCACACTACTGGTTCTCTGAACTCTACATTCTGTGGCAGCCTGCCACAAAGTACAATAAAAATAGATAAATAATCAAAACATGTAAAAAGTTTTAAGTAAATTTTGATGCCTCAATCTTACTTTAGAGGGAGAAGAAAGCAATCACAGGATGGGGGGGAGGAGAGAGGGAGGGACCTAGGTGGGAAAGGCAACAGGGAGGGAAAGAGTGGGACATGATCAGGTATTGGGGGCATGTGGCGGAGTACTGAAGTCCCAAGGACCCGCAGAAAGAATCAAAACAGGTAACCCAGGAGGTAGGAGGTGGAGAGACCCTCTAGAATATACCAGAGACCTGGCAGGTGAGAGACACTCAGGACTTGGAGAGAGGAACCTTAGACGAAATGCCTTACAGCGGGGGGAGGGAACTTGTACAGTCCACCTGAGTAGAAAGACAGGCATCAAGGGAGAGATGGGGTTGCCACATCACAGTCAAAAACTCTGATCCATAATTGTTTCTGTCTGAAAGAACTTCAGGGACAAACATGGAGAATAACCTGAGGAGAAGGAGGCCCTGAGACAGGCTCAAATTGGGATCCTGCTTAGGGGGAGACCCCAAGGCCTGACATATTCACGATGCTATAAATCATATACTTACAAACTGGGGCATATCATGTTTGCCCTCTGAAAGGTCTGAGAAGCTGAAAGAGTCAGATGAAGATACTTAAACCCAACCAATGGGCAGAAGCGTCTAGCGCCTGTGGTTGAATTAGGGAAAAGCTGGAAGATGTTGAGGAGGAGGGCATTCAAATAGGAAGACCAGCAGTCTCAACTAACCTGGATAGTGGGGATCCCCCAGACACTGAGGTACCAACCAGGCAGCATTCATCAGCAGAT